>NC_070603.1:107315802-107940802 GCF_027172205.1 Podarcis raffonei | reverse complement strand
GAAGAGCAACAATTGCATAGCGGGATCTTTCTAGCTGAGCATTCCATTTTGGAACAGCAGCTTAGATGCCTCCAGGACTTCACAAGCAACCCATGAAGATGGTGGAACTTCTGTTTACAAAACCAACCCAGTACCGATGCCAAGGACAGACCAGAGCAGGAGCAGCCAACATGGTGTTGAAATGTGGACTACGACTCCCATCAACCCCAGCTGTGGCCAATGATTGTGGCCAGTGATCAGGGGTGATGTAGCCCAACAACATTTCAACAGGGTGCCACACTGGGTACCTCTTTAAACTAGAGGAAGAGCCATATGATTAAAATTCTACAAGGAAGGCTCAAGCAGTATGTGGACCAAGAACTCCCAGAAGTGCAAGCTGGATTTAGAAGAGGCAGAGGAACCAGAGACCAAATTGCAAACATGCGCTGGATTATGGAGAAAGCTAGAGAGTTCCAGAAAGACATCGACTTCTGCTTCATTGACTATGCAAAAGCCTTGACTATGCAAAAGCAAACTATGGCGAGTTCTTAAAGAAATGGGAGTGCCTGATCACCTCATCTGTCTCCTGAGAAATCTCTATGTGGAACAAGAAGCTACAGTTAGAACTGGATATGGAACAACTGATTGGTTCAAAAAGTGGAAGACAGGAGTGCCTGGTGTGCTCTGGTCCATGGGGTCACGAAGAGTCAGACACGACTAAACGACAACAGAGCCATTCAGTTATAATGGTGAAAAACAGTCAATGGCCCTACCCCTTTAAGAGCTGTGCACGTTAGAGAACTTCCCCACACCAACTTTGGGTAGTGACCTGCAATACAGATTATGGGTTTGGGGCCCGACTGATAATAATCAGGTGGGAAAGTTGCCAAGTCAAGTAGAACAAAAAGTTGGGCTTCCAAGCAACTATTCTCAACATCACCAACAATGGCAATGCTCCTGTAGCTTTTGTTCTTGCTAATGCAGAGCCGGCTGGTACACGTGACAAATGAGAAAAAGAAGTTTGGGCAAATCTCATGCAAACCCACCCTCTGGATCACATCCTTTCTATCAAGGAAGCATTAAGCTACACTGGCTCCCAGTATGTTTCTGAGCACAATTCAGGGTGCTGATGTTGACCTTTAAAGCCCTAAATGGCCTCGGCCTGTATACCTGAAGGAGCGTCTCCACCCCCCATTGTTCAGCACCGAGGGCTTTCTGGCGGTTCCCTCCCTGCGAGAAGTGAGATTACAGGGCCTTCTCAGTGGTGGCACCCGCCCTGTGGAACGCCCACCCCTCAGATGTCAAGGAAATAAACAACTACAGTGGTACATCGGGTTACATATGCTTCAGGTTACAGATGCTTCAGGCTACATACTCCGCTAACCCAGAAATAGTACCTTGGGTTAAGAACTTTGCTTCAGGATGAGAACAGAAATCGTGCTCCAGCGGTGCGGCGGCAGTGGGAGGCCATATTAGCTAAAGTGGTGCTTCAGGTTAAGAACAGTTTCAGGTTAAGAACAGACCTCCGGAACGAATTAAGTACTTAACCCAAGGTACCACTGTATCTGACTTTTAGAAGACATCTGAAGGCAGCCCTGTTTAGGGAAGTTTTTAAAGTTTGATGTTTTTAATATTTTGTTGGGAGCCGCCCAGAGTGGCTGGGGAAACCCAGTCAGATTGGCGGGGTATAATTTATTAATTATTACAGTGGTACCTCTAGTTAAGTACTTAATTCGTTCCGTAGGTCCGTTCTTAACCTGAAGACCACTTTAGCTAATGGGGCCTCCCGCTGCTGCCGCGCCACTGAAGCACAATTTCTGTTCTTATCCTGAAGCAAAGTTCTTAACCTGAAGCACTATTTCTGGGTTAGCGGAGTCTGTAACCTGAAGCGTCTGTAACCTGAAGCGTCTGTAACCTGAAGCGTCTGTAACCTGAGGTACCACTGTATTATTATTACTACTGCTATTATTATTATGATGCCCACCTGAAAGGGGCTGGAACTGAGTTCCGGTGAGTTCCCACTGAAAAAAAAAAAACCCTGCTTGTGGTGTAAATACACACACACACACACACCAAGTTACCTGGGTTGGGGGCATTTAGCTCGGCCTAGCAAAGTCTCCTTGTTCCGTTACTCCCCTTTCCTTTCGGACCACCTGGTTTGTGGAGGTGCAGATGTCTCTTGAGGGCGGGACGGTGGAAGAAGCCTTTGTTGCACTCGTTGCAGAGGAAAGGCGGCTTCTTGGAATGGATCCTCCGGTGCCGGGCCAGCTTGGAGCTGGAAATGAACTTCTTGCTGCACTCGGCGCAGCCGTACGGCCTCTCACCGGTGTGGGTCCTCTCGTGCGTGTTGCGGCTGGACAGGTGGCTGAAGCACTCGCCACACTGACGGCAGGCGTGAGGCTTTTCCCCGGTGTGCGTCCTTCGGTGCCTGTTGAGGTTCGAGACGTACCGGAAGTTCTTCCCGCAGTGGAGGCAGCTGTAGGGCATCTCCCCGGTGTGGACTCGCAGGTGCTTCACCAGGTCGGAGCTCTGCGCAAAGCTCTTCCCGCACTCGGGGCACTCGTAGCCCCAGGCCGCGCCGCCGGCCTGGTGGCTCCGCTGGTGGATGAGCAGGCTGCGGTGCTGCCTGAAGGTTTGGCCGCACTCGGAGCACAGGAAAGGCATCTCGCCGGTGTGGATTCTCTGGTGAATGAGGAGGTTGGAGCGCTGGGCAAAGCATTTCCCGCACTCCGAGCACAGGTGGGGCCTCAGCCCGGCGTGGAGCTGCTGGTGTTTGAGGAGGTTCGAACTCTGGCGGAAGCACCTCCCGCACTGAGGGCAGTGGTAAGGGGTCTCCCCTGTGTGGATTCTCAGGTGAATGGTGAGGCTCGACTGCTGAGTGAAGCGCTTCCCGCAGTTCAGGCACTGGAAGGGCCTCTCGCCCGTGTGGATTCTCTGGTGAGTCAAGAGGCTCGGGCCTCGGCGGAAGCTCTTGCCACATTCCAGGCACTGGTAGCTTTTCTGGGCTGGCTGGGCTGTGGAAAGAATGGCGGCCTCCGTCTCTGCCTTGATGCTGGGCTGCCCTCTGGCTTCGTTGCTAGGGGGCTCCATTGTTCACTGAAATTATAGGGAAGGATGGGAAGTCTGTTATTATTATTATTATTATTATTAGAATTTATATACTGTCCTATACAGCCTCGGTCGAGTATACCTGAAGGAGCATCTCCACCCCCATCGTTCTGGCCGGACGCTGGGGTCCAACGCCAAGGGCCTTCTGGCGGTTCCCTTACTGCTATAAACCAAGTTACAGGGAACCAGGCAGAGGGACTTCTCGGTAGTAGCACCCGGCCTGTGTAACGCCCTCCCACCAGAGGTTAAAGAGAAGAACAACCACCAGACTTTTAGAAGACATCTGAAGGCAGCCCTGTTTAGAGAGCTTTTAATGTTTAACAGACCACTGTATTTTAAAACTTTGTTTGGAGCCTCCCAGAGTGGCTGGGGAAACCCAGCCAGATGGGCAGGGTATAAATAATAAATTCTATTCTGTTCTATTCTATACCCAGAGGAACAAAACAATTGAAATAGTAACCTGGTTTATGTTAACATTTGCAAAGCTTCCTCCCTTTTTTCCTTTGTGAAAAATTAATAAATAACAGCAGCAACAACCGTTTATTTGTACCCTTCCCATCTGATGCGGTTGCATATAAAAACGTAATAAAACATTTTTTAAAAACTTCCCTGTACAGGACTGCCTTCAGATGTCTTCTAAAGGTTATATAGTTACTCATCTTCTTGACATCTGATGGGAGGATGTTCCACGGGACGGGTGCTACTACCAAGAAGGCCCTTTGCCTGGTTCCCTGTAACTTCACTTCTTGCAGTGAGCCAACCATCAGCAGGCCCTTGGTGCTGGACAACAGTGTCCGGGCTGAACAATGGGGGTGGATAAACAGGAAGAGAGAATCTGCATGCAATTCCAGAACCAGAGAACAGAAGAGGAAATCGCAGGCACGACCTTCTTCCCCTAGTGGAGCTTCGCAATAGACAGAAATCCATCAGGTGAAGCCTTCTCTAACACGGATCAATGAAGGAAAAGTTTCAGCTCCTTGGTTCCTCCCCATTTGGTAATTGGTAGAGGCACATGTATTGAAAGACGGTCAGCTTCAGTCTTCAAGGAACCTGGGAGAGGAAGGAATCTCCAGCATCTCCTGATAGGGCTGAGAATGCCCCCTAACCAAAACCCTGGAGAGGCACCTGCCGGACAGTGTAGACAACTCTCAATTGATTCTGTATAAGGCAAGCTTCCTTTGCAACCTTAAACAGAATGATTCCATGCATATGTGGAATGACCTCTCCTCTTCAGCTAAACCTTTGGAGAAAGAAGTGCTCCCAGTGAGCTATACATGCAGATTAGGAGCAAGCAAAATAACCACCTGGCAAATGAGAAATATTGGTTGTAATATACAATGACTGACTCTCACTTGCATTCCTGGAAAAGTTAACCTGAGTCCTGAGCTCAAGGTGCCAGTGGGTGTAGCTTAGCAGGCTCCCAGCAGCCTTTCTCCCCTGCAACCACCTTTCTTGCTCTCTGCTCTTCTTCAGTGAAGCTGAAGTGAATGAAAACTCTAGAAAATATTTTTACAGCCTGCATCTTCGTTAACGCAAAGACTGCATGATCATTTTGTAATGGAACCAAGTTCTTTCCAAGTCATTTGGAACCTTCTTTATTTTACTGCCAATGCGTGGATACTTGTTTGCTGTAACTTGTAGAACTCTGAGTAAAATCGTCACTTATTTCCAAAGTCGAGGGTCTGTGATTTATTCTAGCCTAAGTATTTTTGTGGGGAATGTTTGTTTCAAGGTGGGTGAGGCTGATAAAAATCTAAACAAGTTTTAATGTGCTTGGAGCAATCACCATTGTGCTAATTCCGAATCTCCCAAACCTCTCTCTCCAACAATATTGTGGGGTTTATTAGAAACAATGGGCAAGAGAAGCTCTTTAAGAAGCCAATAGATCTATTTCCATGAACTCCCTGGGCTCCAGTTCCTAAAAGTGCACATGCCAACCCATACATGCCTTCCCCTTTTATCTAGGCTCCCCATTTAACTAGAGTTGGGGGCAAGGCATTGTCTGTTGGAAACAAGCACTTTGCATGTTTCCCAATAACTTAAGATCCCTGCTCGATCAGGCCTGTGGCTCATCTATTCCAGCATCCTTTTCTCAAATCAGCCAACCAGATGCCTAAGGAAAATCTGCAAGCAGGATCAAAGCATAACAACACCCTCCCTCTCTGTGGATTGCAGGAAGCATTTCTGCTATGGAGGCCAAGCTGCTAAAAGCACAGGAGCCCCTTTGAACCAGAATGGGAAATACTCACTTTGCCCCAAGCACCCCCAAACCCCATCTACTACTAGCGCTTCTCTGCTGATGAGCAGACTGTGTTGCTCTCCCCACCTGAGCAGGGGGCAAGTGAGGAGCAGAGAGCAGTCACTTTGTCATGTGGGAGGCCGCTAGCCCTTTAAGACTAACCTTGGATGACTGGCAACTGAAGCTAATTTGGCGCTCTTGTGCAACCAAGCCGCTGCCTTTCAAAACTGAACTTTTTTTTGCAATAGGGAAAGTAATAGGAAAATGCTCCAGAAAGCAAGCTATCAAACCTCTCCACAAACGTTGTGCAAACAAATCAGTTTGCAAGCTGAATAAAGAGGCGGTTTGGAAGAAGAACAAATGAAATTATGAATGAAGATGGTCACACTTACGTGAGAGCATATGGGGGTATTTAGCATGCAGGGGAATGAGCTTTGGGTGTGTGTTACAAATAATGAATGGATAAGGAGAGAAAGAGAAAAGGGGTTTCCTTCTCCATATGTACCTCACTATTGCTTCTCCTTCTGCTAATACTGCCCCAACCTTCAAAAAAAGTTACCCTCCCCTGTTTCAAAGGGATGGGCCATAATTCACTGGACGGCATCTGTGTTTTTTTTTCACATGCAGACTATTCCAGTTTCAACTCCCAGCAACTCCAAGTAGGACTAAGGGAGAGAGCCCTGTCTGAAATCCTGGATAGGAGCTGCTACCATGGGCCACAATGAGCTGCAGATGGACCAGGGATCTGACTCAGTGGAAAAGAACTTCCTGCATTCCTAAGGCAGAAAAGTCAAGGTCTTTATGATAAAAACGCAGAGTGCAGGAACAGAGGGGGGGGTGGGAACCCCATATTGCAGTGCCTTCAGAATGAAGCAGCCATGGGACACAGAACACAGAGGAGAAAGCCTTAATATAAGCTACTCTTTTTTATCACCTGTCCTTCACAGGTCACAACAGTTGAAACACAATATTCACAACGGTTTAAAGGAAGCAGAAAAGCTCCCAGTTTGCCATTTGGTTCCTTAGGGAAACGTGCAGAAGGAACAATTAATCGGAAACAGAGTATCAGCAACAATAGGCAAAGTTAGAAAACAGCACTTCCTTTCAGAGGCTCTCGAATAAGGAGCAGGTAATAATATCTCACTCACCTAAGTCAGATTTTTTCCTCTGTAGGCACTACTGTTTTTTGTTGCCTTCTCTTCTAGGTCAGGGTCTTCTAGAAGAGACCTAAAAGTGGGATGGGGTGGGTTTTATAGACCTTCTAGGGTGGGGTTGTGTGCTAGCAGGTGGCGGAAGGCTTTTCCATAAGCTGGGTCAGTTCTGCAGAAATTTCTTAAAGTAAAGTGACAGAAATGAAAGAGAAACGAAAGAGCGCAAAGCATAATGGATAGCTTGTTGATGGGGGTGGGGTGGGGGTTCAGACCCCTGGAGAAAAGCCCCCTCTCAGTGTGTGTGTGTGCAGAGGATAAAATGCAAGGTTTTAAAAAATAAAATAAAATAAATCAAGATTTTAAGCAGGGTGGGAGATTTCCATTTTTTACTTTTACACAGGAGCATGAAAAAAAAATTAAAAAAGAAGGGTGAGAGTAAGAAGAAACCCATTTTTGGGGGGGGCAGATGAAAAACTAGGGAGACTCGACAGAGGGCTTTATGGAGCTAGAGGTGCCTGTTTAATGGTACCTGCAATAGGTTAGGAGTTGTCACCTGTTAAAATTAGCCCCCCCCTGAAATATTTAAGATATGCAGGATGTACAGTGCAATCCCATGTATGTCTACTCAGAAGTAAGTCCCACCAAGTTCAGTGGGGCTTACTACCAGGTAAGTGGGCGCAGGGCTGCAACATCAAACAAGTGAAGTCCCCTCTCGCATCACTTTCTCTCATGCCAGGAAAAACTTCACTAGCCATATATAAGAATGTACACCCATATACCCAGGGGGAAATCCCTTATGCAGATCTTAACATCCTGACTGGGACATAGGGGAGGAGCAACCCTTGCACATATTCCCTCCCCCCCATCACTGAATCACAGAATTGTAAAATTGGAAGGGACCAAGAGGGTCATTTAGTCTCAACATTTTGCAATGAATCTTTTGTCCAATGTGCATCTCGAACCCACGACCCTGAGATTAAGTGTCTCATGCTCTACTGACTGAGCTGTCACAGCTTTCTCTACCAATTTATTTTATTGTTCTTGTTTTTTGTGCACGCCCCTTGGATACATTTGCTTGGAGGGCAGTTAAGAAAGAAAGAAAGAAAGAAAGAAAGAAAGAAAGAAAGAAAGAAAGAAAGCCTATATTCTGAGATATGGAAACTCTTGCCCCCAAAGAACAGACACCACACATTATCAAACTGGAGGTGGGTCTAAACAAAACAAAACAAAACAAATAAAAATCCTTCCAGTAGTCCCTTAGAGACCAATTATTTTAGTTTGTTATTGGTATGAGCTTTTGTGTGCATGCACACTTCTTCAGATACACTAGGTCTTGTACAACCTCTAGCCCAACTCCTTGCTCCATAACAGGAAATCCAAGGCTAGAAGGCATAGGGCAGGCCCAGGCTGCATGATATTCCATATTCTCCCATTCAAAGCTGCCCAGTCTCTGAAATCTGCAGGGAGGGGAGGCCCAGCACCCTCACAGACACACTGGGTGCGGGGATGCAGGACAGAGCCTTCTCGGTGGCTGCTCCCAGGCTTTGGAACTCCTTCCCTCAAGAAACTAGACTGGTTCCCTCTTTGTTCTTCCACTGGCAGGCGCAGACTGCCTTGTTCCAACAGGCCTTTGGGAACTGACAGCTTTTAAAGGAAAAACCACACTGTTTTCATTCTTTGCATTTCCACAGAGTTGCTTTAATTCTGTTAGAGTTTAATTCTATTTGAGTTTACAAGAAGGGAGATTATGGCTAAACATTATAGAATAACTTTCTGGGTTGACAGTAGAACGGTTTCCCTCTGGAGGTGGTGGACTCTCCTTCCTCGGAGCAAAGGCTTCAGGTAAAGGGCTCAGTGAGGGCCTTCTGGCAGTTCCCTCACTGCGAGAAGCAAAGCTACAGGGAACCAGGCAGAGGGCCTTCTTGGTAGTGGCACCCACCCTGTGGAACACCCTCCCACCAGATGTCAAAGAGAAAAACAACTACCTGACATTTAGAAGACATCAGGGAAGTTTTTAATGTGTGACATTTTGATGAATTTTTAATTTTTGCTGGAAGCCACCCAGAGTGGGGAAACCCAGCCAGATGGATGGGGTACAAATCATCATCATCATCATCATCATCATCATCATCATCATCAACTGTCATGGATGCTCCAGTTGAGATTCCTGCATTGCAGGAGGTTGGACTAAATGACCCTTGGGGTCCCTCCCAACTCTACGATTCTAATTGCTTTTTAGCTGTTTGTATTTTATCCGTGTTAACCCAGTCTGGGGGAAGAGACGGGACATTAATATTACCAAGAATCACAGAGCACACACATCCCCACAAATAATGCTTGTCTATCAGCCTCTGTTCATGTCCAGAGATCTGACTGAATGACCAAAAGGCACTCATGCGGCTGCAACTTTCTTGCCGAGCCGGACTCTCTCTCTCACACAGAGAGAGAAAATTACCCCAACGTAGAAAGCTGTTCCTACACGGCTCCCTGCGTCATTTGCCTGGGGTGGGAGGCAGAGATCCTGGCTTTGTGCATTAATGCAGGCGGGGGGTGGGGGGCAGCGGGTTTGGTTTTCTTAAAGGCGCACGTGCGTCCAAAGTTGGTGCGCCGTCTTCGGGGCGCGCGCCAAGCTGTCTTCCTCCTCCTCCTCCTCCTCCTCCTCTTTCTCCCGGCTCGGAGCTTGGCCGGGTTGCAATCGGGAATGGACAGCCGGCAGGAAGGGGCTGGAGCCCAGCGCCCGAGTGGGAGGAGCCGCTGCGGGAGCGGACGACGCGGGGGCGAGAGAGGGGGCGAGGAGCGGATCGAGGCCGCCGGGCTCCCGAGGCGCTGCTGGGGAGGTTTGCGCGCAAAGGCGCACGGTCGGGTGCGCTCAGCCGGCGCTGGGGCCGCTTTTCGAGAGGGCGCAAAACAAGACCCCTTTCCTTCCAAAAAACGACCCCTTGGTTCCTCGTCTGCTCCTCCCACCCTCCATCCCTGGCTTTACCAGAGCCCGAGGGAGATCGGGAAACTGGCTCTCTCCCCTCCTTCCTCCCACATCCCCGCGGGGGGGATCTGCGGCTCTTTAACCCCTGAGCAGCTGGAGCGACGTCCGCGGTAAATGCGGCAGGAGAAGAGGGAGACTTGGCGAGGGTCCCACCCCGACCCAAGGCAAGGGGAAAGCGCTTTTCTTCTTCTTTTGCACTCCTGAGGGGGTGGGGGGTGCGGCGGGGCGGGCATCTCCCGGCACTCGAGGAGAGGGGGAGGGAGGGAGGCAGCCGGGTGGGGTGGGGGGGTCTCGTCTTCCAGTCAAGGGATCGAGCATCTCCGCCGCTCGCTCCCGTACTCCTTGCAGCATCAGATGTCCCCAGACCGCTCGCTGCACCACTTGTGGGGAATGAATGGACAAAGGAGGAATCGGACGGTGGGTGCCAGTCCATGGGTGCGAGTAGGTCGCTTCAGGGCAGGGACCTCGGGGGCGAGGAGACGCAGGAAAGGGGCTCCTGCACCTTTAATAGTTGTGTAGCGAAGGGAATGTCAGCAGATGACATTGCTACAGCTGCTGCAATTGCCTTTTCCGCGCTGCTGTTAAAGGCGCACGAGCCCCCTTCTCTCTTTCCACCTAGAGATCCCCACCCAGCCATTCCGTCAGCCGCACTAAGGATCATTCTGTAGGGTGAACAGATGTAGAGAAGGAAAAGGAGTTTGGCCAGGTGCAGCTTGCCTTCCTGGCAGTGTGAGAAAAGCCATAGAGTTGGAAGGGACCCGAGGATCATCTAGTCCAACCCCCTGCAATATGCAGCTGTCCCATACGGGGATTGAACCTGCAACCTTGGCGCTATCAGCACCAGACTCTGGCCAACTGAGCTATCTGGCTGAGCCATCCCAGCTGAGATATTGGGACACTTCTCTTGTCTGTCACATTTCTAGCCTCCCTTTCTTCCAAGGAGCTCTATGTGAGAAAGGGCTGTCACTCAGTGGGCAGGACACCTGCTTTTCAGGTAGAAGGTTCCCAGCCAGGTTCAGCCACTGACATCTGCAGGAAGGTCTGGAACTCTGGAGAGTCACTGCAGGTCAGAGTAGACGCTAATGAGCTTTATGGAGCTAGACGGTCTCATTCAGCATGACTTTATTTATTTATATTAATAATTTCCACATAACAAATTATCAAAACATATCATATTCATTATTTTCCACCCTTTTCCCCACCCCTCTTCAAACCCTCCCCCCCAAGAGACTTCCCTCACTCCTCTCTCTGATTTCTCAGCACATATTATTCTCTGCATGTTATAAAAATTATACAGATCCTTACATTATCTATCTGCCATGTTACCAACCAGTAAGTTTGTGTATGTTTATTCAAAGCCTGCCAAGGAGTCCAATTCCTTTTGTTGTCTTTTTAGATAAACTGTAAAAAGCTCCCATTCCTCCTTAAAGTCACAGTTGTCCTGGCATAAGGTGACTTTATGTTCTCTCCTTGTTTTATCTGCAACAGCAACCCTGTGAGGTGGCTTAGGTTGAGACAGCGTGACTGCCTCAAGGTCTCCCACTGGGCTTTGCAACGGAGCTGGGGGTTTGAACTTGGCTTTCCCCATGCCTGAGCCTAAATATGCATGACACAAACGAAGGCCTAGAATCCTAGCATTGTAGAGTTGGAAGGGACCCCAAGGGTCATCTAGACGAACCCCCTGAAATGCAGGGATCTTTTGCCCACAGCTGACCCAGCAGCCAGCAGCCTTCTGGTTAACAGCCAGACTCACTGACCCATTGTGCCACTATTTTCCCGGTTTATAACTCCTCCCTCCCTTTACCTCTGCTGTCTCCTCTAGGTTGGATTTCAAATTGTGGGCTCCTACAGGCAGAGATCTTATTTGCTAGTGCTTTGTGAAGCACCGTGCATATTGACGACACAGTACGATTTAGAAGATTATAAAAATCCTGCAAGAGATTTCCATCTCCACTCTCGCCCAGCCTCAATTTTGTAGCATTTGCTTATGGAAAACCTGGATTGGCTGTGCAACTAATATGACTGCACTGTAACTATGTCCTTAGAATTAATAGGGAGAGTAAGAAAAGAGGGAACCTGTACACTTACTGGGTTAAAAACAAACAGCTGAGTTAACATAAGAAGAGAGCCAGTCGCCCGTCTAGTCCAGCTTCCTGTGTTCACTCTGGCCAGACATACACCTTTGTGGACCCTGCAAAGGAGGACCTGAGCAGAAGAGCTATTTCAAATTCCTGCTATTTCAAATTCAGAACCATTACTGTCTCTGACTGTGGAGGCAGGGCATAGCCATAGCTGGGGTTCTGTTTAGCATGTTGAATTTCTAGGCACTAAAAGGACTCGGGGTACAGCACATGGCAGAAATGGGTGGAAAATGTATATTGTATGCTTATAATAATTTATACCCCACCCTCCCCAGCCAGAGCTGGGCTCAGGACAGCTAACACCAATAAAAGCACAGTAAAAACATAATAGGGGAAAAAGGAAAAAACAACAAACCAATTTAAAATACAACTTAAAATGCAGCCTCATTTTAAAAGTAGCTGATAAATCAAGACCATAAGGGGAGGGAAACTGAGTCCAGGCCAAAGGCCAGGTGGAACAGCTCTGTCTTGCAGGCCCTGCAGAAAGATTTCAAGTCCTGCAGGGCCCTAGTCTCTTGTGACAGAGCATTCCGCCCAAGTCGGGGCCAGTACCGAAAAGGCCCTGGCCCTAGTTGAGACCAATCTAACCACTTGCGACCTGGGACCTCCAAAATGTTGTCATTTGTGGACCTTAAGGTCCTCTGCGGGGCATACCAAGAGAAGCATAGATACCTCTGGACAACTGATAATGGTGCTTAATAGCACTGTGTTTTCTGGTGGTTCTGAACACCTTGTAAACAAAAGTTAAAAGGAAGATGGGCAGTAGTTTTGGGGTCTGGAGCAAAAGACCCTCCGGGACTTTCAGGCTCCCTGGGTCACCCTCTAAAACGATGCCCCTGGTCAAAGGTATGTCATGGGCCTGAAATGGATGAAGGACAAGTGATTTGGAGTAAAATCTCAGACGTGGGGATCTGTTCTTTCCCAGCAGGTGAAAAATGCTGAGCGAGAGCGAGGCACAGACATCTCTCCAGGAGAGAACCGAGCAGAAGATTCTGCAAGATGCTTTGCCGGAAAAACCAGGCGCCAATGTTTCCCAAGGCCTGGATCGAGAGGAAGGCTGCGCGATTCAGTGCAATCCTGAATTGCCGCTGGTGTGCCCGCCAAAGAAGAGGAAGCGCAAGTCCTCCCATCGTGAGGAAACGGCCCTTGATCTCAGCAAGAGAGCAGTGAAGAAGAAAAAGGTCCCCCAGCCGGCAAAATCCTACAACTGCCCCGACTGCGGGAAATGTTTCAAGCGGTGCTCCCCTCTCATAAGGCACCGAAGGACCCACACCGGGGAAAAACCCTACGTCTGCCGTGTGTGTCTGAAATGCTTCAGCGACGGCTCTGCCCTCGTGAAACACCGGAGGATCCACGCGGGGGAGAAGCCTTACACCTGCCCCGAGTGCGGGAAAAGCTTCTCGCAGAGCTCGACCCTTATCGCACATCAGAGAATCCACACGGGCGAGAAGCCCTACAAATGCCCCGTGTGTGGGAAAGGCTTCAGCGTCAGCTCCAACCTTGTGGCTCACCAGCGGATTCACACGGGGGAGAAACCTTACGAGTGCTCCTTCTGTGAGAAGAGCTTTCTTGTCAGCTCGCACCTGATCAGGCACCAGAGGATCCACACGGCGGAAAAGCCGTACATTTGCCGGGAGTGCGGCGAGTGTTTCACGCAGAGCTCTCACTTGGTCGTCCACAAGAGAATCCACACGGGGGAGAAACCTTATCTGTGCGCCGTGTGCGGGAAGAACTATCGGGGGATCTCAGACTTCATTCTGCACCAGAGAATCCACACAGGTGAGAAGCCGTACACCTGCCTGGAGTGCGGGAAGAGCTTCCGCCAGAGCTCCTGTCTAACGAAACACCAGAGAATCCACACGGGAGAAAAACCTTACGAGTGTCACGAATGTGGGAAGAGCTTCAATCGGAATTCGCATCTTACAAGGCACCAGAAAATTCACACGGGGCAAAGGAACGCCAGGCAGGTGCTTATCAAATAAAAGTCTTCCGTTCCGAAATGGAAAGTTAGGCTCATTGTCATCACTGGCATTTGGCAAGGAGAAAGTCTAGCTGGTGGACATTTTCCTATCTATTGCTGTAGCCTTTGTTGTACCATCCTGCACCATGGATGTCTCTAAAGGAATCCAGGATTTCCCCAGAACTTGATGTGCTGTTGCTGTTAACCTTGTTTGATGAATATGGTTAATCTAATTGTTGTTGCATTCAGAAGAAGAGTTTTTGGGGCAACTGTATCCCTGCATCCGTTACAGAAAAGCTGTGCTTGCGGACCTGCCGGCTTATAACTTTTCCTCTTAGACTGTAAGGCGTGAGATGCTCTTAATGGTCTTCCCGGGAATTCGTGGAATGTCTTGCTTATTCCTAAGAGGTGAACTTGAAATGGACACTCTCATGATGTGAACTCTAGTCTTCCTTCCTCTGGGGTATTCAAATGCACCTAGATCGCACCGTTTCACATGATAAGTTGGGTTTGAAGAAGAGTTTGGATTTGATATCCCGTTTTATCACTACCCGAAGGAGTCTCCAAGCGGCTAACAATCTCCTTTCCCTTCCTTCCTCACAACAAGCACTCTGTGAGGTGAGTGAGGCTGAGAGAATTCAGAGAAGTGTGACTAGCCCAAGGTCACCCAGCAGCTGCATGTGGAGGAGCAAAGACGCGAACCCGGTTCACCAGATTACAAGACTGCCGCTCTTAACCACTACACCACACTGGCTCTGCACAATCCCTGGTGCAAATGCTCTGACTGTTACTCGCAAGCCCCTTTTCCGGTCGAGGCTAAGAAGGGAGGATTTGCCAAACTCTACACAACAAGCAAAGGCAGAAGTTGAAGGACATGGCTCTTTGTACATCAGTGGTTCCCAAACCTGCCCCCACACTGCCTAGCCGACTGCCTGAAAATTGCTTCAGGTTTATGTTGACCATCTACTGATTTTCTTCTGCCTGTTGTAGCAATTGTGCTGTGCTAAACACTGAATGGTTTTTCATTGCATTTTCATTGCTTCTGTCGAATTGCAATTTGAATGCAATAATATACAATGTTAGAAATAAGAGATGCAATAAAAAAAGATACAGCTGTAAATTACAGCAAATGTTTAATGTTGACATGCTGCAGACCACCTGAATGAAGCATGGGGATCACTCGTGGTCCACAAACCACAGTTTTGGATCGCCTCTTCCAGATCAAAAACCAGCTTGCTATATCCAGGAGCAGTATAGCTGCCCGACCTCTTTAACCTCACCTTCTTTGGGTTGCAATTCTAAATTCCCTCTCTAGGGAGTAAGTTACAAGAAAGGAGATTCGGACTAAACATCAGGAAGAACTTTCTGACAGTTAAGAACTGTTTGACAGTGGAACGGTCTCCCTCAGGAGGTCATGGACTCTCCTTCCTTGGAGTTTTTTAACCAGAGCTTGGATGGCCATCTGTCAGGGATGCTTTAGTTGAGATTCCTGCATTGCAGGGGGTTGGACTAGATGGCCCTTGGTATCCCTTGAAGCTCTACAATTCTGTGATTCTGTCTGCTGGTCTTAACACCCAGGAGAGTCTGTAGGGGAGAAGGCATTTGGGGCTTGAGCCACTTAGGGCTGCAAATGCTATCATCAGCATCTTGAGTTTTGCCTGGAAGAAGAAGAAGAAGAGAAGAAGAGTTTGGATTTGATATCCCGCCTTTCACTCCCTTTAAGGAGTCTCACAGCGGCTCACATTCTCCTTTCCCTTCCTCCCCCACAACAAACACTCTGTGAGGTGAGTGGGGCTGAGAGACTTCAGAGAAGTGTGACTGGCCCAAGGTCACCCAGCAGCTGCATGTGGAGGAGCGGGGAAGTGAACCCGGTTCACCAGATTACAAGACTACTGCTCTTAACTACTACACCACACCAGTTTTGGAAACAAAGCGACTTGCAGAAAGCTTTGGTGAAGGACAGAAATGGCAGGCATTTTGCATCTTGTTGTTGATCCATTGGCATTGATAAGGCCCTGTATGCCACTTACACTGAAGTAACTTCCCCTGACCTCACAGAAGCAAATACAGTTGACATGACAGTTGGAGTTGCGGAGGCTTAGGGGATGTAGAGTATATTATGTGGAGAACTGGTTGGTTTATCTTACTGTGAGCAGTGAAAGATGAACAATTAAAGAGATGTTTGTCAAAGTAATATGATTATGATATTTTTGCAGTGCCTTTAACAAATGCATCACAGACAAAACATGAAGCTTGTGTCATCTCCATGCTGGAAAAGCCGCACCTGATGAACTTCTGCCTGCTATGCTGGTGCTAAAGGATGGAACAAACAAACCAGCAGCCCTAGTTAGTGCAAAAGCATTTAACTGTTTCCATTCCTGTGGAGCACTGATGAAAATGATTGAAGCACATATTTTATTACACCCGTTATTTTAGAAAAAAATGAGCTAATGAAACTCCATTCTGAAGCAGAACAAAATATACAATATCCATGTTCAGGTTCTCTAAAGTGATGGTTCTCATTCACACGGTTTAGGAATGTTATCAGTTTGGATTGTGGGTTTTTCTGTGTGTGTGTGTGTGTGTGTGTGTGTATTTTCCCTTTCAGTTTTTATGACTCCCTCCTTCATTTGTGGGGAGATAAATGTGACTGGACTCCTTACATTATTTTGGGAAGATTTGAGTTTTAAAAAACCGTGCAAGCTGTGAGTCTTGCCACATTTACAACGGTCACAAATAACCATAAACTGTATGATCATTCAATAAACAAATGCAGTGCTTTATATTGTGCTTTGATTCTCATAATAATCTTCTGAGTAAGGCTGGGGGAATGAGAATTTCTGGATCTTGATGAAGCCTACAAAACGTTGCCAGATTTGATGTGGGAGGTTTGTGCTGTGCTTTTCAGTTTATGAGAAAGTGGGAAAGGAAGTACCCATAAGAAGAGCCCTGCTCCATCAGCCTGAAAGTCCAGTAGCTCAACATCCTGTTTCCTGCAGTGACCAATCAGAAGCCTCCAGGAAGCCCACAATCAGGGCATGAGCACAGTAGCCTCCTCTTGCTGTTGCTCCCCAGCAGCTGGCATTCAAAGCTTTTCTGCCTCTGATCCTGGAGATCATCATCATCATCATCATCAATCTTTATTACGGTCCAGAGACCCAACAAATCATTACAAAGCAATACACAATTCATACAGCCTACCTCCAGGTTAAACAAGCATTTTGTTTAGAATATAGGGATCATTTGTTCTTGCAACCACCGATAAAAACTTTGCCACTGCTAATTCCTGTGGAGCACTGATGAAAATGATTGAAGCACATATTTTATTACACCCGTTATTTTAGAAAAAAATGAGCTAATGAAACTCCATTCTGAAGCAGAACAAAATATACAATATCCATGTTCAGGTTCTCTAAAGTGATGGTTCTCATTCACACGGTTTAGGAATGTTATCAGTTTGGATTGTGGGTTTTTGTGTGTGTGTGTGTGTGTGTTTTTGTCTGGTCTTCCAGTAGGAACCTGACATAGTGAGCCTCTGATTTTCCCGGGAAAGGTACCAGCAAGGGTAGTATCAGTTCAGCCCTGGCTTGCTGATATTTTGCACAATTCAACAAAATATGTTTTATGGAATCGATGTCTTGAGCACATGAGCAAAGTCTGTCTTGGTAGGGAACTCCTCTCAACCTGCCATAGAAGAAGAAGAAGAAGAAGAAGAAGAAGAAGAAGAAGAAGAAGAAGAAGAAGAAGAAGTTGTTGTTTTATTTATACCCCGCCCTCCCCAGCCAAGACCAGGCTCAGGGCAGCTAACACCAGGGAGAAAAACAATTGATTAAAATACAACTTTAAAACAAGATTAAGATACAACATTAAAATGCAGCCTCATTTTAGTAGAAACTCAAATCAAAAACTTTTTGGGAATGAAAACGTCAAATCTTCACCAAGGCCCACTATCCAGACTGGTCCTACGTGGGCTAGAAAAAAGCCAGGGAAGTCCACAAATAGGAGTTCCATCACAGAAAGAGAAAGGAAAAAGGAAAGAGGGGGAGGGGATCAAGTTGATTCCAAGCCAAAGGCCAGGCGGAACAACTTGTCTTACAGGCCCTGCAGAAAAAAATCAGATCCTGCAGGGCCCTGGTCTCATGAGACAGAGCGTTCCACCAGGCCGGAGCCAGTGTTGAAAACGCCCTGGCTCTGGTTGAGGCTAATCTGACTTCTTAGGGCCCAGGACCTCTAGGGTGTTGCTATTTATGGACCTTAATATGATACCTTTGGCATGGCTAGTAACCATGTATAGACTTGTCCAATTCTCTCTCTCTCTCTTTCTCCTCCTTCTTGAAGTCCTGCAACTTGGGACTCACCTACACAGCTGCAAACAAAATGTTTTAAATGTGTTGTCAAGTGCAGTATACAAATGTGATGCTAGATGGCGACAGTGAGCTATGCAAAATTCAATGTCTTTTTCAAAACCTCTTTTTAAAAAGCATTTTCACAGCGTTTTTTTATACAGTGTGCGTAGATTCCATCTTGGTGGCCATCACTGCAGCAGTTCAGGGGCAGAACATCTGCTTTGCATGTAGTCAATACAAGGGTCTAATCTCTTTTATTTTTAGCTAGGGCCAGAAGAGGTTTCTGTCAATACAGTACTGAACTGAATAGATCAATGATCCAACCTGCGCTATAATCCTAGGAGCGTGCGTGCCCTTCACGCATGTCCTTGAAAAACGAGATAGAAACTTATGCAGGACTCATATTAAGGGTTGTTCAGAAAATGTTTAAACAGTTGATTCAGACCACATCAAAGGTTTCTTTGGGCAGCCAAGAGAAGCACCCATTTATTACAAAACATCAAAGAAATTAATCATCAGCTGGATAATATGGTGCAGCATAAACATAAGGTCACAGGTGCATTTAAACCAATAGCTTAACGCATTCACCTTCCTAGCCTAAAGAAATGAGAGACCCTGGTCTACAAGGAAAATTAAGCACTGGAGTTATGTCACTCCTAGGAAATAGAGAAAGACTGCAAAATTTCTACCTACAATGTGATTGGCAAGGCTCTTGCCATGTGATTCATTTTGTTTCATAAAATTTATATACTGCTTGTTGTTGTTTTTTAAAAAAACAACCACAACCACAACCTGAAAGCGGTTTATACATGTGAAATATGGTATATGGTAGAGTGGAGAGCAACTGTATATGCCTGAGTGCATGTGTTTGTAAGTGTGTGATGCAGCCAATGAGAGAGGCAAGGATGAGGACTTCCCAGACTTGGGAATGTGCAATTGAAACTCATAAGCTCTGCCTAGGGCAGTTGTTCTGAGTTTTAGGGATGACAGCCATAGAGGGAAAACTCAGCATTTCAGTCCTGTGGGTGCTGCTCCTAATAATGAAAGTGATGATGACTGACTGAATGGGTGAAAAGTTCTCCCTTTTGTAAGGTTTCAGACTTGATCTGTGCACATGGAAAGGAGGAAGCAGTTTGTTGAAGAAGAAGAAGAGTTTGGATTTGATATCCCACTTTATCACTACCCGAAGGAGTCTCAAAGCGGCCAACAATCTCCTTTCCCTTCCTCCCCCACAACAAACACTCTGTGAGGTGAGTGGGGCTGAGAGACTTCAGAGAAGTGTGACTGGCCCAAGGTCACCCAGCAGCTGCATGTGGAGGAGCGGGGAAGCGAACCCGGTTCACCAGATTACAAGTCCACCGCTCTTAACCACTGCACCACACTGGCACATAGAGGAGAACGGGAAGGGCTAATATGAGAGTTTGTAATATTCCTTCCAGATGGGCTTCAAGATTATCATCTTGCCTACATGTGGGACAAATTCCCGCATGCAGGGAAGGGAACAAGCTTTATTTTACAAATCCCTAAGTGTCCTAAATGAAGCCTACGAAGGCAGCAGCACTTGTTTGGAGTCACACTCATCCCTAAGGAAACTCATCTAATGGGTTTTCCTGGTTGCCAGAGGGTTTATCAATGCAAGCACCCTTCTAGTCTCTGCAACCAGAAAGCCTGTTGTTGCATTGTGTGCCGCAAACTGGGTCAGGGCTACAGAGGGACAGGTCTTCTACTGCAATGCAAGCAAGACTGATGCCTTGATCCATTGCAACAGAACCAAAAAAAGTCAGGAGAAGCGTTCTCCTGTCGCATTTGGTATATGGCAGCTTCCTATCTTCTAGGAGCAAGGATCCAGATGTGGGAGAGGAGGAGCCAACCAGATCAGGAGAGGCAGCTACAGAGGTTGCTGGACCCAGGTCCCAACTTTCAACTCGGCATTGAACCAGAACCCCAAAAGGCAGAGCCTCCAGGTTCTGCCAAGATACCAGAACCTTCAATGCCCAGAGACTTTGTGTTCCGCAATGCTTGTTTGTAGGCACAGGGCAAGAGACCAGCTCAGAACTGACCCAGTCTTTGCCTCCAGCCCCAGAAGTTGCCCCTTGAAGCGCTCCACTTTCCCAGGAACTGGCGGTGCTGCAATCAGTTGGATGTGCGATGCTATCAGGCAAGTAGTCTGCACCCAATGGACCTGTCCAGGGTCCTGAAAGGCCTTTAGATGGCTGCTCTTTTTTTGTCCTCTTCCCTCAGGGATGGGGAACCTGTCCCCCAACAAAACAGAGCACAAGAATATTAAGAAAGGCCCTGATGGATCAGACCAATGACCCATCTAGTCCAGCTCCCTGTTCTCACAGTGGCCAACCAGGTGCCCGTGGGAAGTCTGCACACAGGGCCTGAACGCAAGAGCACTTTCTCCTTCTGCAGTTTCCAGAAGGGTCTCCATTGTCTCCCAAGACACAACAGATGCCAACCAACCAACGTATTATGTTCTTGTATTCTCCCACACAGAGAGCATCCATGGTGTCTCTTTCTCCCTTGTGGGTTCTCAGAGCTGACAGTGAAGCTTCTCCCACGCTAAAGGCACCCACAGGGCGTATCTCCTGTGTGACTTTTCCTCCAATCCACCTAGGACTTCTCCCTCTTATGGGCTGAGTCATGAGGGCAGAGCTCTGAACAAAGCGTTGCTCATATTTGCCATACTTAAAGCCATCTTTCTACATTTATTTCATTCAGGGCGCTTGTGGCACTTTACTAGGGTAACTGGATGGGAAGGCAAAGCACACAACCGAGATGATATTTAAAGCACTTTTTAATCCCACCTCCAAAGTGTCTTTTGTTGTTGTTGTTTAGTCGTTTAGTCGTGTCTGACTCTTCGTGACCCCATGGACCAGAGCACGCCAGGCACTCCTGTCTTCCACTGCCTCCCACACTTTGGTCAAACTCATGCTGGTAGCTTCGAGAACCCTGTCCCACCATCTCATCCTCTGTCTTCCCCTTCTCCTTGTGCCCTCCATCTTTCCTAACATCAGGGTCTTTTCCAGGGAGTCTTCTCTTCTCATGAGGTGGCCAAAGTATTGGAGCCTCAGCTTCATGATCTGTCCTTCCAGTGAGCGCTCAGGGCTGATTTCCTTAAGAATGGAGAGGTTTGATCTTCTTGCAGTCCATGGGACTCTCAGCACCATAATTTAAAAGCATCAATTATTCGGCGATCAGCCTTCCTTTATGGTCCAGCTCTCACTTCCATACATCACTACTGGGAAAACCATAGATTTAACTATACGGACCTTTGTTGGCAAGGTGATGTCTCTGCTTTTTAAGATGCTGTCTAGGTTTGTCATTGCTTTTCTCCCAAGAAGCAGGCGTCCAAAGCATTAAAAAAACAACAACCACACTAATGAAATATACAATTCAACAAGGAAGCAAGGGTCAGCATCCATTCAACAAAGTGAGTAACTCAAATACCACTTTGAAGTGGCACTTAAGTGCTAGCAGTTTTACCACCTGGATTATGGTTTGGGATTTCCGTAACTGAGCCCAGGATAAAAATTACATAAAAAACCATTTGCTGCAACACTCGTAAGTGGCCGCACTTGGAATACTGTGCACAGTTCTGAGTGCTGCCTCTCAATAAAAGGATATTGTACAGTTGGAAAGGGTGCAGAAATGACAACCAAAATGATTAGGGCAGGCATAGGCAAACTCGGCCCTCCAGATGTTTTGGGACTACAACTCCCATCATCCCTGACCACTGGTTCTGTTAGCTAGGGATGATGGGAGTTGTAGTCCCAAAACATCTGGAGGGCCGAGTTTGCCTATGCCTGGATAAGGGGATTGGGGCAACTCCCCTACAAAGAAATATTACAACATTGGGGAGAGGGAATAAATAATTTTTTGGGGGAGTTATAAATAAGGGGAAGTTATGACTGAGGGTTCTAAAAAGATGTGTGATGTCAAGGAAGTAGATGGGCTTCTCCCTTTGATAACTCGGGGTCATCCAATGGAACTGAATGGTATGCAATTCGGGGCCGATGGAAGCCTGTGCTTCTTCACAGGGCAGACAGCTGCACCGTGGAATTCACTGCAGTAAGATGCAGCGGTGGCTGCCAACTGGGACAGCTTTAAAAGAGGATTAGGCAAATCCATGAAAGATAAAGCAATCAACGGGTACTAGGAATGGAGTCTAATTTCCAGGCTCCCAGGCAGCAGGCCTCTGAAGACCAGTTGCTGCGGAGTGACAAGAAGTGAGGGCTGTCATGTTCATGCTCTGCTTGTAGGTCTCTCATAGGCAGCTGGTTGGTCATTGTGAAGATCGGGAGGCTGAGAGCAGAGAGGCGTTTGTGGACTGAGGCAGCAGGGCTCATTTCATGTTCTCTTGATATGTACAGTGGTACCTCGGGTTACATACGCTTCAGGTTACAGACTCCGCTAACCCAGAAATAGTGCTTCGGGTTAAGAACTTTGCTTCAGGATGAGAACAGAAATCGTGCTCCGGCAGCGCGGCGGCAGCAGGAGACCCCATTAGCTAAAGTGGTGCTTCAGGTTAAGAACGGTTTCAAGTTAAGTACGGACCTCCGGAACGAATTAAGTACTTAACCTGAGGTACCACTGTAGAGAGAGAGAGAGCGCATGAAACACACTCTCCAACTGAGGTATCCAGCTGCTGTCCTGCTTACACATGGAAGACCATTGCAGGTAGGCCGCCGTGTTGGTCTGCCATAGTCGAAATAAAATAAAAAAAATTCCTTCCAGTAGCACCTTAGAGACCAACTAAGTTTCTTGGTATGAGCTTTCGTGTGCATGCACACTTCTTGGCTACGACGGGTCGCCAGAGGAGAAGGCAACCGTCTCTACCATTCGTGATAGTATTCTTTCTTTTGGGGGGGGGTCACTTCGGTGCATTCTTTATGCAGAAAAGCGAGATAACCAAACCAGACCAGCTTTGCTCGTGGTCCAGAGCACCGATCCCACGACGAGCCTCAGCTGCCGATTGCCCGGGGCAGGCTCAGCGCGCAGTTCAATCCTAAGAGCGCTTCTCAGAGGCAAGCTTAACCGGCTCCGATGGCCTTAAAAAGAAAAACTCTCCAGCCTCGCAGCACGAAAATGCACCGCGCGATTGGGTCCCCTTGCAGGCGCTTCCACGTCTCATCCCGCCGGCGCACGAGGCCATCTTGCGGAGGCGGCCGGGCTGCGTGGAAAAAGCCCTTGCGCGCCCCGCTCAGCTTCCCGGGCCTCCCTTGTCCGTAACGCAACATGGCGCTTTCCAGCGGGTCTCTTCAAACCGTCCTTCGGAAGTTTAATATCCTACCTTTCCCCCCAAAAAATCCCGTCCCGCGACTGTCTGGAGACCCATTCCCCGCCCCAAAGACCCCATGGCGGGCGCTGAAATGCGCGCTGCGCAAAAACGGCCGCCCTGTTTGGAGACATGGAGAGCGCCATGCTGTACGGACGAGGGCGCAAGGGAAGGGTGGTTTCCCTGGGGTCGGGGAGGGGGGGTTAAAGGAAGGATTTCCGTTTCCGCTTGGGCGGGGGTTGGAGGAGGTTGCAGCTGGAGCTAGAGGTAAATAGAGCGATTTTTTTTAAAAAAATATTTTTTTGGGGGGCCCGTGGTTCCGGCTTCCCTGCGCGCGCTTCCCCGGGAGGGGACCCGGAGGCCGACGCAAAAGAGGGAGGGGATCCCCGCTGGAGGCGGCGCGTAGAGGCCCAGCGGGGAGAGGAGGGCGATGACAGCTCGAGCCCGGGTTCAAAGCGGGGTGGTGGTCTCTTGGGCGCTGGCAGCCTCCCTTTCCTCGCCTCCGCCGAGGGAGCGACCGACCGCCGGGTGGTAGGGGTACTGGCAAGGGTGGGTGGTTCAGTCCCCGGAGAGGAAAAAAAGCCCTTATTTAAGCGGAGAGTGCCGCAAAATTAATAATAATAATAATAATAATAATAATAATAATAATAATAATAATGGATAATTGAGATTTCACATAGGGCGCAGCTGAAGGCGAAAGGTAGCAACTTCAGTTGACCATTTCCATACGGTGCTGCCAGTGTTTATGATGTCTGGCAGACGATTGGGGGGGGGGAATAAGGACAGGTCCCTGCCCCGGAGTAGCGTACAATCTACATATTGACCGGGGCTGGGGGAACTGGGGGAGGTGCAGGAGTGAGTGGATAAGGGAAGTTTTACTACTACTACTACTACTACTACTACTTGTACTACTACTACTATTTATTCCCCACCAATCTGCCTGGGTTTCCCCAGCCACTCTGGGTGGCTCACAGCAAATATTCTTGGTTCAATTAGACATGTTTGGACTCTGCTTCTGCAGGGGAGAGGGCCGTTGAGGCATGCCCAATGCTTCATAGGATTTAAAAGGATTTGAAGATGGGCAGGGATGGTAGCAACAGAAAGGAAATTGAGGGGTGGTGATGAGGTGACTGTCGTTTCTAGGCAACTAGGGCAGTGGGATGTTTGTCCCGTCTCTTAGTGCTTTATCTTCCATAATGATCAGAAGCCTTTCAAAAGTTATAACAAAGCAGCTCTGAAGTTTATGTGGTTTTGATCTTGCAACTCAGAACGCACAAAGAGAGAAGCAGTTTAGGTCACAGGCAAATGATCTTGGTCCTGATAGCTCCAGCAGGCACTGTGTGTGTTCATAAATAAACAGCTGATCTGATACGAACTGTGTGCTGTTGATTAGGAGCAGTAGATACAGGATTGAGCTGTGTGTCTCCAGTCACAGGGACAATAAAGTTATTATGGCAATATGTGTTCCCAGAAGCTTAGAAATGAGTTATTGGCATCTAGCAATCTGGAAAATGTGGATTATATCTATCTCGGGCACTGATGTTTAGTGTGGGAGAGAATCAACACTGAGCAGGAACAAATTGTTAAATATTTAAATGTGATTAGAAATATTTTATGCATTGGGCTGCAAGCTCCCTGTGGCCTCTCCCACAACCTATTCCTATCTGTCGTTGTGTTAGATGCCTAGAAGAAAGCGATAAACATTTCTGGCAGAGCTTCAAACCTCTTACAGTTGTGGCA
Organism: Podarcis raffonei; assembly: GCF_027172205.1. Taxonomy (NCBI): domain Eukaryota; kingdom Metazoa; phylum Chordata; class Lepidosauria; order Squamata; family Lacertidae; genus Podarcis; species Podarcis raffonei. Next base: position 107,915,874 of record NC_070603.1, on the reverse strand, counting down.
AGTGTGGCGATGTGCTTCATTGTGACATGTAACCATTGTGGCAAGAGATTATCTAGATACAGATCTGGTGGGCGGCTTCTGTTGTATGCTTGCGTCACTTTTTGTTGAAGCCAGAATAACATTTTCAGGTGCCAGAGGTACATAGGTCCGAATTAAATTCCTAGGCATCATTGCAATTTGTGGCGCAAACGGAATAAGATTGCAAATATGTAAACGCACACAGAGTTTGCAGTTGGCCGAGTGGGATGTAGCTTTGCTGTTTGCTGACTTTTACAATATGCGTTGGGACACGGGTGGCGCTGTGGGTTAAACCACAGAACCTAGGGCTTGCTGATCAGAAGGTCGGCAGTTCGAATCCCCGCGACGGGGTGAGCTCCCGTTGCTCTGTCCCTGCTCCTGCCAGCCTAGCAGTTTCAAAGCACGTCAGCGTGAAAATAGATAAATAGGTACTGCTCCAGCGGGAAGGTAAGCGGCGTTTCTGTGTGCTGCTCTGGTTCTCCAGAAGCGGCTTCGTCATGCTGGCCACGAGACCTGGAAGCTGTACGGTGGCTCCCTCGGCCAGTAAAGCAAGATGAGCGCCGCAACCCCAGAGTCGGTCACAAATGGACCTTTACCTTTTTACAATATGCATAGTTAACCAGTCTCCTTTTTCATTTCCCCCCCAGCCCAGCCTGCACTTGACTGCTTCTGTTCTCTCGCCTTTGCTGCTGGATGCGGCCTTGGAGGAGGTGTCTTAAGGGTGTGCTGTAGATGAGGGGGTGGAGGATATGCCTGGTGGGGAATTTTCTCTTTTTTTTTTTATAAATTTTTTTTATTGCTTTTTTCCAGAATCTAAATCCATCATCAATAACACAACAAAAGCGGTTTTACAGAAAGAAAAAGAAATTAAACAAGAAAAAATTCATTTTTCGAAGTCTTTTTTTTTTTTTTTTTCATCATCCACTGGACTTCCCCATCTCCTCCATCCCTGCGTTCTTTATAATAAATATAAACAGCAAATTAATACCTTGTTTCCTGTGTTTTTGTATTTTCATCTAATTATTCACTCTGAAATTAAAACTTTTCTCAATCATTAACTTTGTTTCTATCAACTCCGAATTTCAATACTGAAGCATATTTACCTCAAACCTTAGCAAATTTTTAACATTCATATATCTTATAATGTTTTTGTAAATAGTCCTTAAATTTTTTCCAATCCTCTTCCGCAACCTCTTCTCCCAGGTCTCGGATTCTGCCAGTCATTTCGGCTAGTTGCATATAGTCCATCCTGGTGGGGAATTTTCTCCACCCCCTCCGTGAGTGAGCAACTGCTGCTATGTGCCTCTCTCAGCACCTCCAGGACTAAAGCCCTTTTAAGTTCCTCAAAAGAATCTCCTGGCATCCTTTCTTCCGTTCCGGGCAGCGCGTGGTCCCGGGAGGGTGCCCCATCGCTCTCCAGACCAGCTCTGTAGATTTCTGCCTGCTTCCCTTGCCAAATGCATCCTTGCAAACCCAGAAGCCCTGTGCCAATGCTCTGTGGATGGGCCTGGCGTTAGAATGGTGCCTGCCTTTCTGTGACGAGGCCAAACCGCCCGGGTGAGGAGGCTGCAGAGGGGCGTCGGAGGCTGGGCATGGAGGACTCTGACCAGAGGTTGGTGCTGGGTATGAACATGGGTGATGGGCGGGAAACACCTCCCGGGGAGCTGAGGACGCCCACCGAAGAGGGAGAGGAGCAGAGGACACCTGTGTCTGAAGCCATCTGTGACGGTGGCAGCGGTGATGCCAAAACTTCTCAGAGGAAAGAAGAGGAGCAGGAGGAAGAGGAGGAGCTTGACCCTCGCATCCAGGTCAGAACAATAGCATTTTTATTATTTTATTTTATTTTTTACTCTGCCCATCTGACTGGGTTGCCCCAGCCACTCTGGGTGGCTTCCAGTATACAGTGGTACCTCGGGTTAAGTACTTAATTTGTTCCGGAGGTCCATTCTTAACCTGAAACTGTTCTTAACCTGAAGCACCACTTTAGCTAATGGGGCCTCTTGCTGCTGCCACGCCGCCAGAGCACGATTTCTGTTCTCATCCTGAAGCAAAGTTCTTAACCCGAGGTACTGTTTCTGGGTTAGCAGAGTCTGTAACCTGAAGCGTATGTAACCTGAAGCGTAACCCAAGGTACCACTGTATACAGAAACACGATAAAACATCAAACATTGAAAACTTCCCTAAACAGGGCTGCCTTCAGATATCTATCTAAAGGGAGGGCATTCCACAGGGTGGGCGCCACTACTGAGAAGGCCCTCTGCCTGGTTCCCTGTTACCTCACTTTTTTCACAGTGAGGGAACCGCCAGAAGGCCCTCGGCGCTCAATCTCAGTGTCCGGGCTGAACGATGGGGGTGGAGACGCTCCTTCAGGTATGCAGAGCCGGGGCCATTTAGGGCTTTAAAAGTCAGCACCAACACTTTGAATTGTGCTTGGAAACCAGTACGATACTTCTTCCTGTATTCACTTGCCTGATGGCAGGCCTGGGAGGGGTTGCCATTCAGTTCTTCGGGGATTGCTCCATGTAAGCTTGTAATCTGGTTTGCTCTAAGGCTGTATTGAAAGTGTGGACAGAAACCAGTTGAACTACTGTGACTCGCCTCTTGGCCCTGCTGCCAGCGAGCCACTTAGCATTTCCAATCAAGCAGGAACAGAATGACCCAATAGTGTGTTTGTTTTTTCCCTTTGCCTCAGGGCTAGTTGCCAGCATTTTTGTTTTAGTAAATGCAAAAATTCCTTTGAGCAAAAGTAAGCAGCAGTCAGTTTGGCTCTTGGCACCCACCCAGCGCAGCAACCCTGTGGAAGCTAAGTGGGTCCATTTACAGTCATGGGATGAACGGGGGACCATTAGCATTATTTATTGGTTTTCACACCCCGCCCTTCTTCCCCAAGGAGCCCAAGGCGGCAAGCGAATACACCATTTAAGAGGAAAAACAAGGCGGGAACTTTCCGAAACAGTTAAAACCATTTCAGATAAAAACATTCTGAAAGCAATTACAGATGAAAATGCTCATCCATCCAGTGATCAGGGGTTTGCCAGGAACAGTATGCTTCAGGCACCAGGAAGCTCCCTGCCCTTTTCCAAGTGGTACATTTCCCCCAGTAAAAAAAAACCTTATCCATCTATTTCTGGGGGATAGTACGGGAGCTTATTGCTATTTACAGGGCTGGCATTAAGAACCATCAGCAATTGCAACCCCTGGGTTGGTGTGACAACCGCTGCCATCTCATCCTCCCCCAGCCCTTCCTGCCGTTTGGCGCTACTGCAGAGAGGAAAGTAAATTGGGTGGGTGGGTAAGGTAAAGGGACCCCTGACCATTAGGTCCGGTCGTGGCCGACTCTGGGGTTGCAGTGCTCATCTCACTTTATTAGCCGAGGGAGCCGGCGTACAGCTTCTGGGTCATGTGGCCAGCATGACTAAGCCCCTTCTGGCGAACCAGAGCAGCGCACGGAAACGCCGTTTACCTTCCCGCCGGAGTGGTACCTATTTATCTACTTGCACTTTGACGTGCTTTCGAACTGCTAGGTTGGCAGGAGCAGGGACCGAGCAACGGGAGCTCACCCCGTCGCGGGGATTCGAACCGCCGACCTTCTGATCGGCAAGTCCTAGGCTCTGTGGTTTAACCCACAGCGCCACCCGCATGGGTGGGTACCACGCTTCAAATCTGCAGCCCAGTGGAAGGTAGGGACCGCACTCTGGATTTGTGTAGGGTTTTACTCCTTAGCCTTTTCTTCTCCCAGCGATAACCCAAAAGACAGTGGAGTTTAGGATAAGAGTTTTCCTTCTCCCACCTTCCCAGGTTGATGAACCCCATCTGTCCCTCACTTCCCTTTATAGCATGTGCAGAATGGCGCCTGGGAGGTGCCAAATGTCTTGTCCTGCTTTCTGGACCACATCAGTGAGGCCGAGAGCGGGGTCTTGTCCTCTGGGCAGCTCAGGGCCTCCATAGACACTGCCCAGGCTTGCGCCCCAGGGAGGTCACTTTGGTGCTGCTAAGTCAGCGGTTTGACTTCACCCCCAGAGGCACACTCCATTGTCTCTTGAGACTTCCTGGCATCTTGGGCGTCCCAAGGTGAGGAGGATGTTTTCTTTTCCTTTTCTTTTTTTGATAATAATTTTATTACTTTTCAATTACCGTAATCCAATAATAGCCTCATTATAACAATCCCAAATTAATAATACCAATCACTGAGATACCAAATTATACAATTTAGATGGCCCCAGTCCGCATGCTAGAATTGATGGTTTGATGATTTACTTTACTTCTGCGTTCGTAAATTTCAATTACGCTCCAGTCGAAATAACAATCCCTTGTATTGCAACTGCAGTTTTAACAACTTCCATTCAACATTAAACGGTTTATGCAACTTTAAATGATTTATACGCCTACAGGCGAAGCATTCAGACTCTCTCCTTGTTCTTCCTGTGTGTGGCAATTATTCTGTCCCTAATGTTTCTTCCTGTCCTTGTCATATATTATGTCTATCCGTTGCTGCTGTTCTCCATCATGCCTTGGACTGACCTAGTGTCCCACTGTTGTTTCAGAAGTTCTCCATTGCTCCGTCCCTGCTTCATTGTTTTGCAACTTTAGCAGCAGGAGGATGTTTTCTAGCCCTGCTACCTGAGATTCTTGAAGTCAAGGATGGGGGACCTTTTGTGGGCCCGCCAAAGGTTGCTGGACTACAACTCCCATCAATTCTGACCATTGACCATGCTGGCTGGGGTTGATGGGACTGCCAAGATGGCGGAGATTTCAAGACTGAACCTGAGTCCCTCTGTGTGCCTTCTGCCTCTACATTCAGGAATACGAATTGGAGGCCTGACTGTTTTTCTTTCCTGCCTTTCTTTCCATCTATTCATTCTCTGTTGCCTTAGACCCCCAGTTTATATATACATATGCTCTATCTGTTAAGCAGAATATGTCCAGCAAGCAGCTGCATATAATTTTCCATCACTTATTGTGAGGAATGCAGGTTTCGTCCTAGTAACAATTTGCATGTGTTTGCAGGTAGTGCCAGGTACATATGCCGACACTTTTCAAGAGTTACAAAGTTAAACTGCGGGATATGCTCTCGCAAGTGGCAGTGATGGCCACCAACTTGGATGGCTTTTAAAAAGGAGGAGGAGGATTCATTGAGTATATTGTTTTTCCCACCAAAGTGTCTCAGAGCATCTTACATAATAAAAATAGCAATCACACACACACAAAAGGATTAAAGCCAAATATAAAAACAGAAATGAAACCGGGCCACGATGACGATGACAATTAATAAAAATAATAAAAATAAATAAGTGCTCATCGAGAAAATATAGAAATCAACACATTCTTTCCCATTCCACTTAATAGCATGAGCACAAAAAGAGACACGGCTATCAATAGCTACTCACCACAGTGGCCACACTCTAACTTCACTGTTGGAGGCAGTAAACTGAGTATAATCGTAATAATAATACCTGTTTATCTACTTGCACTGGCATGATTTCAAACTGCTAGATTGGCAGGAGCTGGGATAGAGCAACAGGAGCTCACTTCATCGCAGGGATTCGAACCGCCGACCTTCTGATCGGCAAGCCCAAGAGGCTCAGTGCTTTAGACCACAGCGCCACCCATGTCCCTATTGCAAGAGGGGAGTCTGTAGCAGTCATGTCTTGCTTCCGGGCGTCCCATTGGTTACTGGACTAGGATGAGCCAGTGGCTGGATCCAGCCGCTTCTCTTGGGTTCTTATAAGCCTGCTAGGAAAGGGTTCAGGGGATGAAGGGGCGGAAGTTGTACAAATGTGTCCTTCTGCACTATGCTGGTGCCTGTCTCTTGAGTCTGCCTTTCTCTCTGACCACAGGAGGAGCTGGAGCACCTCAATCAGGCCAACGAAGAGATCAATCGAGTGGAGCTGCAGCTGGATGTGAGTAAGGCAGCAGCTTCAAAGCAATTTCAGCATCCCTTCTGCTTCCGAACACTTCCTGCCTTCTGTCCCCTCCACGGAGGCTGCTTTATCCCTTGGCAAGTCAGCAGGCAGGGGTTCCCAGTTTCACTCACCGCCTGCACCATGGCGCATTTGGTAGAGTGAACTGGGGAGGGAAATTGTCCCTGCAGTTACTTAAATGTATAGGGATTGCACTGAAAATTGCCCTTTCGTGTGGGGTAATATGTTCCCTCTACTAATGTGAGGGTGAAAGATAATTGCGGAAAAACAAAATAATAGGAAAATATCAGCTAATAGGTACAACTCAGTTTAAGCTCTGTTTTCTGGCTTCTGTTTGGAGTCGTCTTCATCCTTCCCCATACAGACCTGCCTCATACTTAGAGGACCACGGATGTAATAAGGTTACCGTGGTTGTATCCAATGGCAATCAGCATGACCAAATTAGGTCCATTCATTTCAATGGGTCTGTTCTGAATATAAATTACAGCCCCGTGTCTCAAGGCTGGTTGGTGGTTAGAGACTCCTGTTGTAGTGAAGAGAGTCTGGCCTCAACCAGAGCCAGGGCTTTTTCAGCTGTGGCTCCGATCTGGTGGAACGCTGTGTCACAAGAGACTAGGGCCTTGCAGGACTTGACATCTTTCCACAGGGCCTGCAAGACAGAGTTGTTCCACCAGGCCTTTGGTCAAGGCACAGTCTGACCCCCTCCTTCGGTAATCCTCACAGAACACTAGCCCAATGGTTGCCATCAATTTGATTTGAACTGATTTTATAATGAATTGATTTTAGAATGCTGTATTATTTTACTGTTGTTAGCTGCTCTGAGCCCGGCTTCAGCTGGGGAGGGTGGGATATAAATAAATTATTATTATTATTATTATTATTATTATTATTATTATTAGTTGAGGTTGTCATAGGAGGGGCCTTGGGGGGGGCCCAACCCGCTGCTCAGTGTAGGATCTGCAGAGTGCAGCTGCAGCATCTCTGATAGGCAGCCGTCCAGCCTGCGGTTCAATGCCTTCAGGGAAGGAGAGCTCATCACAACCAGTAGCAGTCTGTTCCACAGCCAAACACCTCCTAGCATTAGGAAGCCTCCTCCTGATATTTGGCCGAAATGTGATGGGGTTGTGTTTGCTGCCTGTTTGCAATCTGCAGCTTTGTGCACCAGCAGTGCACCTCCATCAGGGCCCCACGGATATGGGTGTGCGAAGTAACCATGCGTTCCAGACACCCTGTGTGATCCGCCCTTGTGCATATATGATTCACACAGCACTTGAGCTCTGTGGGGCCAGCCACGGCACTGCAGCAACCCGTAAAATGCATCTTAGGCATGCATTTAATGCAGGCCAATTCCTTCAACACTGACATACTTTGCGCCATTGGTTTCAATAGGAAGCCCGTACCACGTATCGGAGGATCTTGTCGGAGTCTGCCAGGAAGCTGAATGCTCAGGGCTCCCAGCTGGGGAACTGTATCGAGAAAGCACGCCCCTACTACGAGGCCAGGCGCTTGGCCAAGGAGGTATCTGTTAACATTTCCCTCTGTTTCACCCCTGAAGTTGCCACTATTCCTCGGCTGTTGTAGAGCAATAAATCTTTAAAGGATCCGATTTGGGGGTTCCGGAATTCTTTAAGCCTTATTTTGTGTCACAAATAGCCACAAGTCATTGTCAAAAGTGGAAAGAAGCTGCCCCCTATGAAAAGTCTCAGTAAACATTCCCTTAAAAGTCCACAATGTGTCAAAAATAGTTTGCTTTTCCTTCAGAATTCCTGTTTTGCACATTAAATGCCACTCTGCGCATACTCATATTTCATTGGGTGCCAGGATTGGACACCCAGCCTCCCACCCAAAGCTGCTTCTTGTGAGCAAGCACAGTGATGGCCGACGTAGGTGCCTTTTCCTCATTCGTTTTGGGCGGGGAAGCCTGCACCATATTGTGGACCCTTTCTGTTCTTATAGCGTTGCCGCTCTCCCACAGTAGCCATTTTGTGACTGGTGCCCACGGAACTTTCTCAGAATTCTGCCTGGTTCCTATTGGCTGCTGACCCCTGTTCTGCTCCATCCCCCGTACCTAAGATTGGAGGCTAAAACGAGTTGTCACAGGACAACTGATTTTATAAGCAGGATTTAAGCTGTTTTATGAATTATTTTGCGTGGGGGAGGAATGGATTGAAAGGCTCTTGGCAGGACCTTGGGTTTTTGAGCTGCTTCTGGCAGAAGGCCCATCCTTTACCTGTGAGGAATAATGTAAACACAATGCTATCAGCAACACGTAATCCTGTTCCCAGCTTTAAACAGCTGGGCATATCCTGTACAGAGTGGCTTACGGCAGTGTGGAGGATCAAAACCCACAATTAGCAGTTTCAGATAACATGAATGTCAATGGATGATGTGGCAATGATGATGTGGGTTTCTGTCAACATGAATAACTGTATACAAAACAAAACAAAATAGCCGACTTGCACTTAATTAAAACCCTACCCTGTCAGCACTGTTAGAAACTCAGATATATAATCTAATTGCCAAATGGCACTTTAAATCTAGTTTACGGTCACCACAGTGGGATGGAGTCCCCCCCCCCCCAATGGGGTTTATTATTATTATTATTATTATTCATTTCTATACCGCTTTATATTTTAAAGAACAAATCTCAAAAGTGGTTAACCACATATTAAAACATGAAATAAAACAATCCAGAATAAAACAAATTCAAACTTCAAGGAAAATATTTCAGATCCTTCTCCCCAGTCGCTAGCCTGGCATCCAGAGATCTCCACATGGTTGCAATTGGTTGCAAAATGCTCCTGGCGCCTGGCTAATTTCTAACACTGCCTGTCAGCGAAGAGGTATTCTGTTGCAGGCTCTTTTCTGATACGCTAGTTTTATTTATGAAGAGAGCTGCTTTATTTAAAGTAAAGGAGCAGTCGAATGTGCCACCTCCGTGTCTGAAGTGGTACACCCCAGCAAGAGCTGCACCGTGCAATTCTTTTCCCTGTGTGTTTCAAATCTCCACCTTTCCCTCCTCTCTGATTATAACTCTACGTCAAGGCTGGCCAATGTGGTGCCCTCGGGATATTGTTGGGCTCCAGCTCCCATCATGCCTGACTGCTGGGGCTGATGGGAGTTGGAGTCCAACAGCACCCAGAGGTGGCCTCACATCGGCTACCCCTGCTCTATCTAGTGAGTGAGTGAGGAGAATTGGGGTGAGGGAGTGCTTAAAAGAAGGGGAGAGGGGTGTGTGTGTGTGTGTGTGTGTGTGTGTGTGTGTATGTGTATGTGTGTGTGTGCTGGGGGGAAACTAAAGCTTGGGGGATTTTTAATGGGATTTTTGTTTGCGTTGCGTTTCTCTCCTCCACTCACTACAGGCACAGCAAGAGACCCAGAAGGCTGCCCTGCGGTACGAGCGAGCCGTCAGCATGCACAACGCGGCCCGGGAGATGGTTTTCGTGGCTGAGCAGGGGGTCATGGCCGACAAAAACAGGCTGGACCCCACCTGGCAGGAGATGCTCAACCACGCTACGTGCAAGGTGAGGGGGAAGGCCTGCAGGAATCAGGAGCCAGCACAAGTCAACGCTCAGGAATGGTGGCCGCTGTAGTCTGGCCAGATTCAGGGGTGATGGTGTCCCACCAACACTGAAAGGACTGCAAGTTCCCCAATGGGGTAGTGGTCTGGAGTCATGGGAGGTTGAAGGCCCGTTGCTATTTCTGGAGCAGGGTCCGTCCCTGTCTCTGGCGTCTTAGAGCCACCCAGTCAGCATGGAAGGGGAGGTTTTCAGTCTTTGGATGCCCCAAAGCTAGGATTCAGGGACGCTGGAAGCACAAGGTGCTTCGGTTTCAAGACAACAGTGTGCGAGTTCTGTGACGTTCAGTGGAACTTCATGGAAAATGCAGCTCAAAGGGCTCTTAAGGAAGCTACGGAGCACTCCAAATCATGTGCCTGTGTATGTGCACATAAAATAGCAGATCTAGCTGAAAGGCAACACGTGGAGATCTGCACCGATCGTTGCAGGACACCTCTCATTGTTACTGTATAATTATCAGATTATTGTCTAATCTTAGAAGGGGGCTTGGCTGTGAATATCATAAAAAGACCCTGCACTCCTGAATTTGCCACTACGCCGCTGGATACAGACCATACCATCCAACACACTGTAATAATAATAATAATAATAATAATAATAATAATAATAATAATAATAATAATAATAATAAATTTCTTATACCTTGCCCATCTGACTGGGTTGCCCAGCCACTCTGGGTAGCTTCCAACAAAAAGACAATTCTTGATTAAACATTAAAAGCTTCCCTAAACAGGGCTGCCTTCAGATGTCTTCTAGAAGTCAGATAGTTGTTTATTTCCTTGATATCTGACGGGAGGGTGTTCCACAAGGTGGGTGCCACTACCGAGAAGGCCCTGTGCCTGGTTCCCTGTAGCTTCACTTCTTGCAGTGAGGGAACCACCAAAAGGCCCTTGGAGCTGGACCTCAGTGTTCAGGCTGAGCGATGGGGGTGGAGACGCACCTTCAGGTACACACAGGGCTGAAGTTGGTAAGGTTGGGAGAGTCCACACACGACTCGCATCTTTGCCGACTAGAGGAAGAGGGAAAGGACTGGTTGCTGGGGAAGACAAAGTGAAGGCAGAGTGGGTGGGAGGTTGTTCCGAGGGTGAGCTTTCAAGGCCTAGAGAGCATCCTAGCTCTGACTTAACCCTTTCCCGCCCTTCAGGTGAACGAGGCCGAAGAGGAGCGCCTGCGAAGCGAACGGGAGCACCAGCGCGTCACCCAGCTCTGCCAGCAGGCCGAGGCCAAGGTGCAGTCGCTGCAGAAGTCCTTGAAGCGAGTCATTGTGAAGAGCAAGCCCTACTTTGAGCTGAAGGTCCAGTTCAACCAAATCCTTGAGGTGAGACCTTCCTCTGGGTCCTAGGACTCGCCCCACACAGGCAGCCTTTGTGCCCTTAACAAACGACAGCTCCCAGAATCCTTTGGTGGGGGAATCTGCCACTGTTTAAAGTGGGTGCCTGAGGGTTTAAATGCCTGGTTTGTTGAAAATGTTGTCTATAAGAGTAAAAGAAAATTATTATAAATTAGTTTGGAGATGGTATTTAACACCAGTCAGATTAAATCAAACAAGCAAGCAAGGAATATTTGGTGTTATGTTGGAGGGGATGCCAGGAAACAGGGAATTATGTTCACATGTGGCGGGGGTGTAAATATGTACATTTTTTATTGGCAAAGGGTGTTTAAGGAGATAACAGAAATAAATCACCGGGTTAAAGCTGATGGAAAGTCCAGAGGTAGCATTATTATCAATTTACAATGGAGTGGAAGGTTCGCAGGCTGTGAAGGACCCGCTCGTAAATTTATTGACAGCTGCACAAATTATTACAGCTAGGAAGTGGAAGGGGCAAGCAGAATATAAAATAGAAGAATGGTATAAAGAGGTGTGGGATACAGCTATTAATGATAAATTAACCCATGCCATTAAGGCAGGACGTGGAATATGCAGGAGAAATGAGTTTGAGAAGACATGGAAGCTGTTTGTAGAATGTGTACTGTTAAAATGGAAAGGGGTAAAATCATCGCAAGAGGTGTTGAAATTTTGGGAGGTTGGATAGTTAAACGGAATTGTCTCGTGGGTGAGGTACACATTTTTATTCTTATTTATTTATGATTACAGTGGTACCTCAGGTTACATACGCTTCAGGTTACAGACTCCGCTAACCCAGAAATAGTGCTTCAGGTTAAGAACTTTACCTCAGGATGAGAACAGAAATGGTGCTCCAGTGGCGTGGCGGCAACGGGAGGCCCCATTAGCTAAAGTGGTGCTTCAGGTTAAGAACAGTTTCAGGTTAAGAACAGACCTCCGGAACGAATTAAGTACTTAAACTTAGGTACCACTGTATTACTTTGTCAAAGTAAAATAAAAAAATAAAAATAAAAATAAAATTGAAAGCATTTCCAGAAAAAGGAAAAAAAGGCTGGTTGGTGTGTATGTTGGCCTAATGCTTCACCTGTTCCTTCTCTGCTGTGCAGGAGCACAAGGCCCGGGTGACGTCCCTGGAGCAGCAGGTGGGCCAGGCCAAGATGCGCTACTCTGTGGCCTTGCGGAACCTGGAGCAGATCAGCGAACAGATCCATGCCCGGAGGCTCCAGCGCCTGGTGGGCCGGAGGGCTTCCCCGGTGGGCGCCGAGGCCAGCCCGACGCTGCTCTATGGGGCGGCGGCGCTGCCCCCCGAGCCGGCTGGCTCTGCCGACACGCTCTCGGTGCTCAGTTTCCAGACCATTGCCTCCGACCTGCAGAAATTCGACTCGGTGGAGCACCTGCTGGGGCTGTCCGACGCCGCCAGCCTCAACAGCGACGAGCTGGAGGAGCGGGAGCAGCGCCGCGAAGCCCAGCCCCACCCCTTCAAGCACCACCGCAGCATCAGCCTCTGACATGCCCCCATCACCCCCGCTCTCTGCTGCAGTCCCTTTCGCCCCCCACCTCCTGGGGAAATGGGGAGAAGAAGGGGGTCGGGCATGAGAGGAATGACCACGCCGAGAAAGGCAGGTCTTGGGAGCGCATTGGTCTGAAGTGCGGCTGTGGGGCTGAATTCCCCCCGCAATTTGCAGCCTTTGGCGCAACCCAGACGCCCTGCCATCCTCTGCAAACCAGTTCCTTGGAAACTTCGAGCATTTTGCTGGCCCCCATTCATCGAGCCACCATTTCCCCCACCCCTTATTTCCCCCCCTCCCCTCCCCCCAGCATGCACCTGTTTCCTGGGAGCACTGTATGCTGGGGACAATTCTGCGCCCCTGCACATTTCACCTTAGGTTTGTTGGCTAATTAGCGACGCCATCATCTTTCTCCAGGTGGGCTGGAGCGCTTGAAACGGAGGGAAGAAAAGCAGGGAAGGGTGCAGGAAAGAAACAACACTGCTGCTTCGTTCTCTCTCTTTTTACATGATTTGTTTTGGGTGGCTGAGTAGGTGTTGAGAAGGCGACTTTTTAAAAACCTCTGTCTGCATTTTAGAGAACCACCCCAGTCTGCTTTCATTGGATTGCCACCACAGACTGCAATATAGGAAAATATCCTTTTTTAAAAAAGAAACGGAACTCTTGCGCTCCCTATGGGGCTTTTTTTGACATACACTACAGTAAAATGAGGCATGCCATTCATTTATCTCGCCCCAGCAACAGATATATAACGGCAGGCACCAGTCTCTTTATAGCTTCTCCAGCGTGTAGACACGTGACCTGCTCTCGGTGCAGAAGCTGGGGAGAGACTGGCAGCCTGAGGGTGCCTTTCAGCGCTACCACGTGAGAAGACAGACGGCGGGAGGCTCCCTCCACTGAGACATCTCCTACCTATCTAACCCACTTGGTACATCCCTGTTTGCCCCAGTCAAAAGATGGGAGGCACTTTTGCTCCATGGCGATGACATTTGCACTAATTTAAGTAGCAAAAGGTGGGTCTGGAAAGGCTTTCTCTCTTTTCCCTCCTCAGTGGTCTCCACAGGCCCCCGTGTCTCTGTTTTCTGGGGATGGGGGCGGTTTTGGCCTCTCAGAACAAATTTGCTAGACCTTGGCTGTGATGAGAACCAGTTGCTGGTTTGAGGCAGCCTGATAGCGACTCTGTGTGTGTGCGCGTGGGTGTTTGTATGACCGGCTTCTGATGTGTATTTTATTTAAAGTAAAGTTTATGCCCTATCAAAAGAACCTTTCCTCTCTCTGTTTGTTTGATGTTTTGTTTTTTTGCCAAGTACACACAGATCCCATATTCAGTCGCTCATTATGCACAAATTCACTTATCCAAACTTGAATTAACACCTAAACCTTGCTATACGTACCACAGATTCAGATATCCAAACAGCCAGACCTGTGCATAGTACTGCAAACAAATAAGTAACCTTAAACGAGTCTCACTTTTGTGTGTGCAGTCATTTTGCCAGAAACCATGAGGTGGGAAGGGGAGGTAAGGAGATAGATCAGACAAATGAGAGCATTTCCCCCTTGTTTGCCTTTTGCAAGGTTTCAGAGGGTTTTCCTGGTTCCTACCCCCTCATGCTGTGGTTGAAATTCTATGGTCGGGAACGCATTAAAAATTTCCCCACAGGAATAAATGGAAATCATCGACTCATTATGCAAACACTCACCTAACAAACGATTTCCTGAGAAATCGTTTGCACTGCCTACCCACCAAGTCAAGGTGCCCAAAGCCAGGCAAATTGTTTTGGCACTTGGTGCAGAAAATTCTTCAAACTCTAGTCCCCCAGCAGTAAAAATATATTCATATATCATCATATACTTAAGAGTTTGCTGACACAAATCCTGCAACCCGATTCTTGTGTGACACAAATACTGCGTAGGAAACACAGCCATGTACCTATAACTGTGCAGCACCGTTGAGCTTTCTTTAAATAGCTGTGTTCCTGTGCTTGCTCATGTCTTTCTGAAATTACCCCTGCCCTCTTTAGAAGACTACCTTCACCTTCTGGTTTCTGCACAAAAGCATTCTTAATCAGTCCTGGTTGTATAACAAACTTCCAGTCTTGTTCCCAAAGGGAAAAAAGCTAATGAAGCGCACAAGATGTTAGGTTCATTGCATTTCACACCCATATAAGCACAGTGTTCTCCACAAAAGCAATAGAACGACATTTCCAAGTTGATCTGGGAGTACGGGCGATGAGTGTGTGTGACAAAAGCAAAGGAGCACATACAATAAAAGATAGAAATCTCAGTATCACTGTTATTTGCCTCCTAATATTGCAGCACTAGCACCTCAGTGGCCTCTCTCACAGAGAGAGCCTGGTCCATAATTCCAGCTGCAACCTTTGGGATGTTCCTGATGAGCGGACAGATAAATTCTTTGTTTTAGTCCCCACATTGAAATATCTAGGTGAAGTCTCGAGGTGGCTTTAGGATGCTGCAGTTCAGCCAAAGAGCCCCATCTTCCTACGTCCTTTGAGGTACAAACGAGGGCTCATCTCACACTGTTCAGAAGAGGGCAGAAGTGTAAGGAAGACCCCAAATTCTTCCTCAAGCAAAAAATGTTCCAACCATTGCAATATGTATACTTGACATGCCAACCAACAGTTCCTCCGGACAGGGCGATTCCCTCTTCGGTGAAGCAGCATATCGCCTATCAGTATTTACAAAAGGGTAACGTTTTTCAGTCCGAGGGCCACATGAGCTTCTGGGGGCCACATGGCAGTGATGGGCAGGGACAGAGACAAGAATGGGTGGAGCATCAAATGCACATTACACCTTTACAAAGTAGGGTCACTTCTTCACAATGACACATCAGAGGCATTGTTCAGAGTTCAAGGGCATAGTCCAGTCCGACAAAGACGTGAGGAAGGTGCAAAGTAGGGCTGGTGAGGGGTGTGGCCTGGTAAGAGTCACAAGGGCCAGGGGGAGAGGCCTAGAGTGCTGCATTTGGCCCCTCAATTCACAATATAGACACTTCTTGAGATGTTTGGCTTGTCCCCAAAATATCTTGCAACAGCCCAGCTCACTGAGCCATTCCTATGTGTTAGAAACATTGACACACCATTGCTTGATTGTCGTTCCCCTGCCTCAAGAATGCTGTTGAACTCCAGTTCCCATCAGCCCCAGCCAGAATGGCTAGTGCTTAGGGATGATGGGGGTTGGAGTTCCTGAGTCCAGATTCGCCCCTCCCTCCCTTATTTCCTCACATTTGACCACAGTTGAGTTCATATTCCCCAGTCTGCTTCCAAGAGCTTGAAAGGGCGATGGTTTTCAGATTTTCTCCCTCTGCTTTCACGCTAGAGGAATGCTGTCTTTAAATAAGAGCACAGCAAGAACCAGCCATTCCCAGAATGCTCTGGGGCAATGGCAATTGGCCTGTTATTGTGGTCCTGTGAGAGACAGGTGCTTTGTGGAATACACACCAAACAAACAGCACCCTCTCAACATTTTAAAAAGCACCATAAAGTACAACATTTTTTTTAAAAAAGTTTGATTGCACAAGATATAAAGTTGCTTAGTAAAAGAGAGCTTTGTGTGTGTGTGTGTGTGTGTCACTATTTTGGACTTTTTGCAAAAAGTGATGGGGGGAGGGAAATGCACTGTAAAGTGTGGGATGACACTTGCTTTGACACGACATCATCTAACCTCACCACAAACAAACCAGAGTGGATGCTTATTAAATCACCACCGTCCAAATACTCAATATAGCAGGTCACAGGGAAGTGACATTAAAAACAGACTACAGTGGATCTACCATTGTCAATGGTTGCGTCCCAACCTAAGACGTTCCCCCTCATAAAATCACGAGCTGAACCAGGACGTGGCCCCACTTCATATAATTCTCCCACAAGTATTTGATGTCCAAATAGCTCTTGACAGAGGATTCCTCCCCATTCACTTATTTATGGAGGTTTATCAAACGGACCTAGGAATGTAGGAATCTCAGATTATTGATCTGTCTAACCCAGAAGTGCCTAGTCTGACTGGCAATGGCTTTCTGGGGTCTCTGGCAGAGGGACTTTCCCTACTCCCTTGCTTCCTGAACCTTTTAAAAATAAGAGTTGCAAGGAATTTGAACCCATTACCTTTTGGCATGTAAAGCAGGCCTCCTGCCACTGAAGTAGAGTCTCTCCTCAGGTATAAAGTGCCCTCAAAGGTAGTCTGCCTCTCAGTATCAGCTGCTGGGCATCACAGGTGAGGAGAGGCCTATTGCACCCATGCCATGCTTGTGAGGATGCCATAGGCATCTGGTTGGCCAACTGCGAGAAAAGGACTAGATGAGCCTTTGGCCTAATGCAGGACTCTTCTTGCATTCTTATAATCCAGACCCTGAGCCTGACCTTGTCTCTGAAGAGCTTACAAGCTAGAAAGCAGAGAGGGCACAGGAGATAAGAGGAAATGGGGCGGATCCAACATCTACAAAAAGCCACTGGCACAGCAACATAATGACATGCATGCAGGACTGATCCAGAGGTCACATTTTCCAGCGTCACCAAGGAACTAGAATAGCAGATATCTCAGAACAAAAATGGGCAAAACCTTCGAGCGTATTAATCAAATGAAAGCAAGAGATTGGCAGGAGTGTGTTGTCGGTGTCTGGTACTAGAATCTCTCTCTACTTATGTTATGTGTGTGTGTGGACTCAGGCCTTGAATACCTGAAAGACCACCTCCTTCCTGACAGATCCCTTCAGGTGTTAAGTTTGGCCGAGGAAGCCCTCTTGGCTGTTCTACCACCCTCCGAGGCTTAGGGCGGGTGGGCCACATCTTCTGTGGCAGCCCATAAGTTGTGGAACTCGCAGCCCACCGAGATGCACCCACAAACTTCCCTATACAGCTTCCGGTGAATGCCTGACACACCTGGCTTCTGACACCTGAGGTGTATATTTTAAGAAAACACCTTAGACCTGCAATTGTGAAGTTGCTTTAAACTGATTTTAATATCGTGGTTTAATTAACTGATATTGTTGCAATCTGGCTATTATTGGGGCAATTTTGGAAAACTATTAAAAAACTTATTTGCATAATAATAATAATATTAATATTGTGGTTTAATTGTTGTAACCCACCCTGGGACCTTAGGGTGAAGGGCAGGGAAGAAGAAGAAGAAGAAGAAGAAGAAGAAGAGGAGGAGGAGGAGGAGGAGGAGGAGGAGATGTGTGTGTATGGGCACATATTTATATGGGTGGGTGACTGGGTGCATGTAGAGATTTTTTCAGCTGGATCTCGCTAGAACTCAATTCCAGGATCTCTCAGGTCAGCGCCATTGCCATTCTAAGAGAACACGGGAGGTGTTCATGGTGAGTTCTGACACCCCTTTTTCTAGAAAAAACAGCACTGGGTGCGTGAATGTATGGGTTTGTATATATGGCATAAAATGGATAAAGCCTGGAAAATACATAAGAGATTTGCGATGCAAATGAGAAAAACAAGTTCTGGACAGAACAAGGCACAAGAGTGGGTAATTCACAAGCATGAACACCACAACAGCAGCGGAACAAAATGGAGGGAAACAAAATGGAGGGCAATCAGGGGGGACAGCAAAGGAGTAAGAAACAAAGGAGTTGGAATGTCTCCTCCCAAGGAAGAACCTAGCTGAGAAGATGAGGCAGCTGGAAAAGGGCACTGAGCAGAAGGGGACGGAACAGAATATGGCCGATTTCTGAGGCAAACACCTGAAGCCATGCTGAGGAGCGTTAAGAAAAGTCCTGCTGGATTGGACCAAAAGCCCACCTAGTACACCATCCTGTTCCCCACAGAGGATAACCAGGTGTTTCTAAGAAGCCCCCAAGCAGGGCAGGAAGGCAACAGGGAGGATGTTATGGGGCCTGATCAGAGGGAACAGAGAGCAGGAAGGGCAACACATGAAGCCTATGAACTGTGTCACCAGGGAAAAGAGAGTCCCAGTTCCTCAGGAAAAGGGGGGATAACAGAGTGCGGAGAGCAGCCTTCCCCATCCTGCTGGACTACAACTCCCATCACCCCCTGACCACTGGTCATGCTGGTTCTGGGGCTGAGGGGAGCCAAAGTCCAACGACTTTTGGAAGGAGGAGAAGCTAGTTGATCAGAGATGAGGCCTGGGCCCCTGAAGGGGCAGGTGAAGGGAAGGAGGGGTGCGGGAAGCTCCTGGAGGGAAAGGACAGGGCCCAGGGCAGGTCCAAAGAAGGGATCGGGAGGGACGATGGAGAAGCAGGGAAGGCAGGCAGGGCGGGCAGGGGCCCAGGTGAAGCGAAGGAGGCTGAGAAGGCTGAGGCGGGCAGGGGAGCGGCAGGTTTGGCAGGGCTGGCGGCCAGCAGGGTGGTGTGGGCCGTCCCGGCGCTGCCGGCCGAGGCCTTGCCGTTGCTGTGGGTGCGCTGGTGCCGGTTGAGGTGGGAGCTGCGGCTGAAGCACTTGCCGCAGATGCCGCACTTGTATGGCTTCTCCCCGGTGTGGGTGCGCTGGTGGATGGTGAGCTCAGAGCGCTGGATGAAGGCCTTGCCGCACTCCCCGCAGGCGTAGGGCTTCTCGCCCAGGTGGATGCGCTGGTGCTTGATGAGATTGGAGCTGACACTGAAGCACTTGCCACAGGCGTCGCAGCGGTACGGCTTCTCCCCGGTGTGCATGCGCCGGTGCTTGGTGAGGTCAGACTTCTGAATGAAGCCCTTGCCGCAGTCGGCGCACTTGTAGGGCTTCTCGCCCAGGTGCGTGCGCTGGTGCTTCAGCAGGTTGGAGCGGACGCCGAAGCTCTTCCCGCATTCGGCGCACTTGTACGGCTTCTCCCCGGTGTGCATGCGCCGGTGCTTGGCCAGAGCCGAGTTCTGGGCGAAGCACTTGCCGCAGTCCAGGCAGGAGTAGGGCTTCTCGCCCGTCTGCGTCCCTTGGTGCCGCACGCCCTCCCCACCGCCCCTCCCGCACTCGCTGCAGGCCGGGCGCCGCCACAGGAAGCTCTTGCCGCAGTCGCTGCACTTGCAGGCCAGCAGGGCCCCTCGCCGCCGCTGCCGCCGCGCCCCAGCGAACCCGCACTCGGCACAGCGGCATGGCGGGCGCTCGGCGCTCCTGTGCACCCGCTGGTGCCGCTCCAAGTGGGAGCTCTGGGAGAAGCCCTTCCCACAGTCCTCGCAGCGGTAGGGCTTGTCGCCGGCGTGGATGCGCCGGTGTCGGTCCAGGTGGGAGCTCCAGGCAAAGCTCTTGCCGCAGTCGCCACAGGCGTACGGCTTGGCCGAGTCGTCCGGGTGCCGTGTCCGCCGGTGCTGCAGCAGGGCGCCATTCAGACCAAAGCTCTTGCCGCAGTCCTGGCAGACATAGGGCTTCTCTGCGGCATGGTGAGCGCGGCGGTGCTTGGACAGGGCCGCGTTCTTGTTGAAGCCTTTGCCGCAGTCATCACACCGATAGGGTTTGGCGCTGGCTTTGCTGGCCGGTGCCGCGGCCGCAGCCAAACAACAGCTGCATGACGAGGCCTTCTGGAGCCCACCGAAATGCGTCCGCCGGTGGCGCTCCAGGTGGGAGCTCCAGGCGAAAGCACGCCCGCAGTCCTCGCAGACATACGGCTTCTCTCCAGTGTGGATGCGGCGGTGGCGCTCCAGGTGAGAGTTCCAGTTGAAGCCCTTGCCGCACTCCTGGCACTTGTAGGGCTTCTCTTCCAGGTGCTGCTTCTGGTGTTTGATGAGGTGGGCCGGGAGCCCAAAGCTCTTGCCGCACACATTGCACTCGCAGGGCCGGGCTGGACCGGGCCCGCTCCGCTTGCCGGAGTGGGTGCGCTGATGCTGGATGAAGGCCGAGCCGACGCTGAAGCTCTTGCCGCACTCGGCGCAGCGGTAGGGCTTGGTGCTGGTGTGGCGGCGCTGGTGGGTCGCCAGGGTGGAGTGCAGCCGGAAACCCTTTCCGCATTCGCCACACTTGTAGGGCTTCTCCAGGCCGGCGGCGCCGTGCAGCCGGGAGCGCTTTCCGAAGCCGAAGCCCTTGCCGCAGCTGTGGCACCGACCGGTGTGGCCCAGCAGGCCGTGGTGGTGGTTGCGTGAGGAGAACTTCTTGAAAGCACGGTGGACGCTCGACTTGGCCTGTCTCTTCCCCAGGGGCTTCCTCGGCCGCTCATCCAAGGCCACCTGGTCTGGGCCTTCTTCGCTGGCTTTCAGCTCAGGCTCAAGAGGCTCTTTGGTGTTCTCCGGCAGGAGATCCTTTTGGGCCTCCACCTTCTCAACGGCAACATCCCCTCTGCCCTCTCCTTCTCCGTCCTGCGGTGCCTCCTCCTCTTCGTTCCCGTTCTCATTCTCACTCACCATCCCATCATCTGCTGGAACAACGAGAGAATCCAGTAACTGCTGAGGTCTGGGAAAGGAAACTTGGGAGAAGGGAATTGAAAAGGCCGTCATGGGTGAGCCACAACTCATCGCTCCCCCCGGCAGACCCCTGCCCTCCTCCTCCCCCAACCGCCTCCTGCACAGAAGAGAGGGAGACCAAATCTCCATCTGGCCCACCACCCCACACTGGGCAAGGAGATGCCTCCAGGACGCCCCCAAGCAGGGGAGCAGGCCTCCCCTGCTGTTACCCCACCAGCAGATGGCATTCAGTTCCATGGAGAAGGGGTGGAGGACCTTGTTCCAGCCATTCATGGGCAACCTTCAGGGGCCACTTGCCAGTGCTGGGTGGGGCCAGTCAAAAATGGGAGGAGCAAGTAATGTTAAGTTTCCCTTTATTTAGTAGGCTAGTTCTACACACACACACACACACACACACACACACACACCCCATTCAGGCAAGCAAGAGGCAGAGTTCAACACAAGGCAAAACTTCTCAAGGAGAGAGCGAAGAGATGAGTGTGGTCTGGGGAGAGCCCAGAGGGCCAGGCAGAGATGTTGGCTCCCCCACACACATTTGGCTCTTAAGCCGGAGGTTCCCCAATGTTTCTCATACGGCCATCATTGATTAATTGATTGATTTGTATTTCTGTGCTGCTTTTCATTCAGATGAGTCCCAAAGCAGCTGACAAAAAAATCAACAACAGCAACAGAATACAGCATCCTCACAATTACAGCATAAATCATACAAAACAATTAAAACAATTGAAGTCAGAACACACTATGAGCAAAGCAGCAACTAAAAAAAATAAGCTAAACCTCACCATTGCAGCAAAAGTCACATTATGTGATTATAAATGCTGTATTGTTAATCTATAAAACCATGCTTAAGTGTTCCTCTGCTATGCTGTGCTCAGCTATCCATTCCCCATTTTTTGCTCTTTGGAAAAACCCAGAGGGATGGCTGGAGAGAGCAAGGGCTAGGCAGGAACCTGGGTTCAAACCTCGGCTCAAGTCTTTGGCCAAGTCCCTCTCCTTCAGGCTCAATATTCCCATCTGTAAAATGGCCTAAGCCATCCCACACAGCAAGCTGTTGGGGTGGTGTTTCTTTCTTTGGCTGCAACTCCCACATGTTGCAGTCCTCTGGGCCCACAGTTTTCTTTGGTTGCCAGACCAGCCCCAGTCTCTTTCCAGCCCGCTGACAGAAGCACACAGGGCAATCCTGGTCTGCCTTGCTGAGTGGATTGTTTGCTCTGTTGTGAGTTTGCCACTGACATCAACGGAGGCTCCACAACAGACCCGAGCCCAGCAGATCATCTCCTCTGTGTGCTCCCAGAGCAAGTTGGTGGATATCTGGAAGCAATTAAAGAGGAACTGCAAAGAAAGAGTAATTGCCTAGCAACCATAAAATCTGTATCCGATTTCCTTCGCCTCCACCTTGCTTCTCCCTGTGCAATTCCTGGGGAGGGGGGAACCTCAATTTTTTTGGGGGGGGCCTTAAGTACATGTTGCTCAACCCAACTCCTTCACAGGTAGTTGAGGCCCTTGCTGCCAGATGGCCTTTGAAGGGAAGGTTTTTTTGCTTGGAATCCTTTCCCCTTAAGACTTCTGTTGCTCTTCCTTGCTTCCTGTCTCTCTTTTCAGCAGACCCTGATTTGGCTTTGGAGCAATTCGGAAGGTATCTAGGGCTCACAGACCGCTCATATGCCCCCACCCTGAACAGGCATACTGAGCCTATCATCTGCATTAACGGCCTCAGCCCAGTATACCTGAAAGAGCGTCTCCACCCCCATCGTTCTGCCGGATGCTGAAGTCCAGCGCCAAGGGCCTTCTGGTGGTTCTCTCACTGCAAGAAGCAAAGCTACAGGGAACCAGGCAGAGGGACTTCTAGGTAGTGGTGCCTGCCCTGTGGAACGCCCTCCCATCAGATGTCAAAGTGATAAACAACTATCTGACCACTGAAGGCAGCCCTGTTCAGGGAAGTTTTTAATGTATGACATTTTAATGTATTTTTAATCGGCCCCTCCCATTTCCACCTATAGGAACAAGACAAATTTGCCCACACCTGAGGCAACAGACAACTCACGCATAGGGCACACCTAGCCCTATCCTCCAATACTTGGGTGTGACTCCCTGTCCCCCGGAACCTGCTACTTGGGTGTCTCACTCTGCCTAATGATAGGACCGGTCCTGCCTGACCCTCTCACTGAAAAACTCCTGGGTCCTCTTGTAATCAGGTCCTGCATGCTACACTTCCCACAGACATCTGGCTGGCTGCCTACTGCGAGAACAGTGTGTTGGGCTAGATGGGCCATTGGTCTGATCCAGAAGGCTCTTCTTAGTTTCTTGATGTAGTTTGAAAACTACCACAGCTCTACAAATAAGCATCATGCCATGAGAAGCACAAAAAAGTAGAACAGATACCATTGATCTATCCTGATCAGTGATACCCTTCACCAAGCCAGTGGTCCTCCAGATTTTGTTAAGACTCCCCATAGATCTGGTCAGCATGACCAATGGTCAGGGGCTGTTGGAGTCCAGCAGGATCTGAAGGAACACAAGCTCCCTGCATCCCTACTTTTAGTGAAGAAGATCTTCTGTAGTGTGTGAAGGAGAAACTTCACCTCCCTCACAGTGAGATAAAAAGGGTAAAGGGATCCCTGACCATTAGGTCCAGTCATGACCGACTCTGGGATTGTGGCGCTCATCTTGCTTTATTGGCCGAGGGAGCCGGCGTAGAGCTTCCGGGTCATGTGGCCAGCATGACTAAGCCGCTTCTGGCGAACCAGCAGCGCACGGAAACGCCATTTACCTTTCTGCTGGAGCAGTACCTATTTATCTACTTGTACTTTGACGTGCTTTCAAACTGCTAGGTTGGCAGGAGCAGGGACCGAACAATGGGTGTTCACCCTGTCGTGGGGATTCTAACCGCCGACCTTCTGATCGGCAAGTCCTAGGCTCTGTGGTTTAATCCACAGAGCCACCCGCGTCCCCACAGTGAGATACCACCCTACAAATATACACAACAAGCTGTGGCGGTCAAGATGTGTGAGATGCGCAGTTCCATACCGCACATTACACTGGAAGCACAAGTCGCTCAGGAAGCCATGGTCACCTTATCATGCCCAGGCATGCTCAGGATACCCGTTCAGAAATTCTGCTGTATCCTGTTTCTGTGGCCAAGAGGAACACGGATGCAAGCTCTGCATCAGGGAAGGGGAATTTGGTTCCCTCCAGGTGTTGATGGACTACAACTCCCATCATCCCTGATCACTGGCCACAGTGGCTGGGTTGATGGGTGTTGGAGTCCCAACACCAACCTGCTCCGCAGCCTCCATTTTCTTCTCCGGACACTTGACTTACCAGGTGCCAACCCTCTTCTTCTGTGAGACTCGGCAAACGCGGTGATCCGGGGCCAGCTGATTGCAATTTCCTCCGCTGTGCGGTCATGCCGGAAAAAGAGGGGGAAGATGCAATTGGAAAGGAAATTAGATGCAGGGCTTTGGTTACCCAGTAATTCCCAACCGAGACATTCCACCACCTTTAGGATTCAAGAGCCTGCCACTTCCACCCACTGGGCCACATTCACGCTGGACATTTGAAGAACCATGACACTGTTTTAAACAGACGTGGCTTCGCCCCCAAAGAATTCTGGGAGCTGTAGTTTTTGTTAAGGGCGTTGAGGATGGTTAGAAGACCCCTGTCCATTTTACAAGAGGTACAGTTCTGGGAAGAGGTCTGAAAATGCTTTGCACTGGTATGAAATCTACTAACTGCAACAACAACAAAAGGCCCTTAACGGCTTCTAAATGGCATCTTACTGTTGAGCCATAGATGAAATGAATGGTTTGGCCTGGATGGAGACGTTTTCAGAATCTGTGCAATGGCAGAACTGGAGGAAAAACAGGGGAGGAAAAGCAAAGTGGACTCTGTTTATTTGATAAGTAAGTTGTTTCCAATTCGTAGAACGCTTTTTGAAACGATGTCCCAAACAATGGAAATGTTAGGTATGATGAGACAGATTACAAATCAGTTCTCAGCAGGAGTAGCCAACATGGTGCACTCCAGAGGTTAAAGGTAAGGATAAAGGGACCCCTGACCATTAGGTCCAGTCATGGCCGGCTCTGGGGTTGCGGGGCTCATCTTGCTTTATTGGCCGAGGGAGCCGGCATACAGCTTCTGGGTCATGTGGCCAGCATGACTAAGCCGCTTCTGGCGAACCAGAGCAGCGCACGGAAACGCTGTTTACCTTCCCGCCAGAGTGGTACCTATTTATCTACTTGCACTTTGACGTGCTTTTGAACTGCTAGGTTGCTGGACCACAAATCCCCACCATCCTTGGCCTTCGGGGAGTTACGGCTGGGGATTCGGGAAGTTGGAATAACAGAATCAGAACCACAGAGTTGGAAGGTATCACAAGGATCATCTCTAGTCCAACCCCGTACAATACAGATGTAGTCTAATAACATCTGCAGGGTACCATGTTGGACACCCTTTGTTTAACAGGCGAGATACTGTGCACGCTATAAATGTGGACATGCCAATATTGAATGCTTTGAATTGTTTTGGTGATGCCTTACCCAGAGAGATCACATTCTCATAGTTCTCCTGCATGTTGTTGCTGGGATGCAGAATAGCCCCTGCAGCATCTCACCTGGAGGACAAGAAGAAGGCGCAGTCACCCACCTTTTTTTGCAGGTGACCTTAACTCTTGCAAAAACAACACTCTCTGGTGCCCATTATCCTTCCACCCAAACCAGGCCCTTAACAACCATGTCAGGGTGTCGCAACCAAACTCCCCTAAAATTGCCTTCAAATTGCCTTTGTGCTTCCTTCTTCCAGGTGCACACCTCTTTAAGGAACTGGAGATCAGCGACTGTCATCCTTTGAATTTCGATCTAATAGAAGGGTAGCATCCAAAGAAATCAGAGTTGGGGAGCCTGTGGCTCTCCTCCAGGTGTTTCCGATCCCTTCTTTAATCCAGCATCAGGTCTCTGTGTGTATAGGATCACAGGCGCACAAGCTCATGGAAAACTGCCTTGTGCTACCTAGCACAGTATCCCCGACACTGACTGGCAGCGGCTCTCCAGAGCTTTTCAGGCGGGGGACATGATTCCCAGCCCTGCGCAGAGGTGCCAGGGATTGAACCCCGCGCCCTTCTGCACGCCAGACAGCTGCCCGACCACTGAGCATAGAATGATGTGAACATATATATATATATATATATATATATATATATATATATAGTCTGCTAGCCTTACCCACTGAACCGGGCGGTGTCTGTCTCTGCCGCATCCGGGTCCGCTTCTAATCGGAGGCGCCCGACACCGGGCGCGCCGTCGACCCTAGGGGCCCGAAAGCGGAGCCCGATCCGGAGTCACTCCCTTCCCTACCCATCCTGACTGCACTTCGCCTGGGTTCCCTCTGTGCCTTCTCTTCCTCCTTTAAGGGTTCAGGAGTGAGAGCCTTTGCAATATTCTTCTTATTCTTGGCGAGGAGTGGAGCAGGGTGGGTCTCACTCTGGTAGATTTCACCCCAGGATCTTGCAAGGCGCACAAACCCCACAATGAAACCGCGATCGGTTGCCGACCGGCTTGCTATTGCATGGACACAGGAAGGGGCTGGAGCAAGGCTGGGGGTGCTTGGGATCTGATGCTGGAGAGGAGGGGAGGGGGAGGCAGGAAGGCTCCGGGGAGGAGGGGGAGGCGGCTGGAAGGGGGGGCGGCGGATTGGAGAATCATAAAGAAAAGAGAGACAGGAGGAGGAGGTGGAGAGGACCAGAAATCGTGGTGGGAAGGGGCTGCCTCCGTCCTTGCAAGCGGCTCCTAAGCTGCACGCAGTAACCGAGCTGCCTCCGTTGCAGATCGCCAGCTGTTTTTTTTTTTTGGGGGGGGAGTCCCCCCTCCCTGTCACAAAAGGCTGGTGGGGTCCTCGCGCCGCCACGAAAGGGCCTCTAATAAAGATCGCGAGCCACGCAGGGACTTTCTCATTGTTTGAATTGTTCGGATCGGCACCCCAGAGCAGATTTATATTCAGCACCCCCGGCTCGGGATCTGCAGATCGTCTCCTTTTTCTACCCCCACCCCTCGCTCCTGAACCGGACTTATCAGGTAAATGCATTTTTTGGTGGCGACCCCCGTGCGAAAAGACACCCATTATCTCCCCCGGGGTCGACGCATGGGGTGAGAGGGGGCAGTGGATCAGCGGTGGAAGAAGTGGAAGGAGGTGGGGTGGGGTAGCTGGATCCAGAACCGCTCCTTTAAAAAACAACAACAATTGACACCTGATCCTTTTACGCTCGCGCAAGGGATGGATTCGGTTACCTGGTGGCCGAACGGAACAATGGACCAATCAGTCCCGGGGGCGGAAGGTGGTGGGCGATTCTGTTTCGTCTAAAAGTTTCCCAGGTGCTTTCGAAAGATGAGCGCAGACAAAACAAAATTGCCCTCAGGGCCGATCCTCTTTGCCTTGCTAGAGAGCTCCTTTGTGCAGCTTCCAGCTTTGCTGCTGTGCCGCACGCACTCCTTGGGTTGTAAAGTCTCCTCCTGAAAATTCCTATTCGTCCTCAGATCCCCGCTTTTTAAAAAAAAATCGGAAGAAATAAAACAATATTACAGTATTTGGAAATGATATGCCAGTGTTTATTGCAATCGCTTGGCTTGAGTGGCCTTAGGAAAGTCAGCCTCAGTTTCTCCCTTTCTGTGAAATGGGAATAAGAGGGGTGTGCTTCACGGATCTTACTGAGAAGGGAAGGAGATGTCCTTAAGCCAGATCCATCATTGTGCAGTGGATAGAGGAGCCCTTGAAATGGGACGTTTGAGGTTTGGCTTGAGGGAAATCCCTGAGTTGATGCCCATCTCATCCTAAATTGGGGGATTTGCAGGGTTTATATGCATGTTGTTGTTTAGTTGTTTAGTTGTGTCCGACTCTTCGTGACCCCATGGACCAGAGCATGCCAGGCACTTCTGTCTTCCACTGCCTCCTGCAGTTTGGTCAAACTCATGCTGGTAGCTTCGAGAACACTGTCCAACCATCTCGTCCTCTGTCGTCGCCTTCTCCTTGTGCCCTCAATCTTGCCCAACATCAGGGTCTTTTCCAGGGAGTTTATATGCATAGCAAAGTCTAATTGCAATTGGCTGTGTATAGTAACACCAGATATCGCACATCTCCCCTCCTTCCATGGTCCCAACTCTTGCTGCTGTCGGCGTAGAAAGCTCCATGGAGCGCAGCCACATATGGATTGGGGATCTGCGGCTGCACTCTCCATCATCCCTAACCATTGGACATGCTGGCTGGGGCTGATGGATCCAACAGCAACTCATAGGTTGGGTTTCCAGTTTGAAACTGCAACAAGTTGTCAGATACTTGGAAGGTCACAATAGGTGTGGGTTGGTGCCATTTCCCAGAGCTCTCTAGGAAGAGGGATTGATTGTTAAACCACTCTGGGAATTGTAGCTCTGAGTGGGGGGAAAGGGCTCTCCTAATAACGCTCCGCACCCTTAACAAACTACAGTTCCCAGGATCCCTTGGGGGAATCTGTTTAAAGTGGCATTGTGGTGCTTTAAATGTATGCTGTAACCATGGTCCTTGTTTGCTTACGGTTGATGAGGACAGTCCCTCTTAAAAAAGTCAGGAAACTGGTTTCCGAAATACAGGAGGATTTAAGGGCTGGTTAACACTGACCTGTGCATTCCCTTATTTCTCCATCACTTGGCTATCATGAATATAAAGATCTCCTGCTGTCTGTGCAAACTGACTGTGTTTGAGGTCATGCAAGGTGCCTTGGAAGTTCCGTGTGTGATAATTTATTCACACAAGTCGTCACCGGATGGCTATCCACAGTTAGCAAGTGATGAGTGCCCATGTGCGTGAATTGGCTCCTGACATCCTGGCAGCTGGACCAGTGCAAGGGGTATCATAGATGCCTACCTCCAAAGTCAAGGATAGGGAATTTGGTTCCCTGCAGATGTTGTCGGACTCCAACTCCCATCATTCCTTTACCACTGGACTGGGGATGATGGGAGTCTAACAACATCTAGAAGGCCTTAGATAACCCATCACTGCCTTAAGGTGTTTAACTTTTCTGCCATAGAGTCAGGATGGCTAAAGAGCAGTAAATTGTACTCAATACCTGACGCACTTTTAGGTAAAGTGAGGTATTCCACAATAACTATGTGTAGGTTAACAGTGGTATTTATTTTAGGAAAATTTAGAGCCCAAAGTCTGGCCCAGTGTTTGAGCTCCAGATATAATTTACTCCCACAAATAATTATAGCATTCTCTCTGTGACTCCCTTGAGACCAAATTACAAGGCGGTAGCTCAATATTTGTGTGTGTGTGTTAAAAAAGAGAGAGGCTAATTTGCAAACTGCCATTAAACACTAGACTGATGTGATATTGCTACTCTGCTCTGGTTATTAGGCTTGAGCAAGCAGGAGAATACTAGCTTAGCAGGGGCTACATGTGTGTTTCATGGATGGAACGATTGTCTTGTTTTTAGGAGCCTGTGGCTTGCTAGGACCTGGCTTGGCATCAGATCATGGAGGATGCGTGGCTAGTTGCAGATCCGAATCAGAAGCCCGTTTACAGGGAAGCTCACCAGGAGACCTGTGACAGTCTGGTGGCACTGAGTAAGTATCTCCTTCAGAAGATCCCCAACTAAAACACGCCATGTTGCAGAGCCCAGAAGCAGTAAAGTGGTACCTCGGGTTACAAACAGTCCTGCTTACAAATGCTTTGGGTTAAGAACTCCACAAACCTGGGAGTAGGTGTCCCAGGTTGCAAACTTTGCCCCAGGATTCGAATGCAATCTGCTTCCGGGGCTGCAGGAGGCCTATGTAGGGAATGTGCGTCTCGGGTTAAGAACGCTTCAGGTTAAGAACAGACTTCCGGAATGAATTAAGTTCGTAACCCGAGGCACCACTGTACTTTCTTTCTTTCTGCATGTTCTAAAGCAGGGGTCATCAAACTTTTTCAGCAGGGGGCTGGTCCACTGTCCCTCAGACCTTGTGGGGGGCCAGACTATATTTTTTGGGGGGAAATGAACAAATTCCTACGCCCCACAAATAGCCCAGAGATGCATTTTAAACAAAAGCACACATTCTACTCATGTAAAAACACCAGGCAGGCCCCACAAATAACCCAGAGATGCATTTTAAATAAAAGGGCACATTCTACTCCTGTAAAAACATGCTGATTCCTGAACCATCTGCGGGCCGGATTTAGAAGGCGATTGGGCCGTATCCAGCCCCCGGGCCTTAGTTTGCCTACCTATGTTCTAAAGAGTCTCTGAGCAACCTCCAAGTTGTGCCTGTAGGGGAGGCTTGTTCAGAAGCTGCAGTGTGACTTAGAAGGCAGTAAGTAATTAACAGTGCTGACAACTCTTGGAAGAATTAGTGCAGTAACTAGAATCTTTGCCTTATCATAGTGCATAAACTTATTTAAATTCTGAACTTGTATGGCTTTAAAAAAAATGTTTGTTTGCAAGGTCAAATGGGAAGATAACAAAGGCAGCCATAACTGCTTTTATTAATTTATATTTATTAATAGGTTTTATATACCCTTTGATCATCAAAACCTCTTAAGTGGTATACATAAAACAAAACATATACGTTAGAAATAACAGTAAAATTGGGTGTTAAAAACAGGGCTGGCCTAAAAAAAAACCAGAATATAAATAAAACGAGCAGTTAAAAATACGTTACAAAATAATATTAAAAAAATAATATTAAAAGTATATGTCAAATGTACATACATAGGTTGTTGTTGTTGTTTGTTGTTGTTTAGTCATTTAGTCGTGTCCGACTCTTTGTGACCCCATGGACCAGAGCACGCCAGGCACTTCTGTCTTCTACTGCCTCCCGCAGTTTGGTCAAACTCATGCTAGTAGTTTCGAGAACACTATCCAACCATCTCGTCCTCTGTCGTCCCCTTCTCCTTGTGCCCTCCATCTTTCCCAACATCAGGGTCTTTTCCAGGGAGTCTTCTCTTCTCATGAGGTGGCCAAAGTATTGGAGCCTCAGCTTCAGGATCTGTCCTTCCAGTGAGCACTCAGGGCTGATTTCCTTCAGAATGGAGAGGTTTGATCTTCTTGCAGTCCATGGGACTCTCAAGAGTCTCCTCCAGCACCATAATTCAAAAGCTTCTATTCTTTGCCGATCAGCCTTCTTTATGGTCCAGCTCTCACTTCCATTCATCACTACTGGGAAAACCACAGCTTTTACTATACGGACCTTTGCTGGCAAAGCGATGTCTCTACTTTTTAAGATGCTGTAGGTAGGCTTGGCTAAACAAAAAAGGGTTTTAACAGGTGCTGAAAACAATATAGTGAAGGTGCCTGCCTCATATCAATGGGCAGGGAGTTCCACACTGAAGGATTGATTCCTCGCAAGTGCGGAGCTCACATTATGTGGCACTTCTAAATGTGTCATTTCCATATATTGATGGAGTCAAGTTGGGCGTATATGGGGGAAGGTGGTTGGTTCTTCTTTGACCCTTTAATGGAAATCTTTTTGCCAAAACTTGCCCCATCCATTGTGGGCTCTCAGGCAGCCTAGGACAGCATACCCAAAAGTGAAAATGTGTTAGAAAATAATAGGTTGGCTTCAGATTTAAGAAACGGTTATGCATCATCCAAACAAATGAATACAGTGCACAGGAATGAGAGACCCAGGGCTCTCCAGATATTATTAGATGACAAATCCCACCATCCCTGATGATGCTTGGGGCTGACGAGAGCCGCTCCTTCCTGCTCCTCACCCCTGCAGCATTTTTATTCCTGTAAATCACACAGATTTGCGGTGGGTCAGCAAGTGGTTTATAGCTGTGCAGCTGCTGCTGTTTTGGTGTGAGGAAGAGGGTAGGACAAAGCAGCACAGCACTAACGTTAGATGGGGGAGTTGTGTTTTGATGATCACTTTGAAAAAACCAATAATATATATTATAGCATGGTATTCTTCTTGTTTTTTGGCGATCACTCGTAGCCGAGTAAGATTGTCTTCCATAAACATGGTTTTAACAGTGAGTCCGTAAGTGACTGTGGAGGCCAGTTCTGGATCCACACGTCCTTCCACAGTGGGGACATTGGTTTCCGGGCGGGAATTGATCACAGTGTGGATTTGCCAAGCGTGCCTTCTTCTTAGCACATTTCTCCCTTGTGTCCTGAGTTTGAGCATCTTTGATGAGTTTGGATTTGATATCCCGCTTTATCACTACCCGAAGGAGTTTCAAAGCTGCCAACAATCTCCTTTCCCTTCCTCCCCCACAACAAACACTCTGTGAGGTGAGTGGGGCTGAGAGATCTCAAAGAAGTGTGACTGGCCCAAGGTCACCCAGCAGCTGCATGTGGAGAAGCGGAGACGTGAACCCGGTTCCCCAGATTACAAGACTACCGCTCTTAACCACTGCGCCACACTACACCACATTTTGAAGCCCATTACACATTTGGTAAAGGCTGTTCTCCAACTGGAGCGCTCGCAGACCAATTTTTCCCAATTGTTAGTGTTTATACTACATTTTTTAAAAATTGCCTTGAGACAGCCTCTAAACCTCTTTTGTTGACCACCAGCATTACGTTTTCCATTTTTAAGTTCGGAATAGAGTAGTTAGTATTATATGGTATTGTGTGGTATTATAGCATGGTATTAAGCAAGGCGGAAGTATCATAGCTTTGATATAGCCTGTTTTTCCTTCTTTATGTAGGACCTGCAAGTCCCAAACCCAATGAGATTTTCCTGGTAGAAGAAGATGAGGAAACTTGTGTCCCGGCATCTATTAATAGGGAGAATGCCCGAAGAGCCACCTTAGGTGAGTAGTGCACTTTCAGTGGACCCCAATCTTTTTCTTTGACAGGGCCAACCGATTCTCTTCATCTGTAGTCTCCTGGAGGCAAGAAGTGTGAGAATATGGACCAGGCCAAACAATGGTACTGCAGAGACGAAGGCTGATTGATGGGTTTTCTTTTGCGCCTGAGATCTAACTGGACACCTTACCTAGGGTAAAGGAGATATTTTTATTTGGCAGGTTGGCATTGGACCCTCCTGTTCTTCTGCCCTCTCCTGAAACATGTCACTTGGCTCATTTACTCGAGCCACTTAACATTTAGTGCCCTGTTGAGTGTTGGTTGTGCTGTTGCCTTGCACCTGGAGGAAGGCAGCACCTCATTATTGCTGTTGTGATTTATTTAATTAGTTATTTCAGTTATGGATCATGTGACTATTAAAAACCCTGGTCCCAAGCTGTTATGTGGCTTTGTATACAAAAAGCAAAACCTTAAACTTGGACGGGCAACATTTTGGCAGCCAGATCAGCTCCTTCGGCAAAGGTGTCACACAGAGGTGTTACAAAATTAAAAAAAAAATTCCTTCCAGTAGAGCCTTAGAGACCAACTAAGTTTGTTATTGGTATGAGCTTTCGTGTGCTCATGAGTGTATCTGAAGAAGTGTGCATGCACACGAAAGCTCATACCAATAACAAACTTAGTTGGTCTCTAAGGCTCTACTGGAAGGAATTTTTTTATTTTGTTTCGACTACTGCAGTTAAGTGCAGGAAGCTTCTGCAGCCAATCAGAAGCTGCGCCTTGGACTCCCGGAATGGATTAAGTTCAAGAACCAAGTGGTACCTCGAGTTATAAACGCCTCAGGTTACAAACGCTTCCGGTTACAAACTCCGCTAACCTGGAAGAATACCTGAAGTTGAGAACTTTGCCCCAGGATGAGAACGGAAATCGTGTGCCGGCAGCACAGCGGCAGCAAGAGGCCCCACTAGTGAAAGCCCGCCTCTAGTTAAGAACAGTTTCAGGTTAAGAACGGACCTCTGGTTCGTAAGTTCGTAACTAGAGGTACCACTGCACACAACTTTTAGAAGACACCCGAAGGCAGCCCTGTATAGGGAAGCTTTTAATGTTATTGTGTTTCTGTATATGCTAGAAGCCGCCCAGCGTGGCTAAGGGAAAATAATAATAATAATAATAATAATAATAATAACAACAACAACAACAACAACAATACAGTGGTACTTCGGGTTACAGACACTTCAGGTTACAGACACTTCAGGTTACAGACTCCACTAACCCAGAAATAGTACCTCGGGTTAAGAACTTTACTTCAGGATGAGAACAGAAATCGTGTTCCGGCAGTGCAGCGGCAGCGGGAGGCCCCATTAGCTAAAGTGGTACCTCAGGTTCAGCACAGTTTCAGGTTAAGAATGGACCTCCAGAACGAATTAAGTTCTTAACCCGAGGTACCACTGTAATTATTATTATTATTATTATTATTATTATTATTATTATTATTATTACCACCACCACCTGAAAGCTGAGTTTTGAAGGAATCCTTAGCAAGGCTTATATTTTCCTCGAGCTTTGCCTGCTCCTTCAATGTGCTGACTGTCCTAAGGGAGATTTCTTTTCCTCTGTGTCTTCCCAGCAGTCGAGGGACTGGGCAGTGAAGAGGAGGAGGAGAGCGACGAGGAAGATGTCCAGCAGCACGACAGCCCTGCAGTGGTGCAGCTGGAGGCCGGGAACTGCCAGAGCCTGCACTGGAGGGTGGTGCAGCAAGTGGGCGGCGGCAAGGTCCTGGCGCGGGAGGGGCCTCCCCTCATGGTCCTGCAGAAGGGCTACGAGTGCGAGGACTGCGGCAAGGTGTTCAGCTGCAGCTCGCACTACAGCAAGCACCGGCGCACGCACACGGGCGAGCGCCCCTTCCGCTGCGGCGACTGCGGCAAGAGCTTCAACGTCAGCTCCAACCTCTACCGGCACCAGCGGGCGCACGCCAGCGCTGGCGCCAAGCCGCCGGCCCCTGCCCCCTCCCTGATGCCCAGCCGCGGGCTGCCCTACCAGTGCGCCGAGTGCGGGCGCTGCTTCCGCCGCAACACGGAGCTGGTGACCCACCAGCGCCTGCACACCGGGCGCCTGCCCTTCCAGTGCGGCGACTGCGGCAAGAGCTTCTCGTGGAGCTCCCACTTCGCCCGCCACCTGCGCATCCACACCGGCGAGAAGCCCTACCCATGCGACGAGTGCGGCAAGCGCTTCAGCCGCAGCTCGCACCTCTACCGGCACCAGCGCACGCACGGCACCAGTGCGGCGGCCAGCGTCACCCGCGCCTACATCTGCACCTACTGCGGGCGCAGCTTCAGTACCACGCTGCACTTTGACCAGCACCAGCGCACGCACCGTGGGCGCAAGCCCTACAAGTGCACCCTGTGCGGCAAGGCCTTCGCTGACGGGCTGGCTCTGGTGAAGCACCAGCGCCTGCACCTGATGGGTGGGGACCAGAGCCACCAGTGCGCCGAGTGCGGGCAGAGCTTCGGCGGGCGCTCGCAGCTGGCCCAACACCGCCGGCTGCACGGCACCGCCGAACAGCCCTACGGCTGCGGGGAGTGCGGGCAGAGCTTTGGCACGCGGGGCCAGCTGGCTCAACACCGCCGGCTGCACCTGTCGGCCGACAAGCCCTACCGCTGCGGCGAGTGTGGGCTGAGCTTCACCTGGAGCTCCCACTGGGAGAGGCACCGGCGCATCCACACGGGCGAGAGGCCCTACTCCTGCGCGGACTGCGGCAAGCGCTTTGGGCGCACCTCCCACCTCTACCGACACCAGCGCACCCACGCCGGTGGCCAGCCCCACGTCTGCCCGGACTGCGGCAAGAGTTTCAACAGCACCTTGCACTTCCAGAGGCACCAACACACCCACCACCTAGAACCGGATGGCGGTCCGCTCCCCGGCCGGGCCTGCGGGGACTGCGGGAAGCCCTGCGCCGCCTCTGCCGCCTCCTCTCTGCTCAAGAACCAACACACGCATGCGGGCGAGAGGCCGTACCCCTGCCCCCAGTGCAGGCGCCGCTTCCGCGACACAGAACATCTCTACCGCCACCTCCGCAGCCATGCCCACCGGGCAGGGGAGACTGTCCTCATGCCGGCTTCTACACAGCGCAAGGAGCTTGTCCCATGCTAAGGCGCTGAGGCCGGTTCGCCCGGCAGCGAGAGCGCTAGGCTTTGTGCTGGGGGGTCAGACGGGGGCCCTGCCCACGGCCAGCAGACGTTCAGTGCTTCCCAGGTGTTGTTTCCCTAGGTGTAAAGGCCCGGCCCAAAGTCCATTGGTAGGGGCGAGTGCGCTTTGCGTTCTGGAGGTACGAAGGAAGTAAAATGGGGCAGTATCCCGTTCTCTCGTTCCGTTAGCAGGAGGGTTTGTGCGGCGTTCTCCTTTTCCCTGCCACTGCGCACCCCTTCCCAGGTCAGCAGGGTGAGGTACAAGTAATAAATTGATTATTATTTTTCTTCCCAAATTTCTCCGGAGAGTTGGGAGACCCCCTAAAGCAATTTTAGGGGGGTGCGAGGAGAGGAAGAGAACATTACTTTGCGCAAGTGAAAATCCTTGTGTTGATGGAGCAATTGCGTAGCGCTACTTTGGAATCAACCCATGACGTCCCTACTGGACTGATTCGGGTCAGCATAAGCATAGGTGGAGTTTCAGGTCCCACTGATCTTTACATCAGGCACACTCTCTGCCTGTGAAAACGTTCTGTCCAATCCAGAAGCTGCCTCTGCACCCACCTGACCTTCTCCAATACGTTCTTCACCTGCCACTGCTGCTTTGCAGCTGCTCTCCTTTGAGTTCAAGATGGCTGCCATTGGATCCTCCGTTCCTGAGGGTAAGCTGTGTGATTTGTGCTTCAAGTAGCGCACGCTGTCCTTGCGGAAGAGGAAAGGGCCGGTGGAGATGGTCTGGGTGCATCTGCACGCCAGGCCAAAGGCACAGTCGCAGCAGCACGAAAGAAAGGAAGGCAATTCTTCACCAGAACAAATCGTGAAAATCGCACAAGGCTTGCAAAGCTGATTCTGCGACTGCACAATATTCAGTTTTTTTATTTCCAAGAGCGTTTTTGGTGAGGATTTGGAGAAGGGTTGGACCAGGCCTAGCCAAAGTAGGAAGAGGAGGGTGGCAGCCAGCACCACAGGAAGTCACGTAGGACACAGATGGTTGGCCTTTCAGGTGATGTTGGATTCCAACTCCCATCATCCCTCACTGCTGGCCCTGCTGGCTGGGGCTAATGGGAATTGCTGTGGCACAACATCCGGAAGACCTCAATAGGAAGATCACAAGAGTCCCATTTCTGTGGTACAGAAGGCTTAAAACCAGGCTTCCTCAACCTCGGCCCTCCAGATGTTTTGAGACTACAATTCCCATCATCCCTGACCACTGGTCCTGCTAGCTAGGGATCATGGGAGTTGTAGGCCAAAAACATCTGGAGGGCCGAGTTTGAGGAAACCTGTTTTAAACAGTGACAGACACACACACCAGATGATGTTGGACTCCCAACTCCCATCATCCCCAGCCAGCATGGCCAATGGTTAGGGATGATGGGAATTGTAGTCCATCAACATCTCTGAAGGGCCATATGTTAGCTACTCTGGATATGCAGCCCTGCCCAAGTCATATTTTGCCTCCAACAGGCCTGGCCTAAATTATTTTTCTTCCTGAGGGTGGAAAACGCAAATGGCACTCATCCCAGTTCAGTTGTCAATATGGTGTTGTCACCAATGCTAGTCCCACTCAGAGTAAACCCACTTGAGTTACCGACTGTCATGCGGCCGTTCCATTTACAAGAGCAGTGTCAAGGCAGGATTGGGGCCAGGTCTCTAGGATTCTGCTCAGCAGAATGAGGAAGAGTTCCCTCAGCCATGGCAGGGTTGGTTGAAGCAAGTGAAATGATACATGTGACCATCAAAAGAGGGGCTCACATAAGTTCATGAAGTGCAGAGTATAAAATTATCCAATGGTGCCGCTGCAGAGGAGCCCTGTGGAAAGGGCAAGATGGCTGCTCTGTTCCCACCAGTGTTCCTACCCCTGCCACCAGATTCAAGCGGTGGGGAAGGGAGACCAACCCTCCCAGAATCAGAATTATTGTGCAAAGTAAGCAACACACCACAGATTTTCTTATCTTAACACGACGGTCTGTGCCTCCATTTGTGTTTAGGTTCACACTAGCAATTTCTCTAACCTGAAAACTGCCCGTTTTGATCCATGGCTGTATTTTACCTAAAAAATGAAGCGAGTTGCAAAGCAGTTTTCCCAGCAAGGTGACTTTGGAAACTGAAGTTTTGGGGAGGTTTTGACCTCTTGCTCCCTTGTGGAATGCCAAGGTCTGTTGAGGAAGCTGTGCTTGTTCACCCGTTTTAAGTTTGTAGTACAGTGGTACCTCGGGTTACAGACGCTTCAGGTTACACACTCCACTAACCCAGAAATAGTACTTCAGGTTAAGAACTTTGCTTCAGGATGAGAACAGAAATCATGTGGCGGCAGCGGGAGGCCCCATTAGCTAAAGTGGTGCTTCAGGTTAAGAATGGACCTCCAGAACGAATTAAGTTCTTAACCTGAGGTACCACTGTACTGAAATGTCTCCTATTAAAAAGGCTTAACCAAAAATCTCCCCCCACCACCAGCGTGATGTGGTACAATCCATTCTACCGCCTCATTCTAATTTTGCTTTCCAGCATGGATAGACTCTGTTCTATTCCATGGCCATTCCAAACCTGATCTGAGCTGTCATTGCCAACATTTCACAAGTTTTTGTGCTTGGTTCCAAGACAGCTCTGCCTAATTGCGTTAAAATATAGCAACCATAGACATTTAGGACTAGTTTATACAATCAGCAGAACATGGTAGAATGTCCTCCTGGACTTTTAACACTTCAGGCTCCAAGTAAGAGGTTCCATGTCTTTATTCATGTCTATCATGAATAAAAATCCCTGCACCAAGAAAACTAGCAGATCAGGGGAATGACTAGGCTAAACTCTCTTCCCTGACATCCTAGTTTTCTATATGCATAAATGTGGATTCCATCCTTCAAGTAAGTACAGTCCAGCTTTACCTTTTGCAGAATGTATCATTAGCCTAGCTTCCTGCTCTCCAGGATCTTTCTAAGCCATTACCAATATTCCTGCATTGCAGGGGGTTGGACTAAATAATAATAATAATAATAATAATAATAATAATTTATTTATTTATTTATTTATTTATATCCTGCCCTCCCCAGCAGCTGACAACAATAAAAGTAACACAGCATTCTAAAATCAATTCAAAAATCAATTCATTCTAAAATCAATTCAAAATCAAATTAATGGCAACCATTCTGAAGGCAACCCTGTTTAGGGAAGTTTTTAATATTTAATGCTGTATTGTTTTTAACACTCGATTGGGAGCCGCCCAGAGTGGCTGGGGAAACTCAGCCAGATGGGCAGGGTATAAATAATGAAAATTATTATTATTATTATTATTATTATTATTATTATTATTATTATTATTACCATTGGGCTAGAGTTCTATGAGGATTACCAAAGGAGGGGGGCCCTTGCAACTCTACCATTTATGATTCTACGATCCTTTGAATTGGAACTGCTAGTAATCAACCTTCTAGAGCCCTAAGACAAAGGGCTATATTTCGTTGCAACATTTAAGTCAGATCTCCGACTTTTATTTCAATGGATTTTGGATTGGGCTGCG
Organism: Podarcis raffonei; assembly: GCF_027172205.1. NCBI lineage: Eukaryota > Metazoa > Chordata > Lepidosauria > Squamata > Lacertidae > Podarcis > Podarcis raffonei. Next base: position 107,876,700 of record NC_070603.1, on the reverse strand, counting down.
AGGGAGGGAATAGATTAGGTGGGTAGATTAGATAAAGAAGTAGATCGGAGCGATGTCGTAGCGAGGGATTGGATATTACGTGGAGCTGGGCAGTTCCTGTTGTAGAAGGCTTGGGGGGTCTTTTCTCGCATCCCGTATAAAACAGTTCCACTGGAGCAACTGGAGCAGACTGCTCTGTACCCCTTTGTAAGACCCCATTGTGCCCCTTTATAAAGAGGCTGGTGGAAGCCAGTTGGCAGTTCTGTCACTCTTGGGGCCATGGGAAACAGCAGGAAAAAGTCTTACCTGCAGAACTACCTTGATAGTTTTCTGCATAGGATGACCTGAGACAGACACACAAACACACACACACACCCCTCTCACAAAAAGACCTTGGACTGCCTTGAATCTCACTTGGGTGGTGATGGTGCGTTTCGTTCCTTGCGTCAGCACAATGATTTCATACTGGATGTTGTTAAGAACCCGTTTTTGGTATCCTGGGGAATATCTACGCCCCGCGGCCCCAATTTCTTCCTGCGTTGTACCACTTCCCACACCTCTTGTTGTAACGTTACTACCTGTATACACCAAACTGACCTCATTTGACCGGAATGCCGTCTGCTATCAGAGGTTTTTCCTGGGGGAAAGAAACCCCAGCCAAGGTCTCAAAGAGTTGATTTTTAGGCGTGTTAAGATTATACATGGTGCCCAAGTAAGGAAGGAAAAGGCCAGTTTTAAATACTTGATTTCATCTTTGAGGGTTTGCAACAGGCCAGAAAAATAAGCCAGCCTGTTTCGCTCCTTTTCCTTTAATGAAGGCTTAGTAATCAGAACTGATGAACATGGGAGTCAGACCATTGGTCCATCTAGTTTAGTATTGTCTGCACTGACTGGCAGCAGCTGTCCAGGTGTTTCAGGCCGGGGTCTCCCAGCCGTACCTGGAGGTGCCAGGGATCAAAACTGGAATCTGCATGCCAAACAGACGCTCAGCCACTGAGCTTTGGCCCTTTCCTGCAAAACCAGCCACATGAAGCTGTTCATGGCACGGAGTTACAGCATTGCTACCGCCTGATCATAGAGTTCGAGGGGACCTCAGAGGTCATCCAGTCCAACCCCCCTGCTAATGCAGCAAATCCACTTCTTGAAGCATCACTGGTATCCTAACCACTGCAGGTCAAGCAGCTGCTTAAGGGACAATAAAAGGGGCTTGCATCGAAAGCTGATGCAAAAGTTTTCATAATTCCCATCCTTTTTACTTCCAAGGAGAAAGCCCAGCACACTAAAGGGAGATCTAAACCTGTCATATCTGCTATTCCAAAGAAGGGACAACCCTGCATACTTGAGCACTGGAGAAAGGCCATTCACTGTCTTGTACCTGCCTTCCTTAACTGGGACTTAGGAGTTGTGCATTGTGATTTCCTGTCCCTTTACTGTTTTGCTCTCAAGGCCAAATGTTGAAGGGAGCACTTGGCAGTTGCTTAGCAACCGCAGGCTATAATGCCTCCCCAGCCACTTCCAGCTGGACCAAGAAGTGGTCCAGGAGCATCTCTTCCAAGTCCTTCCTTCTTCCCACGATGCCCCCACAGTCAGGTGAAAGTGGGTTGTGTGTCCCCTACAGCCAGCTTTGCAGTGTCTCCAACCGCCCCGTCCATCATCTTGAAGAGATGGAACAGCTTTTCGAAGGATGTTAGAAATTAGAACAGCTTTTCTCCCCAGGAGGAGGGCACACCTTGCGTGTAGTGGTCGCTCACAGACAGCAGCAACTCTCAGCAAACTGATTGTTGTTGTTGTTTAGTCGTTTACTCGTGTCCGACTCTTCGTGACCCCATGGACCAGAGCATGCCAGGCACTCCTGTCTTCCACTTCCTCCCGCAGTTTGGTCAAACTCATGCTGGTAGCTTCGAGAACACTGTCCAACCAAGCAAACTGATTAGATGAAACCAAGTGTGGGTTTAGAGAGAATTTGGTGGTAGGCTGTCCTGACCTTTTGTCCGTTTCTGATCCAGCTGTGTCTGAAGTGAGCAGGAACTTGTACGTACGTATTGTGAATAAAATAGACTAGGGGAATAAAAGCGAATAAATCTTGATCAATGTTCAGAGCTGTTTTTCTCCTCAGTTTTCTCTGGAAATAGAAAGGATGGGCGACGTCATGGTTAAGTCTCCGAGCTGTCCTTTTTATGTCGAAAGAAGAGCCTGCCAGTGGCCCACCTGGGCCAGCCTCCTGTTCTCACAGTGGCCTACCAGATGCCTATGGGAAACCCGCAAGCAGGATCCGAGCGCAAGAGCCCTCTCCCCTCCTGCCATTTCCAGCAACTGGCCTTCAGAAACATTAGTGCCTTTCAACCATGTAGGCAGAGCAGGGCCATCAAGGTGCTATGCAGGGCTAATGGGTGTTTGTGAAGAGGGATTGACAGTTAAACCACTCTGGGAATTGTAGCTCTGTGAGGGTCTCCTAACAACTCCCAGCACCAATAATAATAATAATAATAATAATAATAATAATTTTTATTTATACCCGGCCAGAGCTGGGCTCAGGGCGGCTAACACCAGTAAAATTACAATAAAAACATAATAAAGGTAAAGGTACCCCTGACCGTTAGGTCCAGTCGCGGACGACTCTGTGTGGTGCGGCACTCATCTCGCTTTATTGGCCGAGGGAGCCGGCGTACAGCTTCCGGGTCATGTGGCCAGCATGACTAAGCCGCTTCTGGCGAACCAGAGCAGCGCACGGAAACACCAGAGCGGTACCTATTTATCTACTTGCACTTTGACGTGCTTTCGAACTGCTAGGTTGGCAGGAGCTGGGACCAACCAATGGGAGCTCACCCCGTTGCGGGGATTCAAACCGCAAGTGTGGTGTAGTGGTTAAGAGCGATAGACTCGTAATCTGGGGAGCTGGGTTTGTGTCTCCGCTCCTCCACATGCAGCTGCTGGGTGACCTTGAGCCAGTCACACTTCTTTGAAGTCTCTCAGCCCCACTCACCTCACAGAGTGTTTGTTGTGGGGGAGGAAGGGAAAGGAGATTGTTAGCCGCTTTGAGACTCCTTCGGCTAGTGATAAAGTGGGATATCAAATCCAAACTCTTCTTCTTCTTCTGATCGGCAAGCCCAAGGCTCAGTGGTTTAGACCACAGTGCCACCCACGTCCCGAAAAGAAAACCACATGGGGGGGGGGTCAATTTAAAAAATTTTGGTTACAATGCAATATAAAATGCAGCATCATTTTAAAAGTAGCCCATGGATCAAAACCGTAAGGGGAGGGAAAACATAAGGGTCAGACTGAGTCCAAACCAAAGGCCAGGCAGAACAGCTCCATCTTGCAGGCCCTGTGGAAAGATGTCAAATCCCGCAGGGCCCCGGTCTCTTGTGACAGAGCGTTCCACCAAGTTGGGGCCGGTACTGAAAAGGCCCTGGCCCTAGTTGCAACCAATCTAGCCACTTTGCAACTTGGGACCTCCAAAGTGTTGTCATTTGTGGACCTTAAGGTCCTCCGTGGGGCATACCAGGAGAGGCGGTCCCGTAGGTACGTGGGTCCTTAACAAACTACAGTTTCCAAGATTATTTGGGGAGAAGCCACGACGGTTGAAGCAGTATATTGGCGCTTTAAACATGTGGCTCATCATAGCACATGCAACCAAACCCCTGCATTATCACTGAGGCTCTTCTAAAAAATTCATATTGACTGATCCTGAAGTACCTTCTGAGACATACCAGGAATAAAGGTAAAGGTAAAGGAACACCTGGCAATTCAGTCCAGTCACGAATGACTCTGGGGTTGCGGCGCTCATCTTGCTTTAAAGGCTGAGGGAACCGGCGTTTGTCCGCTTCCACAGACAGTTTTTCCGGGTCATGAGGCTCTTGTGGTACTAGGGGGTTGCCCCGTGTTGTTGTTTAGTGGTTTAGTCATGTCCGACTCTTTGTGACCCCATGGACCAGAGCACACCAGGCACTCCTGTCTTCCCCTGCCTCCCACACTTTGGTCAAACTCATGCTGGTAGCTTCGAGAACACTGTCCAACCATCTCGTCCTCTGTCATCCCCTTCTCCTTGTGCCCTCCATCTTTCCCAACATCAGGGTCTTTTCCAGGGAGTCTTCTCTTCTCATGAGGTGGCCAAAGTATTGGAGCCTCAGCTTCAGGATCTGTCCTTCCAGTGAGCACTCAGAGATGATTTCCTTCAGAATGGAGAGGTTTGATCTTCTTGCAGTCCATGGGACTCTCAAGAGTCTCCTCCAGCACCATAATTCAAAAGCATCAATTCTTCGAAGGAGCGTCTCCACCCCCATTGTTCAGCCTGGACGCTGAGTGAGCACTCAGGGCTGATTTTCTTCAGAATGGATAGGTTTGATCTTCTTGCAGTCCATGGGACTCTCAAGAGTCTCCTCCAGCACCATAATTCAAAAGCATCAATTCTTCGAAGGAGCGTCTCCACCCCCATTGTTCAGCCTGGACACAGAGGTCCAGTGCTGAGGGCCTTCTGGCGGTTCCCTCGCTTCGAGAAGCCAAGTTACAGGGAACCAGGTAGAGGGCCTTCTCAGTAGTGGCACCCACCCTGTGGAACGCCCTCCCACCAGATGTCAAACAGAAAAATAACTACCAAACTTTTAGAAGACATCTAAAGGCAGCCTTGTTTAGGGAAGTTTTTAATGTTTAATAGGTTATTGTATTTTAGTGTTTTGTTGGAAGCCGCCCAGAGTGGCTGGGGGGACCCAGCCAGATGGGCGGGGTATAAATAATAAATGATGATGATGATTATTAGGCGATCAGCCTTCTTTATGGTCCAGCTCTCACTTCCATACATCACTACGGTTGCCCCTTACAGGTCCTGAATCCTGATCCTTTCTGAGGATCCAGCAGAGGGCTCCGGCGGCTGCTTCTCAGCCATGGAGGCTGCTGTCTTCTCCCCTCCTTTCCTCCGGCTGCATCGGGGTTGAGCTTCCTGGGTCAGCAAGCGGCAGCTGCTGCATCCATAGTGACCTGGGCGTCCGTGAGGCCTCCCCACCCCGCCCCCTGCACGCTGCAGCGGAAGCTGCCCGCACGGCCCACTTTGCAACCCGATCCCAGGAGTGGGAGGCTAGATCGGGCCGCAAACGCCGCCACTACTCCGCTCCGGGAGAGGTGGAGGAGGAGCAGGCAGCCCCGGGGTCTTTTCACTATTAATTCCAGAGCAGCAACTGGAAACTGCAGGGCATTGCAAAGCAAGGCTGAGCCCGAGAAAGAAGCAAGCAAGCAAGCCACGCTTGCAATCTCTCCGGAGAGAGGCTCCGAAAGGGCGGGAGCAGAATCGGCAGGGATGGAGCCGGGCTGCAGTCTCTCCCCGCACTTCATTTGAGAGTAAGTCCCCTACAATTCAATGGCGCTGAAAGGTTGGAAGAGGGCCAGGCCTCTGTCTGAAGTCATAGACGTAGGAGCCAGTTCCTAGGGGCCCCGAGTCTTGCTGGGTGACTTGGGGACACTCCCTGTCTCTCTCAGCCTGGCCTACTCCGCAGGGCTGTTGTTGTGAGACTAAACAGGGAAGGAAGAGAACCACATAATAATAATAATATTTTATTTTATATCCCGCCCTTCCCAGCCGAAGAGCGGCTAACAACAATAAAACACATACGCTGCCAGGAGCTCCTTGGATATGAATGCCAATAATGATATAAAAGAAATAAACAAAATGTTGGGATTTGAGTCTTTGGGTTCTGACAAGTCGTGTACCAACCAGCCCCTCTGCCCCTTGGTCTCTCATCTTACAAAGACCGCCTCTCCCCCAAGCCCTAGGCCTAGAGGAACCTGATTAACTCCTCTGCATTCATTCCTCAGTCCTACCACATCTTTAAATGCGGAGGACGGTTGTCGTTTCAGGGGTTTCCCACATCTGCTGAAGCGCCTGGTGACCAAAATCATGCAGGAGAACTACGACAACGTCATCTCACTGGGTAAGTAGCCATTTCCATGCTTTTTTTTTTTGTTAGATATCAAGATGCTGACATACTGTCTACACCATCTTACCCCAACCTAGTGTCTCCCATCCTTCTCTGATGCTGTGGGCTATAAGTCCCATCAGTCCCAAATACTTGGCTTGCTGGCTGGGACTGATGGGAACTATAGTCCAAAATATCTGGAAGGTACCAGATTGTGGAAGGATGGTCATCTGTCAGATGCTTTAGCTGAGATTCCTGCATTTCAAGAGCATACGATTCTATGAAATATGCCAAATATAGCCATATTTCATCGAGACTTGCCACCCCTGTGCTTGGCCTATTGTATAAGTAACAAACGGTTGCCAAATGGAGGCAAAATGCATAGGTTTTGCTGCACCTTGATATGTCCTTAATTTATAATACTTTGTAAGTCAGTTTCTCAGAGATGAGAATAAACATTACTTGACCGAACCATCTATCTAAAGGAAAATCCAAAGACTCTATCCTCTGTTTTGGCTAGCAGTGCATTCTACTGCTTCTAACAGAAGCTCTTCCCTACATCCTGCTATGGGACCCACTTAACTAGGCATGCCAGGGCTTGGACCCAGGAACCTCTGCATGCATAGGGTTGCCATACTGCAGAAAGTAAAAACCAGGACTCCCTGAAAGTTGTTGGGCCTAAGGCATATGGCAGCCCTAGGCATGCATAGCTTGTGCTCCACAAACTAGGCCATATGGCCACTGTCTCCAAAGAACTTAGCCCTGGACTGATCCCTTAATGCGCTGCTCTAATCTTGGGAGCATCTCTCAACTTCCTCTGACTTGCCCCTTCTGTTTCTGTCTCCACAGCGGAGGAGATCGCCATCAGTTGGCCCCGGATTACAGCTTTCGCTGAGTCCCACAGGAGAAGAGGACTTGTGCCTGGTAAGTTGGCACCTGCCCACCCACCCCTAGGGCTGCGCGATACCTGCTTTTCAGCATCGCAAAAAAAATAATCACCAGCAAAACACCGCAATATACCGATAGATCACGAAGTCTGAAATAAGGATGGAGCTATGTGGAGGAATTGGCTGGCTTCACGTGTCTTTTTTTCCTGCGTCGTGATTTTTGCATAGCACGCACACATGCAAACAAGTACCATGATGCGCGATATATTGCCAGGTCAAAATTAGGAAGCCAATCTCACGATACCGGCTTCAAACTGGCCTTCGGCGATATGTCACCTAGCCGTAACACACATCATGTACTGCAAGAGTGCCCCTCTGGAAGGGAACACAGTCAAACCTTGGTTTTCGAACGTCTCGGCTGCCGAACAATTCGGTTTTCGGACGTCGAAAACCTGGAAGTACATGCTTTGGTTTTCGAACGCGCTTCGGAAATCGAACGTGCCACGTGGCCTCCGCTGAGTGTCGGCTGTTGCATCCTGAGCAACCGCGGAAAATGGAGATGATATTTGGCGCTATGTAGTTGGCTTATTATGATTTGGCTTATGATTTGGCTTATTTTATTTTATGCTGATTTGGTGTGAGAAAACCGAGGTACCACAGTATTTGGCTTATTTTATTTTTATTTTATTTTATGCTTATTTGGTGTGGTGTGAGAAATGGAAAGAAGCTGCGAAGAAGCCAAGAGAACCATGGACAGAACAACAACAGCGGTGGAGAAGGAAAATATTTCCAAACGCGCAAGTGGTGTCCCTGTATGTCGTCCGACAACGCAGTTTGGTATGGCCGAATCTACAATTGGTAGCATCTTAAAAAATAAAGGAGCCGTTGGAGGAGCCGATGTCGCAAGAGGCGTTGAAACACTTGCAAGACAAAGAACACAGACAATTGAAGAAGTGGAAAAATGGCTTACCATATGGATAAATGAAAAACTGTTGGCCGGTGACCACATTTCTGAGAACATAATTTGTGAAAAAGCTTTACAGTTGCATGCCGACCTCACCCAAAACACCCCTGGAACAAGTGCTGAGAGTTGTATTTTTAAGGCAAGTCGTGGGTGGCTTGATAATTTTAAGAGGAGGAGTGGCATTCACAGCGTGGTGAGACACGGCAAAGCTGCCGACAAAGAAAATGCCGACCGATTTGTTTTGGAATTTAAAGATTACGTTAAGGCCGAGGGTTTCCTTCCGCAGCAAGTTTTCAACTGTGATGAGACAGGCCTCTTTTGGAAAAGAATGCCAAAGAGGACCTACATAAGAAAGGAGGAGGAATTATGGCCAGGGCACAAGCCCATGAAAGACAGACTTACCCTTTTATTTTGTGCGAATGCGAGTGGAGATTTTAAGTTGAAGCCGTTGCTGGTCTACCATTCTGTGAACCCCAGGGTATTTAAGAAAAACAACGTCATGAGAAGCAAATTGCATGTGATGTGGAGGGCAAACAGCAAAGCTTGGGTAACCAGGCAGTTTTTTATCGAGTGGGTTCATGAAGTGTTTGGGCCAAGTGTGAAAAAATACCTGCGAGACAAACATCTTCCCATGAAGTGCCTGCTTCTTGTGGATAACGCCCCGGCTCACCCTCCAAGCTTGGAAGGCGAGTTGGTGGAAGAGTTCAGCTTTATCAGTGTAAAGTTTTTGCCGCCCAACACGACTTCGCTCATCCAGCCCATGGACCAGCAGGTCATATCTAATTTTAAGAAGCTTTACAACCGAGCCCTGTTCCAAAGGTGCTTTGAGGTGACCTCCGACACAGGCCTAACCCTCAGGGAGTTCTGGAAGAACCATTTCAGTATCCTACATGGCTTACATCTCATAGACAAAGCATGGAGGGACGTGTCTCAAAGAACACTGAAGTCAGCCTGGAAGAAATTGTGGCCAGAAGCTGTCCCGGACCGCGTACCTGAGGACGTTGAAGAGGATGCTCTTATTGTTGAGGATATTGTGTCTCTGGGGAAGTCCATGGGCTTGGAAGTGAGTCGGGATGATGTGGAGGAGTTAGTGGAGGAGCACAAGACGGAACTCACCGCAGAAGAACTTCGAAACGTACTGATGGAGCAACAACAAGCGGCAGCTGAGGAATTGTTTTTGCAGGAGGAGGAGAGAAGAGAAAGTGTTCCTACAGCACTGATCGAAGACATGTGTGCAAAATGGGCTGATCTGCAAGTTTTTGTTGAAAAATATCACCCCGATAAAGCTGCCGTGAGTCACGCCACGAGCACTTTCAATGATCATGCGATGTCTCACTTCAGACAAATTTTGAAACGTCGGGAAGAAGAGCAGATGTCCATTGTAAAATGGTTAGCGAGGAAAAGATCCAGTGAGTCTGAACCAGGTGTCAGTGGTGTAAAAAAAATCAAGGAAACGCAGGAGAGGAGTAACCCACAGTGATTTTTGAAGCAGGACCCCCCCCAAAAAACCCCATCATTGCAGGTAAGAAAAATTTACGTTTATCATCTGCGTTGTGTTTATTTATTATTGCTTTTACAATACAGTTTAATGTGTTGATTGCTTTCATTGTGTATCATTAGATAGTAAAATCCAAGTTAAATTGCTGTATTAGGGGTAATAATAATAATAATAATTTATTATTTGTACCCCGCCCATCTGGCTGGGTTTCCCTAGCCACTCTGGGAGGCTTCCACAAAGGCCAAAAATAAACTAAGATGTCACACATTAAAAACTTCCCTGAACAGGGCTGCCTTAAGATGTCTTCTGAATGTCAGGTAGTTGTTTATCTCTTTGACATCTGGTGGGAGGGCGTTCCACAGGGCGAGCGCCACTACCGAGAAGGCCCTCTGCCTGGTTCCCTGTAACTTGGATTCTCCTAGCGGGGGAACTGCCAGAAGGCCCTCGGCGCTGGACCTCAGCGTCCGAGCAGAACGATGGGGGTGGAGATTTTAAAGGTCTGGAACAGATTGATTCATTTTGCATTGCTTTCTATGGGAAACTGCGCCTCGGTTTCCGAACCCAAATGGTCTTCCGGAATGGATTACGTTCAAAAATCGAGGTTCCACTGTAATGCAGTAATCTTGGGGAAGTGTTGCAGAACAACTAGTTATAAATCTAATACTTAAATCAATAAATAAGCAGGATGATGTTTGCACAGTCCAGCATGAACCCACCACTTATATGCTATTTTTGTGTCAGTGTTATATTGCAGAATGCAGAAGAAAATGACCTGTCTTGAAAGCCCTTTTGTTTTGCTAATCCACCTGCACACCAGACTCTTTTTTTTAAGCATCTGTGCCCTTGCTTTTGAGCTGCTTTCACCTGCTTTATCTGACTCTGTTTCTATTGTGTTTACTATTTTATTCTGCTATTTTTAAAAAATAAAAAAACCTCTCTCTCTCTCTCTCTCTCTCTCTCTCTCTCTCTCTCTATATATATATATATATATATCAATCAGCAGCGCTGATCCTAAAACAGAAGGGTGGATTTTATTTGATTCTTAAATAAAAAAGAAAAGAAAATTCAGGTCTGTTCATTGGCATGGGAGCTGTACCAGTTTAATACAGTGGTACCTCGGGTGGCGCTGTGGGTAAAACCTCAGTGCCTAGGACTTGCTGATCGCAAGGTCGGCGGTTCGAATCCCCGCGGCGGGGTGAGCTCCCGTCGTTCGGTCCCAGCTCCTGCCCACCTAGCAGTTCGAAAGCACCCCTAAGTGCAAGTAGATAAATAGGTACCGCTTTATAGCGGGAAGGTAAACGGCGTTTCCGTGTGCGGCGCTGGCTCGCCAGATGCCGCTTCGTCACGCTGGCCACGTGACCCGGAAGTGTCTCTGGACAGCGCTGGCTCCCGGCCTCTTGAGCGAGATGAGCGCGCAACCCTAGAGTCGGACACGACTGGCCCGTACGGGCAGGGGTACCTTTACCTTTACCTTACCTCGGGTTACAGACGCTTCAGGTTACAGACGCCGCTAACCCAGAAATAGTACCTCAGGTTAAGAACTTTGCTTCAGGATGAGAACAGAAATCGTGCAGCTGCAGCGGGAGGCCCCGCTAAAGCGGTACCTCAGGTTAAGAACAGTTTCAGGCTAAGAACAAATTTAAGTTCTTAACCCGAGGTACCACTGTATTACGGCAAGAATGAGCAAGAACTCCCCATTATTCTGTTGGTTTGGTCTTGCTCCAGGCTGACGCTGGGGACAGTTTTGCCTATTTTTAAGTCGCCGTCTGTAACTGTGCTTTTTAAAAGTGGCTTGGTGCACAGATGTTAACCATTGTTCACCTCCATGCTGTAAAAAGCTCCTTTCCTGTATATCAACCCGCCATTAAGACATGGTCCTGTTTGGTTGGCAGCCCTGACTGGGCACCCCAGTCTGATCAGCGTCCCATTTTGTCCCCCCATGGTGCAGACGTGGAGCCCGATCAGGGCCAAGCAGAACAGACCCCGATGCACGATTCAACGGCAGCTGGCCCCAGCGAAAGTGGGATGAATGCCGACCTCCGCCGGCAGCTTGGCCTCATTCTGCAGACAGCCGGCAGGAACCAGGTGGAGAAGATGTTGCGGGAGCTGGTGAAGGAGCAGAGCCAGGAAGGGAAGCGGAAAGCCCGGAAGAAGGCGCCAAAAAGCCCCAAGGATGAAGGTGGGCGCGGCTCGTGGCACGAGCTGCAGTGCCGGTAAAACAGGGTGTGTGTGAAACTCCTAAGAAATAAGAACAAAACTCAGCTCAGTGAGGCTGCCAGCCTCTGGCAGGGCCAGCTTGGGCTTCCTGCCTTCCCCCTGAACCTGCTTGATAGATTGATTATTCTTTATTGAACTTACCACGCACCCTAAGGGTCTCCAAGCGACTTCTGTTTAATCATCTTTTATGTACTGCATTTACATAGATGGTTCCACCTTTCAGATCAAGCTCCACAACAACCCAGCGAGGTAGGATAGGCCGAGAGACAATGACTGGCCCAAAGTCACGCAATGAGCTTAATGGCGAGTGGGGATTTGAACCCTGGTCTCCTAGGTCTTAGTCTGAGGCCTTAATCACTACACCACACTGGCTTCCTTACCTTCTCTTCCTGCCCCCACCTCTCCTGCCCCACTGTCCCCCAGGATCAGAAGAGGAGTGAAATATGAGGAGCAGAGGCAGGCTATGTGCAGGCGTAGTCTTCACCTGCTTGCATGCAGCTCGGATAGGGAGATATACCAGTTGAGGTGCACTGGGTGCACAACTAGGGGTAGCTGAGATCCCTAAGACTGATGGACATGCCGTTTCCTAACTTGTAAGCGTACTTCTGATGATAAAGAGGTCATTCTTCACTCCAGACATTCCTTGCCTGATGGTGGGAATGTTGTGGATAGCAGGAGAAGATATATTGATTAAATATTATCCTTCCTCACTCACGCTAGTGAGATAGTAGCAAAGCACATTCCCAGAAACAAGTTCATGAATTAGTTAGAATCAAAAAAGTTGAGCAGTTTAGTTTGGCTTGTCCAGATTGGATTGTTCTTGGTAAATTTCCCCTTTATAAAGGTAAAGGGACCCCTGACCATTAGGTCCAGTCGTGACCGACTCTGGGGTTGTGGCGCTCATCTCGCTTTACTGGCCGAGGGAGCCGGCGTACAGCTTCCGGGTCATGTGGCCAACATGACTAAGCCGCTTCTGGCGAACCAGAGCAGCGCACGGAAACGCCTTTTACCTTCCCGCCGGAGCAGTACCTATTTATCTACTTGCACTTTTATGTGCTTTCGAACTGCTAGGTGGGCAGGAGCAGGGACCGAGCAACAGGAGCTCACCCCGTCGCAGGGATTCGAACCGCCGACCTTCTGATCAGCAAGTCCTAGGCTCTGTGGTTTAACCCACAGTGCCACCCTTGTCCCTGAATTTCCCCTTTAGTTCCCTCTTAAAAACAAGAATGATACGACAGTCTTCTTTAAAAAGTAATGGTAAAGTTTACTTCCATTCAGTTCACAGTATGGTCCTGAAGGCAGGCTTTAGCATGTAGTTACAGTTACAGATGTAGAGAAAAAGACGTCTGAGCTAGGCGTCAGACTTTCTACCTTGTGGCTTCCAACCTCTGTAAGGATGAGCCATGTGCTGCTGGCTGAGAGCCAGCGAAGAGCAGCAAAAGAGGCAAAGGGCCAAATGAGAAGGTCAAAAGAGGAAGATGGCTGCATGACTAGTCCGTTTATAGGGTCTTCTAGGGTCAAGCCCATCTACCTGGTCACACACGGGGAGGATGCTCCAGACCAGGTGTGACAGGAAGTCCTCCCTGTCTGGAGCTACACTCCCCTGTGTATCCACTCTAGGAAACAGGAAATGTTGCATTTGACTGCTACAGTGAAGATACACCCCACACTGACAGCTCCATGACAACTTGTCTCTTTCCCCCCCAACGAAATGACAGCCGCTGAGGAGAAGGAAGAGGAGCCACTTCAGGGGGAAATCAGCCTGGAGAAGGTAGAGCCGCCGGGTTCCCCGTCAACGGGGAGATCCAACAGCCCAGACGAGGCGGAAGAAGCCAGCGGTGGTCGGTGCCAGCTGGACCTGGAGGAGGGGCAGCTGCCGCGAGTGCCAGCGATCTGTCCGCCGGAGGCCAAGGCTCCCAAGAAGCTCCAAGACCGGCAGGAAAGGCCAGGAGTGTGCGTGGAGTGCGGGAAGAGCAATGCGAGCGGCAGCGGGCGAGGCCACAGCACCCCGACCCCGGAGAGGCCTCACCAATGCGGCGAGTGCGGGCGCTGTTTCCGTCAGCGCTCCATCCTGGCCAAGCACCAGAAGATCCACTCGGGCGAGAAGCCCTACCCGTGCACGGCTTGCGGCAAGCGCTTCAACCGCAGCTCCAACCTGGCTCAGCACCGCCGGGTGCACACGGGCGAGCGCCCCTTCCCCTGCGCCGCCTGCGGCAAGGCCTTCACCCAGAAGTCCGACCTGGAGCGCCACCAGCGGGTGCACACGGGAGAGCGGCCCTACGCCTGCTGCGACTGTGGCAAGCGCTTCTCCGTCAGCTCCCACCTCGACCGCCACCGCCGCACCCACCGCCACGGCCTCCGGGAGGAGGAGCCCCCCGCAGCCACCGCCCCGGCCGCCCACCGCTGCCCCGATTGCGGGAAATGTTTTGGGCAGCGCTCGGCGCTCTCCAAACACCGCAAGACTCACTCCGGGGAGCGCCCCTACCAGTGTGGCGCCTGCGGCAAGCGCTTCAGCCGCAGCTCCAACCTGGCGCAGCACCAGCGCATCCACACGGGCGAGCGCCCTTTCCCCTGCGGCGACTGCAGCAAGCGCTTCATCCAGCGCTCCGACTTGGAGCGGCATCAGCGGGTGCACACGGGCGAGCGCCCTTACACCTGCGCGCAGTGCGGGCGTGGCTTCTCCGTCAGCTCCCATCTCGACCGGCACCAGAGGGTCCACCAAGCCCAGGCGGCTGCTGCGGCCGCCCACCGCTGCCCAGAACACATCAAGGGGTTCCTTCTTGGGGCGGGCAGCAAAGCGGGTTTGAAACACCCTCTGTGCGGCAGTGCCAAGGGACGCTTCACGCGCAGCAGCCACTGCCTGGACTGCGGGAAGAGCCTGGGCAAAATGCCGTCGCTCTCGCTGCAGCCGCCGGCCGAGAAGCCCTTCAAGTGCGAGGATTGCGGGAAAGCTTTTGCCCAGCGCTCGGCGCTGGTGAAGCACCAGCGCATCCACACTGGGGAGAAGCCGTTCTCCTGCGCCGACTGCGGCAAGGCCTTCATCCAGAGGTCGGACTTGACCATCCACCGGCGCATGCACACGGGCGAGAAGCCGTACCGCTGCGACGCCTGCGGCAAGTGCTTCAGCGTCAGCTCCAACCTGCTGACGCACCAGCGCACCCACCTTGGGGAGAAGCCCTACGCCTGCGGGGAGTGCGGCAAGGCCTTCATCCAGCGCTCTGAGCTCACCATCCACCAGCGCACCCACACCGGGGAGAAGCCCTACAAGTGCGGCATCTGCGGCAAGTGCTTCAGCCGCAGCTCCCACCTCAACCGGCACCAGCGCACCCACAGCAACGGCAAGGCCTCGGCCGGCAGCGCCGGGACGGCCCACACCACCCTGCTGGCCGGCAGCCCTGCCAAACCTGCCGCTCCCCTGCCCGCCTCGGCCTTCTCAGCCTCCTTCGCTTCACCTGGGCCCCTGCCCGCCCTGCCTTCCTTCCCCTCTTCTCTCTCGTCCCTCCCGATCCCTTCTTTGGACCTGCCCTGGTCTCTGTCCTTTCCCTCTCGAGGCTTTTCCCACTCGTCCTTCTCTTCCCCTTCTCCCGGCGGGGCCCAGGCTTCATCTCTGATCAACTAAATCCTGCCTGTCCTACAGCTGTACACACACTGTATGTGGAAAGCTTCCCCCCAAAGAATCCTAAGAACTAGTTTGTCAGGAGTGCTGGGAACTGTAGCTCTCCCCCTGTGTGCAAACGACAATTCTAGGATTTTTCGCGGAGGGGTGTGTGCGCTTCAGGTGTGTGGTATGTCTCCATTTCCTGCTTGGTGCTCTCCTTTTCCATCTAATGGCCGCCTCTCATTCATCCCAGCTCTGTTCTCATTCTGCTTCCCTGGTTAAACTAGCACCACGTCATGCCCCGTTACAATTGCTTTGGCTTGAACCTGGATCATCTGCTCACCTGGTGAGCATCCCTCATCGCAGGCAAGTTTCTTCCCCTTGGCGGTTACATTGCCTGCGATGAATGATGCCACTGAAGGGAGCCAGTGACGAGTGAGGCTGCACTGTGAGAAGGAAGTTTCCCCTCTGCACCTGAGTGTCTTAAGTTGCATGGTCTGCAAGCAGCCTTTGGCTTGACGTGAAGGTCTTTTTAATAGGAGGGACCATTCAGAACTTCAGACCCACCACCCTCCTGCACGAACACTGCTCTGTGGACTGAAAGGACGGAGGACTGCAAAAGTTGAACCACTGTTTATGTAGTTGGAAAGGACCAAGAGGGTCATCTAATCCAGCCCAATTTTTTCCCCAACGTGAGATTCAAACCCATGACCCTGAGATTAAGAGTCTGCTGCTCTGCCAGCTGAGCTATCCTGTTGTGTTTGGGGCTCCGTGATCATGAAAGCGAGTTAGTGAAATGGTGGGCTGTCTCCTGCAGGGGTGGGGGCCTAATGGGAGCTGGAATTCAATCACATCCGGAGGGTCAAAAGTTAGCCGCCCTAGCTCTTCTCCTCACACACCCTTTCATCCTGTACTTCTCATTCCTCCTGTTCACGAATGAATCCAGCCTTCTTGGTGATCTTCATAAGTTTTGGACTACAACTCCCATCAGCCCCAGCCAGCAAAAAGATAGTGTAGTCCAAAATATCTGGAGGACACCAGATTGGCAATGGTTGACATAACCTAATGCAGATGAGCTTGCCCCATATGACTCATTCACACAAGGGGTTTTTTTAAGCATGAAAAAGAGGAGGATTGGATTCTTCTATGATTCTAAACTGCATTTAAAGAACGGGAGGGGTGATACTCGGGATTAATCGAGACCGTAGAGAGGTCCCATAATGTAGAAGCAGCATGGAAGGCAGGAGAAAGGACTGTGAGTCCAAGGTTTGTTAAAAGGCAGTCAACGTATATTCAGGCTACCTTTTGAAGTCTGGAATAGTGATTCTAAGTAGCTTCAGCTTTCATGAAAAAGGTCCCTGTTTGCACCATCCATTTAAAAGACTATTCTACCCTTTTAAACAGGTTTCCCCCAAAAGAACCTGAGAACTGTAATTTGTTAAGCGTTGAGAGTCATCAGGAGACCCCTGTTCCTCTCACAGAACTAAGATTTCCAGAGTCCTGGAAAGGACAACTGACTGTTAAGCAACTCTAGGAATCATAGGTCTGAGAGGGGAATAGGGATCTCCTGACAACTCTCAGAACCCTTAACAAACTACAATTCCCATGATTCTTTTTTGGGGGGGGCGGAGAGAGCCATGATTGTTTAAAGTGGTGTGATACTGTCTTAAATGTATCGTGTAGATGGGGGTCTTAGAAACTGGGATTAAAAATATATATACCTGATTAATCTGGATTAAAAGATTGTCAAACACCTCCCTGGATTAGGGCGCAGCTGCTGGGGGGGGTGGGCTGTATAATCCTGCGTCTACCCTGATGGTTTTATTCTGCAATTTGCAGTCTTCTGCCTCTTCCTTTCCCCAATTCTGCTACCTCTAACTCTTCATCTCTCTTCTTCACCCCGCCTGATTCCATGCATATTTACTTGGATACAATCCGCAGTGAGTTCAGTGGGCTTACTTCCATGTAAGGCGAGGTGGGGAATTTGTGGCCCTCCAGAGGCTGTTGGACTGCAACTCCGATGAGCTCTCCAGCCAACATGGCCAATTTATCGTGGGCGATGGGAGTTGTAGTCCAATAGCCTCTAGAAGGCTTCAGGTTTCCTCAGCCCAGATAAGTTTTCATATGATTGCACCCGTTAGCACATCTGTATCTCATTCCCTTTGGCCTTTCCACCATCTGCATCTGATGCCTCTTCAGTTTGGCAATATCTACCTCAGTGGTTTGGATTGCTTTAGTAGCCATTTTCTGCTCCCCAAGGAAGTTCTCATTGACACGAGCAGAAAACATGAAGAGAAAACATGCAATATAGTCGAGTTCTGAGGTTGTACGCTTCAGTTTATGAGAGGGGAATCGCAGTTTTTTTTTAAAAAAATGCACACCTATCTGAGGGATTTCTTGCTGTTAGAATGCAACAGAAGGAAAGGTGAATTAGAAACTTTCTCCTTATACACTAGTTGTGTTTTTGTGTGTGTATTTTTAGGAAGTGGTACAGCTCACACTTCAGTCTCATTTCCCCACCACATGAGGAGACCAGGCCAAAGCCTAAATTTTCCTGAAAATTTCTCGTAACAAAGTACCCTTGCCAAACTACAATTCCTGGGGTGGGGCACCCTGACGGTTCAAAACCACTTTAATGTAGATTTGCCTTCCTTGGTGTTCCTAACACCAGACTGGCTTCGCTTTTATCTTTGTATTTTCTTGCTTTTGGGGGGCCCTTCGTGCTGCTGGGAAAGGCAGACCTCTCACACTGTTATCACCAACTCGGTGCTGTTAATGTTATGGTGCATCTGTAGAAAGGAAACATGGAAGATGTGCTGCTTGGGGTGGAGGGGTGGGAAGGGTCTGTAGGGTTTTCATACTGGCGGAGACCAAAAATACAACGGATTGTGTTTGACCGCTTGCTGCTGAAGGGACAGAGGCAGGTAGCAAATTATGTGCCTTGTCTCCAGACATCTCTGCCCTCTCCAACCTGGAGAAGATTACTGCCGTTGACTTGAAGCTGTCTGCATCTGGGGCAAAGAAAAAAAAAATTATGTACATTGCATTAAGAGATCTCCGCTGGGAAAAAGCTTCCCAATTCTACCAAGTTCAAAAGGCTTCACAGTTCGTGGTACTCATGAATTGTGCATTTCAGCAAATCAAAATGTTGACAAGCATCTTTTCACACACACACAACATCCTTTTTATTGTTGGTATTATTAATATTATTGTTTGTGGTGTTGGTTTTTTGTTTTTGTATCGAGTGTAAAACTGGCTACTTTTTATTGTTATTGATGCTGATGAGGTTGGGGATTTTTTGCGGGGGAGGGGTGGAATTTCTAAACTGTGAAGAAAATAAAAAGAGAAGACACGGAATGATGGATTTTTTTTTTTTTTAGGAAGCGGAAAATCCATAAAGGCTTGCTTAAATGTTGACGTTAGGTTAAAACACACACACCAAAACCTTAAAGAAGTTTGGTCAAAGGTTTCAAAGAAGGATGTCAGAAACACTAGAGTGATTAATTTATGAGAAGGTCCACACTTAAAATGCAATGCCAGAGACCTTGCTACTTTTACAGACTCGGGCCGAACACCGAAACAGCAAGCATTCGCCATGACTTTCCACAAGAGACTAATATGTTAAGCATTATACAGAAAATATATTACGTCCAGTGGCTAATTAAGCCCACCTGTCTATAAAGACATAGGTAGCAGGCCTCCAAACTGCGCTGACAACTCCCATCCCTAGGCCCCAGCATCTGAAGCCAGCAGATAAGCATAGCATCAAAGCAAGAGTGAAAGGGATGCAGGGAGCGCTGTCGTCTAAACCAGGCTTCCTCAACCTCAGCCCTCCAGATGTTTTGAGACTACAGTTCCCATCAACCCTGACCACTGGTCCTACTAGCTAGGGATCATGGGAGTTGTAGGCCGAAAACATCTGGAGGGCCGAGGTTGAGGAAGCCTGGTCTAAACCACTGAGCCTCTTGGGCTTGCTGATTGGAAGGTCGGCAGTTTGAAGCTGCACAACAATGGTTAGCTCCTGTTGCTCTGTCCTAGCTTCTGCCAATCTAGCATTTCGAAAGCACACCAGTGCAAGTAGATAAATAAGTATCACTGTGGCGGGAAGGTAAATAGCGTTTCTATGTGCTCTGGCTTCCTTCACGGTGTCCCGTTGCGCCAGAAGCGGTTTAGTCCTGCTGGCCACATGACCCAGAAAGCTGTGGACAAATGCCGGTTTCCTCGGCCAGAAAGCGACATGAGCACCGCAACCCCATAGTTGCCTTTGACAGGACTTAACCGTCCAGGGGTCCTTTACCTTTTTACCAAAGTAAGAGCACAAACATATGTGGTGAGCTCATTCTTGCAGCAAAAAACAATTAGTCTCAGGGTGATCTTGACTACCAAGATGGCGTTCACAGACCCTCCAAAACCTTTTTGCCATTTGGTTCCACATGAGGTGTTTGGCCTCCGTTCCTTGTTCCAGCATTCTCAGTCCACTGGAAGTTATTGGTGGTGTATCTGCAGAGCCCTCTGGTCTGGTGCTGCTGAATGTCAGATCAGCCTATAATAAAACCATGCTCATTCATGATTTGTGGATGAGCAGGCTGATCTGGCTAAGACTTAAGTGAGTGAGCTGGGTGGGCCTGCTTTTACCCAGCTGTGCCCATTTGCTTTTTCCATACTGCACCAGGCTAGACTAGGGGGTTGAGGCAGGGGTGTTGCTATTATCTATAGAAACATCTCCTTGATCAGGAAGCCTCTTAACCATGAGACGGGTTTAGAGCAGGGTTTACCGAAATTGAGTCTTCAGCTATTTTTGGACTACAACTCCCATCATCCCCAGCTAATAGGACCAGTGGCCAGGGATGGTGGGAATTGTAGTCCAAAATCAGCTGGAGACCAAAGTTTGGGAGACCCTGGTTTAGAGGGTCTGAACCTATTGCTGGTCCAGAGAAATAGACCATGGCTGCTGCTGGTCTGCCAACCACCTTGTTTCCCAGCTGCATTCCTGATCAGGTAGTCCCTGGGATATTGGGGGGGGCACTAAATGGTAATCCTGGGTGACTTCAATATCCATGACAACTATGGGTCTCTCAGGTGGTCATTGCTGCAGCACACCAGGCAGGGCACACTCTCAATGTGATCTTTTCCCCAAGTGATAGCAAGGATGGACTGAAGAAAGAATGCCAACAAATTTCACTAGGCCCTTTTTCTATTCCATGATCTTCCTTACGGCACAAGTGCTGCAGATGTGGCCACACCAAGGCTAATTATATTGCTTACCTTCCTGCCATAAAGACAAACATCTTGACTTTCTGATAACTAGATCAATCTGGTGACAAAAGCACAGGGGTAGGCCAGGCTAGTTAAAGACAAAAGAACAGACTGCTGGATCAAGTCAAGTTGGTGGCCATCACTATAGTAATTTTTTTCTAGACAGTTGGCAAACTTAGATGGCAGCCTTCTGTGGATACTTTTAAGACACTTTTTATGGCAACCTTTTAGCTGCCCTCTGCTGTGGTCTTGAGTGGACTGAGGAATCTTCCTTCCTTCCTTCTCTATCACAAAAGATACATGCCATCACTGCCCACGTATTCATGATTCCTGCATGCAGTCCAAGAATGGTGATTAAGAACAGTGGGAGTTCTCTCTTGCTGGAGTGTACATGTTTGAGCATGTTTCTCTCTGCTGTGCTTTCCACGCCCAGCCATGCCGAAACCTTAAATGTTGGAGGCAAACTGTGCGCAGACTTAGGAGCGTCTGCAGAAGACAACATGGCCCAGTCTCTTGGCCTGGCCAATTTCTTCCTGTTCATCTTTGCAGGGCTGCTCCTCTATTATTACAGCAATACCTTCAGATATTATTTCAGGGTTTGCTTCCTAAATATTTGGATGTTCAATATGACCTCCCTTGCACTTCCTGTTATAGCTCTCCGGGGACGAAGAGTGTCAAATGTGAGGTGAGTGATCTATTACTGCCGTGTGGCTTTGTATCTTGTTTTTAAGGACTCTGTGCTCACACAAGAGTGTGCGATGTGACTCCTTTATAGCAGCCCAATAACTAATGAGCTTTTAAGTAGCGATGCCCTTCAGGGACTTTGGGGCAGGTGCCCAGAGCCACGCTCAGCAGTATGAGAGGGTGAGGTTGGGACCAAATCCAGCAGAACTGCCTTATCACATTTTGTGAAATTAGGCCCCCACCCCACTCTAGAGACACGATCCAGTTCACTTTTAAAGGCAAACCTACGGAATTTGCACTTTCCAAAACAATATGCGAACTGAAACACCTCCATCCTTCGATATTTACTTTTTATGGATTTTGCAATGCAGTTCTACAGACAAGTAAGGTGTGTGGAAATGCATACATTGCAGCAAAGTGTGCATATAGAAATGCATCTATTAGCAAAAAGCATGCGGGTGGCCTAGGAATGCACCAGGCTAGACTAGGGGGTTGAGGCAGGGGTGTTGCTATTATCTATAGAAACATCTCCTTGATCAGGAAGCCTCTTAACCATGAGACGGGTTTAGAGCAGGGTTTACCGAAATTGAGTCTTCAGCTATTTTTGGACTACAACTCCCATCATCCCCAGCTAATAGGACCAGTGGCCAGGGATGGTGGGAATTGTAGTCCAAAATCAGCTGGAGACCAAAGTTTGGGAGACCCTGGTTTAGAGGGTCTGAACCTATTGCTGGTCCAGAGAAATAGACCATGGCTGCTGCTGGTCTGCCAACCACCTTGTTTCCCAGCTGCATTCCACAGAGCCTAGGACTTGCCGATCGGAAGGTCGGCGGTTCAAATCCTCACGACGGGGTGAGCTTCCGTTGCTCCTGCCAACCTAGCAGTTCAAAAGCATGTCAAAGTGCAAGTACCGTAGATAAATAAGTACCGCTCCGGCGGGAAGGTAAACGGTGTTTCCGTGTGCTGCTCTGGTTCACCAGAAGTGGCTTAGTCATGCTGGCCACATGACCCGGAAGCTGTACGCCGGCTCCCTCGGCCAGTAAAGCGAGATGAGCGCCACAACCCCAGAGTCGGCCACGACTGGACCTAATGGTCAGGGGTCCCTTTACCTTTTTATCTCACTGTCCAGGAGGTGAAGCCTCTCCTTCACACACTACAGAAGATCTTCTTCACTAAAGGTAGGGATGCGGGGAGCTTGTTTCACTCCAGGAGGAATTCACTCTAAAAAATTTCGCGAGGACTTTTAAAAAAGCTGGAAAGGTGGAGAACTAAACTTCAGACTGGCAAAATGAGAGAAACTGGAACTGAGAGGGTCGCCCACCCTCAGTATGGAGTAGGGTTGTCCACAGCAAGAAAACCCCTTGTGGAAAAATGGTGGAGACCAAACCACCCTCACATTCCCTAGCACACAGGGACAAGCTCTGCTGAGGGAGGGAGGGAGGGTCCATTGGACATGGTGACTGGGGGTGGTGGGGATGGTAGTCCAAAACCTTTGGAGAGCAGCCGGTTGGGAAAACAGCAGAAATGAGTTGTGCCTTTTTGCTAAGCAGTCTTTTGTTGACTGGGTTGCCCATGATTGTGAAAGAAAGAGAGCTTCATGGTTGGGAAAGTGTTTGTTGACACTTAAGATACTCATCAAAGGCTGGAGGAGATGACATTCCTTCAGCTTCAAGGAGAGGCAGCTGTGACTTATTCAGGTCTGATTGGGAGCTTTAACCATTTGGCTTTCCTGCAATCCAGATCTAAGGGCCCTGTGCCTGCTATGTGCATCTCACTTGGATTATTTCATTTTTTCTATTGCCCCCCCTCCCCAAGCTTAGGGCAGTCTACAAGATGCTCCTCTTGTTATCTTCATGACATCCCTGTGAAGTAGCCAAAATGAGCATCATGGCCAACTAGGGATTTGAACCTGGGTCTCCCCAGTTGTGATGCAGCAGTCCAGAGGTCAGCAAACTTTTTCAGCAGGGGGCCGGTCCACCGTCCCTCAGACAGACCTTGTGGGGGGCCAGACTATATTTTGAAAAAAAAAGAGAACAAATTCCTATGCCCCACAAATAACCCAGAGATGAGGGTCCCTGATTATAAAATCATAGAAAATGGGAAATACGTAGCCACTCCAGCAACATATCTCTATTTCCTCGCATCCAGAAATGCAAGAAGGGATTTCACTCTTGCTAGAAGCTCGGCCTTGCCCTCATAGGTTCTGGAAGGCTCCTACAGAAGAGTCCCGTACGCACAGAGACTTTGCGCCTGCCCATTAGGGGAAATAGGAAGCCCTGAACATATATATTTTTAGATGTCCTTTTTATGCTGAGATTCGTAGAGACACCAGTGATCATTTGCTGAAGAGGCTCGCTGATCTTTCAGACAAGTCTAACCCAGAGATGCATTTTAAATAAAAGCACACATTCTACTCATGTAAAAACACTCTGATTCCTGGACTGTCCGCGGGTTGGATTTAGAAGGCAATTGAGCCGGATCTGCCCCCCGGGCCTTAGTTTGCCTACCCATGCACTACACCATACAGTCGTACCTTGGAAGTCGAACAAAATACGTTCCGGAAGTCTGTTTGACTTCCAAAACGTTCAGAAACCAAAGCGTGGCTTCTAATTGGCTGCAGGAAGCTCCTGCAGCCAATCGGAAGCTGCGGAAGCCCCGCCAGACGTTCGACTTCCAAAAATAGTTTACAAACCAGAACAGTCACTTCCAGGTTTGCGGTGTTCAGGAGCCAAAACGTTCGCGTCACAAGGCATTTGACTTCCAAGGTAAAACATTCGAGAACTAAGCTGTTCAAAAACCAAGGTATGCCTGTACTAGCTTTCATCCGAACAGGCTGTAGCAGGCAACTGTCTTGCTTGTAAAGTTCTCGCTCCTGTCCTTCAACGCCTTTGACCTTCCTGAAACGCCTCTGGTTTTGCTCCCTTGTTTCAGAGTCCTCCGCTTTGCCTTGCTGCCAGCGAAATACTTCCTCGGCATCAAATTCAAGGTGCAGGGCGCTCAGAACTTGAACCTGAAAGTGCCGTATGTTGTGGTTGCCAATCAGCAATGCAATGTGGACATCCTGGGTATGTTGGTTGCCTCAATCTCTTTCTCCCATCCAGTTTGAAGGGCTGGAGTGACCCACCTACAGCTTTACACATATTGCCCTGTGGCATCCAAATTGCAGTGGGCCACAGAGAGTAACTACCTGCCCTGCAGACATTTGCTGATAGAGAAAATATCTTCAGATCACCACTGGTAGGAGGGCATGGACTACCGGCATAATATACTCTTAAAAAAAAATATCCAAAGCCAAAAATGAAAAAAAGAAAAATTACAAACATCAAATTCAGAATCCATATTCATTTTCTAACATAAACCTGTTACATGATTAACTAAATCAAATATACCTAATTACTCTAAATTTCTCTTTGCTGTATACAAATACATCACAGTTAGAAATTTTATATTAAAATTTTTATATTATAAATACTTCAAATTCCCCCATACCCCCCACTCCTCTTCACTCATGTGTGATCTCAATCTTTTGCTTCTTCCGTCTTGTTGTGTTGTTATAATCATTATTCAGTTAATTTCTTGATTATTTCCTTGCTTACCCCTGCATGTTTTCCATGTTATCTATTAATATTCCAGTTCCGGAACCATATTTTTTCATATATTCCTTCACTCCATCCCACTCTTTAATTATTCTCTGATTTGAAAGGCCTCTAATAATTGCCGTCAAGATACCCTTATTGGGCCCACCAAAATGTCACAAAAATCACGTGCAAGCTCTTTTCTGTTCATAGGAGAGTTTATTTTATCCTGGCCATAGGCCATAATGAATAGCATTATATAAACATAGTAAAGAGGGGCTATGCATTGTGAGGGTTATACTCCTTGCGTCCAGGTGTGTGAATAGGCAGATAAAACACAACACGCACATCCCTCTCCCTCCAAGGAACCCAGGCTACTTTTATCTTCACAACCACCCTGTGAGGTAGGCCAGGCCAAGAGAAGATGTGTGTTGGACCCAAGATAATCCCGGTGGCTTCACAGCTAAGCAAAGATTTGGTACCCAGTCCAAATCTAATTATTACATCACCTCTCTCGCTAGGGGCTGTAGGGAAGGGTGGGAGGAACTGCACAGCCAGACTTCATTTTGACAGTCTTTCAATTGTCCCAGCGATGCTTCAGATCTTGCCGGAGAGAAGCACCTTCATTGTTAAAAGGGAGATCTTACACTTTCTTACTGTTGGCCTTGCCTGCTGGCTGAGCGGCTTCGTTTTCGTTGACCGCCGGAACAGAGAAACATCCGCCAATTCCATATCGGAGGCAGCAGACGTGATGGTCCGTGACAACGTGAGTGTCAGGGAAAATAACTCTCGCGATAAATGGTTGAGGGAGCTGGGAAGGTTTAGCCTGGAGAAGAGAAGGCCGTGAGGTGATATGTAAGCCATCTTCAAATATCTGAAGGTTGTCAAGACAGAGCAAGCTTGTTTTCTGCTGCTCCGGACAGCAGGAGCCAAACCACTGGATTCAAATTACAGTGGTTCCTCGGGTTACAGAAGCTTCAGGTTACAGACGCTTCAGGTTACAGATTCTGCTAACCCAGAAATAGTACAGTGGATGCTTGGGTTGCAAACATGATCCATGCAGGATGCACGTTCGTAACCCGCGTCTGTGCATGCGCGGGTTGCGATTTGGCACTTCTGCGCATGTGCGACCGCCGAAACCCAGAAGTAACTCTTTCAGGTACTTCCGGGTTTCGGCGGTCCGTAACCCAAAAAAACACAACCTGAAGCGGCTGTAACCCGAGGTATGACTGTACATCGGGTTAAGAACTTTGCTTCAGGATGAGAACAGAAATCATGCGGCAGTGGCGCAAGGCCCTGTTAGCTAAAGTGGTACCTCAGATTAAGAACAGTTTCAGGTTAAGAACGGACCTCCAGAATGAATTAAGTTCTTAACCTGAGGTACCACTGTAAAAGAAAGGAGATTCTGACTAAACAAAGGACTTTCTGACAGGAACAGTGGAATGGACTCTTTGGGGGGTGAGGGTGCGGCAACGTTGAGGTGAACTCTCCTTCATTGGAGGTTTTTAAGCAGAATTTGGACGGCCACCTGTTGGAGGTTCTTTAGCTGCAATTCCTGCATTGCAGGAAGTTGGACTAGATGAGCCTTGGGGTCATTTCTAACTCTTCGGTTCTATGATTCCATGAGAGGGGCAAGGAGGCAGTGATGTCTGCTCAGTGAAGGCACCAGCAGAGTCAATCCTATATAGTCACTGGTACTTTTACACCATGCCAACCCCACTGCCACCTCGCCCATCCTGCCAAGCTGCAGCAATACCTGTGACAGATTATGTGAGCGTTTATTGTTGCCCTGTCTTGCCAATGGCAACTGGTGGGAGGACAACCCTGTACGCCACTTTGCATGTCTTGGAGGAAATGAAATACAGTAGATAGACAGCTAGACAGACAGACACCCTTCCAAGCCAAGTGATTTCATGCTCTTTATTGCAGCTCGTAAAACAGTGAATAAAACCCTCCCCCCAACCTCTGGCTTTATATACATTATTTACACAATGGGTCCCGTCTGATTGGCTGATTTTGCTTCCCTACTGTGGCCTGATTGGGCTGTTCCTGCAGGCCAATCACTTGTTGCATTCTAGGATCCTACCGACCTAATAGGCTGATTGACTTCCTCCTGGGGCCTGATTGGGCTGCTCCTGCAGGCCAATCAGGTTGTTGCATTCTAGGATCCTGCCTGCCTATTGTTCTAGGATCCAAGCTTAGTACATAACATGGGCAGTGCTTTTTTTTCTGGGGGGGCACAGGGGTATGCATACCCCTAAAGGTTTTGTGAATCTAAGTTTGGCCTCATTGAGGGGCAGTATTTCAATATGAGTATGAAAATGAGAATACCCCTAAATATTTTAAAAGAAAAAAAGCGGTGGATATAGGCCATTATTTCTAGGCTTAAAAAAGTCTTGTTTTCTGTATTGAGTCCTCTGCAGTATCAGAGCAGATGAAAACTTAACTGGAAGAAATCACATTAGGGAGAGACTAAATTGTAGCCACTGGATTTTTCTGTATTCTGGTTCCAGGTGAAAGAAAATTCATGTTAGAACATCCTTTCAGTACAGTGGTACCTCAGGTTAAGTTCTTAATTCGTTCTGGAGGTCTGTTCTTAACCTGAAACTGTTCTTAATCTGAGGTACCACTTTAGCTAACGGGGCCTCCCGCTGCCGCCGCCACACAATTTCTGTTCTCATCCTGAAGCAAAGTTCTTAACCCGAGGTACTATTTCTGGGTTAGCGGAGTCTGTAACCTGAAGCGTCTGTAACCCAAGGTACAGTACACTGTAAGCGTATACGTTACATACGCTTCAGGTTACATACGCTTCAGGTTACAGACTCCGCTAACCCAGAAATAGTACCTTGGGTTAAGAACTTTGCTTCAGGATGAGAACAGAAATTGTGCTGCGGTGGTGCAGCAGCAGCAGCAGGAGGCCCCATTAGCTAAAGTGGTGCTTCAGGTTAAGAACAGTTTCAGGTTAAGAACGGACCTCCGGAATGAATTAAGTACGTAACCAGAGGTACCACTGTATTTTCTTTCCCCTCCAGCTGAGAATTTGCATGTTCCCTGAAGGCACTAGAGACAATGACAGCGTTGGTCTGCTCTCATCCAGACATGAGGCCTTCCTTCTGGCTGTGGAAGCCCAGGTGAGATCATTCAGCTTCCAATCCTCTTGTTTTTTCCTGCATTCAATTTACTAATAGTGGACTCATTCTCTGAGTGGCTATCCTAAGCTAAAAAGACCAGGAGCTGGGAGCATGTCCCACTTTTAAAGTTTATATGCTGCAGTTGGACTGAGGTCAGCCAAACAGGGCTGCCAGCTGTTGCCATTAGGCAAATTCACCTCAGGTTCAGTATAAGGTATTTTGTTGCGTAATCAATTTCAAATCACAGGACAGATTACACTCTCCAAATCCTGCCAGGAGCTGATGTAGTGATGCATACCCAAAGCAGGGAACGATCTTAAAGGGGTATTTTAAAAACACATAGCACTACAGCTCCTCCCCCACCACTCCCCCTTGTGTGCTATTCTTCTGACACTCCACTTAATGCCAATTTGGGATGGGGCACTGGGGAAAGCCCCATTGCACTAGCCAAAGTCTTTGGACTCAGCGACTTTAGTAAAGAAACAATGCTTTGAATGCGTTATAAACACACAACACCAGATGGCGCCAGAGGGCACAATATTTTTCTGTGTGGTTTTCCATAGGGGTTTTTTCTCCCCTTTTTGTTATAGCAATCTAATTTGTAGCATTTTCCTCTCTCCTGTGAGCAGATATGCCCTTTGTGTGGGCTTCTGCCAGCAGGACTCCTTCACTGAATCTGGCCCATTAAAAAAACAGTAAAACAAGAGACTAAAAAAAAAAAAGTTCAACAAAACACCAAAGATGAAAAGCAGGGAGGCAGGGAGCACCAATCCCCCAAACAACAACTTTTTGTGATAAGGACAGGGGAAATGCAGTGGAAACTTTGAGATAACACTTGTTTGATGTGGTGTCAGCGGACCTCACAGTGAGCAAATCAAAGTGAACGGTCAACAAACAGGTTGTCCGGAAGTGTGCTTAGTCTGTGAGAGTATTAAAAAGCAGGACTCCCTTGGAAGCAGCTTCTGAGGCTGCCGACAATTTACAGCAAAGGTAAATTTCCATCTGACTGGTGGCTGATGTGCCTTATGTCCACGCAGGTGCCAATTATTCCTGTGGTGATTTCCTCCTATCGGACGTTCTTCAACGAGAAAATTAAAAAATTCACATCAGGTAGCTGTGGGAAAGAAATGGGATGGGGAAGTGTTCTGGGACATGGCCTGAGACTATGAAGCAAACTCGTTTTTCCAGACTCCATGCTTGCTGCCTAAGTTGGACTGGGGAAGGGGGCTCCGTTTGCAGGGGGTACAGCATTTCCTTTGTTTTTTTCTTCCAAGGGGAAGTGACAATCCAGATCCTTCCGCCCATGAAGACCGAGGGACTGAGCACAGCTGATGTCCGAGAATTTGCAGACCGCGTGCGAGAGACTATGCTCCCTATTTTCCATGAGATCTCAGCACTGAAGCAGGAAGGTGTCACTGAAGAAGATGCTGACCAAGCTGCCAATCACCAAGTATCTTCATAAACCACCCCATTTATTCCCACCCTTAGGCTTCACATTTACCCCAGCTCTGCCTCGGCCTAACTGCCCTCCATGGCTTAGCTTGCGTGCGCCTGATGGACCAGGAAATCTATCTGTAAGGTCATAGGCTTTGACCTTTGCAGACCCTCCAAGTGTCCCTATTTTCCAGTGACGTCCCTAATTTAGAGAGGCCATCCTGGTTTCTGATTTGATTCCGGAATGTCACACTTTTCCTTAGGATGTTCCTACTTTCACTGGAGAAATGTTGGAGGGTATGGAGTTATCTGTCCCCCGAGCCATCTGAAGGCAATCCTCTATAGGGAAGTTTGTTTAATGTTTTCTTATATATTTTTTTATATGTTGGAAGCTGCCCAGAGTGGCTGGAGCAGCCTAGTAAGATGTGTGAGGTATAAATAGTAAAATTATCATTATGGAATGGGATGTCCCATTCCCTCTTTTCATCAGAGAAATATTGGAGGGTATGCCTTTAAAGCACCTTTCTCCCCTCGAAGAATTCTGGGCACTTCATGTAACCACTTATATATATAATATAGATCAGAAAATTGCCCAGAGTTACAATTGCCCAGTGTTACAATTCCCAGTAACCTTAACAAAACTACAGTGCCCAAAGGTGGGGGGGATGTGTTTCAAATGTACAGTGGTACCTCGGGTTACATATGCTTCAGGTTACAGACTCCGCTAACCCAGAAATATTACCTGGGGTTAAGAACTTTGCTTCAGGATGAGAACAGAAATCGTGCAGCGGCGGCGCAGCAGCAGCAGCGGGAGGCCCCATTAGCTAAAGTGGTGCTTCAGGTTAAGAACAGTTTCAGGTTAAGAACAGACCTCCAGAATGAATTAAGTTCTTAACCCTAGGTACCACTGTACTTTTGAAGCAGAAAAAGGGAGTAGCAGTAAATGGAGAGATATAGAAAGCAGAGTCCCTCAAAGATTGGTAATGGGACCTGTGCTTTTTAACTTGTTCATAAGCAATTTAGAGTTGGAGTGGCCAAGTTTGCTGGTGATACTAAATTGTTGAGGGTAGATAGAAAAGACAAAGACCAGAGCCAAGGGGGTGTGTAGGCGTGCGTGTGTGTGTGTAAGGGCAAGCTAGAATAATAGAATCATGGATTTATAGAGTTGGAAGGGACCCCATGGGTCATCTAGTCCAGCCCCCTGTAATGCAGGAATCTCAGCTGAAGCAGCCATGACAGATGGCCATCTAACCTCTGCTTGAAAACCTCCAAGGAAGGAGAGTCCACCACCTCTCCCGGGAGTCTGTTCCACTGCTGAACAGCGCTTACTGTCAGAAAGTTCTTCCGAATGTTTAGTCAGAATCTCCTTTCTTGCAACTTGAAGCCATTGGTTCGAGTCCTCCCCTCCAGAGCAGAAGAACACAAGCATGCTCCCTCCTCCATGTGACAGCCTTTGAGATACTTGAAGATGGCTATCGTCTCTCCTCTCAGTCTCCTCTTTTCCAGGCTAAACACACCCAGCTCCTTCAAGCGCTCCCCGTAAGGCTTAGTATCCAGAAGCTGGAGGAAGTAGCAAGCGAAATCCTGTGAGGGAGAGACATGCCTGATTTCTGCTCATATCCAAGGCTGTGGCTTTGGGTGAAGCAGGACCCTTTAGGGGTGCTAATGCTGTGAACCCCTCCATTGTAGGCTCAAGTTGTATATATGTGTAAATAAACCTTATATCATAAAGTCACTGCAGTCTCCGCTGTCCCTCATTCCAGAGGAAACACAAACCCTGTGTAAGCACCTGGAACACCTGGAATCTCACCCCGCTCGGATATTGGGGTGGCCTGAAGCAATATTTATCACTGGGTGTACTTACTGCGTTTCATTTTTCTGTTGACTGGACACTTCATAATCTCCCAACTGCCTATCTACTTACAACTCAGGATAACACTTCATGCACGTGATAAAGCAGTCTCTAGTCTGCGGAAGCTTCGACATACGATATACAGTGGTACTTCGGGTTACAGACGCTTCATGTTACAGACTCTGCTAACCCAGAAATAATACCTCGGGTTAAGAACTTTGCTTCAGGATGAGAACAGAAATCGTGCTCCGGCGGCGCGGCGGCAGCAGGAGGCCCCATTAGCTAAAGTGGTGCTTCAGGTTAAGAACAGTTTCCGGTTAAGAACGGACCTCCAGAACGAATTAAGTTCTTAACCCGAGGTACCACTGTACTAGACTCGCTAGGTTCCCCTACATGCTACAGATAAGCTTTCAGAGTTACGGGTTTGTTGCTGTTGTGTTTTAAACCGTATTTGCCACCTTGAGCTGCTTGGAGGGAAAAACCAGATGCCAGAAACCAAATAGGGAATGCAGTAAAAGCAGCACCCGGACCTTGAGATTACGAGTCTCTGCTGCTTACATCGCGCTGCAAACCCTCCTGCTCTCGACGGCTCAAATTTCTCTGAATATATAGGAAGACGAGCTGTTGCTCGTTCTCAAGGGCTTCTGCTGCCTCCGCTTATGTGAGGCATCTCTGGCAAGGCAGCAGCATTGTGAGGCGAGCACCTGCTGCCATGGCAACCAACACCGCTGAAGCGACAGGGACGGCTTGGCCTGTGCCAGAGAAGAGCCTGTTTGGAGGACTTCACCGTCCGCTTGGGTGAGGCAAGAGACACAGGCCTCCCATGCCCTCCCGGAAGGCTGGACCCGAGGCCTGTGCCCTTAACATTGCCCTAGAGATCTCAGCCTTATTGGACCCAGGTAAAGATAGCTCAAGCAGGCCCAGCTAACTTGATCCCCCTCTTCCCACCTCCGTCATTCCTCACCATGGACCCAGGCCAGGCCACAAGGTGCAGCCTCTCCTATTGCTCCGTTTCCTAGGGGTATGTGGGGTATTCGCACTCGCGACACTGGTAACTGTCCTCATTAATACTCCCTTATTCCAGTATTCCTCTTTGCAGGCTGCAGGTAAGACTGGGCTTCCCCAGCAGGGAAAGAGGCAATTTTGGGACACAAGGGTGAACTGGTTGAATTTTGGGTCTGACCCAGGCATAGGCAAACTCCGGCCCTCCAGATGTTTGGGACTACAATCCCCATCATCCCTGACCACTGGTCCTGTTAGCTAGGGTCCTGTTAGCTAGCCTGGTCTGATCCATCAAAATCCACAAAACTAGTTTACTGTATATTGTTGTGTGATAAATCTGCAGCGTGTGTTGCAAGCTCTGGAATATTGTGGGATTATGTAGTGGTAAAAGTGTCGGACTAGGACAGGCATAGGCAAACTCGGCCCTCCAGGTGTTTTGGGACTACAATTCCCATCATCCCTGACCAGTGGTCCTGTTAGCTAGGGATGATGGGAGTTGTAGTCCCAAAACATCTGAAGGGCTGTGTTTGCCTATGCCTGGACTAGGAGCTTGGAGGCCAGAGGTGCTTGCCCTGCCTGTGGGAGGCCCATTGAAATGAATGGATATTATTAACTCAGGTACGTTAATTTCAATGAATCTGCTCTGAGCAGGTGGCGAGAACCCAAGAGATGGCCAGGTCAGAGGCAGTAATGCTTCTGAATACCAGTTGATGGAAACCACAAGAGGGAAGAGGGCTCCTTTGCTCAAATCCTGCTCAGAGGTTTCCCCACAGGCATTTGGATGGTCACTATGACAACAAGATGCTGGACTGGCCTGATCCAGCAGGCTCTGCTTATGTTCTTATGGAAGATCAGGGCTATTAGCAATAAGGACTCAAGCAATACCATTGCTTATTGTTTGAATGTGTGGAGCACACGACAGGCAGGGGCAGATGCTTAAAGGACCTTGGACCAGTTTAATGGAACACACCAGATTTTACAGCTCAAGTTGCCACCTGCCAAAATTTGAATTCCATCCCAAATGTTTAAATCAGATGTACAGTATTTTCATAGTTTTAGTCAGTGGGTTTTTTTGGGGGGGTGCAGGGGTACGCATACCCCTAAACATTTTGTGAATCTTCGTACTTTTGTCCATTTACTGTATTTATTTTTCCCAATTTGAACTCAAAAATGGTGATTTTCTTGAGTCAAAATGAGAGTACCCGTAAACATTTTTTTTTAGAAAAAATCACTGGTTTTAGTTGTGTACTCCCCAACCTCAAACCCAAATTTTGCTCTGTCTCAGATTCGGGTTCTAAGAATTTGAGATTCCCATCTCGAAATGTGACTATTCCACACCCACACCAACACAGAAAGACACACATAGAAGAAGAAGCTCAAGTCCAAATTAGCATTTGCAAATGCTAAAATTTGGGACCAGGAATGGCCGGGGGCCGGGGAGGGGGATTTCACAATTTTAGAAATGCTGAACTCTTTTAATCTCCAGCTGACACCTGAGACCGAGCTGGCGTCAGGTGTTTAGAACGGTGTTTTATGGTTCGTAGTGACATTTGTACCATTGGGCACCACTGCATTTCGGGATGGGTGAATCTGTCGATTTCAGTTTCTCTTGGTTTCTCATTTTTCCAATCTCATGTCCAGTTCTCCACATGCCCACATCAGTTTGCAGTTCGTTTGTTTTTAAAAGTCCTTATAGAAATTCGTAAGCATTTTAGCGTAAATTTCTCCTAACACACATATTTTGTATGCAGTTTTGTCTAATATACTTATCTTTGCAAATCAGTATTCCCTAACATAGTTCATTTTTGTATGTTCTTTTCACGAACATTTTTTGTGGATTTTTTGTTCATTAATTACCCAACCATATGCATTTTTGTAAGGGATGCGGGTGGCGCTGTGGGTTAAACCACAGAGCCTAGGACTTGCCAATCAGAAGGTCGGTGGTTTGAAACCCCGTGACGGGGTGAGCTCCCGTTGCTTGTTCCCAGCTCCTGCAAACCTAGTAGTTCAAAAGCACGACAAAGTGCAAGTAGATAAATAGGTACCGCTCTGGTGGGAAGGTAAACGGTGTTTCTGTGAGCTGCTCTTGTTCGCCAGAAGCTGCTTAGTCATGCTGGCCACATGACCCGGAAGCTGTACGCCGGCTCCCTCAGCCAATAAAGCGAGATGAGCGCCGCAACCCCAGAGTCGGACACGACTGGACCTAATGGAACTAATGGTACTTAACCTCGGGTTAAGTACTTAATTTGATCCGGAGGTCCGTTCTTAACCTGAAACTGTTCTTAACCTGAAGCACCACTTTAGCTAATGGGGCCTCCTGCTGCCGTCACGCCACCGGAGCACAATTTCTGTTCTCATCCTGAAGCAAAGTTCTTAACCTGAAGCACTATTTCTGGGTTAGCGGAGTATGTAACCTGAAGCGTATGTAACCCGAGGTACCAATGTAGATCCATTTCCTCTCCCTCTCAATACAGAACACAATGGCATTTTTCACAGTCCCCCTCCAGGTCCCGTCCAACTTTGGCCCCACCACTTGGTAGTTTATTCTCAAACCGCAGCGGCATCCTGTCCCATGAAGTTGCAGCAGGATTGCAGAGTGATTTTTGCTCCTCTTCCTTGGCAGCAGCAACAGCCGCTCCACCGCAGCCATGGGGCCCCCTGCCCACTTGGTCACAGGCCTGGTAGGTGCTGAGAAATGGCACAGGGACACCCATGCCACCGTTCACGAAACCTCCAAGCTGACGCAGCGCTGCGCAAAGGATGCCCTCGACCTCTGGTGTCCGCTCCGAGCCCCAGGCCAGCCTGAGGAAACGCCGTATGAGAAAAAGACCAAGATCGACTCTTGGAAATTCAAGGTAGATGTCCACCCGACTGGAGAGGTGACAAGCAAGCCACCGGAGGGGCCGGGGGTGACCCTGTGGAGGAGCAAAATCAAACCCCCTCCTTGGGTGTGCAAGATGGCCTTGCCCTGCTGCCGAGACTACGCCACCCTCAAGAACAACGAGTATGTGGCCCAGTACGTCCGGGAGACGCGGCTGGTGGTGAGCCGCCTGCGGCAGGCACTCCTGGAGATCAACGACCAGTTCAAGATGCTGCTGCGTTGGAGATTACAACTGGACTCCACGCTGGATCAAA
This sequence comes from Podarcis raffonei, assembly GCF_027172205.1. Lineage (NCBI taxonomy): Eukaryota > Metazoa > Chordata > Lepidosauria > Squamata > Lacertidae > Podarcis > Podarcis raffonei. The sequence goes on along the minus strand of NC_070603.1, from coordinate 107,841,582 downwards.
TCCGCCAGGGCCTCGTTACCAACAAGCAGAGCCAGGCCATTCGGGAGCACCGACCGGAAGTAGAGAAGGTGAGACCTGCATCTCAACCCTGCAGTGAAGCCATCCAGTGTGCCAGTGTGGTGTAGTGGTTAAGAGCGGTAGACTCGTAATCTGGGGAACCGGGTTCGCTTCCCCGCTCCTCCACATGCAGCTGCTGGGTGACCTTGGGCCAGTCACACTTCTCTGAAGTCTCTCAGCCCCACTCACCTCACAGAGTGTTTGTTGTGGAGGAGGAAGGGAAAGGAGAATGTTAGCCGCTTGGAGACTCCTTCGGGTAGTGATAAAGCAGGATATCAAATCCAAACTCTTCTTCTTCTTCTTCCTCCTCCACTTACGAAAAACCCAAGGCTATCAGTCGCTACTCGTCCTGATGGCCATGTTCTCCCTCCACTGTCGGAGGCAATATGCTTATGCATGCCAGTTGCTGTTGTGCCTGGGTCCTCCTTGTTCATTTCCTAGAGGTATCTGGTTGGCTGCTATGCGAACAGGATGCTTGGCTAGATGGGCCAAGTTCCGGAGCCCTGTTGGCATCCTGAAGTGAACGTAACACGCAACTGCGTGTGCGCGGGTTGCGTTTTGCCGCTTCCACGCGTGCGTGCGACGTCATTTTGAGCGTCACGCGCATGTACGAGTGGCAAAACCCGGAAGTAACGCGTTCCGTTACTTCTGGGTCGCCGCAGAGCGCAACCCGTAAACACTCAACCTGAAGTGTATTCATCCCGAGGTATGACTGTACTGCAAATCTCGAAGTGTCCATGTGCTATGCAGTCTATTTTGCAACCATTTACCCACCCAACCTTTGTTCCTCTCCCTGGTATGTAGGTACCTGACAAGGTAGATGCACTAATGAAATGGGAGAAGGATGAGTTTCTGAAACAGAAAGCCAAGCTGGAAGGGATGATGGCGATGTCAGAAGATCATATGAAGGTAGGAAACAAGGCAGGGAATGAAGGCAGGGACAAGCCTCCACAACCTGTACAGGCAAGGGAGGCAGACCAGGTGGACACCAGCATAATAAATAAATAAATAAATAAATAAATAAATAAATAAATAAAATAAAAAATAAATATTTTTTTTGAATTTATATACCACCCTATACCCGGAGGCCTCAGGGCGGTTCACAGAAAAGATCAACATACAAACCAAATATATATATATATAATCAGAATAAAATCAGCAACCCAATAACACCCCCCTGCATACACAGAAGGGCTTTGCACTTGTAATTATCCCCTCTAAAGGGAAGACAAAGGAAATGAAAGACATTTTCTTCTTTTTAAAATAATTCTTATTGGTTTTTAGATAAACAAAAAGTTTAAAACGTTTTCAAAACATCTGGGGACACTTCCATTTATTTGGTCTTAGTTGACACCCTTGACAAATATAAAAGCTTAGGATTGCCTCAATTTTTTGTTATATTGCTATATTTTGTATTCTGCTTTTGGGGACTTTTTGCTTTTCTTATATAACGATTTTTAAGGCAGCAATACACATACTGCTTATACAGCACAGAGGCGGAATCCTATGATCTCAGGAGGTGAGGTAGCTTCGTTACGTGTGCTGGGATTGGTAGTCCTGTGAAATTAAACTACAGTTCCCAGCATTCTTTGCTGTGACCCCTTATGCAGCAATTCAACATAATAACTGGATGGAATTGTCACCGCAGGAGGCAATTCGGAGAGGGAAGGAGTTGGATTATAGTCGCTGCTGGCGGTGTGAGCTTTCTCCCTCCTCTGCACCTAAATGGTGTGGCTCAGATTTGGGGTTGGAGGGGCATGGATGGAAGCTAGTTTCTTATCATGGTTTCTTCCACCCAACGACTTGTTGCAGGCACTGGGCACATGTCGGCAAACTCTGAACATGCTGTGCAATGAACGGGGCCGCGTTCTGGACCTGGTGCCACAACCTTTCCGCATGGTTCTCCTAGGGGCTGGGCGTGACTCCTGGCTTGGACTGAGCCGTCCCTCATCCCCCTGGGTGGAGCGTAACGAGACACCCATCCCTAACCCCATTGCAGCCTTCACACCAGGTAAGGGGAAAATCCCTCCGCAGCTTCCATAAGGAACATTATTTACAATTCATATTACTGTACTAGCCATTCATTCGTTGGGCGGGCTACATAAAAATGAGGGGCAGTGCTTGTCTCTGGCCCCTCAAATATAATGGGTTGGCCTAGATTTGCATGCCAACAAAGGTCCGTATAGTTAAAGCTATGGTTTCCCCAGTTGTGATGTATGGAAGTGAGAGCTGGACGATAAAGAAGGCTGATCGCCGAAGAATTGATGCTTTTGAATTATGGTGCTGGAGGAGACTCTTGAGAGTCCCATGGACTGCAAGAAGATCAAACCTATCCATTCTTAAGGAAATCATCTCTGGGTGCTCACTGGAAGGACAGATCCTGAAGCTGAGGCTCCAATACTTTGGCCACCTCATGAGAAGAGAAGACTCCCTGGAAAAGACTCTGATGCTGGGAAAGATGGAGGGCACAAGGAAAAGGGGACGACAGAGGACGAGATGGTTGGGTAGTTTTCTCGAAGCTACCAGCATGAGTTTGACCAAACTGTGGGAGGCAGGGGAAGACAGGAGTGCCTGGCGTGCTCTGGTCCATGGGGTCACGAAGAGTCGGACACGACTAAACAACTAAACAACAACAACAAAGATTTGCATAGGCTTAACTTTGGTTAAGCTCCAAGACAAAAACACAGAACTGAACTGGAAACTTTCCTTAAAATAGGAGATTATTTAAGGGGCAGTGTCAGAGAATCACCCACCGGCAAAGGGAGGTGATTGGAGCTGGGGTATCATGCACCATTTTAACAGAACCAACAAGCCAGATTTTAGAAGCATTCCAATTTCCTTTCCAGAGTGTGCGGCGGCTCTAGAGGATGCCCGGCGCCTCACCTCTCTTACCAAGGATGTGCTCCAACAGATGCAAAAGGCCATCAATGAAGCGCAAGACACCCGCAATACAGCCCACACCACCATTGAAAACAGCCTGCAGGGCAAGAGGGATGAGACTCTCTGTCATAAGGTAAAGGGAGACCCAACATGCTGATAAATTGGCTGTGTTACACATGAAATTATTCTTGCATGTGCATACAGAACCACATATGGCGTGAAACCCTGCTTTTTAACACTAAGTCTCAGCCTCAGTGGATGCATCTGTGAAACTTGTTTATGCAGCGCTGCTCAAAGTCAACAAAGCTGTTCCCGCCTTCTCGATTAAACATGCCTCTGCAACGCAGAAATTGGGCCACTGCACACACACACACACAAACTTCTTGCACAGCAAAGTTACAAAACGTGGTGGTAGCCAGTAGCTCAGGGCCCAAGTAGATGTGATAATGATCCATGTTATTAGACCTTGCATGCTGTGTCTTTTGAAAAACATAAACAGCAGGCATAGGGACCCCCGAGATGTGTCAGGACTGGCATGGGAGAAGCGGGTGGGCTTTCACCTCTACCGCAGTCCCAGTTCGAATCTCTCCCTCTCACACACATCAAGTTGACTTAAAGCATTATCACAGTTTCTCTTTAGAGGCCTGCTGAATTTGCATTGCTCTTGTATTCTGTAATGTTTAGCGGCATAATAATATTAATTCACCCCTTCTCCAGTCATTAGATCAATCATTTAATGAATAGGGATGAGTGATAACCCCCACCCCCTTCAGCTGGCTTGCATGTGTCTCTGTGTGTTGTGTGTATGAGCGAGTGTGGGGTGGTCACCCCCACCACTGCATTGCCCCTGGTGTGTGGATGAAGAGTGAATACAGCCCTCAGGCCAAAAAAGTTAGCTAGCCCTGCTGTAAGGTGTGAGGAGTTTGCCGTGTTCTCAAGTAGGCGAAACTTAATAGTCGGAAATTTGTCCCCTTTTTGAATTGCTCCTACTCTTTGCATGCTTGCACACGCATTCTCACCTTTTCACATCAACAGCACCCCCGTGTTTCCAAGCAATCTGGCTCAACATCTCCTTCATTGTTTTCTCTTTGGTAGGAACGGCTTGACATTACGCTGGCAGGAACTCGCAGCACCCTGCATCGCTGCCAACGTTTCCAGCATGAGATGCGTGTTACCCGGGGCATGGCCTTGGTGAGCAGTAAGAGCTGGGAAGCGCCAGTGCTGTGGGTCTTCACATTCCGGTTCCCTCCAGCTCTGCCTGCTTGGAGATTAACTGGGGAAGACTTGTCCTCCCCTTTCCCTCTCCACCTCTGGGAATCCTCCTTTGATTCTGAACCATTTTTGTATCCACAGGGTCCTGAAAGTAGCAAGTACTTGGAGACACGGGAGAAGCTGACACGGCCAGTGGTGCAGGTGTACCAAAGACATGTAGGAACACAGCTGCCTGAAGCTGCTATCCTCAACCAGGTAGGATGCCAGTAGGGGCAATGAGCAGGCCTTTGACTGCAATATAACTGGTGTGGAGAACTGGATCTGGCTGGTGGGCCAGATCCTTATTCCCCATCCTCCCCTGCTACATCTTCTACAAGCCAACTTTGGCTGATAGGCGGGTTTGCCCACCTGTCAGTTATCTGACAATGATGTCAGGTGACCTGTTTTCCTCTGCCCGTGTGGCTTGAAATAAAACCACTGCTAGCAAAGGGACAGGGCTTTGGAAGCGCTGACAACGAGCTGATTGCTGATGCTTGCAAAAATTAGTTGACTCTCTTCCTAAAGCTGGAACCTTATGCAGGTAAAGTGGTACAGGTTAGAGACAGACAGAATTGCCTCTTGTTTGCCTGGATGAAGGTGGGCATGTTTGTACAGTGGTACCTCGGTTTAAGAACAGTCCGGTTTAAGAACAATTTGGTTTACAAACTCCGCAAAACTGAAAATAGTGTCTTGGTTTGAGAACTTTAAAGGTAAAGGTACCCCTGCCCGAAAGGGCCAGTTGTGTCCGACTCTAGGGTTGCGCGCTCATCTCGCTCAAGAGGCCGGGAGCCGGCGCTGTCCGAAGACACTTCCGGGTCACGTGGCCAGCGTGATGAAGCTGCATCTGGTGAGCCAGCACCAGCGCCGCACACGGAAACGCCGTTTACCTTCCCACTATAAAGCGGTCCCTATTTATCTACTTGCACTTAGGGGTGCTTTCGAACTGCTAGGTTGGCAGGAGCTGGGACCGAACGACGGGAGCTCACCCCGCCGCGGGGATTCGAACCGCCGACCTTACGATCGCACTGAGGTTTTACCCACAGCGCCACCCGCGTCCCTTTTGAGAACTTTACCTTGGTCTAAAAATGGAATCTGAACAGTGGAAGGGCACTGGCAGTGGGAGGCCTCATTAGGGAAAGCGTGCCTTGGTTTAAGAACAGTTTTGGTTTAAGAACAGACTTCCGGAACGGATTAAGTTCATAAACCGAGGTACCACTGTATAGGCTTCTGAATTTCTGGAATGTAGTCTACTGTTGAAACCATTGCTCCCACCCATTTTTGCTGCTGGGCCCATCTCCCACTGGCATGCAGTCCTTAGACTAAAAAGGGCTCCCTGCCTGTGCTGCATGTATAGGAATTGGGCTATTTCCACTATAGATGTCTACTCACAAGAAAATCCTACTGAGTTCAATGGAACTTACTGCCCACGTAAGTGAGTCTAGGACTGGAGGCAACACTGCTAAATTGAACTATCTGTACAATGCAAACCCATCTTACGGATGGGAAGCTGACGGGTGGGGACATCTTCCCTGACTCTGGACCACCTGCTTACTTGTCTTTTTCTGCCTTTGTCTCTCTTTGTAGTCCACGGCACAGTTAGATCGCTCTATAGTAGAAACAGGGGAGAACATTGATCAGCTCAAAGCCACTCGGCGTTACCTGCGCAACTGCATTCACGACAAGCAGACGGGCTACCATGTGGATGGCAGTATTAAACGGCTGCGGCAGCGCCGCATGCTTCCACGCACTAACATGAATGAGGTTCTTGACTTGGTCTACACCTAAGGAGCAGAGAAAATGCATGGAGACATCATACAAATAAAGAGCTGAACATGCTAGAAAGGCCCAGTATAATTTCCTCCCAACTGGGGATGAGGGGAAATATATGCCTGGCTGCAGTCACACAGCAGAGAATCTAATAATACAGCATTTTAAAGCTCAATCATTATAGATACATATATAGAAAATGCAATCCCAAGTTTTTAGAGGGGAGCATGATTTCATGAATGACAAGAATAAGTACTTTTCTATTTGAGAATCGAATCAGTAAATCCAAATCTGTCACTAATAAACTTTATGTGTTAAATATTAAATATACGGTCAATGCTGGAGCATCTTGTGTAAATGGAGTCTTTGAATTCTCTTCTTCAGGAAAAAATCTCACCCCCACCAAGTACTTTACTTAGGTACTGGTATCAGTTAGGAAGTAGGAAGAGAGAAAGATCTGAGTGTACTGGTGAGAGGAGGGGCCTTGTTTTGCAAGTGAGCATGTGGACCCTTTGCCATGGGCCCCTTCGATAGATCAAGTTGGTTTTCTTTTAACACTTGTCTGCAGTAGGATTCCTGCAAGGGAAATGAGTCCTCTTGCGAGAGGAACAGCATAATCTATTCACTATGAATACAGCAAAAGACAGAAACCAAATCTGTTAAGTCAGAGATGTGTTGGTGGGGACACATGTCAAGTATGCAACTACCTGGAACAGTAGTAGTGGCTGATAGGAAGCAACAGTAGGTTTCACATGCATTTGTGCCAGGCAGCAGGATGGCAGTGTCCATCAGGGGTGGTTGGGCAAATGCAATGAGACAGTCTGGCCATTGTAGGGCATACCAGACTGGGCACAACCCAAAAATGGGGAGGAGGACACATTTTCCCAACAGCTCAGAAGCAAGCCTTTATTCAGATGGGTGTACGTATGTAGGGTAGCACCAAGGGGAGGAAAGAGATGAATATATTCCAGCGACACATCTGGGCAGCATAATAAATGGAACCTGTTTCAGCTGCTCTGAAATTGATACTAGGGGTTTATTGGGTTGTTGTTTTTATTTTGATTGTATATTTTGTGGTTTCATATTTTGATTTTGTTCTGTGAACCGCCCTGAGACCTCTGGGTATAGGGTGGGGTGTGTGTGTGTGTACATAGACACAGACACACAGTCAAAGCATGGTCACTGAGCATGCCATGCCTCTAGTGCAGGTTTTCCCAAACTTGGCTTTCCAGGTGTTTTTTGGACTACAATTCCCATCATCTCTGACCACTGGTTCTGTTAGCTAGGGATGATGGGAGTTGTAGTCCAAAAGCAGCTGGACACCCAAGTTTGGGAAATCCTGCTGTAGCGTTCCAGACTAGGAGAAGAACTCTGAGGCACCAAACAGACGCCCCACTGCAAGTGTCTACTGCTTTCTTATAGGGCTCCCCGCCGCCCGCCATGTGCTTGTCTCGAACACACTTCGAAATCCGGCCTTCGCCGACTGCCACAGGGATAAGCTGCGCTTCGGTTAAAATTAACAGTACGCATGCGCCACCTCCCGAAACAACGCGATAAAACACACCGGAAGCCCCGCCGGAGAGACAAAAAAAAAGTTTAACTTGTAGAATCTCTACCTATATTCAGAGGTGCCAAACAACAAACAAACCCCACAACCGAATATTGGAAGCGTAACAAAACGTAGAAAGACGGGGTGGTCTGAGGGCAAAATATAAGAAAAATAACGTAAATTCCTTCAACAACCGCTTCTTCGGCATCCAGGCTGCCATTTTGAATCGGAAGTAGAGGGTGGTCACAGGCGCGCGTGCGCGGAACAAACCACGCGAGAACTTGGTTCGCCGAGAGTTTGAGAACGTAGCCGCGCATGCGTATGGTGCGCCGGAAGCCGGTAGCCCGTGCATAAGACTCTGGGTAACCCCGCGCGTGGCCCTTTTCTGCCTCTGCGAGCGAGCGGGACGCGGGGAGGAGAGCGAAGCGCCTCCATGTGAGTTTATACGGAGGAGGAAAATAAGGGTGGAAACCGGAGTCTTATTGGGGGGCAGTGAGGGGGGAAGGCTATCAACCGGCGTGAAGGCCAGAAAGAGGCCTCGGGGGGGGGGGGCGGGACGGGGCACGTGGGGCGGGAGGAGGGAGGCGCAGAGAAACCGAGGGCGGCGGTGAAGAAACTGCGGGGAGGCCTCGCTTCAGATCCCGCCTGACTGCCGAGCTGGCCACGTGAAGGAGGGAGACGGAGGACCAGTTGCGCTTCCCTCCCTCGGCTCCTGGGGGGGGGGATGTGATGAGTTTTATTTCAGCAATAGTCGTTATAAGAGGGGAGGGCGAGCGAGCTTGGCTTTCTCCCCATCTGGCCTTCCTTAGCTGATTGCTGCATTGCCGTGGGTTGGACTAGATGACCCTTGGGGTCCCTCCCAACCATAAAATTGTGCGATATGCTTCAGCCAGACTTGCAAGTCGTATTTAGTCCCACCAGTTTTATATGAGGCCCACTATAAGAGCCCTCTCTTTCCGTCTACACTTCACAAATGGGAAGGTAGGCCCGATTTTGCAGATCTGGTCCCACCTTTGCTTAAGAAAAAAAGAAGGAAGGGACCAAGCCTGCAGTCATACACTTTTGACACTTTGAGCAAAGATAGCATTTCGTTTCTTTTATTTGTTGTACAAGTCAGCCTGTGTTGTCTCAGTTGCATTGTCCCAAGGGTTTGGGGAGCCAGATCTTCACATTCAAAATGAGGGTGAAAAACAGTGTCCTAAGTTTCTAGACAAGAATACAGCAACATTACAGGTAGCTAAGATGATGGCCTCCGTAAATTGTTTCACTGCAGCTCGCATCAGCCCCAGAAATGATGGGAGCTGAAGTTGATAAACATATGATGGACACCATGTTGGCCAATTTTGATGTATTTATTTCTTTATTTTGGAAATGGCTCAAGTGGTGGATCTGATAGTGAGCAAGGTAACCCAGATTTGAATGAATGAGCATACAAATGTTGAATGCGGGATGTAGCTCACATAATTGATACATATCCAAACCTTTGCAAGAGTCTTGAAGCTTGCTCACAATATTTGATGTCCTGTCTACCAGTAAAGGGTGACAGCTCATACCTTTCATGTGCATAAAGGTACTTGACCTTGCTAGCAAAAAAAATCACTTTTGTGTGGCAGCCAGTACAGGTTCAGTTTGCATATTCTACCTGAGCCATTGAAGGGTAGATTGGGCCAATTCAAGACCTAATAGTTATTTATTCCACCTCTAGAATGACTGACTGGGAGACAGCCCCTGCTGTGGCAGAGACCCCTGATATCAAGCTGTTTGGGAAATGGAGTACAGATGATGTGCAGATCAGTGACATCTCCTTGCAGGTATGGAATGAGGTTGTAAACAAACTGGACAGAGCTCTTGGACAGTGTTGTCTTCCGGCGGATAATGAGCTTGCATCCCTGCTTGTTTCCTAATACTTTTTCCTTATGCTTCTTTAGGATTACATTGCAGTGAAGGAGAAATATGCCAAGTATTTGCCACACAGTGCTGGGCGCTATGCTGCCAAGCGCTTCCGGAAAGCCCAGTGTCCTATCGTTGAGCGCCTCACTAACTCGATGATGATGCATGGACGCAACAATGGCAAGAAGCTCATGACTGTGCGCATCATCAAGCATGCCTTCGAGATCATCCATCTGCTCACAGGAGAGGTGAGTTGGACATGGGAGCAGAAAAGCTGTCTGTGGAAGCTGACATATTGTGAGATGGGTTTTTGATCCTGGAGGCTAGAGGGAGAGGAGATGGATAAACGCCCACCAGAAGGAAATACCTGGTGTGACGAGGCCTAGCTATGCACATTGAAGCAAAATTTAGGTATAGTTTTAGAAAACATTAGTTGACTAAGAAATGTGTTTTTGTCATCTAAAGAGTAAGTGGATGTTCTTTCTACTCACTAGTAGTGTATTTTGGGAAGAATAGCCCATTATGTGTTGATTCAGAAGGCAAGCAATGGAAAAATCTTAAGTTTCCTCCCAACCCATCAGACACAAATTGTGTTGACTGATGTGGCCCATTACACGCTTCCCATTATTTTCAATGTGATGCAAAGTACTGTGTTTCTCAGAATATGTTCGGGTCTTGGTTGATGTAAAGGTTTTAATCCATTCCCTAAGGTCCAGCGAGATACACAGATTGCTAAATATGTATGTTGCAATCTTATTTTCCCACTTGACAAATTAAAAACTATCAAATCAAATTGGTTCTGACTCGCATCCACTTAAGAGTTCTTAAAGTTCTCATAAGTGAAATTGTGGGTTTTCCAATACAAATAAGTGATTTGTTCCTAAAATCAATCTCAATTCTTGGAAGGTTTCCAGAACTGCCGTAGAACTACTTGGTTTGTGTTGGGTTTTTAGCAGTGTTAAGCAGTTAGCATTTTCACAAGTGTTTTATTTGTATTATTAGACAGTTCTAGTGAAGGTTTCCACTACCAAGCCTTCTGGATATGGTGGGGTGAAAATTCAGCTCCCCAAAAGTACAGAATTGCATAGGTTTGTATTTACTGGGCTATCCTGATTTGCTATGCATCTTGTGTTTTCTATCTTCTTAGTAATACTCTGATATACTAAGAGCATTTATGTGAATTAATATTTGGGCAGGTCTCCCTTTCACTTGGGATGAAATTTGCAGGTTTTGTGGATGGGCTTACAGGATTCTTCTCAGTTCCTTAAGTATATATTACCTTTGTTCTCTAGCCGTGCTTTTTTGTTTTTAGTTTGGAGGAATTGTGTCTCTCATTGGAGGGATTGTACCATTGGTAACTGCAGAATAGTTCATACACCAATTTTATTGTCCAGGAATTGTCATTAACTTCCTGTAAGTCATTTCTGGTATATGAACCTAGAATATTTTTTGCTAATCTTCACTCGTGTTGGCTGTGTCCATCATACAGAAGTAGAAAGTGACTCTGAAGAGATGTGTCTTGTTTAAGTCACAACATTGGCTGTGGTTAGAAGCTGTACATTACTCCGTAGAGTAGACTGTAGTTGCAGCCTTAACCTGCTTTATCTTTTTTACAGAACCCCCTTCAGGTCCTGGTGAATGCCATCATCAACAGTGGCCCTCGTGAAGACTCTACCCGTATTGGTCGAGCTGGCACAGTGAGGAGGCAAGCTGTTGATGTGTCACCTTTGCGTCGTGTCAATCAGGTACGGGATTGTCCTGTAAGAGTTGTTTGACCGTGGAATGAACTCCCTTGGCAGGTGGTGGTGGTTTTCAAGCAGAGGTTAGATGGCTGTCTGTTGGGGAGCTTTAGTCAAGATTCCTGCATTGCAGGGGGTTGGACTGGATGATCCTCGGGGTCCCTTCCAACTCTACAATTCTGTGATTAAGGAAGAGCATTTTCTCAGCTGACTCTGCATGCCAATGTAATCTCTGTCTCCCCACTGCAGGCTATCTGGTTGCTCTGCACTGGGGCTCGTGAAGCTGCCTTCCGCAACATAAAGACCATAGCCGAGTGCCTAGCAGATGAGCTGATCAATGCAGCTAAGGTGAGAATCAACTAATAGCAAGTTCCTTCAGTGGGGTTTAAGTAGCATCGTGACAGTGGCACATTCTAAGCCTTTTTACTGTTGTTATTCTAGTGTGTGGTTAATTAATTTCCTGTTTTGGAAGCATTTTAACTGCTGCTGCTTCTTAATTTTGAAAACATGTTTTCTAGTAGTGTTGTGTTCTTGTGTTTTATGTTTTATGCAAGAGCAGCGTTTTCCTGAAAGGCAGTGTAGGAATAAGTAAATTGTTGTCACGTGGAAATCAGCAGCAGGGTTTTCAAAGCCAGATGCAGGGATGGTGAATAGGGCTCTCATTATAACCCCAAGAATGAATTGGTTTGCGGCGATAGTTGTCCTAAACTGCAAAATATACAAGTGCAGCACTCCTTGAAGATTTTAGCTGAAAGTTGCCTGAGAGATGCCTTGTGCAGCAGTAGGAACAGTTCCTGAAACTGAGACATTATCACAGCAGCCCACGGTTGCTCTAGGTCATGGGTAGGCAAACTAAGGCCCGGGGGCCAGATCCGGCCCAATTGCCTTCTCAATCCGGCCAGCGGACGGTCCGGGAATCAGCATGTTTTTACATGAGTAGAATGTGTCCTTTTATTTAAAATGCCCCATCTCCGTGGAGCATAGGAATTCGTTCAATCCCCCCCCCCCCAAATATAGTCTGTCCCCCCACAAGGTCTGAGGGACAGTGGACCGGCCCCCTGCTGGAAAAGTTTGCTGACCCCTGCTCTAGGTCCAGCTGTTAACATCGTTCTCAGGCAACATAATCTATCGTAAAATGATTGCTTGACACGCAACCTGGTATTTGGCCCAAAAAGCTTACAGTGTTGTGGGATTGAAACCATAATCTTAAATAGCTGGAATGGTATCCATTATGTGTGTATGCCAGTTGTTGCAACTATTCTGTAGCAGCTCCTTCAGCTGTTCATTGGAGGGGTGACTGTGTGAAGGTGTATGTGACTGGAATTGCCACCTATTGGGAAGAAGTTATTTGAGCAGATTGCTTCAGGCTGAGTTTGGGATCATGCTGCTGTGTGTGTATGTCTGTGTCTCATGGTTGCCTCCCATTTCTAGGGTTCCTCCAACTCTTATGCCATCAAGAAGAAGGACGAGTTGGAGCGTGTGGCCAAGTCCAACCGTTAAGAGTTGCTGCTGCTGCTGGATATCCAAAGCAAATAAATTCTCATTTTCACACTGTTTTGCTCCTCTTCCTTGCGATCCACCTTCTTCTGAAGCATGTGGACCCATGACCAAAAAGATAATCTGTGTTGTGATGTAGCAGTTTAGAGGCAGCAGTGGCTGCCAACTTGGATGGCTTTAAAAGAAAGAGGATTGGATAAATTCATGGCAAAAACTGTCAGGAACTACTAGCTATGATGGCTGTGTGGTACCTGACACACTGTGTGTGCCTCTGAATGTCAGTTGCTTGAAATCACAAGTGGGGAGAGTTGCTGTCACACTCAAGTCCTGCTTGTGGTTTCTCTACAGGCACCTGATTGACTACTTGGAAAATATGCTGGACAACATGGAACCATGATCAGATCTAGTTTGGCTGTTGTGTTCTTAAATAGATTACAGCAACAACCAACCCAGAACACAGCTAAAATAACTGAAACACTTAAAGCTAGCATAAACTGCACCCAACGGGAACTTGGTGCAGAAGTAAAGCACCCCTAGATTGTGATTAAAAGCCTGGGAGAGAACAAGATGTTCTCCTTATCATTTGCCCTGAAATAACATAGCGCAGGCTACCAGGTGAGCCACTGGGCTACCACTGACAAGGTCTTCTCCCTAGCAACTGCTCAAGTTAGACACCTGGAGAAAGGCCTCTGGTTATCTGCTGCAAACCACCTAGATACCTACTTCGTAGATCCCAATTCGCATTTTGCCCACTTCTAAAGGAATGTGGAAGAGTTGCTGTTCCCTGGAGCTTTCTGTCATTTTCATATCAGCAGGAGCAGAAGAGTTAGGTTACCTTGTTTGTTTTACTCCCAGTCAGGGATAAGTTAGTACAGCTCAGACCTTTATGCTCATTGGAATGCCATCCTTTGCTGCAAGCGATCCAGTTTGTGGACATTTTTCATTTCCAGTTTCTCTAGGAAGGCTGCATTCAGCTTATTTGTGTTCATGATCTGCAGAAGGTTTCACAGGTCAGTCATGCCTGCAAACCACACAAATCTTGGGTTTTGAATTGCATCCAAACAAACTTATCTCCTTTCTGTAAAACTTGGTCTTGCACTAAGCAAAGTACAACAGGGTTATTTGTTTAGAAAGGGAATTCCAAATATGTATGTGTTTATTGATGCTGGGTGTGCATCCTTCGTCCAAGTGCACTAAAAAAAATTCCACGCCAAGCAGAGTTTTACTTCCCTAAAGAATTTTTCATTCCACTTCCTGTGTTTGCAGAAGTGACTTTGGCATGGTAAAAGTTGGGAAAGGGCTGTAACTTAGCGGTTCCAACACCTTTGTATCCAGAGGCCAGGTTTAATCTTTTCTTAAATTTGCAGTTCCAAGATGAGAGATTGCATTGCAATTTGGTGCACATAAATACAAGTTGTGAAATTTAACAAATGCCAAAAGATTAACAGGTGTCTAAATTGGAGGCCCCCTTTTGAGCTTGAGGCCCTGGGCCGAAGAGCTATCCACACCCCCTCCAATCAGCCTCGACTTCTGTACATGGAGTCCAGTTAGCTAACATGGATCATGGTTACAGGTCTGTGGAGATATCTAAGCTGTTTGACTACGTCCTTGTCCTTTCACTTCAGACGATGGATGAGGAACACGCTATCTCCCATTATCTCTGAGTATTGGCCATATAGGCTGGGGTTGATAGAAGTTAAGAGTTGAATAGCATCTGGAGAGCTGCAGGTTCACATGGGGGGAAATCTCCACCAAACAACTTTTTGAAAGGGGTTTGCTGAAATCCAAGGATTCTGGTGAATCCAGTGTCCACGTAAAGTGATTGGCACCACCTGCTCTGCAAAATATGTGTCCTTGTGATGGCAAACAGAGCAGCGTTCCCCAGTTGTCCCTACTAAGATCCTGTGGGGCAGGTCCTCCCTGTCTGGCTGCATGTCAGCTACCCAACACCACCTGAAGCAAGTCACAAGCACATATCAGGCCACTGGGTTTACCCCAGGGGTAGTGGCTTCCTGTTGGTCAAAAATGCCTTTGGAATGACGTGGGAGAGATCTTCCGGTTTGGTCCTGTCTCACCAGCATGTATGTTCCGCGTTCCAGGACGGGTCCTTGAGGTGGTGCCCTTAAGGGCAGGTTGGCAGAAGAGACTGACTTTCAGGAGGATGCAACTCGTCCGGATGCTCTCCTATGGAAGCCTCGTCACAATAGCGCAAAGGCAACTCATACGCAGGTCCTGCTTAAAACCATAGAATTGTAGAGTTGGAAATGGACCCTGAGGATCATCTAATCCAACCCCCTGCAATGCAGGAATATATTTTGTGAATGAAGAGGTGTGGGAGGAATCTTTGGTCCTCTGAGATTGTGCCAAGACAGTTCCCAGCAAGCATAGCCTAATGGCCAGGGATGATGGGAGGAGTTCAGCAACATCAAAGCCAATGGTACAGCACACCTGTCTTAAAAGATTTCAATTCCGTAACAATGAAATTATTATTGAGTATTATTATTTATTAAATTTGTATACCGCCCTGTACCCTCAGGTCTTCACAACATAAAATCACAATATAAAAAGCACCAAATACATAATAAATACAAGAACAACCCCCCGCTCCCCAACACATTTTAAAAGGGCATTGGATTTTAAAACCTCTGCAGCAGAGGTTACAGAAACAGCCCAAAGGTCGTGCAACACAAACACACTTTATATGTTTTCTTTTTCCCATTGCTTTAGAGCTCACCAAAAGATAATGCCAACAGGTGGCAGCCTTCCTTAGTCAATGAGATAAAGCAGCAGGAGCTGGAGAATTGCCTTGCTTGTGATTAACAGAGTAACCACTTTGTGACAGAGGGGCTGGCTTTTTAATTTAATTTTTGTTTTATTGTGGGTGTATTCTGCAACATGTTCTAGACCAGGGTTTCCCAAACGTGGGTCTCCAGCTGGTTTTGGACTACAACTCCCACCATCCTGAGCTAGCAGGGATGATGGGAATTGTAGTCCAAAAACAGCTGGGGACCCAAGTTTGGGAAACCCTGGTCTAGGCACAGGAACATGGGAAGCTGCCTTGTATTGAGTCAAACCAGTGGCCCATCTCAGCTCAGTATGGTCTGCACCAGAAGGCAGCAGCCATCCAAGATTGCAGAGAGCGGCATCTCTCTCAGCCCTTCCTGGAGAGGCCTGGGATTGAACCTGTGACCTTCGGCATACAATGCAGATGGTCTGCCACTGAGCTACAGGACCTTCCCCACATAGTGCATTAATGATGAATTTATTCTGCTTTGCGTTTATTTACTTCATTTATTTTTACAGTTATACCACAGCTTTTCCTCCAAGGAGCTTGGGGTGGTGTACATAGGTAAAGGTAAAAGGACCCCTGACCATTAGGTCCAGTCGTGGCCGATTCTGGGGTTGTGGCGCTATCTCGCTTTACTGGCCAAGGGAGCCAGCGTACAGCTTCCGGGTCATGTGGCCAGCATGACTAAGCCGTTTCTGGTGAACCAAAGCAGCACACGGAAATGCCGTTTACCTTCCTGCTGGAGCGGTACCTATTTATCTACTTGCACTGGCATGCTTTCGAACTGCTAGGTTGGCAGGAGCAGGGACCGAGCAACGGGAGCTCACCCCATTGCGGGGATTCAAACCACCGACCTTCTGATCGGCAAGTCCTAGGCTCTGTGGTTTAACCTAGTGTTCCCCAACCTTGGGCTTCCAGCTGTTTTTGGACTACAATTCCCATCATCCTTGACCACTGATCTTGCTAGCGAGGGATGATGGGAGTTGTAGTCCAAAAACAGCTGGAGGCCCAAGATTGGGGAACACTGGTTTAACCCACAGCGCCACCTGCGTCATACATAGCGTGTACATAGCTCTCCACATTTTATCCTGTGAGGTAGGTCAGGTGGAGAGTGAGTCACGCTGCAAGCATCATGGCTAAGTGGGGATTTGAACCCTGCTCTCCCAGGTCTTAGATCAGCACCTTGACCACCCACACTGCACTGGCCCTTGTTCTGCCATGGTTCCCCAATGCTACCACATTATTGCTGTATGAAAAATTGCAGGATTTCAGCAGGATAAAGGTAAAGGACCCTGGATGGTTAAGCCCAGTCAAAGATGACTACAGTGCTACCTTGGGTTACAGACGCTTCAGGTTACAGTCTCTGGTAACCCAGAAATAGTACCTCAGGTTAAAAACTTTACCTCAGGATGAGAACAGAAATCCCGCGGCGGCAGCGGGAGGCCCAATTAGCTAAACTGGTACCTCAGGTTAAGAACGGACCTCCAGAACAAATTAAGTTCTTAACCCGAGGTACCACTGTATGGGGTTGCGGCGCTCATCTCGCTTTCAGGCTGAGGGAGCCGGCGTTTGTCCACAGAAAGCTTTCTGGGTCATGTGGCCAGCATGACTAAACAGCTTCTGACGCCATGGGATGCTATGACGGAAACCAGAGCGCACGGAAATGCCGTTTACCTTCCCGCCACAGCGGTACCTATTTATCTACTCACACTGGCGTGCTTTTGAATTGCTAGGTTGGCAGGAGCTGGGACAGAGCAACGGGAGCTCACCCCATCACAGGAATTCGAATTGCCGACCTTCTGATCGGCAAGCCCAAGAGGCTCAATTGTTTAGACCACAGCGCCACCCGCGTCCTGTTTCAACAGGATATGCATTGGCTAGAAATGAAACAGCGTGAGAGAGTGCCCCAGAACATTTGCAAGTGCAAATGGTGTTGAAATGATGATTGTGTATGACCACCCCAGTACTGTCGTGATGGATGCAGAATAAAATGGATGTCTGGAGGCGCCCACTGAGAATCAAATCCATGGATGAAGAACCCAATGGGTGATCTTTTGAGGCAGTTGAGGGGCTGCTTTCTCACAGTTCTTCAGGTCTTGCTGAACTACAAGTCCCTAGCAGTGGTCATGCTGGCCAGGCTTTGTGCCTTAGGCAGTCCCATAGGGTGACAAAGGAGATGAAGATTCCTGTACCTTTCACAGCTTTGTGAAAATGGGAATTTTGGAAGGTGCAGTTGTTGTGCCGGGGTGGTGGTAGGTGGGGAGACAAAAGCACCAATCTGCACACACTTCTACACCTGGGGAAGAAGAACCTGTGTCCCTCCATATTTTGTTGGACTGACTCCAACTCCTATCAGGTATAGTGGTACCTTGGATTACAGACGCTTCAAGTTACAGGCTCCGCTAACCCAGAAATAGTGCTTCAGGTTAAGAACTTTGCTTCAGGATGAGAAGAGAAATTGTGCTCCGGTGGCACGGCGGGAGGCCCCATTAGCTAAAGTGGTGCTTCAGGTTAAGAACAGTTTAAGATTAAGTACGGACCTCCGGAATGAATAAAGTACTTAACCCAAGGTACCACTGTATAGCCAAGTTCAGGGATACTGCAAGATGTACCGTATTTTTCGCTCTATAAGACGCACCAGACCACAAGACGCACCTAGTTTTTGGAGGAGGAAAACAAGAAAAAAATATTCTGAATCTCAGAAGTCAGAACAGCGCAGTGAAAGCAGCAATCCCTCTTGCTGTTCTGGCTTCTGGGATAGCGGCGCAGCCTGCATTCGCTCCATAAGACGCACACACATTTCCCCTTACTTTTTAGGAGGGAAAAAGTGAGTCTTACAGAGCGAAAAATACAATAAGTCCAGAACTCCATCGCTCCTCCTCCGTTCTACACTATTAAAAGATGCAGGAGTGCAGTACTTCACTTCTCGTGTCATTCTTTCACTAGATAGTGTGGAACAGTATTTGCCAGCCAGGCACCCTCCCAACGTTTTGGGCTACGAAACCCCACATGCGCTGGCTTTTGGGAGTTGTAGTCCAACCTGGAGGCACCCGGTTGGCAAAGATCGGTGTAGAGGATCAATCAGGTTTCTCATGCACAACATGAGGTGGCCAACGTGAAGGGGGAGTTTCTCTTCAATGTTGAGGTTTCCGCCCCCCAGGTTCTCTTCTGAGTTTTTTTCCAGTCCTGGCAAGGGCAAAACAGATCCGGTTCTGTTGGCTGTGGGAGGTGTGGGCTGGTTAGGCAAGTCAGACTTGAACAGGGACCAGGCAAGTTTTCAGAAACCTCAACACCTCAACACTGTCTTGTGGTTTGCTGTCGGGTATCACCCCTCCTTCTGAGAATGGGCAGGAGGCAACAAAGAGGTCTAGCTTCAGGGGACAGTCCAAGTGTTGTTGTTTTTTGCAGGGGGGGGGCAATATTCTAGTAGCAAACCTGGGAGTCTGTCAGCTTCAAAGTGTGTGTAGAAGTACAGTATATAAAATTTTGTAAATCAAACCTCCTTTGAGCTTCTATCCTTAAATAACGCGGGTGGCAGTTGTGCCCATAAAGAGAAAGAGAGAGAGATTGTTTGCTTGTTTGTTTGTTTCTTTATTATTCAATTTCCACCCCACCCTTCCTCTCAAAGAAGCCCAGGGAAACACATACGGTAACTAAACAGTATAATTAGAACTACAGCACATTCATCCCTCAAAGGATTCTGGGTACTGTCATCTCACAGAGTTATCATTCCCAACCACCCTTAACAACCTGCAGGGCCCAGAATTCTTTGAGGGAAAGAGCAAGTTTTGGATGTGCTTAGAAGATACAGCCAAAGTTCTGTATCAGAGTAGACCATTAAAAAGGCTAGACTAAGGTTACCAGATTTCCCCCCAATGAATCCAGGGACACTTTTCAACTTCCTACTAAATAGATTGATTTTGTCAGGGGATTGATTTGTAAATCTGGAAACTGTCCCCAGGAATCAGGGACGTCTGGTACCCTTAGACTAGACCCAAGTTAATTAACTTCAACAGGTCTCCCCTGAGCATGACTAAAGTTAGAGGAAACCTACAATAAACAAAAACATGTAAAATACTGAGAAAACGAGAACGTCTAAAAATGTGTGGAAACAGTCATTCACAGTTGGTAATGTCAAGGTTGCCGAGAACAGTATCTCACAGCCATGTGATGCTGGGTGAATAGGAATGTTTCAAAATCCCCCTGAAGTTAATCCTGAGGGGAAAAGATGGATGTCAGCCCAGAGAGCATTCAAAAAATGAAGTGTCACCACTGAGAAGGCCCTGTCATGGATCAACGCCAACTGAGGCCCATGTTTGTACTATACATTTAAGCACTATGAAGCCACTGTCATGGCTTCTCTAATGAATCTTGGGAGCTGTGGTTTGTTAAGGGCACTATTTCCCTCCCAGAGCTACAATTCCCAGAATCCCTCATGGAGAGGGAATGGTTTTTAACCACTCTGCGAACTGCATATTACTTGACTGATATATTAAGACTTTTCAGGCTTTGGTACTCTAGGTCTAAGAACTTTGCCGGTGAATCTCATTTTTCAAACCATCTGAGGCAGGAGAGGACCCCTGGACCGCTGGTTGTAAACCACTGCTGTTCTCCTCATGGGGTTTGTTCTCCCCATCTGCTCTCTCCTCCCTGCACATCCTGCACCTCTGAAAATCAACATTTTGAGATTTATGACCAGCTGTAATAAATCTACAGGGGAGAAAAGGCGCTAGGTGGCAGGGGACAGCTTATAAAATGATTTAGGGTGGGTTGGGGGGCTCCATCCCATAGAATCCTTTGCACCCACTTTAATTTTCAAAAGAGCTCTTTCCTCACATTGTAGTGCACAGCAAATGTGCTGCTGTCGACCTGCTGTAGGCCATGGTGACCAGTTTATAAGGACCGGTGTTTACAGGCCAAAAGAGCCTCTGTCCTGTGAGAAGGACGGACTCTGCAGCTTGCAGTTGATGTCGCGGCTGGAAGGAGGCACTCTGGGAACCCTGAGGAAGGATTATGTGCCGGCAAATTCCTCCCCAAGCAGCCTGAAGGAGAGAATGTGACGGCACCGGCTCGGCCACCCCTGCCTTGCCTCGCAGCAGGTGGAGCCCTGAGGTGGGGTGTGACCTGGGAATACATTCTCTCCAGGGGGCAGATTCCAGTGGCAGGGAGTGGCTGCGAGCAAGCGGGCGACTGGAGACACGAGAAGGCACCGTGAGGCGGGCAGGAGCGAATCTGGCACTCAGCTAGCTGGAGACAGAGCTCTCTTGCAGGAAAACGTCTGCCGTTCAAGATCAGGTGAGGCTTTGCAAAGAACTGGCAGGGGTGGGCCTGGAAGGAACAGGGGCTGCAGACAGATGGGCAGGAGTTTGGGGGGCTGGCAGAGATTGTGAAAAGGGCAAGTCCTCCAAAACAGGGCCAGCTGAGAGCAGAAGGTGCTCAATCCAGGAGCGAAACAGAGGGAAGCCTTTTGATGTGGCTGGAAGCTGATTTCCGGGTGACACACAATGTGCTGAAAACTATTCCTAGCGATGCACTCAGTGGATGCTGGATGCCTGCTTGTTTGTTTTGGGCAATATTGGCATGCGATTGTGATACATTGGGTTTAAAACTGCCCCTCTGGGAAGGTGGTGGGGAACCACCCAATGCTGAGAACCTCCTCCTAAAAGCAGACAATGAATACAGTACAAACTTGCTTCTAGTCCCCGTGGTTCCAGGAAAACCTATGAAGGCCATTTCTGCTAATGGCTTAATATTTAGAATAGAAGTGGTAGACAAGGAATGGTCATATTGCATAGATAGGGATTTCGAATGTCTGCAACAAGACTCGGTCCTGTTACCCAGCAGTATGAGGGAAGTGCACTCTGCATATGCTCAGGGGCACTCCGTCACAAGTGTGCCTGACTTCACATATTCCGGGATTGCATACTCAATCTGGAAATTAGTTTTGTGGTCTGTGGTGGGTTCCAAGTCCAACAAAACTCTGTATTTTGAGATCACTCCCTTGCTTGGTCTCTGCTTCGAGGCCCTGTGATCCAGGAATGTGACCCTCGTCGTGTTTTCAGGTGGTCCCTAGGACCACAATTGAGGGTGCTGAAGAGTCAAAGATTTCTTTGAAGAGGCTGTGCAAGAGAGAGAGAGGGAGAGAGAGAGAGAGAGAGAGAGAGAGAGAGAAAGAAAGAAAGAAAGAAAGAAAGAGCAAGCTAGCCTCTTCGGCAGCACCAAAAAAGAAAAGAAAAAAAGGCTAGCCTCTTCAGCAGCGCAAACAGCAGCAGCCATGAAAACCTGAGAGCACTCCTGAGCTGTTTGCACAGTTCTCCTGTGTGTGTTTGTGAGCAGATAGCTTTGCTTGATCAGGGCTATAGAGAGGCCGGTAGTGGAAAATTAGGGAGCCTTTCTGGAAAGCAGGGGCCATGGGGTGGAATGGAGGAATGTAGTGGTACGCAAAGAACAAGGCAAACAGAATAACTCCTTGGCTCTGTTTATATGTACAGTACTGCCTTTGCTCTGCTTGCATCCCATACTCCACGTTTGAAGCCGCAGGTGAGCAATAATACAGGACAATCTGTACATGGGCTTCAGGTGTCTTAAGGACAGTGCCTATTACTCATTTCCCTGGCTAAAACACTGTCCCTCTGTTACCTTTAAAGGAAGTCTCTCTAGAATTAGTTTAGGATATCTTTAGGCGCCAGGCAAAAACATTCCTCTTCACCCAGAACAATCTATGGCCTTTTAAACTGGATGGTGGTATTGTTTTTATTGGTTGCTATGTTATGTGTTTTCGTGTTTTTATATTGTCAACCGTCCTGTGATCCTTGGATGAAGGGCGGTATAGAAATTTAATAAATAATAAAAATAAAATCACCATCGGTGATTACACCTGCTCTAGAGTTCTCCAGGGCTGTGTATACATTTAAAACACATTCCTATTTCTCCTCTCACCCCATTAAAAAAAAAAAATCGCCTGAAAAATCCAATTAAGAAAAATCCTGTGAAAAAATTCTGTTAAGAGTGCTGATAATTGGATGATTTTTGTTGTAACTTTGTATTACAGTGGTACCTCTGGTTAAGAACTTAATTCGTTCTGGAGGTCTGTTCTTAACCTGAAACTGTTCTTAACCTGAGGTACCACTTTAGCTAACGGGGCCTCCCGCTGCCGCCACACAATTTCTGTTCTCATCCTGAAGCAAAGCTCTTAACCCGAGGTACTATTTCTGGGTTAGCGGAGTCTGTAACCTGAAGCGTCTGTAACCCGAGGTACCACTGTATTGCAATTCAAATATGAATCACCTTCTAAACCGCTGTCTTCATGCAATGTACACATGAGATCTACACAACCGTAGCTGTGTGAATATTCTTTAAGGAGAGGGGTATGTGTGATTTAAAGTCTACGCAACCCAGTTTTCAGGACTCCTTCCAGAAGTGTCTCGGATATGGTTCGCCGAGTCCTGCAAGGAACGGCTGGAAGCGCTGCGTGAGTTTAGCCTGGATGGTCGCCTTCAAATACCTGAAGGGCTGTCATGCAGAAGACGTTTCTCCACAGGTCAGAACTAGAACTAATGGGAGGAAATGGCAAGGAAGGAGGTGTTGGCTGAATCTTCTCAACAGCCCAAGCTGTTTGACGGTGCAGCACACAGCCCTTTGGAGAAGGTTGGACCTTCCTTCACTGCAGTTATTTAGGAAGAGGATGGGCAGCTATCTTGCAATGCAATCCTGCGTTAGGAACACAATGGCTCCTACGTTTGTCTGTTAAAGGATGCCCTGTTAGTTAGGATAAGTTGCGGGAGTTCCTCACTGTCTCCTCTGGTACGGGGATCTGAGGAGGCAGAGATTTGTTTTTTGCTTCTTCTTTTTTTGCAATATGCTTTATTGAGTTTGCTTATTAGTACAGTGGTACCTCGGGTTGGTAGGCGGATGGCGCTGTGGGTAAAACCTCAGTGCCTAGGACTTGCTGATCGTAAGGTCGGCGGTTCGAATCCCCGCAGTGGGGTGAGCTCCCGTCGTTCAGTCCCAGCTCCTGCCCACCTAGCAGTTCAAAAGCACCCCTAAGTGCAAGTAGAGAAATAGGTACTGCTTTATAGCGGGAAGGTAAATGGCGTTTCCGTGTGCGGCGCTGGTGCTGGCTCGCCAGCTGCAGCTTTGTCACGCTGGCCACTTGACCCGGAAGTGTCCTCGGACGGCGCTGGCTCCCGGCCTCTTGAGTGAGATGAGCGCGCAACCCTAGAGTCGGTCACGACTGGCCCGTACGGGCAGGGCTACCTTTACCTTTACCTTGGGTTACATACGCTTCAGGTTACAGACTCCGCTAACCCAGAAATAGTACCTCGGGTTAAGAACTTTGCTTCAGGATGAGAACAGATATCGTGTGACGGCGGCAGCTGCAGGCCCCATTAGCTAAAGTGGTGCTTCAGGTTAAGAATAGTTTCAGGTTAAGAACGGGCCTCTGGAACGAATTAAGTACTTAACCCAAGGTACCACTGTACAGTTGTTCATTTCATTCTTCAAAACAGAAAAAACACATTAAAAAACCCCCAGAATAAAACAACATCTTTAACAGTGACTTCCCTCCACCACATTGCGGGTCCTGACTTCTTCTTTTTTCTATTTAACTGTGTCCATTTTCACCTTTCGATTCATTGATCTCACATGGCGTACATTATCCGTCTGTTAACTAGTTTGTGAAAATTACTCAAAGCGTATTAGAGGTTTTGTTTGGGAACAATGTTTTTCTAAGTATACTCTGTAACACTCCCATTCAGTTTTAAATTTTTGGTTTGTTTAATTCCTGATGGCCTCTGTCATCTTTGCTAGTTCTAACTATTCACATCATTTAATTTGCCATTCTTCCTTCGTTGGAATTTTCTCTCCTTTCCAATTTTTTGCCAATCAACATTCATGCAGGAGGCAGCAATTTGTGTGCCATCCTGTGTTCACTGCAACCAGCACTGTTTCCATTCCGCTGCAGTCTGGCTTCTGCTGAAATATACATTGATCACAACTAATGTCATTCAATGCATTTCAATGGAAAGGAAAGGGCCAAACCAATGCCAGGGAACAACATGGTGATTTATGTGTAACCACCTGCGGACTAAAAAATCCCAACAATCGCAAATGCCACCCACATTCATTTTCAGTGTATCTGAAGAAGTGTACATGCACATGAAAGCTCATACCAAGAACAAACTTAGTTGGTCTCTAAGGTGTTACTGGACATTCTTTAAATTTTTAAAATATATGTTCATTTTTGTGGTTTTCGTCCCTGACCTCGGGCAAACATGAGAATTGCGGCAATTTCTAAATCCCATTTCCGATGTCCTGAGCAGTGGTGGAGGAAGCTGCTCGGGCGCCTGGGGCGGTGTGCCCAGGGGCAGGGCGAGCCACCCACAGAGGCTGGGCACACTGCAGGGTCTCCAGAGCCTGTTTGTCTCCTCCCACTCAGCTGCCCTACAGCTGGTGGGGAGGCAGAGGGCGGATCGTTTGGCCAGCCAAGAGCCTGTGCGTGCCCAAGCCCCGTGTCTCTCCTGGGGCAGGCCCCACTGTGAGTGCCACCCGGTATTTTGTCACCCTCCTCAGTGATGACACCCGGGGTGGTCTGCACCCACTGTACCCCCCTTCCTCTGCCCCGGTCCCAAGTCTCGAGAAGAGAAATCTGGGAAGATGGTGCCCCTGGCCTCTAAGGCATATGTTAAAAGCCAGCTGCACCATTTGGCGGTCTGAGGCGGCTGCCTCAGGCAGCTGACTTTGGATGTCATAAAAAGGCAGAAAGCTGTTAGTCATTCAGTTTATTGCTGTACTTGTACTGCCAGGGAGGGGAGAGGGACTTGTGGGAATCTGCCTCTGGTGCCCCAGATCCCTTGACCTGCCTTGAATGCTAGGCACTTTGTCTTGGGTCGGGGGTGTTATTTGTTCCTCTGCTGGCCCCCAAGGTTTCTTGGACTGGCCCTGACGATCGCAAGTGTACATACATCAGCACTAAGACCTCATTGCAATACTCAGTCCCCTGTTTCAGTCTAGGTATTTGTAGTAACTGGCAGTTACAGTGTTTATTTATTTCATGAAATTTATATACTGCTTGAGTGTAAACCTTGGGGCGGTTTACAAAAAAAAGAATAAAGCAATAAAATGATCGCTAAAAAATTTAAAACCAGAATCTAAAACGTGGAAAGTTACAAACCTCACCACAGAGCAGACTAAAACAAACTTGTACGAACTTTCTGAACATCTAGGTAAAGGTAAAGGGACCCCTGACCATTTGATCCAGTCGTGGCCGACTCTGGGGTTGCGGCGCTCATCTCGCTTTGTTGGCCGAGGAAGCCAGCGTACAGCTTCCGGGTCATGTGGCCAGCATGACTAAGCCGCTTCTGGCAAACCAGAGCAGTGCACGGAAATGCTGTTCACCTTCCTGCTGGAGCGGTACCTATTTATCTACTTGCACTTTGGCATACTTTCGAACTACAGTACTAGGTTGGCAGGAGCTGAGACCGAGCAACGGGAGCTCACTCCGTCGTGGGGATTCAAACCACCAGCCTTCTGATCAGCAAGTCCTAGGCTCTGTGGTTTAACCCACAGTGCCACTTGCGTCCCTAAAACATCTAGGTAGCCTTGTCTAAATAAGAATGTCTTCAGCAGGCACCCAAAAATGATAAAGGCTGGTAATATCATAGTTACTAATATTAGTAATATTATGGGTTAAGATCCCTACCAATTACTGCAAGCCATTTACTGCAATATCTTTTTATCTGTATATTGCCTTTCATGCACGATAACCAAGTGGTGTGCAGAAAGAAAAATACAAGAGACCCACAAAATCCAGATCGAAACGACAGCCACCAGCTTGGGTGTGCGGAATCTTTTTCTGCCCAAGGGACACATTTCCTTTGAGGTGACACTCTGGGGTCCACATGCTGGAGGCGCTAAAGATAAAAGTGGGTGGATTAACTAATGTCATTTTTACCTTTGTACCATGTGTGTGTATAAGCTAGCTTACTTCAGGTGCTATGGGAGAGGTAGTACCTTTGGTGGGGGACACACTGCGCTCCTTCTGGGGTAGTTTGTTCACCTTTGGTCCCCACCCTGCACTCATCTCTCACCTGCGGCTCCTGGAAGCTGACAGTGGCCACGCCCCGGGAAATGACCTCGATTCGCTGGACAAACCAGATGAGGGTAGCCAATGGGTCTCAAACCCTCAGTGAGTTAGGAATTTCCCTTGCATGCAAAGACAGGCTTTGGCAGATTGAACAGACGAGACCAACAGTGGGTCCAATGGTCAAGAAGGCAGTTTCTCCACATGCTGTAGAGGGACGTGAGGGGCAGATGGGGCCTGCCAACCTGGGAAGGTAGCAATGGAAAACTCTGATGGAAACCTCCACTGCATTGAGGGCCACATTGGGGACAAGAAAAGGCTAAGGAGTAAACCCTACTACACAAATCTGGAGTTGAGGTCCCTAAGACGGTTGGATATGTCTTCTTCCAGCAACTCCTGCAACCCAGCTGGTGCCAAACACATTGCTCTGCTTTCTGTTGGACCACATCAATGAGGCTGAGAGGGGAGTCTTGTCGTCTGGACAGTGGTTCTGCAGGAATGGTGCCTACTACAGAAAAGGTCATCTCTCTCCTTGCCACTAGAATAAGCCTCGTCAGGTCGAGGCACGACCAGGAGAGCGTCATCATCCTTTGAGGTTAGGGCAATTCTTTCTGGCTGTCAGTGGCTACTGGAGACCATTTTGTTTTGTTTTATTGACAAAGCTGCTTGTATGCCGCCATTCCATTGGTGTTGCTTGGGAATTGGAAGAAACTGAAAAAGTCAACACCATTTTGAAATCTCTGGTTAAAACCAGTGCAGGTTCGAAAGGTTCCGTTGGGCATCTTGGTTCAAAAAAGATGCCCGCCTGAATCCAAACATGTAGGACAACCTGCGCCTTGATCTCAGGAACCATCGTGCAGATTTGGGTTATGATCCCTTAAAGGTAAAGGTAAAGGGACCCCTGACCATTAGGTCCAGTCATGGCCGACTCTGGGGTTGTGGCGCTCATCTCGCTTTATTGGCCGAGGGAGCCGGCGTACAGCTTCTGGGTCATGTGGCCAGCTTAACTAAGCCACTTCTGGCAAACCAGAGCAGCGCACGGAAACGCCGTTTACCTTCCCGCTGGAGCGGTACTTATTTATCTACTTGCACTTTGACGTGCTTTTGAACTGCTAGGTTGGCAGGAGCAGGGACTGAGCAACTGGAGCTCACCCCGTCGCAGGGATTCAAACTGCTGACCTTCTGATCGGCAAGTCCTAGGCTCTGTGATTTAACCCACAGCGCCACCTGCGTCCCTCTTAAGAGGTGCCCAAATGCGTAGAAAAGGCAGAAACGACTTTTCAAAATTTTAGTAGATGTGTGATTGTGGAGCAAGCGAATGAAACACACCATCGCTCTAGAAGAGAGTGCAGAAGAGGCAGGTTGTGCATGTGGAGGTGACTCCTTTTCGTGAGTCTACCTGTTTGTTTTAAAAGCATCTTCATCCTGCTCTTCAGCCAAAGCAGGCTGCTCAAGCTGTTTGCAAGTAACAGAAACAAGGCAGTCCCTGCCCTGAGGCAGGCAATCTTAAAAACACAACACAAAAGGGGAAATTATTTCAAGGCGGGGAAAGAACAACAGGCGGCTCGGAGTTTAGGTGCAGTAGCAGCCGACTGGGATGGAAAAATCTCAAGGAGAGGCGGACAGATGCTGCTGGTCTTTCAGCAGTGCCAAAGGAGAGGCCTGCCAATCCCTTTCTCCCTCTCCTGAAGCCTGATGGATTGGAGCAGGTCTAGTTATTACACATCCATCTGACCCTATTTTTACCTGTCAAAAGCTGTCGAACATTATCCTCAAAATCCACATGTCATCATGGCACAGACTAAGGCCACCTGCACACCAAACATCTGAAAGCTATGATGCCACTTTAAACAGTCAAGAATTATGCGAGCTGTTATTCGTTAAGGGGGCTGAGTGTTGTTAGGAGACCCCCTCTATTCCCCTCACAGAGCTACAATTCCTCGAGTGGTTTCAAAACTAATCTTCGCAGGGAATGCTAGGAAATCGTAGCTCTGTGAGCTGGATGCGAAGGCTGCAAAAGTTGGCACAGGTTTGGAGGGGTTCCAAATGTTGGGGTTCGTAGTTAATTTTACTGCGGATATGGATTTCCCAGCAACCCTCAGCACCATAAACAAACTACATATACAGAACATACAACCATGAACCTGAGAAGAGCTGGATCAGGCCAGTGGCCATCTAGACCAGCTTCCTGTTCTTACAGTAGCCGACTAGATCCCGTGGGTAATCCCCCAAGCAAGACCCGAGAGCAAGAGCCCTCTCCCCTCCTGCGATTTCCAGCAACTGGGATTCAGCAGCAATTCTGCCCCCCAACCATGAAGGCAGAGGTCTAATAGTCATGAGGTCTAATAGCCATAGGGACACGGGTGGCGCTGTGGGTTAAACCACAGAGCCTAGGACTTGCTGATCAGAAGGTTGGCAGTTCGAATCCTCGCGACGGGGTGAGCTCCCGTTGCTCAGTCCCTGCTCCTGCCAACCTATCAGTTCAAAAGCACGTCAAAGTGCAAGTAGATAAATAGGTACCACTCCAGTGGGAAGGTAAATGGCATTTCCGTGCACTGCTCTGGTTCGCCAGAAGCGGCTTAGTCATGCTGACCACATGACCCGGAAGCTGTATGTAAAGCGAGATGAGCGCCGTAACCCCAGAGTCATCTGCGACTGGACCTAATGGTCAGGGGTCCCTTTACCTTTACCTTTACCTAATAGCCATGGATAGACTTATTCTCCAGGAGATAAATACAATATTCACGTTATGCACTCTTTTCCCCATCTGTATGGATTTTGGTACACATTTTTTGCCTCGAGAACTGTATTGAAAAATTTGTTGTTAAAGAGTGTCATCTGTTCTTCTGGAAAGTCGAAATCTGATCAATTTGGCTTCAAAAACAAACCGACTTCCGCTGCCACCCCTGGTTGCCAGGCTCAAATGAGATGAAGGCAGAAAGCGAGAGACAAAATTTCAATAATTCTTCCTGTCAAGTTTGAGATTCTCGTGATGTGGAGCTTCCGGACCCCCAAGCAGAGGGCATGAATTGGGGGGCGGCAACATTTAAAAAAAGAGAAACCAGCAGCCCCTTCTGTGGTTCCTTTAACAGTAGCTTTCCATTGTTGCCTTTAGCAGGTGACAACGCTTATCTCCTTTCTATGAAAAGCTTTACTTGCCTATCTGAGCAGAGCAGGGTCCTGTTAAACTAAGCCACAAAAGTTTTTTCCTCCTTCCTGCTCAAATTGGCAGCACTAGAGAGTTGCCAGAGGTTCATTTGCTCATGAGATTATTCCGGATTTTGAAAGGAAGAGTTTGTTACAGGAGAACAAGGATCTCGAAGGCAGAGTAGATGTTCTGTCTTCCAAAACACAAGAGCTCCTTAAGCGGATGGTAAGTCCCGAAATAGGATGGGGTGTGCTTAGTGGAACTGATAGGGGGTGGTGGAAGGAGGGGGGAGGACAATCGGATGGCCAGGTGTCCTGGCTGCACCTTTAACAGTGGGGCAAAACAGGGAATTGTGTAACCCGCAGCTGCTGGGCTTTCCCTGTTCTACCTCACTCTTAAAGTTGCAGCAAGGACACCTGTCCTCTTTCGCACCTGGCCTTCTACCCCAGCTGGGGAGAAGCAGTCATGGCTGAGTTCAGCATGCTGTCTTGAGATGAAATGTTTCCAGGAACTTCACAGGAAACGGAGAAGGGAATTTCTCGGGGTGGAGAGGGGGTGACGCTTTCCAGAAAGCAAAAAGCCTTTGCAGCCCTTGTTTTTAGCATGTTTCTGAATCCCACAGGGCTCTGTGCTCCTTCCAAACCTGTGCGCATGTATGTCTGTGGTAAAATGTGTAAGATCAAGCCTGCCAAACCAGTTCCTTTGTCCCAGGTAATGGCTTTGGCTGGGATCCCGCTTAGATTAACACACCTTCCCCCAACCCTGTGGAGGATGCTGCTGGCTTCCTAGGGAAAGCGGCGTTTGGTGGGTCCATTCTTGTGGAACATTTTTTCCAACAGAACAGGAACCTGTGGCTATCCCAGTGTTTTGGACTACAACTCCCATCATCCTCGACCATTAGCTGTCCAACACCTGGAGGGCTGCAGGCTCCCTCCCCAGAGATTTGCTGGAATGTGAGGAGAAACGTCTACAGTGGTACCTCGGGTTACAGATGCTTCAGGTTACAGACTCCGCTAACCCAGAAATAGTACCTCAGGTTAAGAACTTTGCTTCAGGATGAGAACAGAAATTGTGCGGTGGCAGCGGGAGGCCCAATTAGCTAAAGTGGTACCTCAGGTTAAGAATGGTTTCAGGTTAAGAACCGACCTCCAGAACAAATTAAGTTCTTAACCCAAGGTTAAGGGGTCAGCCAACTTTTTCAGCAGGGGGCCGGTCCACTGTCCCTCAGACCTTGTGGGGGGCTGGACTATATTTTGAAGGAAAAAAAGAACGAATTCCTATGCCCCACAAATAACCCAGAGATGCATTTTAAATAAAAGGACACATTCTACTCATGTAAAAACACGCTGATTCCCGGACCGTCCGCAGGCCAGATTTAGAAGGCGATTGGGCCAGATCCGACCTCCGGGCCTTAGTTTGCCTACCCATGATCTACATGGTTAATGACCCAAGTTAATGACCCAAGCTTAAGAAGCCTGCCTCAGAAGAAGCCTAGTCCTTTGGGGTGGCAATGCTAGGCCCTTCCTTTCTGGAAGCTGTTCTGTATTAAAATAATGAGCAGGATAATTCTGCCGTTCCTGCTAAGGATCAGAACAGCTTGAGAAGGCTATGGATTGGCAAACCAGAGAGGAATGGCAAACCAAGCTGATGGACCATGCCGAAATGGCAAAACTGACCGGAAAATGCAGAAACCAAGAAGACAAAAAGTTTATAAAAGAATGGGGGGGGGGGGAATTATGTGTTATTTAGGAGACCACTGTAGGCAGATGGAAACACTGGCAGGATTTTGATTTCACTTGTAGTCCAACAAATACCATGGACAATATAGACTGATATAAAAGTTAAGCGTATGGAATAATATGCAGTTGTAAATGTTCAAAACGAGACCCCATGGAGGGGGTGGGGGGAAGTCACGAGAATCAGAGAGGATTTATATTTGGATTTTTATAACTCTATATTTGTAAAACCAAATAAAAATGATTTCAAAAAGAAAAAGAGAAGGCTGTGGTTTGGGACTGAGACACCTTGTTTATAGGATGGGTTGGGATGAGGGGGGGTCATGGTAGTGCCGGCGGTGAATGTTTAGAGTCAGTGAGATGCACTTTGATAATTATAGCAAAGAGGGCAGGCTAGAGTAGCTGATTTACGCCAGCCTGTGGAGTGGGATTGAGGAGGAACCAGCTGCTCTCAAAACTCTGCTCAGATAATATTTCTGCAAGTGACTGGAAGCATAATCTTGCACTTGGATCCTGCTTGTGGGCTTCTCAAAGGTATCTGAAGAAGAAGAAGAAGAAGAGAAGAAGAGTTTGGATTTGATATCCCGCCTTTCACTCCCTTTAAGGAGTCTCAAAGCGGCTAACATTCTCCTTTCCCTTCCTCCCCCACAACAAACACTCTGTGAGGTGAGTGGGGCTGAGAGACTTCAGAGAAGTGTGACTGGCCCAAGGTCACCCAGCAGCTGCATGTGGAGGAGCGGAGACGCGAACCCGGTTCCCCAGATTACCAGACTACCGCTCTTAACCACTACATCACACTGGCTCTCTGGTTAGTTGCTATGAGAAAACAGGAAGCTGGGCTAGACTTGCCACGGGCTTGATCCTGCAGGCTCTTCCTCTTCCTCCCTTTTATGTTCATCATGACTTCTGAGCAGAACCCTGTGTGTTGACAGACGGTATGCAGGCAGGCTATCTTGGTTGTGGAAGTGGCATGAGAAGAGAGCCACTTTTTGCACATTCAGTCACAGACTCTGCAAGTGTTCTGGGAGAAACAATAGGGCATCCCGTTTTGCCCCCCTGCAGGAGAATGGCAGCCACTTTGGGCACCATGATCTTGCATGATTTTGTGCCAAGATCTCTCCCCCCCAAAAGTGCTTTTTTTCAGGGCCATAATCTTATGGCGCTGTGGGTTAAACCACAAAGCCTAGGACTTGCCAATCAGAAGGTCGGCGGTTTGAATCCCCGTGACGGGGTGAGCTCCCGTTGTTCGGTCCCAGCTCCTGCCAACCTAGCAGTTCGAAAGCACGTCAAAGTGCAAGTAGATAAATAGGTACCGCTCTGGCAGGAAGGTAAACAGCGTTTCCGTGCACTGCTCTGGTTCACCAGAAGTGGCTTAGTCATGCTGGCGACATGACCCGGAAGCTGTACGCCGGCTCCCTCGGCCAGTAAAGCAAGATGAGCGCTGCAACCCCAGAGTCGGCCACGACTGGACCTAATTGTCAGGGGTCCCTTTACCTTTACCTTTAATCTTGTGCAGCGCTCTGAAACTCATGTTTTGAGGCACTGTGCTCTCATGCAAGAGCATGATCCCCACTCCACAAAAAAAGCTTGTATTTGGGGCTCTGTGATCTTGCTCGGCCAGGAAGACACAAGTCCTGGTTTGGGGACTGAACATGTTGGAGGATATGCAGTCACATAATGTTTGGTGTCTGAACAGCAGCAATGAAAGCTCTCTTCGTACATAACACAGGAAGTTGCCTTATAGATGGTTAGGCCATTGGTCTCTCTATCCCAGTGCTTCCAACACCAGTGTTGGGGAATATCTGTGGCCCTCCAGATGTTTCTGGACTGCAACTCCCGGCCAGGAAGGATGGGAGTTGTAGTCTGACAAGCCACAGGTTCACCAACCCTGGTCTGCACTGGCTGGCTGAGACTCTACTGGATTTCACACAGGGTTTTGTTTCTTGGCCCAACCTGGAGATATCATTGGACATTGAACCTTCTGCATGCAAAGCAGATGTTCTACCCCTGAGCTATGGCTGAATTGCCTCTGGGAAGGGGCATCACGGTTACCAAAGGGCTGCATGTCCAGCCCAGTTCTCAAGGTCACCTGCTTCCTCCCAGCTGTAGAGGCTCCTTGCACAATTAGAAGGCTGAACTTAGGGGGCTGAAAATTGTAGGGGGAGCCTGCTTGGACAGAGAAGGTTCCTTGCTTCAGATGTCATCCCTTAGCACCTGAAGGCATGGTGCAACCTTGGGAGCTGGACTGAAACAGCAGGCCCTTTGTATCAGTGTTGCTCCTCCGTACGAGTAGCGCATAAATAGGGCTGCAGTTTGGGGGTGGCACAAATCAGACTATTATTCTTGTTATGTACTGAGTTGAATAGGATCCAAAAGGCAACAGTCTGATTGGTCCTAGAACAATAGGATCCAGAATGCAGCAGTCTGATTGGTCCACAGGAGCCACCCAATCCAGCTCCAGATGGAAGTGAATCCGCAACCTGATTGGCCTACAGGAGAATCCCAGAATTAGCCACTCACGTGGGGCCCATTGTGTAAATAATGTATATAAGGCAGACATTCTGGGGGAACTTCCATTCCTCCTCACCACTATGAGCTGAATAAAGAGCATGAAATCCACTCTCGACTCCATATATTTCAATTCTCAATTCCTGTGTTCCCCTTGGTTGAACTGGATAACCCTCAGGCTCCCTTCCAGCTCCACAATTCCATGATTCTGCTAACGCTGGCAAACATAAAATATGTCAGACATGATTCTAGATTCAGGTAGGTAGCCATGTTGGTTTGACATATTCAAAATAAATTAAAAAATTGTCCAGTAGCACCTTAAAGGTAAAGGTAAAGGTACCCCTGCACATACGGGCCAGTCTTGACAGACTCTGGGGTTGTGCGCCCATCTCACTTAAGAGGCCAGGGGCCAGCGCTGTCCGGAGACACTTCCGGGTCACGTGGCCAGCGTGACAAAGCTGCATCTGGCGAGCCAGAGCCGCACACGGAAACGCCGTTTACCTTCCCGCTTGTAAGCGGTCCCTATTTATCTACTTGCACCCAGGGGTGCTTTCGAGCTGTTAGGTTGGCAGGCGCTGGGACCAAGCAGCGGGAGCGCACCCCGCCGCGGGGATTCGAACCGCCGACCTTTCGATCGGCAAGCCCTAGGCGCTGAGGCTTTTACCCACAGCGCCACCCGCGTTCCACCTTAGAGCACCTTAGAGACCAACTAAGTCTGTTCTGGGTATAAGCTTTTGTGTGCATGCAGATTATACGCAGAACAAACTTAGTTAGTCTCTAAGGTGCTACTAGACAATTTTTTGATTTATTTTGAATATGTCAGACAGAATGTGTAAGAGAGACTAGGACCGTTTACGCGCTTTTCTCTGAACCCACTGGGCTCCCACCGCTGGTTTGGGAAGTGGTGCACCCATGAAGATTAGACACAACCCATCTCTGCCCTGTCATTCTTTACAAAGTGCTGTGCTTTGATGCACCCCCACAAACACAACCCCGGCTTTAATCCCAACTGAGAACGAGAATCGCTTAGCTGCCTTTTGAGCCCTGCGCCAACTTTTAATGTGGTTTGCCTGGTTCCCCCCATCTGGATGCCCTTTCATGGTCTCTCCAGATACAGTGGAACACCTCCCTTCTAATCCACATCGGGGAAGGTGGCTCCTGTACCAGTGTGGTTGTGCTGCCCCTTATCACCGGGGGTAAATATTTGGCCTCTCTCTCTTTCTCTCCTTTCTAGAAATGTCAACACGGGCCCAACCCAAGTCTCTGGGGCGGCTGAGCCGAGATGCTACCTGCTGACACGGAACAGGAGGCCTCGGCCTCTGGGCGCAGCGTGGGGGTCAATGAGGCCATGGACCAGCCTGACGTCAGCTTCCAGCCCGAGGTCTCGGCCCAGCAGCCGGCCTGCAAGGAGGAGGGGCCCAGCGCTGAGCCCAGCGCCCTCGACTGTGTTATCTGCTTCACCCCTTACGACCGGCTCTTCCGGCTGCCCAAGGAGCTGAGCTGCGGCCACATCTTCTGCCTCGAGTGCCTGGCGCGCATCAACGTCTCTTCCGAGGATGTCAACGCCCTCACCTGCCCCATCTGCCGGGCCCCCACGGCCTTCCCCTCCCGCAAGGGGTTGCCGGGCCTCCCCACCCGCAGCGACCTCCTGGAGCAACTCTCTTCCATGCCCACCGTCCCCCCGGGCTCCGTGCGCTTTGACCGTCGCCGGGGGCTGCTCTACCTGCCGGGCAGGGGCCGAGGCGGCACCCCAGCCGGGCCCAAGCCTGGGACTTCCCTCAACACCGTCAGCCTGAGTGTTGATGTTGGCAGGCCTGCGCCACCAGGAGCCAACCGCAACCTGGCCCTCTCAGGCTGGCCGTTCTACGTGGCCTTGGCGGTCGCCCTCCTGGTTACCATCGGCTTAATTACCTGTGGCATTTACATATTTTTGATGCCGTCCATGTACACTGTTTCCATGGGAGGCCCACATCACAGTAACCAGAGTCTTGGGCCAGGGCCGAACTTGACCTCCAGCTCAGCACATGGCTCTGTACCCTAGGGCTAAAGAGGGGCGAAGGAGAAAGGGTCCCGCTTGCCCTCTTCCTGTCTTCCAGTTGCCATTTGTAGCGGCTGCACCACTTGTAGCCTCCGATTGCACAGCGGCTGCTTGCCTCGCTCAGAAGCAGGATACTGGGGGAATTGCCACGTGTCCAAGACTGGCTGAAGCTGTGGAGGCACTTGCACTTTACCAGCTGAATTGCTGCTTGAATGACCGGAAGAATTCCCACCGCAGCCATCAGGAGCCACGTTGCCTCAATATGGCGTAACATGCCTTAAGTTGCCATCTATAATCTCGTCGCTGCACTCAGAAGCAGGGCAGTCCAGAGAGAACAAATCCACCTTCTCAATGCAAAATGAGTAAATGAGTGAATAGGACTATTGGGTTGGTCCAAGAAGGCGATGGCAGAACCGCGAGGTGATAAGACTTTCTGGAGGAAGGGGATAAGGGGTTGCCTTTTTGGAATGCTCTCCTGCATAAAAACATACCAACCTGCGTAGTAGGAAAACTAGTTCAGCAGCAGGTGGGTGAAGACACAACCTTTCCCTCCTTGATGTGCTTGATTTTTAACTTGGGACAAAGGAAAGCAAATGAAGATGGGGACCATAGGGGCACAATCCACTCTACCATCTCTGTGTGTAGAGTTTGCAGCATAGGCTCTAGATCTTTGGTGGGGGCTGAGGGTGGGGAAGTTAACTTGGCCAGGGGGCCTCTCCCTGATCAGCCTCACCTCTCTGTTGCTGCCCATTCACTCACCCTGCCCATCACGGCCCTGGAGGAGAGGGTAAGGGGATTGGAGGTGGCTACTTCTCCTTGGACCAGTCCCTGTTCACTTGCTGGGTGAGGGGGTTCCCAGGGCTTTGGGAGTCAGCAGCGGTGGGGTCCTAGCTAGGGATGTGGGGCCCCAGCAGATGCTCAGTAATGCTGACTCCTTGTACCAGGGCAATGCGAGTACAGCTCCTAAGGGATGACCATTTCTCCAACTTAATTAACATGCACAAGGATGAGGACTTGAGAGCCTAAGTGTGCATGTTTGAAACTTGACATCATGTTGGCTCTCTTGATTCTCACATTTGCAACCGCTAGCAAGACAGCCAGCTTGCTTTCTGTGTCTTGAACAGCTGCACGGCCAGCAAAAATTCAAATTGCATAGATGTGGCGATACGTTGGTGGTAGTGGCTTCACCTGTTAAATTTCTACCTGCCACACAGCAATTAAAGGCACAGGAGCCCTGTGGGGGTGGGGGGCAGCCCAGCACAGGAGGAAGGATAATCTGGTTTGGATTTGGGATTTCTGTCTCCATCACAGTCGTCATAACTTGTTATTGGACTTAGAGGGCAAAATGGTTACAGGAGAGACCGACTTGGCTCGTTTTTGTGCCTTTTTAAGATACAGAAATAATCTGGTAAAGCACAGAAATGAACATGGTTGGCTGCCAGTTTCCTGCAGATCAGATTCCTTCAATGTCACGCCAGTGGGGGTGCCACTCAAGAATTGGCAACCTGATTTCGCACCCACTCAAATTTAGTGCTCCAGCAAATTGTTTTCCATTTTATATTTCATGTCTTGCTAGTCTGCGTTGGGCAGCTGGGCAAGAGCCAACATGACTTCCTCCCTAAGTGATGCTGCTGGTCCAAAAACTCAGATATTCCTCAAAGACATAACCATATTTTTTTAAAAATGGAATCTACTACCAGCACAGGCCCACAGGTTTCTAAAGAACCCCTTGAGGATTTGTTCTGGATGGATGATATACTTATTTTTCTCTCCATATGGCTTTCCGTGAGCTGATCAAACTGATCTCCACTAACTAGAAACCTTGGGACAAATACTGGAAGCTTGATTATGGACACTTCCCATTGTTTCCCACGGGACTGATTGAAGGGACTCCTCAAATATTTGTCTCCCCCTCCCTCTTTGTCTCCCCTCCCCCAAATAAAATTTGTTTTCCAGAACAGTATTCCGTTTTTTAAAAAAGTTTAAAAACCCTGTGATTTCACAAATGGAATATAACACAGACCAATGTAAACATGCAGAGATATATTGCGTATAGAAGAGGGCAGGACATGGGAAAATGTTAACACATGTGGGATCTAGCTTTTTCCTCTGCTGGAAAGGCCGCCACACATAACCAGGTATAAAATAGTGGCACATGGGCCAAAGCTAACTGCCTACCTCAGGCCCTGAAGCTCACACTGGGGCAACCTGTGTATGCAGGTACAAACCTACAGGTGTGTTACTACAGATTCTAACAACAAACTTTAGGGCAGGGGAAACCTCCTTTGTTATTGCTGTTCTTAGGACAACTGGGAAACCCTTCCTGATCTACTGCAAATCACTCATTAGATCTCCCACTGTACTTTCTTCTCCGCCTGCTCTAGAGTTACAGCAAGACTACTCTAGTGATAAGTTGGGTGGCCAGATTCTTACGGGCTGAATGACGAACACAGACAGCTGTCTGTGCAAAGTACAGAATATGATAAAGGTAAAGGACCCCTGGACGGTTAACTGCAGTCAAAGGTGACTATGGGGTGCAGCGATCATCTTGCTTCAGGCCGAGGGAGCCGGAGTTTGTCCACAGACAGCTTTCCGGGTCATGTGGCCAGCATGACTAAACCGCTTCTGGCACAAGAGAACACCGTGACGGAAACCAGAGTGCATGGAAACGCTGTTCACAGTGGTACCTAATTATCTACTCACACTGGTGTACTTTCAAACTGCTAGGTTGGCAGAAGCTGGGACAGAGCAATGGGAGCTCGCCCCGTCGTGCGGATTCGAACCACCAACCTTCCGATCAGCAAGCCCAAGAGGCTCAGTGGTTTAGACCACATCCGTACAATACAGTTAAAGCAGTTCCCAGGATTCTTTGGGGCAAGCCATGCCTGTTACAAATGCTGTAAGAGTCATGGCTTTCCCCCAAGGAATCCTGGGACTTGTAGTTTGCTGAGCAAGCTGGCCACTTAGAGCCTTCCTTCACAGCTCCTCCACACTCCCCTACAAGCATCTTCCATTCCTGCTCACTCACCTACCCCTCCACCTGAGTTTTTCCATCAACCTGGATACTGTAGGGCTTAAGTGACAAAGCATATATTGTGCATGGATCAGAAGCCTGTGTGTGCAGCTTCCGTTTAAGCTGAAGACAAGCACACCGTTTTCAGAGCCAATTTGGAAGCAGCCTCGCCGCCTTTGAATCCAAGCGCACCTTCCTTCTCCTGGAGCTGGGCTCTGAAAGAAAACGAGTTCTGCAAGTTTGCAGCAGCAGCAACAGCCGGTTGTGGCTGGTGCAGATTGGCTGGCCCCTCCGATGTCACCGAGAAACCTTCTCCGCCCAGTCACCAGAGCAGCTTTGTGCTGTCCATTCAAGAAATTAAAGCACACTAATTTAGTGAATGGATAATTCATCTGCCTCTTACGAGCACCACCACCGCTACCTAAAGCTGGTGCAAGAAGAGAAAGCTGGAGCACAGGTTGGGGAAACTGCTTCATTCACAGATGACACGAGAGCCCAAATCTCATATTGTATTATTTTACTGAAGAACATCTGCACACTGGATGGGGACACCTGGCAGGCACCTAGACTTCCCTTCTCTCCCCCACTCCCCTTGGCAGCACCCACTGCTCCCACCCACATCTGTTGGGACAATAAAGTGCTCAGATTGGAAAAGTGTGGGGAGAAACAGGTGCTGACGCATGCATGCTTGCTTGCACACACACACATACACACAAGTTACTGGTCGAAAGGGAGCTGCTGACCCACATTTCCCTAATATTCACCAGCATCCTGCTCAGCTCTTACCCTCACTGTGGCTTCAGATCCTACATTCCTGGTGGGGTGAGAGATGAAGGCATTTGTGGCGAGTCTGGCAGAGAGTGCAATGCAGGCAGCAATCTCGTAGGCAGAGCTCAGAGTTGGCAAGCACACTGGAGATGCCTCTGCCCACCCCATGCGCCGAAGAGCGACGCTTCCCTATGAACTTTGTTACAAGAGAACTGGCAAGGTGTTCGTGTCTTCAGTGGCTGACAGCTGCCTCTGAAAAGGAAGCAACCTGGTTGGGTTTCAGGCTTCTTACACAGTCTCTGGATGTACCCCTGGGTGTCTGGATAGGAGCTTCTCCCTGTTTAACAAGTGCATTCTGCAACTGAGAATGCGCAGGAATGCTGCAACTTCCACCGCCCTACAAGCTGACTGCACTTGATCCCCACCTCCTTAACTTATGCCTTCAGTCTTAACACGCGCAGATGGGACTAGGTTGCAGTTGCGCACAATCCTGCGCTCATATACGCAAGCATCAAGGGAGGTCAAAATGAGGTTCGATGGCCTTGTGCAATGTGGCTTAGAAGTGCAACCACAGGAGGAATGAATGTGTGCGTGTGTGTGTGTGTGTGTGTGTGTCTGTGTTTCTAGTTCCCAACACAAACAGCCACAATCAGACTGGGCAGGGGGCCTAGTCTGACCATTTCAATGCCAAATGACATACGAAACCAATCTGTCGCAATCTAACTGCGTGGAACTGTTCGGGGTTTGCACAGTACAAAAACGCTTTGGCCGAGTTGTGCAACAGGTTGGCTTGGCCCACAAGTAAACGGATTATCCCTTTTAATACTGTTCATACAGGTGGACTGTCCCAGAGCTACAGTGGCTACCTTCTCTAGACAACCAGCTGCGCCCGGAAGTGATATGCTTGTGGGAAGCAAGGAGGGAAACGCACTGGTAACTGCAAGCACAACTGTCAATTGCTATGCTGTAGTTGAACCGTACTTAGATTGGGGCTTCTGTAGGCTGCAGCAGCCAGATAGCCAAATAGCTGCACGGGAACAGACACTGCAGGATGTAATTGTTCAGAGTCTTGAGAGATTTACACACACACACACACACACACACACACCCCAACCACAAAGAGCCACAGAACCCTTATTTCTGCCTGATGCCTGATGCACACCCATCTTTCCAGAGAGGCACACTTGTCAAGTCACCAAGTGTGCATGTGCATTTGGGGAGGGGAGGGGCA
Source organism: Podarcis raffonei (assembly GCF_027172205.1). Taxonomy (NCBI): domain Eukaryota; kingdom Metazoa; phylum Chordata; class Lepidosauria; order Squamata; family Lacertidae; genus Podarcis; species Podarcis raffonei. The sequence goes on along the minus strand of NC_070603.1, from coordinate 107,800,642 downwards.
AAACGGCGGTGTCCCCTGCAATCCGCTACTTCTAAAACAAGTCTCCATAGAGTTGGCACCTGGATTCCAGGTTCAAGGGGCACAGGCAGGTGGACGGACACAAAGGTATTTTACAAAAACCAGAGGTTATGATTTCTCTTCTTCCCTCCCCCCTTAGAAAACGAACGAAAGAACTCTGAGCAAACTCCCCAGCCGGCTGTACAAGTCCCTACCCACTGGTTTCGTGAGCCTCTGCCCCGACCTGCCTTGGCTGCGCCGGCGCCACCCGCCCTCCTCCCCTTCTCCGTGTCGCTTGCCCAGGAAAAAGTGTCACTTGTAGAGCAGGTGAACGCGGCTGCCATCGCAGTTGTTTCGCCCCAGCTTATCGGCCTGCTCGGCCACCAGGCAGCGGACGAGAGGGAGGCTGGGCTGGTAGAGGTTTGGGGCGGTGGCTGCTGAGGCCGAGGCCGAGTTGTTGAAGTGGTTGTCGGCGGCACAGTTGGAGGAGTGCCGCCGGGACCGGAGCTGCTGCCGCTCTTTCAGCTGCTGCTGGAGCTCAGAGACTCGTTCTTCCTTCTGTTGGGTAAAAGAAAATAGAAAAAAGGTAAAGGACCCCTGGACGGTTACCGTATTTTTCGCTCCATAAGATGCACCAGACCATAAGGCGCAAAACAAGAAAAAATTATTCTGAATCCCAGAAGCCAGAACAGCAAGAGGGATCTGGCTTCTGGGATACCATGTGGCTGTTCTGTCTTCTGGGATAACTGCGCCAAGCCTCTTCAGGGCAGCGGGATGAAGGCTCCCCCTGCTAGAGAGGGAGAACTGCGCAGCGCCCCTTCAGCGAAGCTGGAGAAGGAACAGAAGGAGTCCCTGAAGGACAGGACAGGCGCATCCCCGAAGGGGTGCTGCACAGTTCTCCCTCTCTGTGCAGGGTCTTCTTCTGTTCCTCCTCCCGCTTCGCTGAACGGGCGTTGCGCAGCTCTCCCTCTCTGCGCAGCACCATTCGCTCCATAAGACGCACTCACATTTCCCCTTACCTTTTAGGAGGAAAAAAGTGCGACTTATGGAGCGAAAAATACGGTAAGTCCAGTCAAAGGCGACTATGGAGTTGCGGCGCTCATCTCGCTTTCAGGCTGAGGGAGCTGGCATTTGTCCACAGACAGCTTTCCAGGTCATGTGGCCAGCAGGACTAAACCGCTTTTGGCGCAACGGAACACTGTGACAGAAGCCAGAGCGCACAGAGATGCTGTTTACCTTCCTGCCACAGCAATACCTATTTATCTACTTGCACTGGCATGCTTTTGAACTGCTAGGTTGGCAGGAGCTGGGGCAGAGCAACGGGAGCTCACTCTGTCGTGGGGATTCGAACCGCTGACCTTCTGACTGGCAAGCCCAAGAGGCTCAGTGGTTTAGACCACAGTGCCACCCACAACCCTTATTGTTGGGGGGGGGCAAGGAGGGGAAGCGGGTGGCTGCAAGTGACTTAGAAGCATGAAAGGTGTATATCTCAATACCCCCAGGGCTTCCTCTCTTTCTCCAGGACTCCGCGTTCATAATATGAGGCCGTTCTTTGTGTGCCTCCTCTGTGTGAGGTCCAGAGGGTGGCAAGACGAGAACGGGGCCTTTTCTGTGGTGGCTCTCCCATTGTGGAATGCTCTCCCCAGGGAGGTCCGTCTGGAGCCTTCATTACATATCTTTAGGCACCAGGCGAAAATGTTCCTCTTCAGCCAGGCCTTGGGCTGATTAATATTTTACAGCCTTTTAAATGTGTTTGTGGGGAGGGAGGGGGGCTGTTTTGTTGTTTTTGTTTTAATAACAAAAACAACTGCCATCAGCCCCAGCCAGCAGGGGCAATGGTCAGGGATGAGGGGATTTATTTTTTTAATATTGTAGCATCCGGAGGGCCGCAGGTTGTCCACCCCTGTACGTTTCCCCTTCGCAAACAGACCCAGGAAGTAATTAACAGTAGGCCCTAAGGTTGCCTGGCAACCAAATCAGGCCTCGTTCCCTTGACTAGCTGAGTCGTACCATATTTATTGGTATATTTGGTTTACTCAGATCGTACGCCAAGTACTTTGAACGCTTAAGGAAGAGTTATAGGAACAGTAAACATCGTAACACCGCCTTGTGTGCCCTGAGGGTGAGATCATGCCAAGTCATACTCAAGAGTAGACCCACTGGTTATAACAGGTCTACTCTGAGTAGCTGTCATCACTCCTTATAGTACATTTGATGGCTTCATGGTGTGTGGCTTTATGTTTTATTGTATTTAATCTGATTTTAACTGTCGATGTACTATATCCTGGGACTTTTCACGGCAGAGCGGGTTTATCAACAAAAGCCAAAGAAAAAAATTCACTGGTTTGAGGTTTTCTTTCTGTTTTGTTTCAAAACATCTTCCCACCCCAACCCCCCATCTTATATGTGTATTTAGAAATGTAGGGGGAAATCGAAATGCTGTGTGCAATTCTGGCCCCCTCTCCTTAAAAAAAGAAACTGTGGAGTTGTAAAAGATTTCAAGTGCAACCAAGAGGGTGGAGCAACTGCCCTATGGGAAAATATTAAAACATTTCATAGAATCTTAAGAGTTAAAAGGGACCCCGAGAGTCATCCTAGTCCAGGAGCCAGCAAACTTTTTCAGCCGTGGGCCGGTCCACCGTCCCTCAGACCTTGTGGGGGGCCGGACTATATTTTGAAAATAAATCAATAAATGAATTCCTATGCCCCACAAATAACCCAGAGATGCATTTTAAAGAAAAGCACACCTTCTACTCATGTAAAAACACCAGGCAGGCCCCATGAACAACCCGGAGATGCATTTTAAATAAAAGGACACATTCTACTCATGTAAAAACATGCTGATTCCTGGACCGTCCGTGAGCCAGATTTAGAAGGCGATTGGGCCGGATCCGGCCCCCGGGCCTTAGGTTGCCTACCCATGTCCTAGTCCAACCCCTTGCAATGCAGGAATCTCAGCCAAAGCATCCATGACAGATGGCCCTCCAAGCTCTGGTTAAAAACCTCCAGGGAAGGAGAGGCCGCCACCTCCAGAGGGAGACTGTTCCATTTGCAGCTTTTTAGCTTAGAGGAATGATGTGCAGCGGGTGACATGACCGAAATGTATAAAATTACACATGCCATGGAGAAAGTGGATCGGGAAAAGCTTTTCTCCCCCTCTCATGGCATTAGAACTTGAGGATATTCAACATAGCTGAACGTTGGAAAATTCCAGGCAGATAAAAGAAAGGACTCGGTCATGCACCACACAGTTAAACTATGGAACTCACTGCCACAAGAGGCAGTGGCAGCTGCTGACTCGGACAGCTTTAAAAGAGGATTGGGCAAATGCATGGAGGAGAGGATTACTGATGGGTTACCTATGTTCTACCTCCACTGTCAGAGCCACTGTTATCAGTTGCTGGAAACCCCAGGAGGAGAGAGGGCTGTTGTGCCCAGATCCTGCTGACAGGCTGGCTGGCCACTGTGAGAACAGGATGGCCGGACTCGATGGGCGAGATCCAGCAGGGTTCTTCTTGTGTTCCAGAAGAGACAAGCCACCAGTGGCAGGAAGCACAGGGCAAGGGGGCGCGGAGACACACACACCCAACTTCACTGGAAAAAGTCACACCCTGCCTCACCTCTGCGATGATCTTCTCCAGTTCGCGGTTCTCCTTCTCCAGCATCCGCGACTTCTCCTCCTCGTTGTTGTTGGTGGACGAGCCCGTCTTCATGGTGTCCTGCTGCTCTGACTGCCACTCTCCCCGAGTGATGAGGCGCCGCATCTGAAAGAACAGGCCACACACAAGCACATGGGGCTCAGCCGTACCACTGCACCTCAGCGTCAAGGAAGGAGAAGACGGAGCCTGGCAGCAGGAAGGGGAAACTCTGGTGTTGGGCCAAAAGTGCCAACCTCAGGTCTGAAAGCAGAGGAATTTTTTCAGGGGGAGGTTGGAGAGATTCCTAAAAATGTGGAAGGGGGGGCACATGGGGGCCAAACGCTTCTCTATCTGGGCCTTGGGACTCTCCCCAAGCCCCATCCCTCACTGGGTTGTTGCTGTTGTTTTGGTTTTGTAAAACTCCCAAGCAACACTAGGCAAGTCTGCTATATACCGTATTTTTCGCTCTATCAGACACACCAGACCACAAGACGCACCTAGTTTTTGGAGCAGGAAAACAAGGAAAAAAATATTCTGAATCTCAGAAGCCAGAACAGCAAGAGGGATCGCTGCGCAGTGAAAGCAGCAATCCCTCTTGCTGTTCTGGCTTCTGGGATAGCTGTGCAGCCAGCATTCGCTCCATAAGACGCACACACATTTCCCCTTACTTTTTAGGAGTGAAAAAGTGAGTCTTATAGAACAAAAAATACGGTATTTTGGGAAATTGTTCCTTCGCCATCTCTTAAGATTCATAACCAAATGCTGCATGACGGAGTTCCTGAGATGAAGGGGCAGATTTTCCCTCTACGCTTGGGCATCCTTTTGAGAAGCCTTTCCTGCTCCTTGCTCTCCCTTGGGTGCTTTTGCCTGGCTGGACTATGCCCTGTCATAATGCCTCTGGCCTGTCTGGATGGAGAGACGTGTGTAGAGGAAACCTCTGGCTTTTGCGTGGCTGGAATGCAGCCCACTGTACATAAAGGTAGCTTCATGCCAGTTTCTCCACCCGCTTGTTGCCATTGAACCTCACCCACCACGGCCACCCAGAAAGTTGCCCGTGAGAGAATGCAGCCAGCTCTCCTGAGTAAGATGCCAGCGTGGAAACTGGTTAAACTACTTCTGTTTCTGTGTCCCTGGATCTGTGGGAGGACTTGGTGAGATGCTAACAGGCATTAAGGTTGGGAATGGTGAAATTAAGGACTAAGGAAGTACAGGGAAATGTGAACAGCAAAATAGTCTGTTGCCGCTGCAAATCCCTTTATCCACGCCCCGGTGTAACCAGCAGTGGCACCAGGGGGGAAAAACTGGCATGAGGGGCACAGAAAGGACAAAGTGTATTTCTAGGTGGGCAAGCTAAGTCTCTGGGGGGGGGGGGAAGTAACAGTATACATTGGACGCTTGGGTTGTGAATGTGATCCCTGCAGGAGGCACATTCGCAACCCTCAGCGTTCACAACCCTCAGCGTCGCGTCTGCGCATGCGTGGGTTGCGACTCAGCTATTCTGCACATGCGCAAAGCGCCAAAACCTGGAAGTAACCTGTTCCAGTACTTCCAGGTTCGGCGTGGCGCGCAACCCGAAAACGCACAACCCGAAGCGTCTGTAACCCAAGGTAAGACTGTAGAGGCAGCAACCATTAATAGGCCAACACATGGGTCCTTTTTGACCCCAAAGGAGGAAGAATGGGCCCCCCATGCAAAATTGTCACTGCCTGTATGTTAGTGGGAGGGAGCTCCTTTTGGGGGAGCGCTTACCATCCCCCAGTCCCAGTCCCCGTCCCCCAGTGTCATCCATGAGTATAACCTCATCTTCATCTGTTTACTTGGAAGCAAATCACACTAATTTCAGTGGGGCTTACTAAGAAATAGACGTCTGTAGGTTCACAGACTTTATCTCACCACGTTATCCGTGCTTTACGTCAGGGACTGTAAATTATGGGGACTAGAAACTTGGCCCCTTTTTGGGTAAGTGAAACCTGAGATTCTTGGGCATGCGCTAAGTTCTGCTGCATAGCACGCTAGGAGCTAGTTGCTACCAATGCGCAGCTTGATCCTGGCTTGGTTGTTACCTTGGGCACAAAGAGCACAACCAGGGTGATGTAAGAGGAGAAGACAATGGCGAGGGAGGCAAAAGCGAAGGCTGCATCCTGTTGACTGCTCAGGATCATGGTGACCGGGGCAGTGATGAGACACAACACCTGCAGGAGGGAAGGATTAGAGACAGGGTCAGGGGGGCTGTGCAAGTCCGGAAAACACACACTGCAGCAGTCATTAGAAACGAGGGCATGCAGGAATATTTTATTCTGTATTGCAAAATTGACAACTGTGCTTTATAGTCCAATCTTGTCTGTATAGCTCAGGGCGGATAGGTAAAGGTAAAGGGACCCCTGACCATTAGGTCCAGTCGTGGCCGACTTGGGTTGCGGCGCTCATCTCGCTTTATTGGCCGAGGGAGCCAGCATACAGCTTCCGGGTCATGTGGCCAGCATGACTAAGCCACTTCTGGCGAATCAGAGCAGCGCACGGAAACGCCATTTACCTTCCCACCGGAGCGGTACCTGTTTATCTACTTGCATTTTGACGTGCTTTCAAACTTCTAGGTTGGCAGGAGCAGGGACCGAGCAACGGGAGCTCACCCCGTTGTGGGGATTCGAACCGCCGACCTTCTGATCGGCAAGTCCTAGGCTCTGTGGTTTAACCCACAGTGCCACCTGTGTCCCTCAGGGCGGATAATGGCACTGAATTCCCACAATGTGACAACAAGACTGCACAAAGGCAGGTGGCTGGCACCGCGGCGCTTTACACCAAAGACAGCAACTTGTTTGAGGCCACGTGAGGGTCATGGCTAGAGTGAACCCAGATGTTCCAAGGGCCTCCCAGTCACAGAATCAACATCTTTCCTTGCAAAGTGGAGGCCGGGCCTGGGGAAGCACAAAAATCACCTCTAACGCCCAAAGGAAAGACAGCTTGGCACCAGGGTACATAGGGATGCAGTATGCTGCCTTATACAGAGTCAGACTATTGGTCCATCAAGAAAGGTCGTAGCTACATCAGTGGTTTTCAAACATTCCCCCCTCTCATCCCACGGGCCACTTGGAAATTGCTGGGGACCTTGGAAGATCGCTTAATGATTTTGCTGCCTATTGTAACAATTCTAATGCACTGTGCTGGATGCTGTTTGACTTTTCATTGTATTTTCGTTGCCCCTTTTATGTTTTATATAATCCGCTTTGCTTCACTACAATCCGAATTCCACGGAAATCAAATTGTAACACGGCAAAATGCAATATATAAGAAATAGGAGGAGCGAAACAAATACAATTAAAGATCATGGCAAATGTTTAATGTGATGAATATGCCAATGCATATCCCAAGGCGGAATTAAGATTGCCGGAAGAAATATCAACAACCTCAGATATGCTGATGACACAACCTTGATGGCAGAAAGTAAGGAGGAATTAAAGAAACTTTTAATGAAGGTAAAAGAGGAGAGTGCAAATTATGGTCTGAAGCTCAACATCAAAAAAACCGAAGATCATAGGCACTGGTCCCATCACCTCCTGGCAAATAGAAGGGGACGAAATGGAGGCAGTGAGAGATTTTACTTTCTTGGGCTCCATGATCACTGCAGATGGTGACAGCAGTCACAAAATTCAAAGACGCCTGCTTCTTGGGAGAAAAGCAATGACAAACCTAGACAGCATCTTAAAAAGCAGAGACATCACCTTGCCAACAAAGGTCTGTATAGTTAAAGCCATGGTTTTCCCAGTGGTGATGAATGGAAGTGAGAGCTGAACCATAAAGAAGGCTGATTGCCGAAGAATTGATGCTTTTGAATTATGGTGCTGGAGGAGACTCTTGAGAGTCCCATGGACTGCAAGAAGATCAAACCTATCCATTCTGAAGCAAATCAGCCCTGAGTGTTCACTGGAAGGATAGATCCTGAAGATGAGGCTCCAATACTTTGGCCACCTAATGAGAAGAGAAGACTCCCTGGAAAAGACCCTGATGTTGGGAAAGATGGAGGGCACAAGGAGAAGGGGACTCGAAGCTACCAGCATGAGTTTGACCAAACTGTGGGGGGCAGTGGAAGACAGGAGTGCCTGGAGTGCTCTGGTCCATGGGGTCACGAAGAGTTGGACACTAAACGACTAAACAACAACAACATATGCCAACGCCTGACTTGAACCACAAATCCAGACAAGCCACGTGGACCAGTTTAGGACCCCTGGTCTATAATGACTGGTCACAGCTCTCCAGGGCAGACTGTAAACCAGCATGGCTCAAAATCAAGCATTTGCATGTAGGAACACACGGCAAAACTTTGCTCTTTCTCCCCAGAGGTTGTGGGGTCAGGAAGACTTGTTGCTCTCTCTCTCTCTTGACTGCAGTCCAGGTTTGATTTCCCTCTCTCAGAAAGCCCACTCAACAAGAGCATGAGTTTTTCAAGCTAGCCCAGTGGTCTGGACATGTTAGAGACAAGCGACTCACAGCCACATTGTAGATCGCCATGCCCACAGCGCGGTGGTCGTTGATCTTCTCCGTGGAGACTCCCTTTGTCTCATAGGCAAGGAATATGCCCAGAAGCAGCAGCAGCCCTTTGAAGCCATAGAAGATACCTGCAGACAGGGAGAGGGAAAAGAAGGGGTCAGCAGGGGCCTTCAAAGTGCTAATGGAGGAGAAGGGTGAAGGGAGAAGGGTGAAGAAGCAGGGGAAAGGCCACTGCAGTGGGTGGTGGAGACTCTGCACATGGTTCATTGCTGACTGATAGTCATACCCTTCATTTCTATGTGTTTCCATTATTTATACCCCTCTTTTCCTCCAAGAAGCTGAAGGTGGTTTGTAGGTGGTTCTGCTCCTCCTCCGTTGATTATCCTCACAACGACCTTGCAAGGTCGTTAGGCTGAGAATGAGCGACTGGCCCAAGGACACCCAGTGAGTTTCATTCATATATATATATATATATATATATATATATATATATATATATATATATAATTTTTATTGGAATTTTATTTACAACATAACATAACCCCCCAATACACAAACCACCCTCATTAAACGTGAACATAACATACAGTGAGCATAACATACAACAAAACAAACAACGATATAAAAGACTTCCTTTATCCTGTATCCTTATTTACTTCTTACAAACTGTTTCCTTTATGAATAATTATTAAGATTTTTCTAATTATAACTTAAATATCCACAAAGTCTCCTGCAGACATTAATCGAAACAAGTCCAGGTATGTATTTTAGGGCACTGTTTGTGAAGCATTCTCTGCATTTCCCCCATGCTTTTTGAAACTCTTGCCTAGTGTGATCTCTAATTGCCTCTCTAGCCAGTTCAATATACTCTAACAGTTGGTCACCCAGTGAGTTTCATGGCCGAGTGGGGATTTGAACCATGCAAGAGGAACGTCTGAGAGCACAAGCCATGAAACAGGAATTGTGTTGCAGGACTGGGAGAAAGAAGGAAGGATGGATCGCAGTATGTGTGGGACGGTGAACTGAGTTGTTTTGGGTCCTCTCCAGACATCCTTTTTAATTGCACATAATCTGTTCTTGTGTATCTTCAAAATAGACATGGTCCCTTTGCTGGAACAATAGGCTATAGAATAGTTTTGTACGTGAAGCTTGGCCACCATCAGCTTCCTGTTTTCTGAAGGCAGAAGTGCCGCTTTCTCCCTAGCATATATGGTGTTTAATAGCAAGCAGTTGGGTTCAAATCTGGTATTATAGCACCAATTCTGAAAGCCTTGTTTTCAGAAAGGAGGAATAGGTGGTCCATGGACATTACTATAACTAACTTTAAAAGAACCTTGTTCAAACTTACCACCAATTTGCCTAGTCTGGAGACAGTTCAGTGATAGCTCAGTCAGTTGAGCATGAGACTCTTAATCTCAGGGTTGGGGGTTTGAGCCCGAAGTCGGGCAAAAGATTGCAGGCGGTTGGACTTGATGACCCTCGTGGTCCCTTCCAGCCCTAGGATAATTATTTGGGTTCATGGTGCTGATGGGGTGGTTATACCCAATGTGCTTTTCAACACTCCGCCTGCCAAAGGTTTATGGGAAGTCATACTGCTCCATTTCCAACCAGTGCATGTCCTGCAGTTGGTGTGTCCCATCTATGGTGCGCTGTAATGTAAAAGTGTCCTTCCAGATGGGAAGAATGCAGTAACACTGTGGAAGCAGCAGAGATCCATTAAAGGTAAAGGGACTCCTGACCATTAGGTCCAGTCGTGGGCGACTCGGGGGTTGCGGCGCTCATCTCGCTTTATTGGCCGAGGAAGCCGGCATACAGCTTCCGGGTCATGTGGCCAGCATGACTAAGCTGCTTCTGGCGAACCAGAGCAGCACACGGAAACGCCGTTTACCTTCCCGCCAGAGTGGTACCTATTTATCTACTTGCACTTTGACGTGCTTTCAAACTGCTAGGTTGGCAGGAGCAGGGACCGAGCAACGGGAGCTCACCCTGTCGTGGGGATTCGAACCGCCGACCTTCTGATCAGCAAGTCCTAGGCTCTGTGGTTTAACCCACAGCGCCACCCACGTCCCCAGAGATCCATTCTAATGTACTATTATTGCACCGATGACATGTTGCAGAACACACACACACACACACAGAGAGACACACACAGACACACATCCCAGTCTGGCAAGGGCTCTACTAGTCCTAGGATGGGGAAACAGGTATTCCAGAGGACAGGAAGGAGGGCACAGGCATAGGGAAGAGGGGATGGGCAGAAGCTGGACAAAACCAGCCCCCCAGCAGCATGGCTGAAGAGGCTCACCCAGCCAAGTGTTCATCCTCTCCGAACTGCAGTGCTCCAGCTTAGGGAGGATCAGCACATCGATGTCACTCTTGGGCTCCTCTTTGGTGAATTCCTGCAGGGGACACAGGAAGGAAGGGTTTAATCACTGAGGAAGATGCGAAACACGAGTTAACAACGATGAGTCACAGTGCCAGCCATTTATTTGGCCTTGTGTAGGCCAAAGAGCGTGTGACGCCGGGCAGAGTCAGGCCTGCCCCAATCACATGCCCAGGAGCAGGCGGAGATGCGGTTCAAACTGGAGAACAGGGCATGTGGCAAATGTGTTTGAACTAGGCCCTCCTCATGCCTGCTGCCTGTCGCTGGGTTTATCTTTCAAACCACGGCCAGGGTTCCACCCTTCCATGTGCCCTTTCTGAGGCAGAAACGGTGGCAAGCTTTCAACACCTCTTGGAAGACCCATCTATTTAAGCAGACTTTCTTTGGCTTGTAGGATTTTATCCCAACGCTCTGTTTTATTACCTGTTGAAATTTGCCCAGATGTTTTACCAGCGGGTTCTCTGCTTTTATATGTTTGCTTACGGTGTTGTGTATACATCTTTCTTTTCTCTCTTAATGATCTGGGGTGGATCTACCATGTAACTAATGGAGCTTAAGCTTCAGGCCCTCTAATCCTGGAGGGGGCTCATAGAAGTGACTTCAGCCCACATCGCTTTAAAAAAATTGTGTGTAGTAGACCCCGTCTGAGTCGCACGCTGTGGGTTAAACCACAGAGCCTAGGGCTTGCCGATCAGAAGGTCGGCGGTTTGAATCCCCGCAACCGGGTGAGCTCCCGTTGCTTGGTCCCTGCTCCTGCCAACCTCGCAGTTCCAAAGCACATCAAAGTGCAAGTAGATAAATAAGTACTGCTCCGGCAGGAAGGTAAACAGCATTTCCGTGCGCTGCTCTGGTTCGCCAGAAGCGGCTTAGTCATGCTGGCCATATGACCCGGAAGCTGTACGCCAGCTCCCTCGGCCAATAAAGCAAGATGAGCGCAGCAACCCCAGAGTCGGCCACGACTGGACCTAATGGTCAGGGGCCCCTTTACCTTCCTTTAACTTTATTTCAACATCCTCAAAGTTTGAGACTCCATAGCACAGATGCTGTAAATGTTTTTGTAAACGACCTCACGGAAGAAGATAACAGTGGTTACCTAGTTTGAGCTTCAAGGCCTCCAAAATATAGGTCCGCTCCTAGATTTCATTGCGTTTTATGTTTAAAATCCCTTATGGATTTTGTATATTAAGCAGCAGGTAAATGGGGATGATGAATGAATGAAAAATTACTCTGCACGCAGACCATGCGGATAAATGTGGCACCGGGGTTGACTGCCATTCACTCATATCCCTTTAGTACTGTAAACTGCAGACCCTGATTTACAAATGATGGGGGGCAGAGTGGCTGCTTTGAGTTTGGCCGGCCACTGCAGAAGAACTGTACCTCAAGGGTTGAGCACCTGCTTTGCATGCAGAAGGCCCCAGGATCAAACTCTGGCATCTTCAGGTACAATTGGGAATGTCCCCTGTCTGAAATCCAGTCCATTGCAGTGACTGATGCCCATTGGTAGGGCAGAAGGCAGGGAGGCCAACAGTAGGTGGCGCTAGAGCCAATGATATGCCAAATCCCAGTCCCTGACTGGATGCAAGACGGCAGGCTGGTGGGACCCGACTGAAAGCAGACTGAGGTTGAGGAGGGACAGGGAGCCAGTTCCCCCAAAGCACCAGCCTCTACTGTAGCCATCTGAGCTAGACGGATTGTGATGGCCTGGGAATCGGATTCAGAGGCTGAACCTGAGGAATCCCAGCCTGTACAGGAGTCCCGCCTCCAGGGCTGGCTGACCCGGGGCTGGGGCTTGAACCTGAAGGGCCCTCACCTGTGCTGGATCCTCAGGAGCAGACACCAGCTGAATCCGCTCTGGCTCCAGAGGTGATTGAGGACCCATTGCCTGCAGGTGTGCCTCTCTCAGCCCTGTCAGGGGAAGGTGAGGTTGCCTCTGGGTCCAGTAACCCTCCAGCCTCTCCGGAGCTGCAGAGGCTCAGGGCAGAGAGGTGGAGGGAACTAAGTTCTATCAGGAGGAGTGCTCGCCTCCAGGCCAGGAGAGGCGGGTCACCTGTGGACCGGGGCCGCCCTAGGCCTCAGAGGAGATAAAGGCCAGCCAGCCCAGTCCCAGGTTGCGGGAGCAACATCATTGGTAACCTGTTCCTGCCGGCACCCTGACCTGCTCTCCTGCCAGAGTTCCTGACCATGCCCGACTCCTCGCTTTGGACCTCGCTTCGCCCGTGATGGACAGCCTCATACCCTCAACCTAGAACTGGACTTAGACCACGCCGCACGGTAACCCCCCCTCCCAGGACCATCACACGGATGAATAGTCTGACTCACTCAAAGCCAGGTTCCTATCTCTTGTCTCATGCTAGTTGCAACACAGGTGATATTATTAATGTTCAGGCATCTCTATCTGACCGAGAACCACATGCCAACGTGATGCAAGAGAGACTCCTTGAACAAAAGAAACTCGCCAGTAATTAATCACTTATCTGTCAAAGGACAGAGGTTTGCAAACTTCCTGGTTCCACAAGGGTTGGAATGCAAAGAGGCTTTCCTTAAACACTTAGATGTCACATTCCAAGCCCCCACGGCTGCTTCCTCATCTTGGCCATTGGTTGCCCTCAAATCTCAACTTCTGAATCCTGTGGGCCTTCCTTGACTCACGGTCCTCAGCAGTAGGCTGAGGAAAGTTGTGTAGCTGTTGCTTGAGGGTTTTAGGGGGCATGTCTTATAGAACAAATGAGAAGAACAGTTGTGGAGCCCCCCCACCTCAGGAAGGGCTATGGCTCAATGGCAGAGCACCAACTTCTTATGAAGAAGGTTCCCAGGTTCTCCAGATTCTCCAAGCTGGGAAGCCCGGCAGAACTGCTGCCTGTCTATGTAGATAATGCTGGGGTAGGTGGAGTAATGGTGAGTCAGCTCATTGGTCCATCTAGTTCAATGCTGTCTGCACGGACTGGCAGTAGCTCTCCAGGATTTCAGACATTCCCAGTCCAACGACTATCTAGAGGGCTGAGAAACATTGTGTAGCTGTTGCTTGAGTTTGAGGAGGACATGACGGGTCTTCTAGCAGCAGACACACAATTTTATCCAGCTCCACAGGACCACAATTCAAGCCGGGCATGGACAACCTCCTGACACCAAGAGCTGTTCGACAGTGGAATTTGCTGCCAAGGAGTGTGGTGGAGTCTCCTTCTTTGGAGGTCTTTAAGCAGAGGCTTGACAACCATATGTCAGGAGTGCTCTGATGGTGTTTCCTGCTTGGCAGGGGGTTGGACTCGATGGCCCTTGTGGTCTCTTCCAACTCTATGATTCTATGATTCAACCTTTGGTATCTCAGGTACCAAAGAACTGGGCAAAGTTAGGTGTGCCTTCAGAATTTGCCTGAAGATGTGTAGTGAAGAAACACAAATGGCATGACTTAGGGGCTGCCATAGGGAATGTCCTCTCCTGGGCGGTACAGCTGAAGAGAGGGCTCCCTTTGCTGGTCTTACCACAGATACCTGTAAGCACATATCTTTATACCTGCAAACACAAAACCCTGTAAAACTTCTAACCCTTCTGGAATCAGGAAGTTCGCAAGCCTCGGCCTTTGACAGATTAATTATTGGTGACTTTCTTTTGTTCCAAGTTGTCCCTCTTGCATCACGTTGGCCATAACCGCTGCTAATAACTGCTTGTAACGCTTGGTCAGATTGAGATGCCTGAACTTTAATAGCACCGCCAGTGTTGCAACTACCAGGCGGTGGAAGATGGGAACCTGCCTTATAGTGAAACAGTCCATTGGTCCATCTAGCTCTCAACTGGGCGGGCTGCAGTGCAGGCTGGTCCATGGAGGGAACTGGTACACTGTCCCACCAACCTCTGTCTGCTCTCAGCTGGACCCACCAGCCTCCTGTCTCACTACCAGTGAGGATGGGCTCTGCCCCTCGGCTCTGGCGCCACCTACTGTCAGTCTCCCTGCCTTCTGCCCTATCAGTCCAAATGGGCAACAGACAGGCTGGCAGTGACTCGCCAGGATTTCAAACAGGGGGCACCCATAACCCTATCTGGAGATACCGGGGATTGAACCTGGGACCTTCTGCATGCAAAGCAGATGCTCTACCTGCTGAGCCGTGGCCCTTCCCCAGATCTGTGATTGGACCGCCTGACTCCCTGACCCCTAACTGGGTGGGATGCTTCTGCAGTGGTTTTGGAGAATGGACCATTCTGCTGTGCTGCTCCCCTGAGCTAAATCATCATGTAAAACAGTTGTTAGGCCCACATTTTTTTGGGGGGGGGATTATGTCTGCCCTTTCTCCATTGCTGCTCTGAAAGCTGCTTCCGGGGGTGGGAGGTATTTTAGACTGGGGAAATACCCCTTCTCCCAGCATCGGTGCTCCGATTGCAATTGCAGTATGCCTCCCCAGCTGTATTAAAGTGTGTATTGGGGACCATAGGGAGAACATATCATCGACCTCCTGCGTCCATTTCAGTTCTAAGATGCCAGCCTGGGTTCTGATAAATTTGATATACAGTCGTACCTCGGAAGCCGAACGCCTTGTGAGCCGAACGTCTTGGCTCCTGAACGCCGCAAACCCGGAAGTGAGTGTTCCGGTTTGTGAACGTTCTTTGGAACCCAAACGTCTGATGTGGCTTCCGATTGGCTGCAGGAGCTTCCTGCAGCCAATCGGAAGCCACACTTTGGTTTTGGAAGTCGAACGGACTTCCGGAAAGGATTCTTTTCGGCTTCCGAGGTACGCCTGTAATAAATTTGTATATCCTGCACCTGTAGATCTCAACGCGGTTCACAACGTAATATACAATACAAAAACACAAATATAAGGAAGGTCCCCTAACTGCCACCTTGCAGTATAAGGTAAGGCTGGAAGAGGTTCCCCTATAAGGCTTTCAGAAGGTATTAACTGACTGAAAGTATCCCAGGTTTGCAGAATGTCTGCCTGTAAAGAAAGGTGGTGATGGCAGATGGAGGACCCAAGAGTCACTTTATAATAATAATAATAATAATAATAATAATAATAATAATAATAATAATAAATTTATTATTTGTACCCCGCCCATCTGGCTGGATTTCCCCAGCCACTCTGGGCGGCTTCCACAAAGACCAAAAATTCACTAATATGTCATACATTAAAAACTTCCCTGAACTTTAACCGGTTCTAGAATTTTCACATGCACAGGAGTTCCACATGGGAATTCCCCAGGAAGGTTGTCCCATGTCAGGAACCAATGGTTACAAGAATATCCGTGTGCAGCAAGCGGGGCGTGTTTGTGTGCCAGCGACAAAGTGCGCAGAACATGAAGCAACAGCTGTAAATTCTTAAAAAGCAGATTGAACTGATCCTTCAACAAACATCTTAAAACTGCTGTCCGCCGGTGACGTCTTGCCACGAACCCTACGTGTGTCAGGGAGGAGGGAGGGAGAGAGAAAGAAGCAGACACACAGATGAGAGAAGGGCAAAAGGGGAGTCAGGATTATTAGGGTGGGAAGGTGCCAGGAAATTTTGGTGAGGATGTGGGAGAAGAACCAGCAGTTAGGATCAGGTAGTGGAGGGGAGAGAGGTGGGGAAACAAGAGACAAAATGGGAGGTGGAGGAAGATTCTTCCATGGCCTGCAGCTCGGGATAAGTGTTCGTGTAGATGCTTATTAGTGAAAACCATCACTACAGCCCTTCCTGCAAGGTCACGCAGTCCACGGAACAATTTGCCTACTGTGAATATGGCATTTCCTTCTTCCACTGCAAAAACAGACAAACCTGTCAGCTCTGTTTTAATAAACAATGCTCTGTCCTCAAAAGAGAGTCAAGCCTGGCTGAAAACCTTGCCGCCTGCATTAGACACCCTGTTCCACAACTCTGAAATATATGTAGGCAAGCTGCAGTTGCTCAGGGGTGGGCATAAAGGCACTCTGTGTACGCTCAGTGGCATTCCTCTCCATTTTTTCAGTCCACAGGATACCATCCTGCTCCCTATGCTATTGAACACATACATTCAGCTGCTGGGAGTGGTCATCTGGGACTTTGGGCTGAGGGGTCATCAGTACGCTGATGCTACCCAGCTCCATTTGTCCGTAGCAACTGAATCGGGAGAAGTCCTGGACCAGTGCCAGCACTTGGTGGCGATCTGGATGAAACTGAATCTGAGTCCTAGAAAGAAGGAGGTTCCGTGGGTGGGTGACTCCTGAGCCCTGCTCATTGGTCAACTGGCTGCAATGCACGGGGTCGCTCTGCCCCTGAAGGAGCAGCTTCATAGAGGTGGTCCTGGATCCGTCTGCGGAATCACTGCTAGAGGCCCAGGCGACCTCGGTGGCTGCCTTCGGCCTGTTTCAGCTGGTAAGACAACCACAGCCATTTCTGGAACAGGGCAGCCTGACCCCTATCGTCCATGCTAATCCCCGGATTGGATGACTGCAATGTGAGGCTGTCCTTGAGGCTGACTTGGAAGCTGCACTGAGTGCAAAATCATAGCTGTCAACTTACAGATTTGAAAATAAGGGACCAGCAGCCTCGGAAATAAGGGATCAGCAGCCAAAATAAGGGATTTTTGGAGCACAGGTATGTTCAACTTCTGAGCCCCTCCGAGCCAAAGGCAGAAAGCCCAGCCAGCAGCCAAACGAAGCCTCAAGTGGTGGTTCCCACAGCGCAGCAACCCGGCAAAGGGGATGCAGCAAGGAAAACCACTGTCACCTCTCTGCTGGGAAGTGCTGAGCAAAGGCGAGTCCCAAGGCAACGAGGCCGATTTGATCGGCACAAGGCATGCAAGCTCCACCCCCCCAGTCGTTCTTAGACTCCTTATTGGGTGAGCAACGCAGCCAAGCAACACAGTTGGAGCCTCCCTCCTCCCTGGCCGGCAGGGAGGGAGGGAGAGGAGCTGCTTCCTTTGAAACCCAGGAAATTTAAGGGACATCATCAATAAGGGACAGCAGCGGGACACAGTGCTGGGATAAGGGACTGTCCCTCCAAATAAGGGACGCTTGACAGCTATGTGCAAAATGCAACAGCTCAACTTCTGACCGGGACGGAATTGTTACGAAAAAGGAGCAATGCAGAAGCAAGCACCAGGTGGCTGGAATGGTAAACAGGAAACTGATGTTATTGGATTGTACCGTGGGAAACTGGGACTGTCTGTAAAGTGCTCTGAGAGCCGGATGTTACCTCAGAGCAGCACATGACCCTGTACTGGAAGTACATGGGTGGAGTTTATTCTCTCTCTGCGTTGGGAAGCAAAGTGTACAGACATGTTTCTCTGTACTGCTGAAAGACAGGAATAAAGACATGTAGATACATTTCTGTCTGTCTCATTCCCCCTCCCTGGGGGAGGAGTGGTGTGTTCTCCTTCACGTTGAGGAGAATCGCCGATTGGAGACCTCCTTTTATCTTGCCGGGAGTCGCAGACGGGAGGTCATAAGGATTCAAGCCGGGCACCTGGAGGGTGGCCAAATTCCTCTGGACTAAGAGCTAAGCTGGAGGCTCTGACTTTTGGCTTGAATCCCGACAACTGGTAGCAGACCGATGGATATCTGATCTATGAGAATCTGCATGAGAGGTGAGAGGTCGATGAATCGTTGCCATCCTCTGCACCTAAGGAGATAAAGAAAAGCGTCTGCCTGCAGCCAGAAGCTGAAACAGACAGCTGGACACCGAGAGGAGTGTATTTCAAGGCAACGGAGCCCCAAAAAAGGTATGCTGCATTTTGGGGGAGAGAAAAGTGAACGCAGAAAGGTTTAATTCTCTGGTTCACAAGAAAGAGCTGCATTTTAAGAAAAACAGCTCTGAAAGAGCAAGCTTGCATACCAGGAATTCCTGTGGTGAGATAAGGAGTTCCGTCCTGAGCAGGTTGCTAGGCAACGTCTGCCAGTTAAAGAATGGCTAAAAAGAGCCTGGGAAATCGAAAGTGTATCTGCGCAGCTGTGCAAGGGTTTTGAAAAAACAGCCCGAAGGTTTGCCTGCCAGTGAAGCAGTAAACAAAGACTTTTTGGAGTTTACTGGCTTGAAAAGTGAAAGCTGGCTTGAGATTGAGTGTAAAACTGACCCTTGGATTCAGCATGGATGCCAAGAAGGGGGGAGTGCCCCTGAGTGCCGTGGTTCTAGAAGAACACAGCCGGCATGCTGCACTGGAAGAAAAGGACAGGGGGAGGGAGGAACGGAGTTCTATTTCCCCCACTGATGAGGCTACTGGAAAGGATGCTGTAGCTTTGAATGTTGTCCAGTGTTACAATTGCGGACAGGCTGGGCATCTTCAGCGGAACTGTAAGAAGCCACGTCAGCCTAAAGGAGCGAAGGGCCGCTCAGCAAAGCCTGAGGCGTCAGGCAAAGGTCGTACCAAGCCTATGGTGGAACCTGCAAAGGCTTTGATGGCGAAAGGAACCACGCCAGATGTTGGGAACGCGTTTATTATCGACACTGCAGCGACGGTTCATATGTCCCCACACAGAGGACTCTTTTCAACGTTTAAGAAGCAAAGCTTCACTGTGCAACAGGCCAACGGTCAGGAGCTGGAAGCGGCCGGCGTGGGGACTGTCTATCTTAAGAGTCTGGACTTGACAATAAACAATGTTTACTTGGTTCCTGAATTGAAGTTCAATCTGCTGAGTGTTTCGCAGATTGCGAAGAGAGGACTGAAACTGTCCTACGATGCTGAGAGCTGCGAGATCTACAAAGATGGAGAGTTATTTCTTTCAGCCAGGGAGAAGGATGGACTTTATTTGTTGACTTTTGCACAAAGTGATTACATGGAATGTAATTCATCTGTGTCTAAGCCAGTTTCTCTTGCAGGTGTGAGCAAGAAGGTGACCGGAGTCAACAGAGCATTTCAGCGGGTGTATGCTGATGTGATTGGTCCTCTAGAACCATCTAGAGGCAATGCAAGATATTATCTTGTGTGTGTGGATCATTTCTCTAACTATGTCTGGGTTTATGTGTTGAGAAAGCCACAGGAAGCCTTGGAGAGGTTTCAGGAGTTTTGTGACAAAGTTAAGAGTATGCATGATGCTAACATTGATTGTCTATTCACAGATGAGAAGCAGATTTTTCTTTTACAGGATTTCCAAAGGTTCCTGCAGAAGAAGGGGATCAGACACAAGGTTTCTGTTTCAGCGGAAGCGTGGAACAGGGGTGTCTGTGTACGGGTGAACAGAGAATTGCAAAAGGGGATGGAAGCGCAATTGCTTAGTTCACATCTGCCACATGAGTACTGGGCCGAGTCTCTGATGTCGTTCAGTTATACGAAAGTGAGAAAGGTTTCAAAGGAGTTGGGAAGTTCTCCTTTTGAGAAACTGTTCCACAGAAAACCTTCTGTTACCCATTTCAAGGTTTTTGGGTCTCATGTGAGAACAGAAGCTCCAGGTGGAGTAAAGAATGCTAGAGGCATTTTTGTGGGGTATGAAAAGGGTCTCTACAGAGTAATTTTGTCTGAATCTGGTCAGGTGATTCTCACAAAATTTCTAGAGAGTGCTCCTGAACAGGAGAGAGTGATAGTACACACATTTCCCACTGAGGACGATTCAGATGATGATGATTTCACTGATTTCAGCTGTACTGAAAGTGATGACTCAGATAGCTCGGAGAGCTCAGTTGTCACAGTCATTGAGAGGAAGTCTCACACAATAGATAGGCCTTCACAACTGAAGGATGAACCACTGTTTACCATTGGAACTAGTTCTCCAAAGAGTCCTGAGACTGGACCAGTGAGCAGAGAGGATCAGCACCTCATACGTAGGTCTGAGAGAGTTACAAAGGGTCAACCACCCAAGAGGTACTCAAAAGAGTTTGCTAACTTAGCTGTTGCATGTGTTGCTGTTGTAAACAACCGAGGACAGGTTGGAGCTGTGTCTAAGTCAGAGACAAAGACACAACAGAGAGTTGCTAGCCAAGGTAATGCAGATGCACTCATTCCTTGGAAACCAGACAACCAGAGAGGTACACTGGGGAAACCAGTGGCGGGGAGTTCCAAGAGTGGAACTGAAACAACAGGGGAGTGTTATGTGTATAACAACTGTTTGTTTTCCTCTCTGGATCATGCTTTGCTTGCTGCAACACGCATTGATTCTTTTGGGGGAGGATGTTACGAAAAAGGAGCAATGCAGAAGCAAGCACCAGGTGGCTGGAATGGTAAACAGGAAACTGATGTTATTGGATTGTACCGTGGGAAACTGGGACTGTCTGTAAAGTGCTCTGAGAGCCGGATGTTACCTCAGAGCAGCACATGACCCTGTACTGGAAGTACATGGGTGGAGTTTATTCTCTCTCTGCGTTGGGAAGCAAAGTGTACAGACATGTTTCTCTGTACTGCTGAAAGACAGGAATAAAGACATGTAGATACATTTCTGTCTGTCTCATTCCCCCTCCCTGGGGGAGGAGTGGTGTGTTCTCCTTCACGTTGAGGAGAATCGCCGATTGGAGACCTCCTTTTATCTTGCCGGGAGTCGCAGACGGGAGGTCATAAGGATTCAAGCCGGGCACCTGGAGGGTGGCCAAATTCCTCTGGACTAAGAGCTAAGCTGGAGGCTCTGACTTTTGGCTTGAATCCCGACAGGAATATCGCCATTGTGTTATGCAGCTGCTGAAAGAATTGCACTGGTTGCTGCCACTCAGCAAGGCTCAATGCGTTAGTGTAGGTCTACAAAGCCTTATACAGTACAGCTTGGGACCAGGATACCTAAAAGACTGCCACACTTTCCTGATCACTGTGTTCTGCAGACGGGACTTCAAATGGGAAGGGGGTGGAAGGGATGGGGGAGGGTTGAGCAGCAGTAGCACAACCCTTTGCACTGGGCCACCTTTCCCAACCTGGCGCCCTCCAACTGTTGCTGGACTGCAACTCCCATGATCCCTGCCTGCTGCTCACGCTGGGAGAGGCTGATTGGTGCTGGAAGTCCAGCATCTGAGAAAGGCTCTTAGATGGCCAGGCTGCTCACCAGAACAGGACAGTTTGAGCATATATCACCAATCCAGGCCCAGTTGCACTGGCTGCCAGTTGGTTTCCAGGCCCAGTTCAAAGTGCTGGTCTTGACCTATAAAGCCTTACAGGACCTCAATACCTTAAGGACAGCCGTTCCCCATACAAACCGACCCACACTCTGCACTTGTCATCTCAGGCCCTTCTCTATGTCCCCCTTCCCCGAGAGGTTTGGAGGGCGGCAACACAAGAACCGGCCTTTTTGGTGGTGGCTCCCCATCTGTGGAATGCTCTCCCCAGAGAGGCTTGCTTGGTGCTATCATTAGATACCTTTAGGCACCAGGCGAAAACATTCCTCTTGGCCGTTAAATAATCTATGGCCTGTTAAAGCTGTGGGGTTGGGTGGACTGTTGTTATGATTATTTTATTATTACGCTGTCTGTTATTATGCCTTTTATTATGCTTTTATTATTGTTTCTCCATAAAATGAGTTCTTAATGTTGTACACTGCTCTGGAATCTTTTGATAAAACGGGGTATACAAATCAAATAAATAATAGTAATTAAGGCCTTGTACCGAAAACTGATTTCCTAGTTTGGTTCTGTCACCAGTTAAGCACTGGGCACGGAGCACCTTGTGTATTTGTGGATGTGACTTGTGTTCAATCGCACTGCAAGCTATTTAAGCCTCCCAGCATGAGCGCCACACGCAAGGGCATTACCTCTGTGGTGCGTTTCAGTGGGTTGACAATTTGCCAGATGGCCAAGATGACGAAGTCGAGCCCGACAAGCAGCCCAACCGTGGCGTAGAGCTTCCAGGGCTCCAGAGTCTGGAAGAAAAGAGGAAAGACAGAATGAGGGAAGAAGAGGCCTGAGGGCACTTCCAGACGGCTGTTCTTTGGGGGTGGGATTCAGTCCCATTGAGGCTGGCTCAGGTTGTGCAGTTATAGCTGCCTGGGAGACCTTGTGCAACAAACCCACTTCCCCAAAGGGTTGGGCATTTTTGTGTGTATATAATTTACATTTTCTGTTTTACTATTTAAAATACTTATTTAAACATCCTTAAAATATCAAGGACTTCTCTCCTTCTCTTTCCATGGTTCATTTTACATATCATAAATCCCTGCATATTTTACAAAAACTGAACCATTCAGTATTCCATTATTACATCCATCAAAACTTATTTACACTGTTGAATTTATCTTAATGCCGCCAACGTTTTCAAGTGTACACAGTTTCCCCCCATGGTATACTCAATAAACATTTTCCAGTCTTCTCTCATCGTATGTTCTTCTCGTTCTCTTATTCTCTACGTTAAATCTGCAAGCTGAACATTTTTTGCCAATTTAAGTTGCCATTCAGCGTTGGGCGTTGTTGTTTTTTTGAGAAGGAAAGTGGTGGGGAAATCAGTGGGAAATGTGGGATAATGCTTGCTTTGACGCAATGCCATCTGCGCCCCCTGCACACAATTCGGAATGAACGCTCAGTCGACGCCCAATGTCACCTAATCTCCCAGCAAACTAATCAGGATGAGTGCTCAAAAGACGGGGAGAGCCCTGAGTCAGCTGAAAGGGGTGTTCCAGAATACGCAAAAAAACATTCACAGAGGTCAAGCACAGAGGCTCCCCTCTATGGCACACCTGAGATTCGTTATATTGTATGAACCGCTCCACCCAAAAGCCTTTAACCTAGAGACACACCTGCCAGATATGAAGTAGGCAACTATAATCTGCATTAGCAATTCTGAGACCAAAACAAGGGAGCGGCGGTGTTGATTTCAGATAGGTTTCTTCTGAAATGGGTGGCTTCGGTCTTGCGATCACCCCCAAAGCCCCCACCCATAACTGCACAAATGCTGGGAACTATAGTTTGCCTCTCACATAGCTGCCAGGGCCCCCAACAGCCTTAACAAACCATAGTTCCCAGGATTCTTTGGCGGAAGTTGTGCGATTTACAGGTATGGTGCATGCATAGTTCTCGCCCAATGCTCCCACGGTATCTTCGCACACCATCTAGCCAGTCACAACTGTTTCATAAATAATGGCGTTTCAAAGAGAGGCCTTCTCAGCACCAAACGGCTGAACGCTCTCCCTACTGCACAGTGGTGTTACCTGCAACCGAAAACCTCAAAGTGTCTTGCGGCCAGCAAATCTTATTACAGCAGAAACATCCACGGACTAGAACCCACTTCACCACCACCACCAATTAAATTTATATACCACCTGTTAAGTTGTGGGTGAACATATCAGACGACACAGCGATTCTTCCAAAGCAGCTCTTTATTTGTAAGCTGGAACAGAACTGAACTGAAGAGCTCAGTCAGCCTGCTTATATAGAGCTCCAGAACAACGTAACTGTAGCAACTTTCTAAAACTATCCAATCACTGAACGTCACTTTCGATCCTTCATTTGCATACAAACTATCCAATCACTGAACGTCACTTTCGATCCTTCATTTGCATACAAACTATCCAATCACTGAACGTCACTTTCGATCCTTCATTTGCATAGCTATCTACAGTATCCCCCTGCTGGCCCAGGGTGAGAACTTCAGTACATAACACCACCCTTTATCCAGAGATCTCACGATGGTTCACAAGATAAAAATGCAGGATAAAAGCACAAAAATAGAAAGTTAAAACAAAAGCACCCCCCTCCCAATCCTTAGAAGCTTATGCAACAAACAAATTGTGAACCTTTCACGTGCTAAAAAAAAAGAAGACTATTTGTATCGCTTCTCGGCCTTTTGGCTAAGATCAAGTGTCAAAAAAGACTATTTGCTGGGTTTTGCCACAGCGCAGACTTAACATGGCTACACCTCTGAAAGCTACGCAACCAGAATGGGAAACCTGAGTTGGACTCCAACTCCCATCAGCCCTCAGCTGGCATGGCCAAGGGTCATGGATGATGGGAGTTGTAGTCCAGCCACGCTTGAAGGGCCACACAGGCTCCCTCATCCTTGCTAGGCAGTTTGTCTATGGCAGCATGACAAAGCAGGTCAAAGCGCCTCACCTTCCGCCGTTCTTTCTTCTCTTCCTTCTTGGTGAAAACCGTGTGCACCCACCAGATCTTGGTGAACATGCTGCCATAGCCCAAGCTGAAGCCCAAGCCCAGGAGCCAAAGACGAGCCTGTGGATTGGAGAGCCCAAAACAACAACAGAAGAGCATGGTGAAGAGCAGTGCCACATTTTGCCCAACATACGCAAGAACTGCCAGACCTCCCCACAAAACTGCAGCACAGAGACAAACTAGGCATTATGGAGGCAACCTGGATGGAAAAGCCATGTAGTTGCCAGTCTAGAGTGGAGAGGGCTTTAAAATGCAGCTTCGGTGGGTGGGGTCTCTCTCTCTGTGTCCCCCACCCCCCAAAAAAACCCCAGTTTTACCCCAGATTATTGTCTCTGTATCGCGGGTGGCACTGTGGGTTAAACCACAGAGCCTAGGACTTGCCGATCAGAAGGTCGGCGGTTCGAATCCCCATGATGGGGTGCGCTCCCGTTGCTCGGTCCCTGCTCCTACCAACCTAGCAGTTTGAAAGCACGTCAAAGTGCAAGTAGATAAATAGGTCTGGCGGGAAGGTAAATGGTGTTTCCGTGCGCTGCTCTGGTTCGCCAGAAGCGGCTTAGTCATCCTGGCCACATGACCCAGAAGCTGTACACCAGCTCCCTCAGCCAATAAAGCGAGATGAGCGCCGCAACCCCAGAGTCGTCTGCAACTGGAGCTAATGGTCAGGGGTCCCTTTACCTTTACTGTCTCTGTATAATATTATGATACCAGAGGCATTACCTGTTAGGAGGGAAATGGCTGGAAGAGTCCAATCTCCCATCTCACCACTTCTCCCAGCCTTCCCTGATCTGCTGCTTTCCAGAGGTTTTGGACCAGAACTGCCAGCAGTCTCACCCAGCTGTGCTGCCAGAGGTGGACAGGAGTTGTGGGCACCATTTTGGGGAAGGAAGACCTCTGCCGTATTTTAAATTCTCAATCCCACCCACCCAAGTTCCATGTGAATTTTGCAAAACTGGCTGGGTTGTGCTGCTGTAACGCACCATCTATTCCAGTCTTGTTCCCTGCTGTTTTGATTTCCCTCCCATGTTTCCTCTGCCTCTTTCTCCGCCTCAGGTCTGGGGAACCTGCATTGGACTCCAACTCCCATCAGCGCCCAGCATGGCCAAGTGTCATGGCTGATGGGAGTTGTATCTGGAAGCATGCTGCCTTAGATAAACCTCCTTTCTTCAAGGTTTTAAAGCCAAGGCTGGGTGGCCATCGGTCATGGATGATTTAGTTGAGATTCCTGCACTGCAGCGGGTTCAACTAGAATGACCCTTGGGGTCACTTCCAACTCCTCGAAAGATTCCACCAATGGTGTCCCTGAAAATTTTTACACATCACTTGGGAAGACAGGCAAACTAATATCAGTGTACTGGAAGAAGCAAAGATCACCAGTGTTGAAGCAATGATTCTTCAACATCAACTTTGTTGGACTGGTCATGTTGTGTGGATGCCTGATGATCGCCTTCCAAAGCAACTACTCTATTCCGAACTTAAAAATGGAAAGCGTAGTGCTGGTGGTCAACAAAAGAGGTTTAAAGACTGTCTCAAGGCAAATCTTAAAAAATGTAGTATAAAGGTGAAGGTACCCCTGACCATTAGGTCCAGTCGTGGCAGACTCTGGGGTTGCGGTGCTCATCTCACTCTATAGGCCGAGGGAGCTGGCGTACAGCTTCCGGGTCATGAGGCTAGCATGACTAAGCCGCTTCTGGTGAACCAGAGCAGCGCACAGAAATACAGTTTACCTTCCTGCCGGAGTGGTACCTATTTATCTACTTGCACTTGACATGCTTTTGAACTGCTAGGTTGGCAGGAGCAGGGACTGAACAATGGGAGCTCACCCCGGTGCAGGGATTCGAACCACCAACCTTCTGATCCGCAAGCCTTCGGCTCTGTGGTTTAGACCACAGCGCCAAACACTGACAACTGGGAAACACTGGCCTGCGAGCGCTCCACTTGGAGAACAGCCTTTACCAAAGGTGTCATGGGCTTTGAAGACACTTGAACTCAGGACGCAAGAGAGAAGCGTGCTAAGAGGAAGGCACGCTTGGTAAATCCACACCATGATCAGCTCCCGCCTGGAAACCAATGTCCCCGCTGTGGAAGGACGTGTGGATCCAGAATTGGCCTCCACAGTCACTTACGGACTCACTGTTAAAACCGTGTTTATGGAAGACAATCTTACTCGGCTATAAGTGATCGCCAGAGAAGAAGACTTCCAACTCTATGATTCTAATAAAGTAGAGGTAGAACATAGCCATTGTGGCTAGTGGCCAGTGATTGCTTTGTCCTCCATGAATTTGTCTAATCCTCTTTCAAAGCCATCCAAGTTGGAGGCCATCGCTTACAATTCTCTAATGGAAGCGTCAAGACTGCCACCTACTTTTCCCCATTGGTAAAATACAGCAGGACGTACCAACTTTACTTAAGCTTCAATGGTCAATGAAGATTTTACATTGTCTGCTCCGCTAAATAATATTCCCATGCTCTTGACTGAATGGGTGTGGCAACAGAAGAGAAAGAGAGTATCTTACAGCAGCCTTATAATGTAGTTCAGGGACAGGGTGGAGGCTAGTTTGGTTTTGCAACCCAAAACGGTCCTTGGAGCGGAAACCTTGCACTCCATCGAGTTGCATGCATATACCTCTAAACGTGTTTTAAAATTAAAAAAGGAATCAATTTTCCAACAGGTTCCTAGTTAGAAAGCGCATCAAATCCTCCACTGCTTGCTTACCCTTTGCTCTCTTTTTTCAGTGGTTGGAGGAGGCAAATTGGTGCCTGAGTGTTGCTATGTCAAAACTTGGGTTTCGTCCATCAATTTCCATGGGGAGCTCTCGCTTCTATCCCAGGGGAAGATGGAAAAAGAAGAGAGCTACGGGTCTCAGAAACAGCCCTATGCGTGATCTAACTGGGAGGTCTATGTCCAACAGACGATACCCCAGACCTCTAGAGAGTCTATCATGTACCTGGCAAACAAAGGGAAAGAGGCCCTTGCTGATGTGGAGGCCATCCAGTCCGAGCGGGAAGACAGACGCTTGCGCCAGTGCACAACCCACGGCTGTCATGTTGTTGAGGTACGGCTGCGAGTTCTGGATGTATCTGTGAAGGAACGGAAGGTGTGAGAGACCTAAAGCGGGGATTTGCATCAGAAAGGATCTAAACCAGGCTGCCCTCGGTGCCCACATTATGAAGTTGCTTGTATATTTTGTGAGATGTGTTGTATGATATATATACAGTGGTACCTCAGGTTACAGACGCTTCAGGTTACAGACGCTTCAGGTTACAGACTCCGCTAACCCAGAAATAGTACCTCGGGTTAAGAACTTTACCTCAGGATGAGAACAGAAATCGTGCGGCGGCAGCGGGAGGCCCCACTAGCTAAAGTGGTGCTTCAGGTTAAGAACAGTTTCAGGTTAAGAATGGACCTCCGAAATGAATTAAGTACCGTATTTTTCGCACCATAGGACGCACTTTTTCCCTCCTAAAAAGCAAGGGAAAATGTGTGTGCGTCCTATGGAGCGAATGCAGGCTTTCGCTGAAGCCTGGAAAGTGAGAGGGGTGGGTGCGCACCGACCCCTCTCGCTCTCCAGGCTTCAGGAAGCTATCCGCTAGCCGTGGGAGACCCAGCTCTCCCACGGCTAGCGGAGCGCTGCATTAATCCCGAAGCTTGGGGCGTGCAGAGCTCAGCGCGCCCCAAGCTTCTGGGTGCCGGCAAGGTCTCCGCTAGCCGTCTAGACCTTGCCGGCACCCAGAAGCTTGGGGCGCGCTGAGCTCCGCAGCCCCAAGCTTCGGGATTAGCGCTCCGCTAGCTGTGTCTAGGCTGCGGATAGCAGCCTGCTTCCCGGAGCGTCGGGCGCCCTGAAAGCAGAGCGCCCGGCGCTTCGGGAACACATCCGCAGCCTAGGCAACCCTGCGGGAGGTCCCGCAGGGATGTCTAGGCTGCGGATAGCAGCCTGCTTCCCGGAGCGTTGGGCGCCCTGAAAGCAGAGCGCCCGGCGCTTTGGGAACTCATCCGCAGCCTAGGCAACCCTGCGGGAGGTCCCGCAGGGATGTCTAGGCTGCGGATAGCAGCCTGCTTCCCGGAGCGTCGGGCGCCCTGAAAGCAGAGCGCCCGGCGCTTCGGGAACACATCCGCAGCCTAGGCAACCCTGCGGGAGGTCCTGCAGGGATGTCTAGGCTGCGGATAGCAGCCTGCTTCCCGGAGCGTCGGGCGCCCTGAAAGCAGAGCGCCCGGCGCTTCGGGAACTCATCCGCAGCCTAGGCAACCCTGCGGGAGATCCCGCAGGGATGTCTAGGCTGCGGATAGCAGCCTGCTTCCCGGAGCGTCGGGCGCCCTGAAAGCAGAGCGCCCGGCGCTTCGGGAACACATCCGCAGCCTAGGCAACCCTGTGGGAGATCCCGCAGGGATGTCTAGGCTGCGGATAGCAGCCTGCTTCCCGGAGCGTCGGGCGCCCTGAAAGCAGAGCGCCGGCGCTTCGGGAACACATCCGCAGCCTAGGCAACCCTGCGGGAGGTCCCGCAGGGATGTCTAGGCTGCGGATAGCAGCCTGCCGCCCGGCGGGTGGGGCGCCCTGAATCAGAGCGCCCCTCGCGCCGGGCAGACATCCGCAGGGTGGGGAGCCCTGCAGGAGTTCCCTGCAAGGCTCCCCAAGCTGCGGATAGCAGCCTGCCGCCCGGCGGGCGGGGCGCCCTGAATCAGAGCGCCCCTCGCGCCGGGCAGACATCCGCAGGGTGGGGAGCCCTGCAGGAGTTCCCCGCAAGGCTCTCCAAGCTGCGGATAGCAGCCTGCCGCCCGGCGGGTGGGGCGCCCTGAATCAGAGCGCCCCTCGCGCCGGGCAGACATCCGCAGGGTGGGGAGCCCTGCAGGAGTTCCCTGCAAGGCTCCCCAAGCTGCGGATAGCAGCCTGCCGCCCGGCGGGCGGGGCGCCCTGAATCAGAGCGCCCCTCGCGCCGGGCAGACATCCGCAGGGTGGGGAGCCCTGCAGGAGTTCCCCGCAAGGCTCTCCAAGCTGCGGATAGCAGCCTGCCGCCGGGCGGGTGGGGCGCCCTGAATCAGAGCGCCCCTCGCGCCGGGCAGACATCCGCAGGGTGGGGAGCCCTGCAGGAGTTCCCTGCAAGGCTCCCCAAGCTGCGGATAGCAGCCTGCCGCCCGGCGGGCGGGGCGCCCTGAATCAGAGCGCCCCTCGCGCCGGGCAGACATCCGCAGCGTGGGGAGCCCTGCAGGAGTTCCCTGCAAGGCTCTCCAAGCTGCGGATAGCAGCCTGCCGCCCGGCGGGTGGGGCGCCCTGAAGCAGAGCGCCCCTCGCGCCAGGCAGACATCAGCCAGCCCCACAAGCTCGGGGGACAGCAGGGAGGCGCAGCGCCACTATCCCGCTGTTCCTCGACCTGGTTCGCTTTCCCTGACCTGCTTTTGGGGGGGGAAATAAAGGGAAATTTTTTTCCCTTTATTTCCACCCCAAAAAACTAGGTGCGCCCTATGGTCCGGTGCGTCCAATCGTGCGAAAAATACGGTACTTAACCCGAGGTACCACTGTATACCTGATTGGCCATCTCGAAGGGGGGGCGAGAGACTGGGTTAGACCCCTGATGGCAGGGAATAGTGAAATGCTGAAGGACACGAGGAAGTTTTTTCGCGCCATGGATTTGATGTTTTCCAGCGAGATTGAACAGGGACTGGTGCGCAGACAATTGATGGCTTGCAAACAGGGGAGCCGATCGGTTCGTGAGTACTGGACTGAGTTTACAATGTTGATACATAAATTGGGATGGGACCTATCGGCGGAACCCATTCAAATGCTCTTTGAAGAGGGGCTTTCTTTGGCGGTGAAAGACGAACTTTCCCGGGCGCCCAGGGCGGAGTCTATGGACCAGCTGACCAAATCAGCGCTGACCATTGGAGCGCGCCAGGAGGCAAGAGCCTTGGAGAAGCGGGAGGGGAAAGGAGAGCGTTGGAGGGATTTCCGCATTCCAGAGATTCCAGAGCCAAGTTTCCCGCCAGGAGAGCCGATGGAAGTTGGAACAGCGCGCGCGCGCGCAGTTTCAAATCCCAGTGAAGGGAGGAAGAAGGAGGGAAAGAGCGCCAAGAAATGTTATCTCTGCCAGCAGCCAGGTCACTTTGCCAGAGTCTGCCCGCAAAGAAAGGAATGGCAAGGGATGGCGGGAGCTGTTGGGGGGAAGGAGGAGGGAGTTCAGGAGCCAGTAAAAGCCAACGCCTGGCTGCCACCGTCAGGGCACTGCAGCCAGGCCAAGGAGCAGTAAAAGTGCCCACTCCGGAACCTCCAAGACCAGCCCTAGTAATAGAGGTGTTGCTAGAGCTGGCAAACGGATACCCACTAAAGACAAAGGCGCTGTTGGACTCAGGCAGCTCCTGTAATTTTATGAGTAAGGAGTTTGCAGCTGAACACCAGATACAGACACTCCCTTTAAGCAACCCCCTGCAGGTGACCACGATCGATGGGAGGGAGCTGTTGGGAGGAGAAGTTAGCCTACAGACCGTCCCAATGGTTATGAGGGTGGCCAGGCACACCGAAAGGATAGCGTTCAATGTGGCCACCCTGGGAGGGGCTCCCGTCATTTTGGGAATGAGCTGGCTAGCGTTGCATGACCCGCTAGTGGGCTGGCATCAGAGAGTGGTCTCCTTTGGGTCAGCACATTGCCTGGAACACTGCAGAGAGGGAAAGGTGCCAGAAGGGGCAAAAGCCTTTCTAGCAGGGACGGAAGTGGCGGACAAAGGGAAGGTGCCCAAACAATACGCTGACCTGAGCAAGGTCTTCAGCGAAAGGGAAGCAGATAAACTACCACCGCATAGAGACTTTGACTGCCAAATTAA
Organism: Podarcis raffonei; assembly: GCF_027172205.1. Classification (NCBI taxonomy): domain Eukaryota; kingdom Metazoa; phylum Chordata; class Lepidosauria; order Squamata; family Lacertidae; genus Podarcis; species Podarcis raffonei. The sequence goes on along the minus strand of NC_070603.1, from coordinate 107,769,379 downwards.
CCTGGTCCCTGGGGCCCAGCTCCCCGTGGGCAAGCTGTACGCCATGTCAGACAGGGAAATGCAGGAGTTAAGGGAGTTTATTGATAAAAACCTGAAGAGGGGCTTCATCAGAGAGTCCAGAGCGGTGGGGGGGAGCCCAGTGTTTTTTGTGGACAAAAAAAACACGGATAAACCCAGGCTTGTAGTGGACTACCGGCGGCTAAATGCCGTGTCAGAACCAGTGACTTTCCCCATGCCCAGGATTGATGACATTTTGACCAGGGTGAGGAAGGGAAAGATATTCACGAAACTGGACCTGAGAGGGGCATACAACCTGATACGAATAAAGAAAGGGGATGAATGGAAAACCACCATGTTCACCCCTTTGGGGGCTTTTGAATATCTCGTTATGCCATTCGGATTGCAATCAGGCTCCGCCTGTTTTTAATCGCTCATGAACCATGTCCTGGGACCTTTGCTCTACAAGAATTGCGTGGCCTTCCTCGATGACGTGCTGATATATTCAGAGAATGAGGAGCAGCATGTAAAGGATGTCAGGGAAGTGCTGAGCCAGCTGCAAGCAAACCAGCTGTGGGTGAAATTGGAGAAGTGTCAGTTTCACACCAAGGAGGTGGAATTCCTGGGGTACCGCTTATCAGACAAGGGATTAGCCATGGATCCAGGCAAGGTCCAGGCGGTGCTGGAATGGAAGACACCGAAAACGAAAAAGGATGTGCAAAGGTTCTTAGGGTTTGGGAACTTTTACCGTAAATTCATCAAGAACTTTGCCCACTTAACGGCTCCCATCACGGACTGTCTAAGCAGCAAGAAGAAATTCGTTTGGACGGCGGAGGCGGAGCAAGCATTTGAGGAATTGAAAAGGGCATTCGCTTCGGAAGAACAGCTCCTGCATGTGGATTTACAAAAACCCATGAGAGTGGAAACTGATGCCTCAGACCGGGCGGTGGGGGCGGTGCTGCTTCAGCCAGGGAGCAATAAGTCGGAATGGAGACCGTGTGCCTTCTTTTCGCGTAAGCTGAACAAATCCGAGAGGAACTACACCGTATATGACCGAGAACTACTCGCCATTCACGAAGCGTTCCGGAGATGGAGACACTTACTAATTGGCGCACAGCATAAGGTGCAAGTGTGTACGGACCACAAGAATTTGGAGTATTGGAGAACGGCACGAGTGCTCAACCAACGACAAGTGAGATGGGCCCAGGAGTTCTCCAAATTCCATTTTGAAATCTGCTATGTGCCAGGTCCAGAAAACATCAGAGCGGACGCTCTCTCTCGCAAACCTGAATATTTGGGGGGGGAGGGAGCGCCTGAAGAGAGACATATTATCCCAGAGGACCACTGGGTGTGTGGGGCGGCCTGGGTGGGGCAAAGAGAACTGGTAGAGGGAACGGTAAATGATGAATACGCCCAGGATAAGCTCAGAGGTTTAAGGAGAGAGGGAGAAGACCCCGGAGGTTTTGAAGAAAGAAACGGGGCATTGTATTACAAAGGGGCACTATATATACCCGAAGGGGAATTGAGGGGGAGAGTACTCAAACAGCTGCACGACAATCCCACAGCGGGGCATTTTGGGCAACACAAGACCATGTGGTTGGTGACCAGGGAGTTTTGGTGGCCCAAGATGAGGGAGGATGTACGGGAGTATGTGAGAAGGTGTGACCAATGCCAGAGAGCCAAAGGAGAAAGGCGGGCACCAGCGGGGTTATTAGAACCGTTACCCACACCAGAACGACCGTGGGAGGCGGTATCGATAGATTTTATGACTGATCTGCCTAAATCCCAGGGGAAAACTGCCATACTAGTCGTAGTAGACCTGTTAACTAAGATGGGTCACTTTGTAGCTTGCTCACATGCAGTCACGGCGGAAGAGACAGCGAAATTGTTTGTAGAACATATTTTTAGGCTGCATGGCGCCCCCTTGAGGGTGGTCTCCGACAGAGGGAAACAGTTCACGTCCAGATTCTGGAGGAAACTTATGAGCTTGTTGCACGTAGAGGTCAACTTTTCGACTGCCAGGCACCCTGAGACCAATGGGCAGGCGGAGAGGGCAAACGGTATCCTCCAACAATACCTGAGGTGTTATGTCAATGACAGAGAGAACGATTGGGTCGAAAAGTTAGCGCTAGCGGAATTTGCTTACAATAATGTGGAGAATGTGTCCACCGGGATGAGCCCCTTTTTGGCTAATTATGGGTGCCACCCCAGGGCGTTTCCAGGGGGAGGAGGGGAGAGATGGAGTGTCCCGGCCGCTGAGCATTTTGTAGAAGAAATGGAAGCGATCCATCGTCAACTCCAACTCAACTTAGAAAGGGCCAAAGAAGAATATAAGAGGCAGGCAGACAAGAGCAGAAGGGAAGGTGAAACCATTAGGGTGGGGAGTCAGGTCTGGCTATCAACCCAAGGGTTGCCGTTCAAGGGGGGTTGCAAGAAATTGAGACCCAAAAGATTGGGACCATTTGAGGTCATCCAACAGGTCAACCCGGTGGCTTTCAGACTCCGGTTACCGAACCACATGAAACTGCACCCAGTATTCCACAGGTCATTACTGTCACCATATAGGGGGGAAGGTGAAGGGGTATCCACACGGGGGCCAGCCATAGAAGAAAGGGAAAGCAGCAACCATGTGGCGGAAATCATCGACTCCAGGTGGAAGGGTAATCAGGTGGAGTATTTGGTCGCGTGGGAAGGGGAACCGGAGTCGGAAAACACCTGGGTGACGGCAGAGGAGGTCCGTGACGAGATCTTGATCGAAACGTTCCACCAAAGGTTCCCCAGGAAACCTCAGCCAGTAGCGAGGTTCCGGAGGGAGTACTTTGGCACCACCGACGATGAGGAGGAACTGGAAGGATTCAGGGAATCGGAGTTGGAAGGAGGAACAGACTCCGATGAGGAGGAGTACTTGGAAACCGGAAACAGCAAGAGGTGGAGGGAAGTGTTCGAAACTTCGGAAGATGAGGGAGGTTCCTTCAGGGGTTTTGCTCCCTCGCCTCCCACAGAGGAGGGGAGGGAAGGGGGTGAAGGGGGCCCTGGAGGGGAGGTGGATGTCAGGGAACTGCCATCTGAGACGCAGGAGGTGAAAGGGCTCACGGAGGGTGAGAGAGACCATTCAGCTGAGGAGGGGACCAGCAGGGGGAGAAGTGGAGTTCCAAGGGAAAGTGAGTCGGAGGGAGGGCTCAGAGACACTTCAAGCGAAAACAGTGGGGAGGTTTCAGGACCTCCTATAGGGACACCCACTCCTCGCCGGAAACTGTCACGCCGAGAGTCCAGAAGACGCGTTTCCGTTAAGGAGCTTTTATGCTGGAAGAAGTTCCGTAAACGCCCACTGTCCGATTCAACGAGCGACTGATGGAGCCATGCTTAAGGAGCTCCGTCACAGACAGAGGTTTGTGGACTTAGCCAAACTCTGAGGGACTAGGATTTTACGCACAAGCAGCTCACCATCCCATCACAATATATTATTTTGAAGTGGCTTATTTGTACATTTGTATATTTTGAATGACATCATACCGATTATATATTTACTAACAGCTATTAGCCAGCGTGTTGCGTTTGCATTTTTGTAGATTGTCACATTTTGCAACACAGGGATTTGTGTTTGTTCACATTATGGGGAGCAACAGATTAAAGGTACGTTGTCCGGGCTTTGCATGCTCAAGAGCCATGCTGGTGTCGGATGAATGGTGTCTAACACAGAGTCTTGCATAGGGGGATAAGACAGGTGCCAAGTCCTCTCAGAAAATGTATGGATCTGTATCCGCACTGAGAACCTACCCTCGCATGTTATTAGCTCACTTTTTATAAGGCATCTGCATGACGTCATGATCAAAATATACTGTATTTTTCGCTCTATAGGATGCACCAGACCATAAGACGCACCTAGTTTTAGAGGGGGAGAACAAGAAAAGAAATTTCTCTCGCTCTCTGTGCAGCGCCCCTTCAGCGAAGCAGCAGGAGAAACGGAGCCCCTTCCATTTCTCCTCCCGCTTCGCTGAAGGGGCGCTGCGCAGAGAGGGAAAGCTGCACAGCACCTCTCCAGCGAAGCAAAGTCAGGAGAGCAAGAGGGATCGGTGCGCACCGATCCCTCTTGCTCTCCTGGCTTCGGCGAAAGCAACGTGAAGCCTCCGAAGCGCAGCGGGAGCGCTCCTACTGTGCTCCTGAGGCTTCGTGTTGCTTTCGCTGAAGCCATATTGCTTATTCGCTCCATAAGACGCATACACATTTCCCCTTAATTTTTGGAGGGGGAAAAGTGTGTCTTATAGAGCGAAAAATACGGTACTCCTCCCATGTTTTCCCTTCTCAGCTTCTAAGGCTTCCCACCATGCCCCGACTTTACAAAATCCAACTTCTAAAAACTGAATGGAGCAGCTGCACAAATTCCTCAGGTGCAGATGACTCGCTGAGCTGCTGTTCCATAGCTCTACCAGCAGAAGAGTGGGTGACTAAGTAGGTTGAGGGTTACCCACCTGACGTGCCCGTTGTAGATGTTGAAGGCCAAGCAGATGATGGCCAACAGGATACCCACGCTGGAGAGCACCGAGACAGAAATGAAGAGCTTCTGGGAGAGGTACCGGAAAGTGATGATGACCTTTGTGTAGTCAGCTGGCGGGACACCGCCTGTAGGGTATGGGGGGGAAGAACAGAGAAACTCAGGCACCGGGGAGCGCCTCATAGTCCTTTCCACCATTAGCATCCAGGAAGACTATGTTCTTTTTCCCCCCATGAATGGTTTTGCTTACCCCTTTCTGTGACCCTGGAAGACAGAGGGCAAGTTGGCCCCAGCCAATCTGACAACAACAAGGCCGCCGTGTGCATGGATGTGGCTGTGTGGCAACTGCCCTGAATGGCTCAACAAGCGCACAGACTGCCTCCTGACTCAACCCAGTTTCACATATTTCCCAAGGTCATAGCTGTCAACTTTTCCCTTTTCTTGCGAGGAATCCTATTCGGAATAAGGGAATTTCCCTTTAAAAAGGGAAAAGGTTGACAGCTATTGCCCAAGGTGCTTTACAGCAGCTTGGTCTCAGCAGACACTGGGACTTGACTTGTTTTTAAATATATCTATCTCTATTTCTTTGTGGCTCTATCAATCTATCTCTGTGTGTATGAGTAGTAAGAGAACCATGTATGGCACCTTTAGCTACTGGGAGGAAAGATGGGATTTAAATGCAGTAAATAAAATACACACACACACACACACACAGAGAGAGAGAGAGAGTCTAATTTTTCATTCACTTTTGTGAATAGCCACACCTATTTACAAATAAAATGAACCCAAGAAGTCAGGAAATTGAAAGTATTGTATGAACTATTTTGTATGCATTATATCCCCTTCATGGATCACTGCCTTGTCATGGCAAAGGGGCTTGAATAACTCCCAAGAAGCTATGAGCTATGCTGTGCATGGCCACTCAAGATGGACAGGTCATAGCCGAGAGTTTAGACTAAATGTGATCCAGCTGGAGAAGGAACTGGCAAACCACTCCAGTATTTTGCCAAGAAAACTCCATGGACATAAAAAAGGAGAAGCTTTGAGAAGAAAGTGAGAGTTTCCAAGGCATGCACTGGTTCATGGGGTCACGGAGAGTCGAAAACGACTAAACTAAAGTTACCAGTTGTCCCCGTTTCCCGGTGACAGTCCCCGGATTTACAAATCAGTCCCCTGACAAAATTCATCTATTTAGTACGAAGTTGAAAAGTGTCCCTGGATTCATTGGGAAAAAAAATCTGGTAACCTTAGACTAAACAACAACAACATGCATTATATCACTCCTTATTTTCAGTCCTGCGAGAGTCACACAACTGGTTGCCATGCCTAAAAGGTCAGTCTCTTACCAATCCATTTTTCATTGTTGTACCAGGAGAGATTATCCTTGGTGCTGTCATAATACCCAATCTTCTTATAGATGCCATCTGTTGGTAGAAGGAAGCATTACATACAGTCGGGAGGTGAAGCATTGATGCTGGGTAGGAAAGTGGGTAGGGACGCGGGTGGCGTTGTGGGTAAGAGCCTCAGCGCCTAGGGCTTGCCGATCGAAAGGTCGGCGGTTTGAATCCCCGCGGCGGGGTGAGCTCCCGTTGCTCGGTCCCAGCGCCTGCCAACCTAGCAGTTCGAAAGCACCCCCGGGTGCAAGTAGATAAATAGGGACCGCTTACTGGCGGGAAGGTAAACGGCGTTTCCGTGCGCTGCGCTGGCTCACCAGATGCAGCTTTGTCACGCTGGCCACGTGACCCGGAAGTGTCTCCGGACAGCGCTGGCCCCCGGCCTCTTAAGTGAGATGGGCGCACAACCCCAGAGTCTGTTAAGACTGGCCCGTACGGGCAGGGGTACCTTTACCTTTACCTTTTAGGAAAGTGGAACAAACCCCTAGCGGTGCAGGGGATGGGCCTGAGGCTCTCAACTTAAATTTCATGCGGATGTGGGGAGCATGGAAGGAACGGGGAGGGGGGGAGAGAAAATGAGGGGGAAGCCTAAATGGATGAGGGGGGGGGGGAGTCCAGACCTTTGGCTGGGTGGAGAGAGAGAGAGAGAGGGAGAAAGAAAGGGGTGTTAAAGAAGTTAACAAATAATAAGACAATGAATAATGGGAGGCTGAGATTGATCAGGAGCAGTACTGCACAGTGGCATATGGGGTCTGCCCAAAGTATCATGGGCCACACAGAACAGCTGCCTTGCAGGAATGTGTCAGAAGAGAAACGCACAACAACAATGATCCTCGCTCACCCTGCAGCTGTTCGATGAGGGTCCAGGCCATCCGAGAGCCGCTGGCATCAAAGACCACATGTCCCTGGTGAGGAAAGGGAAAGGGAGTTGCATATTCAGTAGTTGGGCCTGGTGAGCACTTCATGTTCCCAATTCCTACAGCTATAATTTGTGGGTTGCCATCTGTTTTTATTCTGATCTTAATCTGATTTTAAGATGTATTTTAATTGATTGTTTGATTTTATGTGTTGAATTTATTATATACTCTGCTGTTAGCTGCCCTGAGCCCGGTCCTGGCTGGGGAGGTTGGGATATAATAATAATAATAATAATAATAATAATAATAATAATAATAATAATACTTTTCAGTGCTTGTGCTTTTTCATGGGGGTGCAGGGGTACACATACCCCTAAACATTTTGTGAATCTTTGTACTTTTGTCCATTTACTGTACAGTGGAACCTCGGGTTGCAAACGCGATCCATGCGGGAGGCACGTTCGCAACCTGCAGCATTCGCAACCCGAAGCGTCGCATCTGCACACATGCGGGACGCAATATGGTGCTTCTGCGCATACGCAAAGCGCCGAAACCTGGAAGTAACCTGTTCCAGTACTTGCGAGTTTCGGTGCGTCCATAACCTGAAAATGCGTAACCCAAAGTGTCTGTAACCCGAGGTACCACTGTATTTATTTTTCCTGATTTGAACTATAAAATGGTGATTTTCTTGAGTCAAAATGAGAGTACCCCTAAACATTTTTAAGGGAAAAAAGCACTGTGCATATTAATACAGGGTCTCCCAAGTTTCAGGGTGGCATACAAATACTGTACAGACAGACAGACAGATATGTGGGCATTTCTAAATCCCAAACATCCACATTCTGCCCCAAGCAGATCCGGTTCAAGAGCCACGCACAGAGACTCCCTCAAAGGCTGAAGAGTTGAGGGCTCGGTAGATCTCATCTGTGATAGTCCTGTTGTTATAATTGAAGTCTTCCAGCCGCAGGCCCTTCTTCACCAGCTCCGTGGAGGTCTTGTTGAGTGCGAGTGCCAGGGCCCAGATGGCATCATAGGCCAGCGGAGCCTCCTGGAAGCCTCCCGTCTCCTCCGGGGATTTTTCCACCCGCTTCGTCAGCTTCTCAATGAATTCCTGTGATGTCTGTAGGGGACAAAAGTGTTAAGTTGTGGGTGAACATATCAGACGACACAGCGATTCTTCAAACAGCTCTTCTTTATTCAGATGCCAGAACAGAACTGAACTGAAGGGCTCAGCCAGCCTGCTTATATAGAGCTCCAGTACCTTGTTACTGTAACAACTTTCTAAAACTATCCAGTCACTGAACATCACTTTCGATCCTTCATTTGCATAACTATCTACAGTATCCCCCTGCTGGCCCAGGGTGAGAACTTCAGTACATAACAAAAAGAAAGATTGAAAATGATCCCCAGACATGTAAATTATGGTTAAGGTCGGATGGATAATGTGTTGTCTCTGTATCACGATTTGATTTTGCTACAGGATTGAGCCTTAAAGTTGCAGCAAGTTTTGTTTTTCCAGGCACCCCTGTCCTTTCACCCCATGTTGACTCTATAATGGCATTTTAATGTTTTGATGTTGTATTTTAATCTGGTTTTCAAGTTGTATTTCAATCAATTTGTTTTTATATCGGTTGTTAGCCGCCCTGAGCCTGGTCTTGGCTGAGGAGGGCGGGCTATATATAAAAGTTGTTATTATTATTATTATTATTAAAATACGTAAGTTAATCCTACCTAGTAAAAAAGAAAAAACCAATGGCTTCTCAAAGATCTGGTGTAAAATTCTTAAGACTGAATAAAGTTTTAAAAGTATTAACTGTCACATGAATCAACTCTCTTTAACAGACAGAAATCCATTAAGGCGAAATCTTGCTTAAAAAATCTGGGAGGGGGGAAGCGGGTTTTTAAAATTTGGTTTTCGTTTATTTGGAATAGTACAAAAGTTTTCGCTCCCTTTGACAGTGTATATTGCTTTCACCATTGTCCATAACCTGCAGTTTGAGCAAACGTCTGGTTTCTGTTTTTTTTTAAAATCACCTCTCAGCTTGAACCAGACCTCTCCAGACTTTCGCCTTGGAGCCAGCTCTCAACAACAAGAGTTAGGCTTGGGACATTTGACAACATTTGTGGCTTAGGACCCTTGAATCTACAAGACCGCCTCTCCTGGTATGCCCCGCAGAGGACCTTAAGGTCCATGAATAACCATAGTTTAGAGGTCCTAAGGAAGTCAGACTATCCTCCACCAGGGCCAGGGCCTTCTCAGTGATGGCTCCGACCTGGTGGAATGCTCTGTCCCATGAGACTAGGCCCCTTCAGGATTTAACCTCCTTCCGTCGAGCCTGTAAGACAGAGCTATTCCGCCTAGCCTTTAATTTGAATTCAGCCTGATCTTTTATTTCCCTTCCCTCCCCCTCCCTTTTTATGAAGATCACCCACTCTTGAGACCCCACAGCTAATTCTCCCCTGGCCTCCTCGCTGGCCCAAGGAGGACCAATTCAGCCAGCTAGCCCTGGGGATTATCTAATTGATTTTTGAATTTTATTGTTATTCATGTTTTTATACCGTATTTTATGCTGCTTTTATAATTAAGTGTTTTAAAGTGTTTTAAATTTGGTTAGCCGCCCTGAGCCCGGTTTTTGAACGGGGAAGGGCGGGGTATAAATAAATTATTATTATTATTATTATTATTATTATTATTATTATTATTATTATTATTAACATCACCTTAGAACACCTGCAGAGTGCATTTCCTTTGCCGGCAACAAATCAGAGCCAGCCTCTACGGCGAGGGCTTCCAAACGTCAGAGTGTGACTTCCAGGCAAGCTTAAAAACCCCAACATTTGACATTTAAAAAGGTAAAGGGACCCCTGACCATTAGGTCCAGTCGTGACCGACTGTAGGGTTGCAGCGCTCATCTCACTTTATTGGCCGAGGGACCCGGCGTACAGCTTCCGGGTCATGTGGCCAGCATGACTAAGCCGCTTCTGGCGAACCAGAGCAGCGCACGGAAACGCCGTTTACCTTCCCACTGGAGTGGTACCTATTTATCTACTTGCACTTTGACGTGCTTTGGAACTGCTAGGTTGGCAGGAGCAGGGACCGAGCAATGGGAGCTCACCCTGTCATGGGGATTCGAACCGCCGACCTTCTGATCCGCAAGTCCTAGGCTCTGTGGTTTAACCCGCAGCGCCACCCACACCTCCCTATCCCCCCATGCCCTCTGAGACGCTCCCTCACCATATTGGAGATGCTGCGTGTGTTCTCTGGGTTCAACATGACAATCTCGGTGGTGATGTGGCCCTCCACGGCCTCCCTCATCTCTTCCTCGGTGCAGTTAATATTCGCATCCTTGATGCGGAACCAGTTGTCAGCGTACCAGCCAATCAGGAACCAGACGTACTTCTTCCCAAACAAGCGCTCCTTGTAGACCTGTCCCCAGTGCCGCAAGAGAGGAGAAATGAAGGTTTGCCAATAAGTAGAGTGGTCCAGTCAGGGCCATGCCATGGCTTGCATTTCATCGCAAGCCTCCTATCACACATTCTAGGAGGAAGGGCTATAGCTTAGTAGGTAAAGCTCTGATTTGCCTGCTGAGAGTCGCAAGTTCAATCTGTTAAGTTGTGGGTAGACATATCAGACGACACAGCGATTCTTCCAAAGCAGCTCTTTATTTGTAAACTGGAACAGAACTGAACTGAGGAGCTCAGTCAGCCTGCTTATATAGAGCTCCAGAACAATGTAACTGTTGCCATTTTCTAAAACTATCCAATCACTGAACGTCACTTTCGATCCTTCATTTGCATACAAACTATCCAATCACTGAACGTCACTTTCGATCCTTCATTTGCATAACTATCTACAGTATCCCCCTGCTGGCCCAGGGTGAGAACTTCAGTACATAACACAATCCCCAACATAGGTAAAATTGGGAATGAAGGAAGCTCCTTCGCTCTAGCTTCTTGTATTCCCAGAGAGGAACCTCCGCCCTAGACACCCACCTCACAGAAGACCTTCCGCGCCTCCGTCTCATAAAAGAGTCCAACGATGATACGGGCATCTTGGCGCTGTAAGGGGAAAAGTAGGGTCAGGTAGCTGGAGGGCGTTTCCACGGAGTTAAGCGCGATCTATTACTTATCACAGATTGATTGGTTATATTTCAATGCCTCTTTTCGTTCAGACGAATCCCAAAGCGGCTTACAAGCAACAGATGACAATAGCAGAGCAGAACGTCACAAATGCAGCACAAATCATATCAAATAACTAACAAATCGTCAGCAAAACGACCCCAAATTATCAAGGAAACAATTACTGCCTATGAAACAGAACTACTAAAAATAAGGTAAGCGTCACAATTGCAAGGAAAATCGCATCACAGGATTCACAAAGTGCTACAGCATTATAAACAATAGTATTAACAACATTCCCAAAGCAGCAACCAAAAATAAACTGAGCATTGCTGAATTCATGCACACATTCTCCTAACCCGATAACTCAAACTTTCATGTATCTTTTAATGAATTGAACATATGAGCACGTAGTTTGCTTCACACACACAACTGGGCCAAAGGCCCATCTTGTCCAGCATCCCGGACCCTCCAAGTGCCCCTATTATCCAGGGAAAGTCCTGGATTTACAGAAGCCGTCCCTGATTAGATTTCTGATTTGATCCCAAAATGTCCCCCTTTTCCTTAGGAAGTCGCTATTTTCATCAGAGAAATGTTGGAGGGTGTGAAGTTATGTGAACCCCCTTCCCAAGCTAAGGAGGTAAGTAACTTTACAACCTTTAGAAGATATTCGAAGGTAGCCCTGTATAGGGACGTTTTTAAATGTTTAATGTTTTATTATGTTTTTATATATGTTGGAAGCCGCCGAGAGTGGCTGGGGCAACCCAGTCAGATGGGTAGGGTATAATAATAATAATAATAATAATAATAATAATAATAATAATGGACATCCCGATTTTCATCAGAGAAATGTTGGAGGGTATGGCAGCCTGTTCTCTCAGTGGCCAACCAGATGCCACTGAGAATCCCACAAGCAAGATCTGAGCTCTCCCTGCGTATAGTTCCCTAGCTTAGCGCTATGCTTCCAACTTCAGCAGAGGCGTAGGAAGGTCAGGTGGTACCTGGAGCGGAAAATTTCTTGTCACCCCTCCACACACATTGACTTTTTTTTTGCCTGCAAAAATGGTTTTATGTTATTTCATATCTTCTCACAAAGGAATAACAAATAATAATAATAATCATCATCATCATCATCATCATCTTTTATTTATATTCCGCCCTCCCCGGCCAAAGTCGGGCTCAGGGCGGCTAACATCAGATACATAACATTGCTATAAAACCAAGCAATAATTAGATTACCTCCTAAAAAGATGTCAAAATCAAATTAAAGTCTAATTAGATGGCTTTCCGCAGGGTTAGGGTTGGGAACAGTGAAATTGAAATTTCAGCCTTCATGACATAGGAAAACGGCTGAGTAAACAGCTATTTTCATGGATGAGGTTAAAGATATTAAATGATATGCATGCAATTTCATATATAGCTATATAATCTCTAGTGTAGTAAGATAAGACCTTTGGAGCAGGCATTTTCAAAAAAAGTTCTTTTATGAACGACCCTAAAAAAGGTAAAGGTAAAAGGACCCCTGACCATTAGGCCCAGTCGTGGCCGACTCTGGGGTTGCGGCGCTCATCTCGCTTTATTGGCCGAGGGAGCCGGCGTACAGCTTCCGGGTAATGTGGCCAGCATGACTAAGCACTTCTGGCGAACCAGAGCAGCGCACAGAAACACCATTTACCTTCCCGCCGGAGCGGTACCTATTTATCTACTTGCACTTTGACGTGCTTTCGAACTGCTAGGTTGGCAGGAGCAGGGACCGAGCAACGGGAGCTCACCCCGTCGCAGGGATTCGAACTGCTGACCTTCTGATCAGCCAGCCCTAGGCTCTGTGGTTTAGACCACAGCACCATCTGCGTCCCATTATGAACCACCCTAGTAGGGCAGTAATTGTTCCTTGATAATTTGTCACACCCCTCCATGATGGCACCTGGGGCGGCCCCCCTGCCCCCCTTTCCTATGCCCCTGCCAACAAGCTGCCTCTATGAAGCAGAGCGTGAAAGTGATGATTGTTCTCCCTTGTTTGTCACAGCAGGCAACCACTGCTCAGTGGTACGCTACTATCTCTTATTAAAAGGTAAAAGGACCCCTGACCACTAGGTCCAGTAGTGACTGACTCTGGGGTTGCGGCGCTCATCTCGCTTTATTGGCCGAGGGAGCCGGCGTTTGTCCGCAGACAGCTTCCAGGTCATGTGGCCAGCAGGACTAAGCTGCTTCTGGCAAACCAGAGCAGTGCACGGAAACACTGTTTACCTTCCCACTGGAGCGGTACCTATTTATCTACTTGCACTTTGACGTGCTTTCAAACTGCTAGGTTGGCAGGAGCAGGGACCGAGCAACGGGAGCTCGCCCCGTTGTGGGGATTCGAACCGCCAACCTTCTGATCGGCAAATCCTAGGCTCTGTGGTTTAACCCACAGTGCCACCCGCATCCCTACTATCTCTTATTACGGGAATGCTATTTATGAGCAATCTGAGTTAGTCTGATTCTTTCCAAAAAAACAACTCCCAAAACCATCAAAGCTACTGGCGTCACCATCTAATTGCGGTCCTGAATTCCTGCGCTGATTGTACATTGTGCAAAGGAGAGCTTTCTTTTGTGCGCCCTGAACTTCCTGCTGCACATCACACTGGCGCACAGGGCGGCTGGCCCAATCTAGCTGCGAATTCTGCATATTTGAAGGAGACAAGGCATTCGATGAGAGAGACGTGCCGCCTCTTGCTTGGGGTTCCTGCCTCTTGCTCCTGCAGCGTGAGCGCCAATGAATCCGAAATGCAGTTTTCATTAATGTTTAATAGACCTTTCCCAAGGAGCCAGGTGATCTGAAGTCACGATGCAAAACACCCTGTTTCTGGGGTGAGGGGAAAGGGGCCACGTTGCCTATAAGCCACCCTGGCCCCATAGGGTCCCAACCAGCAGAGGGAGCAGTCTTTGGGGTAGGCAGGAGATAAGTTCTGCACCAATCAAACAGCCCTCTCTCCAAGATATACCGCATTTTTCGCTTTATAAGATGCACCAGACCATAGGATGCACCTAGTTTTTGGAGGAGGAAAACAAGAAAAAAAATACCGTATTTTTCGCCCCATAGGATGCACTTTTTCCCCTCCAAAAATGAAGGGGAAATGTGTGTGCATCCTATGGGGCGAATGCAGGCTTTCGCTGAAGCCTGGAGAGCGAGAGGCATCGGTGCGCACCGACCCCTCTCGCTCTCCAGGCTTCAGGAAGCTATCCGCAAGCCTTGCGCGCACGGCGGGAGTTCCTGCGGGCTCACAAGGCTTGCGGGCAGCAGCCTGCAGCCCCTGCGAGTGTCTGCAAGCCTTGCGCGCCTGGCGGGAGGTCCCGCGGAGCGCATGAGGCTTGGGGCGGCAGCCTGCCGCCCGAAGCACGCGGAGCCCTCCGGAGGGCTCCCCGTGCTTTGGGCAAGTGTCCGCAAGCCTTGCGCGCCCAACGGGAGGTCCCGCCGGGCGCGCGAGGCTTGGGGCGGCAGCCTGTTGCCCAAAGCATGGGGAGCCCTCCGGAGGGCTCCCCGTGCTTCGGGCGAGTGTTCGCAAGCCTTACGCGCCCGGCGGGACCTCCAGCAAGACTTGGGGCGGCAGCCTGCAGCCCGAAGCATGCGGAGCCCTCCAGAGGGTGCCCCGTGCTTCGGGCAGGTGTGTGCAAGGCTTGGGGCGGCAGCCGCGGCTGGGGGAGGAATAAATTTTTTTTATTCATTTCCCCCCCAAAAAACGAGGTGCGTCCTATGGGCCGGTGCACCCTATAGGACGAAAAATATGGTATTCTGAATCCCAGAAGCCAGAACAGCAAGAGGGATCTGGTTTCTGGGATAGCCTTTTGCTGTTCTGGCTTCTGGGATAGCCACGCAGCCTGCATTCGCTCCATAAGAAGCACACACATTTCCCCTTACTTTATAGGAGGGGGAAAGTGCGTCTTACAGAGCGAAAAATACGGTGTGTATATATATATATATAGAGAGAGAGAGTGCTCTTGTTTTCTTCTGCAATAATAAATGCAGCCACTCGCTGACATGAAAAGGGAACAAGGCAGCTATATTCCGATTGCTGCTGCTGGATGCTTCTTGCAAGCGTTGCCTGCTTGTTCTTTTTTAAAAAAGAGAAAACCCAACCCAACAGGGGATGCGAAGTGCTGCGGCAGTATCTGGCTCATTCATTCTGATGGCATCAGTTCTCCCCTGAGCAGAAGCTGTCAGGAGGATTGGGGGTGGCGCTGTCTGTCCATCTGTCGGCTCAAGGGATGGCAGCTGCCGCCAGAACGAGAAAGGCACTGAATTTCAGGGGTGGCTTCTTTCTTCCTCACCTTGCCTTCCCCCCCATGCCAGTCTCCACCAGCACGTGTGTGTGCCAGAAGCACCTACCAATCGTGATTGGCTTGGAGCATGTGGGGGCAATGTAAGCCCATCTCATAGATTATATAGATTCACTTTTTGATATACACTCTGCCTTTCCACAAAGGAAACGGCGTTCAGAGGTGCTTAGGGTGAAGAAAATGGACGGGAGGTTTTTTTCCTCCGTTAAAAATTTGAAGGAAGAATAGAAAAAAGAGTTGGAGCAATGTATTGAGAAAGAAGTCCCTAAAAAGGTTAAATATTTAGGGATATGGTTAGCATCAAGAAATATAAATATCTACAAAGACAATTATGAAAAAGTGTGGCTCGAGACAAAAAGAAATCTAGAAATATGGAGCAGAACGAATCTCTCCCTGTTAAGAAAAAGAGCAGCAGTAAAAAGGAATGTTTTGCCAAAAATGCTATTTCTTTTCCAGTCAGTCCCAGTAATGGTGAAAGACGATTGCCTCAAAAAATGGCAGAAGGAAATTTCCAAGTTTATCTGGGGGTGCAAAAGGCCAAAGGCCCCTCTACGGAATCTACAGCAGGTAGGGATGGCCACCTACTACTTGGAAGACAGACAGACAGACAGACAGACAGACAGCTAGACAGACAACCTTGTGGAAGATAAGGCTATCACAAGGAAGCAGAGTGGCTGTTAAACTCCTGTCCTACTTGCCTGACAAAGTGCAGGGTAAACAATATCTACAAAATTTAATCCAAAAGCGTTCCAATTACAAGAGCAGCCATGCATTTCAAATGCAACATCCATGTTTCAATAATATATTGGTAACTGCTAGTTAAAAGCTTTCACTAACTCGCATATACAGTTGTACCTTGGTTTTCGAACAGCATAGTCCACAAACAACTTGGAACTTGAACGCCGCAAACCTGGAAGCAGGTGTTCTGCTTTACAAACTTTGCCTCAGAAGCCGAATGTCCGGTGTGGCTTCCGCGGCTTCCGATTGGCTGCAGGACGCTCCTGCAGCCAATCTGAAGCCACGCCTTGGTTTCCGAACGTGTCGGAAGTCAAACGGACTTGCGGAACACATTCTGTTAGAAAACCAAGGCACGACTGTACTAATAAAGGAAGCATTTAGTTTATTAATAGTCATCCCTGATCCAGGCTCATTGGAATCTCTACGTTCTTATAATTAGAAAACTGCCACTCAGATAATGTTAACGAACGTATCTAAGAAATGTTGCATGATTTAACTCCTAGTTCCTTTATCTCTCCCCCTTTGTTTCCTTTTCTTCTCTTTCCTCTGTTATTAGATTGCAAATGTATAAGTGTTGCACATTGTTAAATTGTTATAAACTGAATATGTATGTGTGTGTGTGTGTGTGTGTATGCACACATACACACACCAAAAATTTCTGCATAGGTTTTCAAAATCTAAGGACTGCATCCAACTAAGTTTTATTCAGGATAGACCCACTGAAATGCATGGACCTAAATTAGTCCTATCTATTAATTTCAAAGCATCTGCTCTGAATGGGACTAAGATTGGATGCAACCCTAACTGTGAAAAAGCATCATTGGTAGTTGGCCAAGTAATGGGGGTTGGGACGAGGAAGCAAGAAAGTTTTGACACCCTTCCTTCCACCCAGATCACCTCCCCCACATACACACACACTCTGTCACTTGGGGTAATATAACACACTGCCCCCCCACAGCAAGGGCATTCTCAAAATTTCAGTCAATTAACCCTCCATTCCCATCACTTGGGAAGACAGGCGAACTAATCCCAGTGTACTGGAAGAAGCAAAGATCACCAGTGTTGAAGCAATGATTCTTCAACACCAGCATTGTTGGACTGGTCATGTTGTGCAGATGCCTGATTATCATCTTCCAAAGCAACTATTCTATTCCGAACTTAAAAACAGAAAGCGTAATGCTGGTGGTCAACAAAAGAGGTTTAAAGACTGTCTCAAGGCAAATCTAAAGAAATGCAGTATAAACACCCCAAACTGGGAAACACTTGCCTGCGAGCACTCCAATCGGAGAACAGCTTTTACCAAACTCGGGACGCAAGGGATAAACGTGCTTAGAGGAAGGCACGCTTGGCAAATCCATGCCGTGATCAACTCCTGCCCAGAAACCAATGTCCCCACTGTGGAAGGACATGTGGATCCAGAATTTGCCTCCACAATCACTTATGGACTCGTTGTTAAAACCGTGTTTATGGAAGACAATCTTACTCGGTTACGAGTGATCGCCAGAGAAGAAGAAGAAGTATCACCCTGCAGATATATGTCAAACGATTAAGAAGTGGTCCCCAAATGCATGTTTGCATTAAAGGTGGGCCCTGGGTCTGAAAAGGTTGACAACGCCTGGTTAGCCGAGGCCAAAGGGATGTGGCTCGTGGTTATGAACCCTCCTTGCGGCTGCCACCCAGAGCACACTTACTCGGGAGAAAGCCCCACTGAAGACACTGGAGCTTATCTTCCAGCAAACACGTCTAGGATTCTGCTGTCCGTTTGCGATATGTACACTGGGACGAAACTTTTCACAGCTCCGCACGAGCCCGTCCCTGCCCCACAACAGCCTGAAGCTGTCCCAGGCAGCAAAAAGCACAGATCTGGCACGTACAAAAAGCAGAGATTCAAAGCAATCCAAATACAGCGGTACCTTGGGTTACATACGCTTCAGCTTACAGACTCCGCTAGCCCAGAAATATTACCTTGGGTTAAGAACTTTGCTTCAGGATGAGAACAGAAATCGTGCTCCGGTGGCGCAGCGGCAGCAGTAGGCCCCATTAGCTAAAGTGGTGCTTCAGGTTAAGAACAGCTTCAGGTTAAGTACAGACCGCTGGAACGAATTAAGTACTTAACCTGAGGTACCACTGTATCCCACCCACCCTTGTTGAAGGGGGTTTGGATGAAGCAAAGCGGAGTCCCTCTGCCCTCCCTGCCAACAGGGTTCTCTAAACCTGCGGTCAGTGCGCACCCACCCCTCACACACCCCCTCGCAGCCAGGATCACCTTCAGATTCTTGACGGGCACAGCAGGGTCAGAGAAGAAGCTCTGGCGGAAAGTGATCTCGATCCCGGCTTCTTTGACTCGCTCTTCCAGGTCATCCAAGGTCTATGGGAATGAAGAAGGAGGCGCAGAGATAAGGAAGGAATAGGTGATGTTGGAGTGGAACAATGGTTCAGTGTAAAGATAATGCTAAAATAGGGGATGCAATGGTGGTTTAGGATAAGGGTTTTAAAAATCAGCAGTGCACGTTCCCTGTGCTTCTACAACCTCACTGGTAAAGTACCTTTTGTAAAGGTAAAGGGACCCCTGACCATTAGGTCCAGTCGTGACCGACTCTGGGGTTGCGCCGCTCATCTTGCCTTATTGGCCGAGGGAGCCGGCGTACAGCTTCCAGGTCATGAGGCCAGCATGACTAAGCCGCTTCTGGCGAACCAAAGCAGTGCACGGAAACGCCGTTTACCTTCCCGCCAGAGCAGTACCTATTTATCTACTTGCACTTTGACGTGGTTTCAAACTGCTAGGTGGGCAGGAGCAGGGACTGAGCAACGGGAGCTCACCCCGTCGCAGGGATTCGAACCGCCGATCTTCGGATCGGCAAGTCCTAGGCTCTGCGGTTTAACCCACAGCGCCACCTTTTGTATCCAACAGCAAATGCAGCTTCCTGAGAATCCCTGTTTCTATTTTATTCAAAAAAAAATTCTAGCCCCTGTGGCTGTAGGGCAATACCTGAAAAATATTCAGAAACCTTTTGTTGTTGTTGTTGGAGAGGGGACGGCTTCACTGGGCAGCCATTCTCCATAACTCCTTTCCTCTTGCCGTGGCAAACAAAACCAATTTTGTGCAAAACATAAGTAAAGGTAAAGGTACTCCTGCCCGTAGGGGCCAGTCTTGACAGACTTTAGGGTTGTGCGCCCATCTCACTCAAGAGGCCGGGGGCCAGCGCTGTCCGGAGACACTTCCGGGTCACGTGGCCAGTGTGACATCGCTGCTCTGGCGAGCCAGAGCCGCACACGGAACGCCGTTTACCTTCCCGCTAGTAAGCGGTCCCTATTTATCTACTTGCACCCGGGGGTGCTTTCGAACTGCTAGTTTGGCAGGCGCTGGGACCGAGCAGCGGGAGCGCACCCCGCCACGGGGATTCGAACCACCGACCTTTTGATCGGCAAGCCCTAGGTGCTGAGGCTTTTACCCACAGCACCACCCGCGTCCGTGCAAAACATAGGTGACCGCTAATTTGGCTCCTCTTAAGAGCCAAATTACGCATTACATTAAATGTGCTTAAAAAACCCCAAGGATGATGATGGTGATAAAAAAGATGCAATGTAAGGGCCCCACCCCCAAACCAAACAGGAACTGCTGCACAGCAGTTACCAAAAATATATCCTTTCCTTCTTGCACTGGTTTAATGAGAATCGCCCCCAAGCTATTAGCTCTCCACTGGGCTATTTGCTTGCTGTGAGTAATAGCCTGTTTGCAAGTAAAGACCTAGGCAGGGAACAGCCAGGACAGGAAAGCTAATTGACAAGAGTAGGGGAGGAGGAGGATAACAAGGAGTTTGCTGGTGATCCTTTATCAGTGAAAGACAGGCAAGAGTCTCTGGAGGAAAAGTTCTGAGCGTGAGGAGAAGTGTTTACTGTCCCAATGCCAACTCCTTTCCCAGTGCCGGATTTACGTATAAGCTGAACAAACTATAGCTTAGGGCCCCGCTCTCTTGGGGGCCCCCCAAAAAAGTAAAAGAAAAAGAAAACTGGATGTACATTTCCAAAATATAAGATAAAAAACAAATGAAATGAAATCTACATACAGCAACAGTGTTTGGTGTTGTGTAGGCTCCTAGGATGTAATGGGCCCCACCTGTTCGCCTGTTCCCTAAAATATCACTGGTTTGCTCCTTTCTAGAAATAGGGTGCCTACATTCTGCATGGACTGGTGAAATGGCAACATGTGCAAATGGCTTTAGAGACCTATTAGGTCCATAAATTACCATATAGCATATATTCAGCACAAAAAACAGTGACAATTTGTGGACAAAGGACAGCCGGACATATAAAGTAGCTTAGGGCCTCATCAAACCGAAATCCAGCCCTGCCCTTTCCTCACACTGAGCCATAATCTATTCATTTATTTATTTTTATCTAACACGGGGTTGGGATGTTACTGGACTCCCATCTCCCATCCATCCCAGCCAATAGGCAGGGACTGGTTCAGTCCAGAAGCTTCTGGAAGGCCACCGCTTCCCAAGTGACACAAACTTAAGCACACCTAATGCCATTAGCATAAAGTCCACAGAAAGCAATGGTGGTGGCGTTCACTGCCTAGGAAAATCCACTGGATAAAGGGTGGTGCAGCATAGCTCAGTGGCAGAGCTTCTGCCTTGCGTGCAGAAGGTCCCAGGTTCGGTTCCTGGCATTGCCAGGTAGGGCTGCCACCCAGAAGAGCGGCTGCTGTCAATCAACGTGGTCAATACTGTGCCAGATGGCCCAGTAGTCTGACTCAGTAAAAGGCAGCTTGCTATACAGGTGTCGAAAGTAAGAATCGTGTCCTCTGTCCCCAAAATAAAAAAACAGTTCGTTTAAGCATGCTTTCGAAAATGCATGACTAATGTAACATGGAAGTTTGGTGCCTAACGGTACAGGAATCTGTGCTGCATTGTGATCCTGGTGTAAATAACAACAACAACAACAACAACAACAATAATATGTTTAAACATAATAATATTATGTCTAGGGAAGCTTTTAATGTTTGATGTATTACAGTATTTTAATATTTTTTGGAAGCCGCCCAGAGTGGCTGGGGAAGCCCAGCCAGATGGGTGGGGAATAAATAAATAATAATAATAATAATAATAATTAATAATAATAATAATAATAATAATAATTCCCCCCCAAGATTCTGTAAGAACCATGGGATGGCTTCTGTGACCAGTCACGTACTGCCTCAATCAGCACAACTATGGTCAGACAAATTTTCTAAGTGGCTCTTTTTAAGGACTGAGATTAGACAAAGGGTTTTCTTCAGCAGCCAGAGAATTGCCCGGCCCTGTGGGAGCTTCTGGAAATGTACCACAATGAGGCATGGAGGGCTGCAGCCCATTTGCTTATCGCGGTCCACACAAAAATAGCTTCATTAGCTTAACATTTGCATTAATGTGATGGACATGTCGGAGCGCAGCTGGTAGAAATGTTCCACTTCTTTTGTCGGTGCGATTTCCTTGTCTGAAACTGGAAGTGGTAATTCTTCTTAGGACATCTTGGAGAGGGAACAGCGCTCAGCAGAGATCTTAGATGACATTTATTAAGATTCAGTAGGAAAAAGGGACCGAGAGATATGCTTCATGGCAGAGAGAGCAGTCGAGAGGCAGACTAACAACATCCCTACCTCCTCCTGTTTTCATTTTAGCCATGCCTCTCCTATCTCATTCTTTTCTTCTCCTCTCTCTCTCAGCTGCCTAACTTCAGACTGCAAGCTCCTTGCAGCAGAGACCTCTCTCCTTGCTGCTTATATTACCCAGCACATTAACAGCCTGCATAATATTGATAGGTAAAGGGGTAAAGGGAACCCTGACCATTAGGTCCAGTAGTGACCGACTCTGGGGTTGCAGTGCTCATCTCGCTTTATTGGCCGAGGGAGCCGGCGTACAGCTTCAGGGTCATGTGGCCAGCATGACTAAGCCGCTTCTGGTGAACCAGAGCAGCACACAGAAAGTGTTTACCTTGCCGCCGGAGCGGTACCTATTTATCTACTTGCACTTTGACTTGCTTTTGAACTGCTAGGTTGGCAGGAGCAGGGACCGAACAACAGGAGCTCACCCCGTTGTGGGGATTTGAACCGCCGACCTTCTGATCAGCAAGTCCTAGGCTCTGTGGTTTAACCCACAGCACCACCTGCGTCCCATTAACAGCCTGCATAATATTGATACAATTGTACTAATCAAGCACAAGCTGATGTGTTTGATGTCTTAGATCGTTTTTTACTGTAATACTGTGGTTTTTAGTTTGCCTACTTCCTTCTGATTCTTTTTTACTAAGATGAAAGTGAGGTTTAGAAGCACTGAAAGTAAAACAAACAAATAAGGTCTTAAAGATAACTTGGGTCTTGATAAGGACTAGAAACTTATTTTGAAAGAAAGCTGAAAGTTTCAAGGTTCTAATACTACAGTATGGTGCATGGATTTGTGTGTGTTCAGGATAAAGCATCACATACGGATGAGGATTTTTAAGATGATGAACTTCAGTTGGATTGTGTTTGGGGATGATCAACCTCAAGGTTCCATGTTCAGCTCAGAGAAGGGATTTTTGTGCTATGAGACAAATAAACTCTGATAGCCTGCTGAAGTTTGGGAATCCACAAGATCAGTTCCGGTAGATAAACGACTCCTTAAAACAGCCTTTCCCAACTTGGTTCCCTCAAGATATTTTGGACCACAACATCCATCAGCACCAGTTTGGTGTTACAACCAGGAGAGTTGCTGCCAGCACTAGAGAATAGATTGGCTCTGACACAGTATCAAGAAGATAATTATTGTGTTCCACAAAATATAGCCCATTTGTTTGGTGCCGCAGAACTTAATGGGAACTCTTGAAAAGCAACTCTGTTTTTGGCTGTTGCCAGAATCAATCAAATATTGGGGACCGGCGTTTGTCCGCAGACAGCTTTCCGGGTCATGTGGCCAGCAGGACTAAATTGCTTCTGGTGCAACGGGACACCATGACGGAAACCAGAGCACATGGAAACATTGTTTACCTTCCTGCCACAGTGATACCTATTTATCTACTTGCACTGGTGTGCTTTTGAACTGCTAGGTTGGCAGGAGCTGGGACAGAGCAGAGGGAGCTCACCCTGTTGCTGGTATTTGAACCGCCGACCTTCTGATCAGCAAGCCCAAGAGGCTCAGTGGTTTAGACCACAGCACAACCCGTTCCCCTATCAAATCTGTCATCCTTTTCAGTGCTTAAGCAGCACCGCTGTCTGGGATTTTTTGGGGGGGGAGGGTTGGGCAATGCTGCAGGATGTCCCCCCAGGATGCCTGAAAGGTGTGTCAGGTGGGGGATTTCTGCTCAGGGCTGGGGTCTCTCCATACCGAGGTGAACACCTCTGTGGTCTGCTGTATGGTGGCGATCTTGGTCCAGCTCCACTTCTTGAAGAGCTGCACGCGGGTGGGGTTGTGCAGAGTGGCGGACGGGTGCGTGCGGAAGAAGGTGGGGAAGCGCTGGCGGTTGGAGAGGGCTGGAGAGCTGGAGCCGTAGGACAGCTGCAAGGAAAGGAGGAAGAGACGGGAAACAGGGCTTTAAAAGGCTGAGACCGCCAACACTGGCCTCATTCAGTCTATGGGTTCAAAGTTTCCCACCAATCGTTAACTCTGGCACAGAGACACCACCCAACCCTTCAAATCACAGAATCAGGAAGGGATCACGAGGGTCATCTAGTCCAACCCACTGCAATGCAGGAATCTTTCACCCAACGTGGGACTCGAACCCACGGCCCTGAGATTAAGAGTCCCATGTTCTGCCGACTGAGCTATCCCTCAGGGCCTCGCTCTCAAACCTGCTTTCTAGAGGTGCTGGTGGTGGATGCCAGACACTTCCAGGCGGCCTGTTTATTGAAGATTCTTCCTGATTTGTTTGCAGGGGGGGTTAGATCAGGAAGGGATAAAACCTTTGGCAGCCCAAGGGCCACATTGTCTTCCGAGGGCCAATGGTGGGTAGCACCACACCTGCTATTTAACATGCATTCGCTCTGATTTGTTTTGCGGGGGTGTTAGAGGACGTTGCGTCAAAGCAAGCGCCACCTCCCACATTTCCAACGTGTTTTCTTGTCACTTTCCTTACTGCAAACAGTCCGGCCATTTTTTCTTTGTTGCACAAGACCTTCTGAACAGCTATAATGGTTTAACCCCAATCAGCTGGTGGGTGACTGACTCCCACCTAAAAAGCATGGCTGTCTGGAAGCACCCACTGTGGGGTCCCGTCCCCCCGCAGAGAAGTTTCACCTGGAAACCTTATCTCCCGATCCTAGACATGGGCTGTGCTAGCTTAGGGTCTACAGAAGTGCACTCTGCACACGCTCAGAGGCACTCTTGCCACAGCCTCCACTTCTGAAAGCAGGTTGCTGAGCTGAACCCTCCCCATGAAAATCCACAGGCACCACACACACACAAATGGATACACGAAGTGCAAGTATACTCACCACAATGAGGTTCCACATGCGTGCTGCTTCGGCCACCAGGGTTGAGACGCTGCTGCAGCCTGGCATGAGGATGATCTTGATGGGGTCATTGTAGAGGAGCTCGTAGAGGAACTTGGTGGCCACGCCTGGTTCGCACTGCACGGAGCGGGGCGGACAGAGAACAAATCCCGTCACAAAGATGGCAAGGTATATCCCTAACCTGCACGCAAACACTCCCAACACACTCGGGGGAACAAACCCAGGAGACAGATGGGAGGAAAGGCTAAAATCACATACTAGGCATTGTTACAGATAGGTAGCCGTGTTGGTCTGCCATAGTCAAAACAAAAAATTTTTTCCCTTCCAGTAGCACCTTAAAGACCAACTAAGTTAGTTCTTGGTATGAGCTTTCGTGTGCATGCACACTTCTTCAGATACACTGAAACAGAAGTTGCCAGATCCCTCTATATAGTGAGAAGGTGGGGAGGGGTATTCCTCAGAAGGGTGGTGGGAATGGGTGATTGGCAGATAGCTGTGATGAGCCTGTTGACGACTCTTAACGACTGCAATAGGTCTTACAGGAAAAAGCAAGGGGTGAGAAGGTGAAAAATGGCTTTGTCATGTATAATGAGATAAGAATCCAATGTCTTTGTTCAGACCAGGTCTCTCCATGGTTTTAAGTTTGGTAATGAGTTGCAATTCAGCAGCTTCTCTTTCCAGTCTATTTCTGAAATTCCTTAATAGTAAAACAGCTACTTTGAGATCTTGTATAGAATGTCCTGGGAGATTGAAGTGTTCTCCTACTGGTTTCTCTGTCTTGTGATTCTTGATGTCTGATTTATGTCCATTTATTCTTTGGCGTAAGGTTTGGCCTGTTTGTCCAATATAGAGAGCAATATATCCCACCACCCTTCTGAGTAATACCCCTCCCCACCTTCTCACTATATAGAAGGATCTGGCAACTTCTGTTTCAGTGCATGCACACGAAAGCTCATACCAAGAACTAACTTAGTTGGTCTTTAAGGTGCTACTGGAAGGAAAAAAATTTTTTGTTTATACTAGGCATTGTACACGACGCGGACGCAGGACGTGGCTCCTGTCCAAAAGAGCTGCCGTCGACTTAGCAGGCGCGGAAGGTCAGTGCTTGAGAAGGCAGCGGTGGAGACAGGATGGGAAAGGGTCAGGTGGCCGTGAAAATTTGGGCAAGGCGATGTGCCATGGGATGAAAGAAGCTTTGCTAGCAAAATGGACCTGCAGGATGAGGAAGGGAGCTTGACGAACAGAGAGGTGAAAGGCCCTGGGGGTGTGGGGACTGTGGCTCAGTGATAACTAGCACATGATGCTGTGCATGTAAAAAGTTCAACCTCCAGCATAGCGCATTACTGACTGAGACAAATAGTTCCCTGTGTTCCTGGGGGTGCAACGCTAACCTGCACTCTCAGGCAAGGGCTCAACTGTGTTTCCTCGGTTTCACTCCTATGGCTGGTGAGAGGAAGAGGAAGAGCTGCAGATGAGCTTCCCCCTCTCAAATGCCTTCGTTTCCTATCCCCACCCTATGAAAACAGCGTAAACATCTGGAGAGGCCTCAACTGCTCAGGGCTTAAGGAACAAGGCCAAGAGCGGTGGACCAGAGTGCTTGGTTTGATGCAGGAACCGGGAAGGAAATCTATTTTCCTTTAAACAGGCCATCTACACATCTGCCCTGAGCAGTAAGGGATATGTGAGGGTGGGGGAAGAATTGTCCCTCTGTTTGCAAAAAACGCAAGACGACAAAGCCAGAGCCTGCGCAGGTTTTTCAACAGCTGCTGAGATTTTGATGGATGGGTTTCCTCCCTCCTTAGGTCTTGTATGGGGCTGGTTTGCCCACCTTTCTGTTGCCATCCTGCAAAAGGAAAGGTGGGGCAGGAGGAAACGCAGGCCAAGTCGTTGCATAACAAGGGATGTTTTTTTCTTGCCAAGGGGCCCATCTCCTCCTGCACTGGTCCTGCTATTAATGGCCAGTGGGAGGGCTGCCCCTGCGCCCCCTTCTTCCACCAGTACAGCATAATGGGAGACATTATGGGACTGCCAATTGGGATTGGAGATATTGTGTCCCTGAACATGGAGGCTCCATTCTTCGACATCACAAGCACGGCACAGAACAACGTGGCCTGCCGGCGTTCTGAGCAGCAGCTTGGGGAGGCAGGTTCCCAAATATAGCTGCCAGTTTACCCTCCGCTTCCGAAGGACTTAAAGAGGCAACGAACGCCTTTCTCCCTTTCTGTGCAGCTAAGATCTTCCCACACACCCCACCTGACCTCCGCCCCGCTGCGTTGCACTTTCTCTCTCTCTTTGGGCAAATACACTAGGCATCTAACCCTCTACTTCTCCCCCCATTCCAAGAACCGCCAGGGCTGCCCATCCTGCTCCTGGCTGCGCGCCTCCACCGCAAGGGGATGATGAATTATTCAGGGCATAGCCGCCCGGGAAAGAGGATCAGTTTCCATGGCAACCCCATCGCAGGCGCTGCCACGGCAACCTGTCAGCGCCAGGGAGCGGGGCTTCAATTGGGAGGGAACAATGGGAGGAACGCGGGGCGCAGGGCGGGTGGGGGACCAGGAAGCACCCAGGGTAGCCGAAGAGTGAGAGAATAGAGAAGAATCGGCACAGCAAAGGAAGCTTTTTTCGGGGTGGGGGAGGATTGATGCATATGCGTGGGAGGAGGGACAGACGAGACCACAGAGATTGACGGAGGGGCGGATGGATCAGTGGCTGTGAATTTTGGGATCGGGCACGGAACAGAGCAGCGCTTCTGGAAACGATGGCTGGGGACAAGGAAACGGGCAGGACAGACGGAGAGGCGACAGACTCGGTTTTGTGGGTGAACAGAGAGATGGGAGCGCTTAGGGTGAGGTGCACAGTGCTGGATGTGGAAGGAACACGCCACTTCTGGCAAGAAGCGTGGGCAGAGCCAGACAGAGAGTGGGAGGGCACGTGTGTTCGTGGAAGGCGGAGTGGCCACGGAATGGGCACTGGGAGCCGATTCGGCTTTCCGCAGTCTGCCCGTTGCTTGCACCTGCAAGTGAAGGGGAAGAGCAGCTGTTGCGTTTCAGGGACTCCCCACAGGAATTTAATTTCATTTATTAAATTTGTGTGCCACCCATCCTCCACTGATCTGGGGGGCCTTTTGCAGCAGAATAACACACAGCCCATAATAGAAAAGAGCAAAAAACTGTGACAGCAGGATGCCGGGCTCCATGGGCCTGTGGTCCAATTCATTCCCGAAGGGCTCTTCTTACGTCGCAAACATGAGCTGCAAACTCAAGTCTGCTGCAATATGGGCCTTTTTGGAAAAGATGCAAACACACAGAGACAGGTCTGTTTTTACCCATGACCATGCTCAGGGCAATGCAAGCAATCTACAGGCACCTGCCACTCAGAAAGCCAAAGGTACGTATACTCCAGCAGATGCCATCTCCCAGTTTGGGGAGATGAGGAAATGTGGCCTGGTTTTATTGCAACCTGGGAAACAGAGAACTACGTTTCAATGGCCTTTCCAGTACTACCAGTGAAAGCCAAAGAACCATTCCAGCTTGGCAAGAGCAACAACAGCCATGGCTTCCTCCCAGGCCCTGCTTGGCTGTGATGAAACCCTAGAAGGCTGAAGCCGTACAGTGAGAGTTCCTCTCTCCCCTTGTGTTGCCAGTTGGGTTCCTCTTCTTGTTCTTGACCTCTGGCACATTTCGATGCTCAGCGAAAACTGGTGACGAGAACAGAAGAAGGGCCTGCTGGATCAGGCCAATAGCCCAACTAGGTCATCAAATCAGAGGCGTGTGGGAAATCCGCACGCAGGACCCAAACAAAAGAATCCTTTTCCCTCCTGAGGTTTGCAGCAACTGGTGCTTAGAAGCAGGGCTACCCCTGGACATTAGCAGAGGGAGGTGTCCTGCTGCTATCCTGAAAGTCACTGAACATAGAAGACAGAAGTGTGAAGAGCTGGGTGGGTGTTTAGGAGCATGGGTGAACTGCCAACAGGTACGTATGCACGTATTGGAAACCAGACAGGATTGGCACCTGAAGAATGGCACAAGGTACATTAGAGGGGGAACACCGCCCCCCTTGAGAAAGGGGCTGTGGCTCAGCAGGAGAGCATTTTGCTTTGCAAGCAGGAGGTCGCAGGTTCAATCCCTGGCGCCTCCAGGTAAGACTACAAACGGCTCCCTGTCGGAGACCCTGAAGAGCGGCTGCCAGTCAGTGTTTTTGTCCCCTGTTGGCAACTCTGGAGAGCCCCTGAGAGCCAGCATAGATGGTACTGAGCTCGGCAAGACAAATGGTCTGACTCAGAACGAGGACGCTTCCGATGTTCCTGTAAACACACGGCAGGCACAGACGCACAACAGGCAGAGTGAATGAGTACACAGAGGCATGAATGCACAGGGAAAGAAAACAAAAAACAAGAACGGGAGAGAAAGAGAGAGCACGTGGCAAAATCTGGCTGTACAAACCACCATGCTGTTTGCCTGTGGAATCAAATTGGACAGAGCCTTTGGTTGCCGTTCCATTGCATTCGTACCTAAATGGCTAAGTCCCACTTGCGCAGGACACCGACTTAGAACAAGGTATATGCAAATATACAGTAAAGCAGTTAGAGAGGGAGAGGCCAGCATGCCTGAGAAGGCCCAGATCTGCCTGCAACTGTACTGGCAGCTCAGGGGGAGACCCTGGGACAGGTTCCCAGTTCAGGCAAGACCTGGGCCAAGTTAGAAGTCCTGCCTTGACAGTTTGCCTCTTGAGGATGCTGCAGTGCCTTCTAGATTTGCACACCCCTCTTAATTCTGCCTCATACTGGCTGTGACACACACACACATCCTGGAGCGGGGAAATTCATTTATGACTTTGGCTCAAAAGGTACCTCTAGGAAAGAAAGAACTGACAGGGTTAAAAAAATGCTGGGATTCTTCCACCACCCTCCACCTCCTGCTGCCATAAGTCCTTGTTGAAGTCTCTTCAATTTCTAACCTTGGATCCCCATATTGCTACCATTCCCACAACTGGGTAAATTGGCTGGGGATATAGTTGGACTGCAACTCCCATTATCCCCAGCCCACTTAGCCAGCGGTAGGAATGATGGGAACTGTAGTCCAGCAATGTATGGAGACCCAAGGTTAAAGAGGAGTACTCTTAATTGAGGTCAGCAATCCCGGAAACAAGCTTTAATCCAGCTCACGGCTCTAGGAAGAGGCAATGGAGAGCCAAGGGCAGGTGAGGTTCACCTGGGTTGTGGCTCAGTGGAAGAGCATCTGCTTGAGAGGCAGAAGGTTGCAGGTGGTCCCATCCCTGCCATTACCAGGTGAGGCTGGAACGTCCCCTGCCTGAAACCCTGGAGAGATGCTGCCAGACAGTGCAGACAGCACTGAGTCAGAGGAACCAATAGTCTGACTCTGAATAAGGCAGCTCCAGGTATTCCCTCTCAAATGGACCACTTGCCCTCCTGCAATCTCTACCCCAGGAAGCCGATCCACACTGGCACCGGCGACCACCCACCTTGGTGCCACATCATCCCATCTCCCACTCCTAGGACCTCTCGTTTGGATCCCAATCCAAGAGACAGTCTTCCCCTTAGAGACCACCAAAGTAGTCATCGCCCACAGCCTGGTCCATATTGCCAGAGGGGAAACCAACACACAGAGAGGATTCCTTCTGTAGCCCTGGAACACAGGACTCCATTGACACCAACAGATCTAACGCTGCTCTTCCAAATCACACTTCCCATAGCCACAAACAGTAGCACCATCCCTGCATGCTGATCCTTCCATTCCCTTGACAGAAGCGAGGTCCTGCATCTCCCCAGCTTCCCCACCTTGCAAGGAAAAAAGCATGGGGCGGGAGGGAGCACATCTCCCTATGCCTCCTTCTGTCCACACCATCAGTGGGTCACCTGGTAAGGCTCAACGCGAACCTTCCTCTCGTGCAACCTGCCTTGCACCAATGTCCCTGGAAGCCTCCCCACTTCCCACCAGCTCCACTCCCCCAGGACTCTTCTCCCACTGCATGCACTGCTGAGACTGCTTCTTCCCTTTGCAGACTTCTTGCCTCCCTTTTCACCTTGACTGCTGCTGCCATGTTGGGCCCATCACCCCACTTTGCAACCCTGGCTTACATCTCTCCCAAAGCCCCGATATATCTCTGTGGCACATCTCTCCCAACACCCCTTTTCCGATTAGAGCCCACCAAACCTCCCCATGCCCAGTTTCCCCCCAGCCCTCTCTGCCTTCCTCTCTTGGCAGCTGATGGGACCACAAGGTTCTCTGTCCAAAGGAGGTGCTCTGGCCCCACATGAAAGGTGAGGGGGCAGAAGGGGACCATCCGCGGCACTGCCCCGTTCAAGCTTGCATCCCTCCGGCCTTGGCCAGTTCCCTCGCCCCTCACCTCCCAGCTCTCATGGGGTGCTGGCTGGCTGTCTCTACACCTTCCCACACATCTGCTCCCTACTTTCAAGGTCTTTTCATCCATCCCTTCTCCCAGGGGCGTTCTAGTGGGAAGGATGGACAGCCCTTGGACAGATCTCCCAGCCCAGCCTGTGCTCTCCGTGCCCCTGTAGAATCGGCGAGGGAGTGGATGGAAGGATGCAGACCAGCCCCAGCACCTCAGTTACTCCTGTGAGTCCATGCACCCAGGGCTCCCTCACTTCGCTGCACTTGCACCAGGAGCTGCACCACCAACCCCTGCCGATGCCCCCCATCCTGCCCGTCCAGTGTGATGGGATGTCGCCGTCCCCCCGTCCCCCAACCTCCAGAGCCTCTCATCCCCGCAGCGATGCCCACGTGTCGCCCCCTGAACGGGCCGGGGGCGCTTGGGAGGGTGGGGTAAGGCTGGGACGGGTCGCGACGTCGTCTCACCTCGCTGTCGCGGTGGTCGAGGCGCAGCTCGTAGTCGGGCAGGATGTCCCTACGGCTGTTGACGTCGTCGAGGGCCATCTGGGCCGAGGGCAGGCAGGCTTGGCCCCCGGGCCACCCGCCGGTCATGGGGAAGAGCGCGCCGATGTGCAGCCTCTTCTTGCCTGCGCCCAGCGGAGGAGAGAGCAAGAGCCAGCCCGTGAGCACCAGCAAGGCCGCCTGGGCACCCCCGGCGGGGCGCGGGCCGGGCCAGGCCATGGTGTGCGGCCGGCCGGAGGTCAGGGGCGGCGGCGGCGCTGGCGGCGAGGGCGCACGGCGGCGGCGCTGGCTGCACTGTGCGGCGGCGGCGAGGGCGCCAGAGCCGGCTCCTCCATGGCGCTGCCCGGCGTCGGTGCTGCAGTGAGCGAGCGGGCGAGCGAGCGAGCCAGCCGAGGGGGGAGGGGAGGAGGAGGAGGGAGGAGGAGGAGGGAGAGCGGGGAGGGGAGGGGGAGGAGGAGGGAGAGAGGGAGGGAGGGGGCTGATGTCAGCGCGGAGCCGGCCTTACTCCGGGGCTGGGGAAGGGGGTTGCGATGAGAGCCCACCGCGGCGCCACGTCCCGGCGCAAAGGGGTGGGGATGGGGACCAGGGCAAGCGAGGCGAGGGAGGTAGAGGCCGAGGAGGCGGTGGAGGAAGGAGAGGGAGAGGGGGGGCACAGGAGGAGGTGTGGGGAAAGATGGGGGTGATGGAGAAGAGAGAGGGGTGGAGGACGGGGGATATGGAAACAACTTGGGATGGTGGAGAGAAACGGGAAAGGAAGGAGAGCAGGGAAAGTGGCAGGGTGATGGAGGGATGGGGAAGTCAGGTGAAGGAAGCGGGGAGCACAGGTGCGCGTGTCTGGGTGCGGGGAAGAGATGGAGGAGCAGAAGACATCCAGGGATGGGTGGAGGAAGGCTAGAGGCGCTCAGGGGTGGAGAACTTGAAAGGTATAGATTGGGAAGGGAGGAAGGATCAGAATAGAAATCAAAGAGGGGTGGATGGGAATGAGGGGCAAAGAGTTGGGGTGAGGAGGAGGGGGAAATGGCCTGTAGTGATGGAGCAAGAGCACGTGGTGGAGGCGCGCTAGGAGATTGTGGGGAAGTGAGAATAGGATGGAGAGAAAGGGAAGGAGGCAGGGGAAACTGCCTGGTAAGAAAAGATGTTTGGATGGAGACTCAGAGCGAAGAGGCAATGGAGGCCCAAAGGATGAAAAGTCAGGTGAAGATGGAGAGAAAGAGGCAGGTGGAGAAAAACAGAAGTGGATGGATGATCAGAGAGGGGGCGGGCATACTAAAAAGAGGAAGACTAGAAGGACCTCAGGCTAGCTCCAGGTCTTGCTGGGGCCCAGCTCCCATGAACACTGACCATGCTGGGTGGAGCTGATGGGAGCTGGAAACCGACAAGCTCTGGAGAGCCACAGGTGTCCCACATCCCTGTGTGGAGGGGATGGAGAAGAGGCTGGCGTAAAGAGTCAGTGAGGGGAAGATGCATGGAGGTTTGTGGAAGGAGGTGGCACAGGCCTAAAGTATGGAGGAGAAAGATGGTGAGGGCAGAGATGAGGGAGGGAGAGATGGATTGAAGGGGTGGAAAAGCAGCTGGTGGCGAAGCCGGGCAGAAAGGGAGTAGACGAGACAGGGAAAGATGGACCTGGGGTGGAGAGCTGGGCTGCTGCAGGGAGGGAGGGAAACTGACAGGGATGCAGAGATTCAGAGAGAGGAAACACAGCGATGGGGTCAAGGATGAAGGAGGGTTGAAGAAGAAGCAGCTGGTGAAAGGTGCCTCCAGACTCTCCCTGTTTTTCTGGAGGGAGTCACTCACATCCCAGAACTTTAGGTTTGCGCTATCAACGTGGATGGAAGGGCTTTGTTGCCCTAACAAGTCCACTTTTTTTTTTAAAAAAAAAGAAGAATTGGGAGGTTTTTTTTGTAGTTTGGGAAAGTGATGGGGAAATTCACTGAAAAGTGTGGAGTGAGCAAATGTCTAACAGGAAGACACAGAAATTAAATGGACGCAAGCAAATCAGGAGAAACGCTCATTGTCACATAACTGCCCCACAAACAGATCTGAACTAATGCTCAGTGAAGCCTGGATGTAAGGCATTTCCGGACGGACAAGCTGTTGGACATTGTTTGCAAGGAGATTAGATGACACACTGGCTATTTAATGAGCGTTCACTCTGATTTGTTTGTCCGGAGGCTGGAAGACGACATTGCATCCAAGCAAATGTCACTCCACTTGCCTTATCACAAGAGTCCGATCTTTTCGGGAATCAGGGTTTCATTTCATTTACCTATTTTTGCACAAGAGTTCCCGTAGTTGCCTGAACGTGCTGATATGCGACTGGATCTCATCCCAAAACAAGCGGGAGCCTGGAAGTGCCCGTAATCTAACCTCTGCGTAAGCGGTGCGCAAGCAAATGAGGACAAATGCTGAACAAACGGATCGTCTGGAGGCAAAGCAGAGACAGCAGGGAAGAGAGGAGACGAGATGGGAGAAGCTTTGTGGAGGAGATGTACAGAGATGGGGGGGCAGGGGAGGAGGAAGAGGAGAAAAGGCAGATGGGATCGATCAAAACAGTTGATACCGAGGGAGAAGCAGAGGCGCAGTCTGAGAAGTGCGGAGGACACAAGGCACAGCTGAATGAAGGACAGGGGTTCACAGCCATCGGGGCAGGGTGTGGGGAGCAAAGGAATCCCAGCCCCACATGCAGACGGAGCTCCATCGAAGGGGTGCATCATGCTTCTCAACTTCCAGCTGACCAGAAGAAACTCTATATATTAGTTCAGCAACAGATAAAGTGGTGGTGGTGGGGACCTGATGTGAAAACAAGCTAAAAGCAGTTGCTTTGAACTGCATCAGATCTGTTCCCTTTCCTGCTGTGTGTGGGGCGGGCGGGGGGAGAGAACAGTTTTCTGGTTTAGAACAGAGGCACTGGGGGTCAGGATTCCTAGATTCACTGGAAGGGGAGCCCAGATGATACAACGATGGTGGTACATGTGTGTGTGTGTGTGTGGTGGTACTGGTAGAGGGGGTGGGGGGCGCACTGTGAATTCCTCGGCTCTTTTCCCAGCTTTGGGGAACAGGGAGGAGGTGGTGAATGTCGCCAGCTCCCCTCCCTGCTGGCTGCTGACATTTTCCTGGCACGGAGACATGCGGAGGTGGCTGGGAAAGGAACGGAAGCAAAGAAAGGAATAAAGAGCTCCCCTGCAGATCAATGTACTTTCACCAGCAGCTCGCTGGGGTTCACCCCTGGCGGGGAAACGGAGTCTCGGGGAGAGGAAAGGGCACGCACAGAAGAAAACAGGGAGGGGGGAGGGAGGGGAAGTGGAAGCAGAAAAGAGCAATTCTTGGTTCTCCAAATCTCCCCGCTCTCACCCATCAGGGTCTAGGGATAACCAACGTGGCGCCCGCCCGGTGTTGCTGAACTACAACTCCCATCAGAGGCAGCATAGCCAACGCTCAGGAATGAATGGAATTGTAGTCTACAAACCACCAGAGGGCACCTCATTGGCTACGCCTGCCCTAAGCTAGCCTTCCCTCCTCACCCTTCCCTGGCTGTTTTGGACTACAACTCCCATCAGCCTCAGTCTTTGGAAACTGCATTTCAAAACATCTGGAGGTAGCCAGGTTGGTGCAGGTTGCCCTGAACCCTACTAATCTTTCAAGGAAACCAGGGGTTTGGGGTGTCCTCCCAGAGTTAGGAATAGGACATCTTCCCAGAGGGACAAGGTGCCTTGCTTCTCCCACATGCACCCAGAAGAACATAATGGACTGACTCTTAACATAGCTGGAGGGAGACATACAGGGGCCTCCCATATTTATTTTAGGGCCTAGAAGAAAGTTTTAAGTGCCATCTCCAAAATAAAGGTAAAGGTACCCCTGATTGTTAGGTCCAGTTATGGACGACTCGGGTTGCACACTCATCTTGCTCTATAGGTCAAGGGAGCCAGCGTTTGTCCGCAGACAGCTTCCAGGTCATGTGGCCAGCATGACTAAGTCACTTCTGGCGAACCAGAGCAGCGCACGGAAACGCCGTTTACCTTCCCACCAGAGCGGTACCTATTTATCTACTTGCACTTTGACGTGTTTTCGAACTGCTAGGTGGGCAGGAGCAGGGACTGAGCAACGGGAGCTCACCCCGTCGCGGGGATTCGAACCTCCGACCTTCTGATTGGCAAGCCCTCGGCTCTGTGGTTTAGACCACAGCGCCACCCGCGTCCAAAATACTTAACTTTTAAAGCACATCTATGGGCCCAAAGCTATGGTCTGCCATCACCACCTCTGGGCAAAAAAATTAGAGCCTCTCAAAAGCCCAGCAAGTAGGTCACTTGGCAGGCCGCTTGCCCCTCTAAAGACCTGTGCAATCACTTAGATCTTCAGCTGCTGGGTCAGATGGCACAACTGGGATGCAGCATAACATAAGGTAAGTTACATCAGCATTATTGCCACCATATGAATATATGGTAAAGAAAATATGAAGTGGGTACCCAAACACATCTTTGTGCTAAAGGTGGGTTGTAGATCTCAAGAAGCTGTGGACTACTGACTTAGATCATCTGGGGAACTTTTATTCATGGGACCCCACCCGACAGAATACGAGGCCGGTGACCCCAAATGGGCCTTTTACCAGCATAGCTCCTGCATCATGGAATGCCCTATCCCTCTGCCATATGTGAAATAGCATTGATCCAGTGGCTTCCGATGTCTTGTGAAGACATTTTCTTCATTTGCCTAGAATTTCCCTGACCCACAAGAATCTCTTGTTTCCGAATTCCTGCTTTAACCTGCCCCTGGTTTTTATCTGTTTTCATACCGACGGTTTACTGCTTTTAGTATGCTGTTTTACTGTTTTTTTATGTTATTTTTGTACACCACTTAGGGATTTATTTATTTATTTTAGATATATAAAATATCATGCAGGTTAGGAATGCTTTTAAATACAATACAATGAATTTTAAAAGTGATGTAAAACAACATAGTGCTTACTCATCCCTGGCAGAGGATGACGAATTTTCAGAGAGAGGCAGTCACATGGGCCTGTGGTGGTCTTTAAAAACCCAAAGGGTGGATTGCCAGAAGAGAGGCAAACAGCCCATGAAAAACAAGGTGGTTACCTCATTGCTTGGTATTCAGTAATCTGATGTCATTACCTAAATGGATGGACACATTCTGGCTGGGAAGGAAGAGGTCATTTTGCTGCTTTTTGGCCTAGGCAAGCCACACACTCGATAACAATGTGGGAAGGGGGACAAGAAGACACCTAGAATTATCCCCTGCCCATGTCCTTCTTGTAGCTCCTTGAGAAGTCCCATCTCACAATAAGAGGGACAGTACTGCAGGTAAGAGAAGCTGATGCATCTATCTGGCGGCGTTTGTTTGAACGCATTAGCTGTTGATGGGGAGCCCAACCACTAGGGAAGCTGGCTCCTGAAGGAAAAGGCTGTGAAACCAAAGCACGTTTGACGTGAAAATGCCGTTTCCAAAAACAGCCTTCCCATAACGTGTATATATATATATAAATCTGCGCTCCAGCTGGAACGTATACAGTTTCATGCATTAATAACCTCAATGCTCAGTTATTACAATGCTTGGGCCTGGTCTGGAGGCTGCCACTTGTGCACCAGTCCAGATGGTGGCTAGACTGCTGGTGGGGGCAGACTATCGCTGGCACATTTCTCCAGAGCTTGAAGGCTTGCACCGGCTGCCTGTATGCTGTCAGGCCACATCCCTTGAGCTTCATGGTTGAGTTGGCTTTCAAACCCATGTCTCTGTAGCCCAAAACCCATCTCTGATATATGGCGGAAGCAATCAGAATGGTATGCACCCTAATGGCCAAGACTGACAACTTTAAAACATGGGTACTGGTCCTGATCTTTTTAGAGAAGAGAATATTACCTACTGCAGGCAGGGGAAGAGTTGCACCTCAGTAGTGCTTATTGGGACTGGTAGGGCAGAAGGCAGGAAACCAGCCAGTAGGTGGCGCTAGAGCCAATGCAAGGTGGAGCTGACTCATTCACCTCCTTCCTGTTGATTTCTAAAGAGGAGGAAGCTGACAGGCAGTGCTGTCATTCCCTGGAACAAAATAATAGAATCATAGAGTTGGAAGGGACCACGAGGGTCCTCTTGTCCACCCCCTGTGGGAAGTTAGAAGGCAGGCAGGTCAGGCTGGCCAAGGCCAGATTGAAGCTATTAGGGCAGTGCCCCATTTCCCTACTGGATCAGCCTTCACTGTTTGAGGGATAAGTTAAGGATTAAGAACATATAGAATCATAGAGTTGGAAAGGACCCCCCCCACACACAAGGATCATCTAGTCCAACCCCCTGCAATGCAGGAATACAGTGGTACCTCGGGTTAAGAACTTAATTCGTTCTGGAGGTCCGCTCTTCACCTGAATCTGTTCTTAACCTGAAGCACCACTTTAGCTAATGGGGCCTCCCGCTGTCGCCATGCTGCCGGAGCATGATTTCTGTTCTCATCCTGAAGCAAAGTTCTTAACCCAAGGTACTATTTCTGGGTTAGCAGAGTCTGTAACCTGAAGCATCTGTAACCTGAAGCATCTGTAACCCGAGGTACCACTGTACACAGTTGGCTCACGGCCTTGACGTTATCAGCACCATGCTCTAACCAACTGAGCTAATGATATAACCTAAAAAGAGACTCCTGGATGTAGCCAATGGGCCATCAAGTCCAGCACCCTGTTCTCCCAATGGCCATTCAGATGCCTGTGGGAAGCCCACAAGAGCACACTCCCTTGTCCTGCCATTTCCAGCCACTGGTTCACTGACCTGAGGTGATTCATTGCCCTTAGGGCCAGTGGGCACGTCTGCATGTGGATGTCAGGCATAAAACCCTTGTGAAGGTGCTGCCAAATGGTGATCAATCAGGAACAGGCCACAGCTCAGTGAAACAGCAAAAGCTTTGCATGCAAAAGGTCTCAGGTTCAATCAAGTACATTTCCGAGCACAATTCAAAGTGTTGGTGCTGACCTTTAAAGCCCTAAACGGCCTCGGTCCTGTATACCTGAAGGAGCGTCTCCACCCCCCATCATCCAGCCCGGACACTGAGGTCCAGCGCCGAGGGCCTTTTGGCGGTTCCCTCACTGCGAGAAGCCAAGTTACAGGGAACCAGGCAGAGGGCCTTCCCGGTAGTGGCACCAGCCCTGTGGAACGCCCTCCCAGCATATGCCAAGGCAATAAACAACTACAGTGGTACCTCAGATTACATATGCTTCAGGTTACAGATGCTTCAGGTTACAGACTCCACTAACCCAGAAATATTACCTCAGGTTAAGAACTTTGCTTCAGGATGAGAACAGAAATCGTGCTCCGGCGGCACAGCAGCAGCAGGAGGCCCCCATTAGCTAAAGTGGTGCTTCAAGTTAAGAACAGTTTCAGGTTAAGAACAGACCTCTGGAATGAATTAAGTACTTAACCCGAGGTACCACTGTATTTTACTTTTAAAAGACAACTGAAGGCGGCCCTGTTTAGGGAAGTTTTTAATGTGTGACGCTGTATTGTTTTAAATTTTCAGTTGGAAGTTGCCCAGAGTGGCTAGGGAAACCCAGCCAGATGGGCGGGGGATAATAATAATAATAATAATAATAATAATAATAATAATCAGGCAATGAGAAAGGCCTCCCTCTAGGCCTGAGACCTTTGAATGCTGCTGCCTCTCAGGATACACAACAGCAGCTTCCCTTGCTGCCTGGAGCCCACCTGGGTGAAGATTCCCGGAGAGAAGCTATAGAGCAACCCTGGCGTCCTCCATACCAGTTCCTGGCGACTGTGGGGTGGGGTGGGGGTTGCACGTGAACAATGTGTGTCAAGAGACTCAAAACCAGAGAGCGTCTGACGGGTGAGAGGAGAAAAGGAGCCAATCTGACTTTTGACAGCATAAAGAATGACCCAAAGGGAAAGAACAGAGGAAGTGGCGTCGTGACAAGAAGACTCAGGCTTGACGGAGAGACGAAGTGTGCATGCAGATGGGCCCCGATGGAGACAGTCTGGCCACATCGGCGGCGGCGGCTGCTCTGTTAAGCACCGCCAATCATCAAGGATTCTGGGCAGGTGCGCCCCACATTGGGGGCGGGGGGAGAAACGGACTCTTGCCCTTGAAAGCAACAGTTGAGGTGCATCAGTGATACATGTGGAACACTGAGTGCTGGCCGGTACAGAAACTGGGGTGGATAGAGGGAGAGGGAGGTTTTTTACCCTTTAGGCTATTTTCAGCTGGAGTCACAGCATGAAACTGATTCTGCAGCCAACCCCCCCCCCGAAATGCCCTTAAAACAGAACGTTATGGAAAAGTTCAAAGCACACGTTGAACGAGAGAAGCTGGTGCTTTCGGATGCATGGATGAGAAATAGTTTTAAAGCGGAACGGTTAAGATGTTGGCTTGAGAAAAGGGAGTAAAAGGTAAAGGGACCCCTGACCAGTAGGTCCAGTCGTGACCGACTCTGCGGTTGTGGCGCTCATCTCGCTTTATTGGCCGAGGGAGCCGGCGTACAGCTTCCGGGTCATGTGGCCAGCATGACTAAGCCGCTTCTGGCAAACCAGAGCAGCGCACGGAAACGCCGTTTACCTTCCCGCCGGAGTGGTACCTATTTATCTACTTGCACTTTGACGTGCTTTCGAACTGCTAGGTTGGCAGGAGCAGGGACCGAGCAACAGGAGCTCACCCCGTCGCGGGGATTCGAACCACTGACCTTTTGATCAGCAAGACCTAGGCTCTGTGGTTTAACCCACAGCGCCACCCGTGTCCCAAGAAAAGGGAGAGCCGGGTTCAAATTGATGCTCAGTCATGGACTTCACGGGACGACCTTGGGCCAGGCACTCTGGATCAGGCGAACCTACCTCGCAGAGCTGTTGTGAAGATAAAGTGGGCTGATCCTGAACTCCTTGGGGAGGAAGGGTGGGGTCTACACTTAGGTAAAACGAGTGCCATGTTTTCTAACCCTTAAGCCATCCTGTATCCTAGATTTAGTTATTATTTTATTAGGTGTTGTGTGTTTAAGCCACCCTTCACTATAGGGTTTCAGGGTGGGTTACGACGACAAAATATACAATTTTAAAAAGAAAGTAAAACTATTTTGATTATAAAACCAGTAAAACTGTTCCGAATGGAACTGAACAGTATAAATTCAGCCAAAGACAGGCACCCCACAAAACAAAGTAACTTCACCATCACAGGCCAGGGAAAGATACCTATGGATTGACCAAGGTCAATCAGCTGTGAAGGAAAGGCACTCTTTGTGTGCTCAGAGGTTAGCGTCCACAATTTTTCATTTTCCATGTCACATCTGTACTATTCATTTTCTCACAGAACTACAATTCCCAGAGTGGTTTAACAACCAGCCTCTCTTCCCTGCGGAGCTCTGTGAGAAGAAGAAGAAGAGTTTGGATTTGATATCCCGCTTTATCACTGCCCTAAGGAGTCTCCAAGCGGCTAACATTCTCCTTTCCCTTCGTCCCCCACAACAAACACTCTGTGAGGTGAGTGGGGCTGAGAGACTTCAGAGAAGTATGACTGGCCCAAGGTCACCCGGCAGCTGCATGTGGAGGAGCAGGGAATCGAACCCGGTTCCCCAGATTACGAGTCTACCGCTCTTAACCACTACACCACACTGGCTCCCTGTGAGGGGAACAGGGGGTCTCCTAACAACTCTCAGCACCCTTAACAAACTACAGTTCCCAGGATTCTTTGGGGAGAAGCCATGACTGTTAAAGTGCAGGTGTGCACGCCAAAATCGTCTCTTCTTTGTAGCTAGTTATGGTGAAAGAAACGGCATCTGCCACTGCAATCTTATGTAGAGCCTTCCCTTTGGGGTGGTAGCTTTCATTTATTAAATTGCAAAGGCTTGTTTCTGCACTCAAGGGTAAAGTGGGGTGAGTTCCCTGAAACATATCATTTCAGGCTGTGTGTGATGTATCAGTATATTTGAATACTGCCTCTTCCCCTTTCTTTCTCTCTCTCTCTCACACACACACACACCTCAACCTCCTTGCATGTGGAAATCTAGCCTATCAGGAGAAAGGTTTCCACCGAGCCTTCTCCTTGATCTACAGTATTTGTATATATAGTGGCACCTCGGGTTAAGTACTTAATTTGTTCCGGAGGTCCGTACTTAACCTGAAACTGTTCTTAACCTGAAGCACAACTTTAGCTAATGGGGCCTCCTGCTGCTGCCGCGCCGCCGGAGCACGATTTCTGTTCTCATCCTGAAGCAAAGTTCTTAACCTGAAGCACTATTTCTGGGTTAGCAGAGTCTGTAACCTGAAGCGTATGTAACCTGAAGCGTATGTAACCTGAGGTACCACTGTACCAGGAATGCTTCGCCCTGCCGACATGGAGGAGCATTGAAAATGCACGCCCTCCGCTCACAGCCTTTAATGGAATCACCCACAAAGAGCTTTTAACACTTACCATTTTACTGGTAAGAGAAAGTATTTAAGCAGATTGATTTGGATGTGGTGGGTTCATTTTTAAAGGCAGATAAATCAGTCGTCTACAAATCCTCCCATTGGGCCTCCTTTCCTCTGCAAACTTTGACCACAGCAACAGCACTGGTGCAGAGATGGGGAACATGTAGCTCTCTACTTGTTGTTGGACTTCAATTCCCACCAGCCTCAGCAAGCATGGCCAGCGGTCAGGAACGATGGGAGCTGTAGTCTAGCAACATCTGGCGAGTCCCTTCTCTGCCCTAGCAAATGGGACACAAGACTGAGCCAGCGTTTTAACTCCCATCTTCTCCCTAAAGCAACCGCTTGCCTATTCCTTCTCCTTGCTTGTTATCTCTGCCACGTTACCAACCTGCTACTTCCGCTTGGTCCAAGAAGAGCTCTGAGCTGCGTGTCATTCCAGCAAGGGGATGTAGGTCAGCCTGGGATTAGGGAGGGATGTGGAATCTGTACGTACTCCCTCGTGATGCTAACGCACCTTCCTTTCTACATGAGAGGGCGCCAGGGCCCTCCTCCAGACGTCTACTCAAATGTAAGGTTTGCTGAGTTCAGTGGGACTTGCTGCCAGGCAGGCGTGTGTACAGGTTTGCAGCCTGAGTCTCACTACTGGGTTCAGGATCCCAGTGGGGCAGGGAGGGGCGTCAAAGCTCTGTCTACTATCAAGTCCTTTAGGGTCAGCTGGAGTTGGTTGCAAGAAGCAAAGGCAGCCGTTTGTCACAAGGAAAACCACACAAGCCAAGGCCAAGGATTCGGCAAAGTGGAAGGGTGAAGGTGAGACATCTTTGTAGACGTGGGAGAGCAGGGGGGAAGGGCAGTCAGAACACAACTCACCTGATCCAGGTGTGTAAACAGGAGGACGCCACACTGTGGAAGGGAGCAAGGTAGAAAAAGCAATCAGAACCAAAAGAGAGGTCTGTCTCCAATATTGGGCAAACTGAGGCAACTGCCTCAGGCCATGGGCGTGGCAAATTTTCACCCCAGGGGCCTCCATGAGCTTTTTTTGCTGGCCAGCCGACACACCCAGTTCTTGTGGGGAGATGCAGAGCATCCATCCCACCCCATGCTTCTCTTTGAGGGTCCTTTGTCAGAGCAAGGCATTCTGGGTAAGTTGGCCTGGGAGAGTGTCTGAACCACCACTGATTTTTCACAGCAGGTAAGGTGTTTTTTTAATAGAATTTTTAATTACGTTTGTAAGGCAGATTAAATGATGCAGAATTGAGGGAACTCTTATCATCCTGTCAGCACAATTAAAAATACCTAGGATCATAAACCTTAATTGATTTAATTGGTATATAAATCTGCTTTAATGGATCACTCAGGCATGTCCCAGCTGCAATCCCAAAGTGCGAACGTCTATTATTAAGACTGAGGATGAAGTTCCTGCTTATTTTTGGAAACTATTTTGGTTTTGGTGTGTTAAGGATAAACCTTCTTCCATATGGTCCTCCTCCCCCCACATGCTCTGTTCAACATCTGAGGCCTTGCTCCAAGTACCACTTCGTATGAAACTCAGTCAGCAACCACCAGGAGCAGGGCCTTTTTGGTATCAGCCCCACTCCATAGATGTCATGACCCCAGACCCTGGGTCCTTGCAGTGTGCTGCAGAATACTCAAGGCCATGAGATTCAGGCTGCTTCCTCAGTGGGGAAGAACTGTAAGTACAATTTCCAGGAGCCTCCTGGCCAGATAACACAGCCCCACACCACCCTCAGAGTCCACAGCTGTCTCTCCCACTCCCCAACTCAGACGAAGGCCAGTATAAGGAGACTTCCTCTGTGGAAAGTGTACTATGCGTTCAGTTGGTTTTAGCTCCTAGCTTGGTACAAAAGAGCTCCAGTGATGCTTGGAGCTGTCCAAGGTCCTGATTTTCTTTGCTTTCTGTCTAAGAGAGTTTCCGACCAGACTTGGCCTGCCTTGATCCAGCCTACCTAGACTGGACTTTACCTGCTTGATCAGGCCTTGCCTGTCATGGCTTAACTTCAGTGGGTACAACCCACTTCCCCTGTGAGGTTCAAGAGCCTACGGGACTGGATAATGGGATGTGTACTCAAAAGAAAAATTTACCAGGGTCCGACACTTCGTCCTTTTTAGAGTCTGCCCAAGACATGGCTGTTCCAGAAGGCCTGTAATTGATTGCTCTCTTTACTTTGTTATTTTTGAGATGTTTACCGCCATCAAGTACTAATGTTTTACTTGATGACATTTGATGTCATCAAATTTTATATTGCCTCTTTTAAACTAACTGCACAACGGGCGGGCTCTTATGCAAGCCTCAGTGAATTCCACTTTGTGGGAAGGGCAAGATATAAGGAAGCTCATAATAAGGGATCTCAGCAAAAGCCTTGCTATGCCAACCAATATGTGTGGCCACCAGTTTGTTAGCACAATCCAGGGGACTAGAGGCTTTCCTGAACCCCACCCCCAGTTCTTCCATACCAAAGCCTTTCTCATAACCTCATTCTTGCAACTCATCTCCTATATATTTTGGAAAGTCGCTTGCTTGTTTGGCATGCATCTGCACATTTCTTAAGACGCCATAACCAAATATTCCATGATGATTCCTGAGATCCAGGAGCAGGTTCTTGTCTATGTTTAGATACAATTGGTCACTCTTTTTAATCAAGCCTGACCCTATCAAACCTGCACTGATTTTAATCACCAGTATAAAAGCTGCACTGATCTTTAGTTTTCTTGAAATTCCCAAGCAAGTGCCTTATATTCCAGAGTGGTTTCCCCCCCCATAGAAATACCATTTCATTCCTTACTCTCTCAGCAGAGAAGAGGAACAAGAGCCAGAGTGCATCATGTACCAAAAAAGTATCAAACATAGCTGTTGTAGTGTTAATTCTAAGCCCATTATAACTATATATTTTAAAAATTCCTGGAAACTTCTGCTAGAGTCACAGATCCACACACTTTTTTTCCTGAGTGAGAACTTTCTGCTCCAAATATAGTTATGGGTGTCCACAGGAATTTCCCCGGGGGTGCTGATCGTGAAAG
Source organism: Podarcis raffonei (assembly GCF_027172205.1). Taxonomy (NCBI): domain Eukaryota; kingdom Metazoa; phylum Chordata; class Lepidosauria; order Squamata; family Lacertidae; genus Podarcis; species Podarcis raffonei. The sequence goes on along the minus strand of NC_070603.1, from coordinate 107,724,689 downwards.
TAAAGTACCGGTAAAATACTGAAAGGGGAGCAGCCTGCCAGCTTCTCACCAAAAAAGAGGGAATAATAGCACCTGTGCTTTTTTTGTTGCATAAACCATAATCTAGGGGTTATGGTTCAATTATTGGGGGGGTGCAATTGTCGTTGTCGTCCCCCAACCCAGGACATCTATCCATTTGCCCTGATCCCACCACTCCACCCGCTTTCCTGCTTTGTGACTTACATTCGCAGACAGGTTTGGAGGAACTCCAGCGGCCCACCTTGGTGCAGTTGCTACGTGGGCTGCCCACCAGGTGGAAGCCAGGATTGCAGCGATACTCCACCCAGGTGCCCTCCACAGGCACCCGCTCAATCGCCCGGACATGCACTTGTCCGTTCTCTAGGCTCAGATGCATCTTGGGACAGGTGCGCACTGCAGGGGAAAAGAAAGAAGCAGTCGTTTGAGAAGCACGGCCCAATTACTAGAAGTACGTAGCTTGGCTTGGTAGCATAAGTATACCTGAAGGGGTGTCTCCACCCTCATCGTTCAACCCAGACACTGAGGTCCAGCGCTGAGGGTCTTCTGGTGGTTCCCTCACTGCAAAAAGTCAGGTTACAGGGAACCAGGCAGAGGACCTTCTCAGTAGTGGGGCCCGCCCTGTGGAACGCCCTCCCACCAGATGTCAAGGAAATAAACAACTATCTGGCTTTTAGAAGACATCTGAAGGCAGCCCTGTTCAGGGAAGTTTTTTATGACTGATGTTTTAATGTATTTTTAATATTTTGTTGGAAGCTGACCAGACTGGCTGGGGAAACCCAGCCAGATGGGCGGGGTACAAAATAATAATAATAATAATAATAATAATAATAATAATAATAATAATCTTAGAGCTATTTACACCTGGATATCAAATGACCCTGTTGAATCAAGGAGAGCTCCCCAGCCACACACCTGCGCCTTCAGGATGTCAGGTACGGGACTTCCCATCTCCCTTCTGGTGGCTCACCCATAAGAATTAACAAGTGTTTGGTAGATTTATGGTCTTTTTATTACAGCATTCTGTGACCAGCACAAACAGGCAACTCTCTGCAAAGACATTAGTTGCCTACTCCGACTCCTCCTTGCGATTTCCGCAGCAAGGAGTGCGCCAAACAGAAGTCTCTCCCCCCCCCCCACGTTTCCTTTGTTCTCTGACATGCTTGGACCTCTGAGTTTGGGGGGAGGGAGGGGATTCCCTCCCACTCTTGACCGATATATTGCCCAGCTGCCCCCTCCCTTCTGGTTGCTTAGCTACTATCGCAAAGCTGGGCAGCTCCTCTCTCAACTGTGCAGCTTGCATGTCTGCCTGTCTCCCTGCTATTCCGCCTGGCCTTTAATTTGAATTCAGCCTGATCTCTTATTTCTCTTCTCTTCCCTCCCCCTCCCCTTTTATTAAGATCACCCGCTCTGAGACCCCACAGCTAATTCTCCCCTGGCCTCCTCGCTGGCCCAAGAAGGACCAATTCAGCCAGCTAGCCCTGGGGATTATCTAATGCTTATTTCCCCTAAACTGATTTCTGAATTTTGAATTTTATTGTTATTCATGTTTTTATACTGTATTTTATGCTGATTTTACAATTAAGTGTTTTAACGTTGTTGTTAGCCGCCCTGAGCCCGGTTTTTAAACTGGGAAGGGCGAGGTATAAATAAATTATTATTATTATTATTATTATTATTATTATTATTATTATTATTATTATTATTCTGGAGACACTGGAAGCAAAGGGGGTGGGCGAATATTCCCCTTCCTCTTCTTTTAGGATCTGATCTTCCTGCAATTGCATTCCCCAATCTTCCGATTCAGACCAGCTCCTGACACAGGAGGGGTGGCATCCCATCCAAAGCAGGTAAATCCCCGGCCTCAGGAGCTACCAGACCACTTGCCAAGATTCAGATTCAGCTTAACTGACCCTCATCCAACTCATTGCTAAGTGTGGACAGTGGTTCAGCCCCTCTCCGCAGCCTGGCCTGGCTCTGGGGGCAAGCAGAAAGACATGCATGGCAATAACTGTTATGTACTGAAGTTCTCACCCTGGGCCAGCAGGGGGATACTGTAGATATGCAAATAAGGGATCGAAACTGACATTCAGTGATTGGATAGTTTTAGAAAATTGTTACAGTTACGTTGTACTGGAGCTCTATATAAGCAGGCTGGCTGAACCCTTCAGTTCAGTTCTGACCTGGCCTGTGAATAAACAAGAGCTGTTTGAAGAATCGCTGTGTCGTCTGATATGTTCACCCACAACTCAACAATAACAACTCTTCCCCTCCTGCCACATGGGACTCACAGCAGCGGCTCTCGACTTCACTGTCCGTCCAGGTGCCGTTGGACAGGCACTTCCGCACTTTGGGCCCCACGATCTCGCGCTCGGGCCGGCACACATATTCGATCTCGTAGTCGAAGGGCAGGAAGCGGGCACTCTGGACCTGTTCGCGAGTCAAGCCTCGGTAGCGGATGCCGCCATCCCAAGGAGGGAAGATGAGTTTGCAGCCTGAGAGGGGAGAGGGAGAAGAAGAGGTGGAGGGAAGGGGGGAGGGCAAGGTAGAGGAGGGGGAAAAGAAGAAGGGAACAATTCAATTTTATTTTATTTTAAGCAGTGATCAGCACTGGTTTATAAGCAGCCTGCACCATGAGAGTCTGTGTGCTGTACTGCTTAGGATCTTGGAGGCCTGAGTTCAAATCTTGAATCAGCCACAAAGCTTTTCGGGTGACCTGGAGCCTGTCATTTTTTGACCCTACATAACTCCATTCTTATCCATTCTTAAGGAAATCAGCCCTGAGGACAGATCCTGAAGCTGAGGCTCCAATACTTTGGCCACCTCATGAGAAGAGAAGACTCCCTGGAAAAGACCCTGATGTTGGGAAAGATGGAGGGCACAAGGAGAAGGGGACGGCAGAGGATGAGATGGCTGGACATTGTTCTTGAAGCTACCAGCATGAGTTTGACCAAACTGCGGGAGGCAGTGGAAGACAGGAGTGCCTGGCGTGCTCTGGTCCAGGGGGTCACAACTAAACAACAACAACAACAAACTCCACAAGGCTGTTGTGAGAATAGAAAGCACATGTTTTCATTCATATATGCCACCTTATGGAAACTTACGGAATGAAAATAATAACTTCCTTCTTTGGAGATTTTAAAGCAGAGGTTGGATGGGCATCTGTCATAGATGCTTTAGCTGAGATTCCTACATTGCAGGGGGCTGGACTAGACAGCAGTTCTCAAGCTGTGGGTCCCCAGATGTTGTTGGACTACAACTCCCATCATCCCTGAGCTCTGGCCTTCCTAGCTAGGGATGATGGGAGTTGTAGTTCAGCAACACCTGGGGACCCACAGGTTGAGAAAGGCTGGACTAGGATGAAACTCAGGGTCCCTTCCAACTCTATAATTCTATGATTCTATAACACAATTTAAAAAATGGGTCCCCCTCTAAATCTGTCCTGGGGGGGTGTCCCCCAAACCCTCCAGAGCAGATCTGTGGATGCCACAGGCCACACGTGAAAGGAGGAGAGATTAGGGGAGTCCAGCTGCCCAAGCGGAAGTTGTTCCACTGTGTGTTTGCTGAGCTGAACGCTGCCCAGCATGCTAGAAATAAAAGAAGCATTTAAAATACAATTAAAAAGTACGCCGCATCTAGCACAGCACATTGCAACTGCTAAAACAAGCAGAAACATTGTTAAGTGATCATCCAAGACCCTAAGCAATTTTCAAGCAGCCCGTTGGAATAAATGTTTGGGAGCCAATTCAGGTACAGTACAAAAATCTTTACACGGCGAAGGAAGTCTTCAGTGAAGGAATTCTGACATATGCAATGCGAGTTATTTTACATAGATACCCTCTAAAGCAGGGGTCAGCAAACTTTTTTAGCAGGGGGCCGGTCCACTGTCCCTCATACCTTGTGACTATATTTTGGAGAAAAAATTAAGGAATTTCTATGCCCAACAAATAACCCAGAGATGCATTTTAAATAAAAGCACACATTCTACTCATGTAAAAACACCAGGCAGGCCCCACAAATAACCCAGAGATGCATTTTAAATAAAAGGACACTTTCTATTGATGTAAAAACACCAGGCAGGCCCCACAAATAACCCAGAGATGCATTTTAAATAAAAGGACACATTATACTCATGTAAAAACATGCTGATTTCTGGACCGTTCGTGGGCCAGATTTAGAAGGCGATTGGGCCGGATCCGGCCCCCGGGCCTTAGTTTGCCTCTCCATGCTCTAAAGGTTAAGCAAACCGCATCAGCACAGAGGGAATACAGAAAGCCATTTCCCAAGTTGATAACTATTCCTCAGTGAGCAGGCAGCCACCTGGGGTGCTGATCAGCCATACTGCCGGCCCACCTGGAGAGGGTTTTTATCGCACTTCCGCAACCAATTAGGGAATCCAGGGAAGCAGAGGAGCCGGTACAGCTCTCCTCAGCTCAGCGCATGGGCGGGTGCTCCAGGCAGATGGTGGCTCCCCGTATGGATTGATGCCCACAAGTTGCTACTTCGTAAATGGCCATCTGCATACGCCCCTAAATATAACAAATTATTCTATATGCTCCAGGCAGAAGAAGGGAGAGGCAACAGGGAGTGCATTAGCACTGCATTTCTAGGGAAAGGGAGAAAGCGGGTAGGTCACGAGACCAGAGGATTAGTGCAGGGTAGCGGAGAGGATGGAATATTCAGACCAGGGAGACCTGGATTCGAATCACCTACTTAGGGATGTCCCAACCTGGCTCACACTAGAGGAATGTTTGAAAGAGCTGGGTATGTTTAGCTTGGGTGAGAGATTAAGGGGAGGCACTTTACAATGAAAGTGACATTATGGGACTTCGAACAGTTGTGGCTTCCTGGACAGTTTGTAAAAGCTGCTAAGAGTTGCTAGGAGACCCTCACAGAGATGTTTAATGGTTACTTCTACTTTCCAGGGAACTCTGGGAATTGTAGCTCTTTGACGGGAATTGGGGAGGAACAACTCTCAACACCCTTAACAAACTGCAGCTTCCAGGAGGCTGTGGGGAAAGCCATGACTGTTTAATTAGCAGCGGGTGGCGCTGTGGTCCAAACCACAGAGCCTAGGGCTTGCCGATCAGAAGGTTGGCGGTTCGAATCCCCGCGACAGGGTGAGCTCCAGTTGCTCCTGCCAACCTAGCAGTTCGAAAGCACGTCAAAGTGCAAGTAGATAAATAGGTACCGCTCTGGCGGGAAGGTAAACGGCGTTTCTGTGCGCTGCTCTGGTTCGCCAGAAGCGGCTTAGTCATGCTGGCCACATGACCCGGAAGCTGTACGCCGGCTCCCTCAGCCAGTAAAGCGAGATGAGCGCTGCAACCCCAGAGTCAGCCACGACTGGACCTAATGGTCAGGGGTCCCTTTACCTTTACCTTACCTTCAAATATCTGAAGGGGTGTCATTACAGAAGAAGATGAAGCAGAGCTGTTCTCTGTTGCCCCAGAGGGCAGGACTAGAAACTAAATTGCATTTCAACTAAATGCAAAGAGAAACTTCCCAACGTGGCCGTAGCCAAGGGAGGGCAGGGAGGGGCAGCTGTCCCCCCACTAATAAAAATCAATAAAAAATACATAGCAAACGAGGTTCTGCCCCGGCCACCCCCCTAATAGAAATCCTGGCTACGCCCATGGTTGGGCCTGTTTGACCATGGGACAGGCTGACTAGGGAGGAAGTGGGCCCTCCTCTGTGGCAGGTATTTCAGCAGAAGGACGGTGGCCATCTCTTGCGTGTGCTGTAATTGCATCATCTGGCAATGTTGATCTTGCGTTGAGTGAGGGGGTCAGACTGGATGACCTCCATGGTCCCCCCAGGTCTCTCAGTCTGTAACCTGGGTGACCTCAATGGCACAATTGCTCTCGTTCAGCAAGAAGCAGCCATTTGCCTGCTCACATGCCGCAGGTAACTAAATCAAGGCTCCCTGCAAGACTGTAGCCCCTACTCAAAGCGAGTGACCTCATCTGACAGTGAGTAATTCTGATGCAAAGATGCAGCGCGATTACCTGCCCATAAAGGAAATTGCCTGTTCGTTCTTTGCATTAGTCACCACTCTTGGCCTTACCTCTTCCAAGTTAAGGCACCCACTCAAAAGAGAGAGCTGTTTCCATCTCAGCTGGCCATCAGGAAGACGCGTAAGGAAAGAACAGGTATGTGGTTTTTCTTGTTTCCTCCTCCCTCCCAATTCGATTTTCCTCTGATGTCGTGCCTTTGTAGATTGCAAGCACGGTGGGCAGGAACTGCGTTGTTTTTATTGACTTGTAAGCCACCCCAGGAACCTCTTTTTAGGCTCCAAAATAAGCAACTCTTGGGAACCTTTTTTTAAAAAGAAAAATCGAAGAACGGGATAAAAAAATCTTTACGCAATGTAAGAGGATACCTGCTGGGTCAGAACAGAAAGTTCCCTTGGCAGCATAGGATCCTGCTTCCAATAGAGACCAGTCAGATGCTTCTGGGCATGTCTGGCTCCCCAGCAAATTGGTAGTCAATGAGCATTGACTATGTCTGAACATGGAAGTTCTGCATTCCATGGTGCTTCATGGAGAAAAACTAGGGTTGCTCTTCCTTTAGGTTAAAAGCAATCCTTTTTTCAAAAGAAGGAGGAAAAACAGTGCCTCCGATGTTGATTCAGGAATAAAAAGTGTGCTTTGGCTTTCCTTACACTGCACGCGGTTGAAGTGAGAACAAAGGGGAGAATTTGACATGGTCTGCTTTGAGTTCCCTAACACCGATTCTGCACAGTGGTTGTCCAGGAGGGTTTGAAGATGCATAACTCTGCAAGAAAGAGAAAGAGGCCAGAGGCTGACAAGGAACTGCGGGGGTGGCGAGGGAAGAGCAGGCAACCAGGAAGGCTCATCATGAAAGGCTTTGTATTTTATTTTTTTAAATGGTATTGTTATCAGATAGGAATAAAACAGAGCTGTAATTAATCACCAGACACAAAGGTGAGGCTCTTAATTTAATAATGCTAATTTAAGGTTCTGCCGAATGACCCCTTTATTCAGCATTCCTCCTGATCTGCATGCAGAGAGCTTATGGGTTGGTTAGGCTATATTTGGCAATTGCTGAGCATCTCTTCTGATTGGTTTACAGGGTGTTTACATGCCATATAATTACAGAATTGTAGATATATAAATGCAACGTAATTAGAAATATTATATTAGAAATTTATATATAGCAAAATGGGACGCGGATGGAGCTGTGGGTTAAACCACAGAGCCTAGGGCTTGCTGATCAGAAGGTCAGCGGTTCGAATCCCCGCTACAGGGTGAGTGCCTGTTGCTTGGTCCCTGCTCCTGCCAACCTAGCAGTTCGAAAGCACGTCCAAGTGCAAGTAGATAAATAGGTACCGTTCCGGCGGGAAGGTAAATGGCGTTTCCGTGTGCTGCTCTGGTTGGCCAGAAGCGGCTTGCTTAGTCATGCTGGCCACATGACCCAGAAGCTGTACGCCGGCTCCCTCGGCCAATAAAGTTAGATGCGCGCCGCAACCCCAGAGTCGGCCACGACGGGACCTAATGGTCCCTTTACCTTTACCTTATATATAGCAAAGGGAAGTCTATAGCAATTAGGTATATTTTAATCTAGTCAACTATGTGATAGGCTTATGTTACAAAACAAATATGGATTTTGAATTTGATGTTTGTAATTCTTTTTCAGTTTTGGAATAAAGTTTAAAAATAAAAATAAAATCATAGAATTGTAGAGTTGGAAGGGGTCCTGAGGATCATCTAGTCCAACCCCCTGCAATGCAGGAATATGCAGCTGCCCCACCCAGGGATCGAACCTGCAACCTCGGCGTTACCGGCACCATGCTCTAACCAACCGTCAATCATTCATTCCCCCCACATTTCTCACTTCCTTTCCCCATCACTTTCCAAACCACATAATATCTGGTCCCCCGCCCCCAATATTTAATTGTTTTCACATATTCATACAAGAAGCAACAATCAATATTTAAGAACCCCACCCCCACAGACACACCAAATTTTGTGTGTGTGTGTGTGTGTTAAAGTGGATTTGTTGTGCTAGGCAGGAAGATCACTTGAATCCGCTTTGATTATGCAAACCTAAATTTCTGATAGCTGCTAAAATCCTGCCCGGAAAATATAATGTGTCTGCAGATACCCTTATTAAGATAGTGAGGCGATAAATTAAAATAGAAGAAGCCGATCTAGGGAGATGGCTTCCGAGGGATTTTAGGCTGATATGGCTGGTGAATCATCCAGCTAGGCGTGGAGACCCCCTGGAGAGACCTGCTCTCATGATGTCTTCAAAAAATGGTGTGTGAATACAAATTCCTCTTTAAGCCTTCTCATTGGGAAGAACTGGCCATTTCTTCTCCCTTGGCAGGAGCCAATCACATGTACAAGAAAGGCTAATTATAACCCCCCTCATAGGTAGGTTCTAGTTAGGAAGAAATGAGAACATAGAATGGAATCGTAGAACTGCAGAGCTGGATGGGACATAGCTTAGCTGGTTAGAGCACCGTGGTGACAATGCCAAGATTGCAGGTTCAATTCCTGATATGGGAGAGCTGCATATTCCTGCATTGCAAGGGGTTGGAGTAGATGATCCTCAGGCTCCCTTCCATGGTATTCTAAGGGAGGCTGTTTCTTCAAGATTCTGGAGGAGGCCCTGGGCCTATTTTCTTATGCCAATGGGGCCTGTGTTACTGGACAAGGTTTAGTAACTCAAGTCCCAGATACCTAAAAGCAGCTTCTGTTGAGCTTATCTATATCTACTTGAGGGAGAGAATGGGAGTTGTTTTCTGCAAAACTGGCTGAAGCATGGCCGCTGAGGTCTTGGCAGGCAGGTTGACAATGGCTCAGCAGCAATCACTGTGTCCAGTTCTGGGCACCACTGTCTAAGGAGAACCTTGACAAGCTGGAATGTGTGCAGAGGAGGGTGACCAAGATGATTAAGGCTCTGGAAAGCAAGCCTTATGAGGAACGGTTGAGGGAGCTGAGTATGTTTGCCTTGGAGAAGACTGAGAGGTGATATTATGGTCATCTTCAAATATCTGAAGGGCTGTCAAATGGATGGTGGAGCAAGCTGTTTTTTTGGCTGCTCTGGTGGGGTAGGACCCAATCCACTGGATTCAAGTTACAGGAAAGGATATTCTGGCTGAATATTAGGAAGGAATTTCTGACAGCAAGAGTCGTTCTGACAGTGGAACCGACTCCCTCAGAAGGTGATGGACTCTCCTTCCTTGGAGGTTTTTAAATGGAGGCTGGACGGCTATCTGCCAGGGTTTCTTTGGTTTTGATTCCTGCCTTCCAGGGGGTTGGAATAGATTACCCTTGGGAATCCCTACAACTCAGCAATGCTGTGATTCTATGTGGAATGATTGGAACAATGCAAGTTAATGAACAGAGTGGGGCAAAGAATGTTCCAGGTACCGTATTTTTCGCTCTATAACACGCACCCGACCATAACACGCACGTAGTTTTTAGAGGAGGAAAATCTGTAGGCATGCCACCCGTAGGCATTCCCTCTATAACACGCACAGACATTTCCCCTTACTTTTTAGGAAGAAAAAAGTGAGTGTTATGGTGCAAAAAATACGGTATTCAGCGTGACAGAATGCGTGAACTGCGGAGAGATGATGTGTCGGTTCATGTTCGTGCGTGCATGAATCTCCTGATTTTTGTTCTTTGGGTTTGCCTGCAACAAGCTTACAGGAAGGTTGGTTTATACCAAGTCTTTATTTGGCATTTATTCTGATTTGTTTATAGGGCGCTTAAGCGACAATAAGCATACGTCCTGATTTGCTTGCGGGGCGTTTAAACCGTCTTTCCGTTAATCATTCATTCACCCCACGCTTTTTAATGCACTTCCCCTGTCACTGCCCAAACCACAAAGAGTCTGTCACAGCTTTAAAAACAAGAAGGGAGAAAGGATTGGATTTGTTGCTCTGGGGCAACAGAGCCCTCGAATCCACTTCTAATGCGCAAACCGGGCAAGCGAGCGCTCATCTCCCTCCTGCAGAAAACGGTGACAGTCTAGAGGCGTCCCATGTCATCCCCTTTCACTTGACTGATTGCATTTCTATGCAGCGTTCCATTCAATGAATCCCAAAGCGGCTTACAAACAAGCAGCAACAACAACAGCAACATGACAGAACATCATTCTACCGGCACAACTCATATAATTGTAATATACCGCTCCACCACGAAGCCAAGGGAAAAGACCATTGCAAAAGCCTTCAGCTGGCCTAATGACTCTATGGCATATATATATATATATATATATATATATATATATATATATATACCGTATTTTTCGCTCTATAACACGCACCAGACCATAACACGCACGTAGTTTTTAGAGGAGGAAAACAAGAAAAAAATATTCTAAACGAAATAGTGGATATATGATTTTTGTGGTTCATGATGTGGCCACAGACATGTGATCTGACAGTGAGTTTGGAGTAGCCCAATGCAAAAATCCTGAGGATCCATGCTTTGTTACCACAGAGGAGGGAAGGAAGGGGAACCATGGATCCTCTGCTCACGACTGCAGCAGATCCCCCCCGCCACCCACAGGCATTCGCTCCATAACACGCACAGACATTTCCCCTTACTTTCTAGGAGGGAAAAAGTGAGTGTTATGGTGCAAAAAATACGGTATATATAATTTAAGGGACGCGGGTGGCGCTGTGGGTAAAAGCCTCAGCGCCTAGGGCTTGCCGATCGAAAGGTCGGCGGTTCGAATCCCCGCGGCGGGGTGCGCTCCCGCTGCTCGGTCCCAGCGCCTGCCAACCTAGCAGTTCGAAAGCACCCCCGGGTGCAAGTAGATAAATAGGGACCGCTTACCAGTGGGAAGGTAAACGGCGTTTCCGTGTGCGGCTCTGGCTCGCCAGAGCAGCAATGTCACACTGGCCACGTGACCCGGAAGTGTCTGCGGACAGCGCTGGCCCCCGGCCTCTTGAGTGAGATGGGCGCACAACCCCAGAGTCTGTCAAGACTGGCCCGTACGGGCAGGGGTACCTTGACCTTATATTTTATTTAAGAAAAACAGGAAGGAGGCCTTTCTTGGAAGGTTGCTAAGGAAAGATGCGCCACCGGTTTGGTTTTGTGCCTTGGCTGAGCCGAGCCAAAAGGGAAGAAACAGGTGTGATCAGTGCAGGAAAAAACCTGAGCTGCGCATGCAAATCGAGCAATTACTGTAACCATGTAGTTGAGAAAAACACCCATTGGGGGAACTGACTTTCTTCCCCATTATGGGAAGGCTAAGGAATGATTGGGGGAAAACAATGAGTTACTGATTACCATCAATACCTCACAGGGAGATTTATTCCTATGCTCACAATGTAGCTGCATTTATGTATGGATTTTCTTTCTTCTTCAAGAGGCTGCCAACTTTACAACTGGCCCTGATAGCTGTGCCTCTAACAGCAGCATCATTTTAAGAGATGAAGATGTTGCTCTTCCGTACCTGTGAGTTTGTCCCGGAAGGCAAAGGGGCTGGCTGGCTGCAGCTAGTCGTGATGCTGTTCCTGAGATACCACTTCAGGTTTCAGCTCTTGCTCCAAGTAGGAACTGTGCTCTGTCGGACTTTAAAGGTAAAGGGACCCCTGACCATTAGGTCCAGTCGTGGCCAACTCTGGGGTTGCGGCACTCATCTCGCTTTATTGGCTGAGGGAGCCGGCGTACAGCTTCTGGGTCATGTGGCCAGCATGACTAAGCTGCTTCTGGCGAACCAGAGCAGCACACAGAAACGCCGTTTACCTTCCCGCTGGAGCGGTACCTATTTATCTACTTGCACTTTGATGTGCTTTCCAACTGCTAGGTTGGCAGGAGCAAGGACCGAGCAACGGGAGCTCACCCCATCGCAGGGATTCGGACCGCCAACCTTCTGATCGGCAAATCCTAGGCTCTGTGCTTTAACCCACAGTGCCACCTGCATCCCTTGTCGGACCTTAGAAAGGGGCATAAAATGGCCATGAGAAGCAATGGGAATAGGGCTCTCTCAAGGCCATTCAAACGAAACAGGAGAAAAGAGCAGGCGCCAACAAGGGTGACTGGGTCAACTGGAAGGAACACAATTCCCGGAGTTCCCTGGGAGGAGGGATTGACTGTTGCAGCACTCTGAGAACTATAGCTCTGCTGGGGAACAGGGGTCTCTTACCAACTCTCAGCACCCTTAACAAACTGCAGTTCCTGGGATCCATACCACTTTAAACAGCCAGGACTGTTTAAAGGGGTATGATGCTGCCTTGAAAATACAGTGTCAATGGGGAATCTCTCTAGATCAGGGGTCGGCAACCTAAGGCCTATGGTCCCCCAAACTGAGCTGCCCGGTCGGCGAATCCCCTTGCACTGCGCTAAACTGGCGCAGTATGGTGACTCGCTTCCACGGCACTGGAAATAGTGTCTGCGCATGCACAGATGCCGGAAATTGGATCTGCGCCGACGCCGGAAATCGCACCTGCTCAGACACAGGTGCCGGAAATCGCGTGAGTGTGCGCAATCCAGCCCACAGAGGGATCTCCGCCGAAGTGAATCGGCCCAGGCGAGGTAAACCTTGCTGACCCCTGCTCTAGATCTGCCAGGGTCTGTGGGCAACTGCCCTGTGGTCTGAGCAACTTTAAAAGCAGGTAGCAAATTCCTGCTAGAGGGACGCGGGTGGCGCTGTGGGTAAAAGCCTCAGTGCCTAGGGCTTGCCGATCAAAAGGTCAGCGGTTCGAATCCCCGCGGCGGGGTGCGCTCCCGCTGCTCGGTCCCAGCGCCTGCCAACCTAGCAGTTCGAAAGCACCCCCGGGTGCAAGTAGATAAATAGGGACCGCTTACCAGCGGGAAGGTAAACGGCGTTCTGTGTGCTGCGCTGGCTCGCCAGATGCAGCTTGTCACGCTGGCCACGTGACCCGGAAGTGTCTGCGGACAGCGCTGGCCCCCGGCCTCTTGAGTGAGATGGGCGCACAACCCCAGAGTCTGTCAAGACTGGCCCGTACAGGCAGGGGTACCTTTACCTTTACCTTTACCTTTAGCAAATTCCCAGTGAAGCATTTTTGGGCCCTGGAATGTCTCTGCCCTATGAATCTCCTAAATGTTCAGACCCAGGGCCTAGCAGTTTTCAGGCAGTATATAAAGAATATTTGTTATTGTTATTAGGCAGCATTCAGATTAGCAGGCCTATTAAAAGGAATGGACAAGGGGTTTACTCTGAGCAAGAGTACAGAGCTGAATTTATTATTATCCTTATTCTGCCTTTCTTCTAAGAATTTGTCCAATCTGCTTTTAAAGCCATCCAAGGTGGTAGCCACCATTGGTTCCTGTGGCGGTGAGTTTCATAGTTTAACGATGTGCCGCGTAAACTTTTCTTTTTTAACTGAGCAGCTTTGGTCCTATTGGAAGCCCCGGAGTTGGCGTAACCTAGAAATTTAGCAGAGTAAAATACACCGTCTCCCAAAGTTGCAACATTAGGAACTTAAGAACTGCTGCGCTGGATCAGTTTACAGGCCCATCTAGTCTTAGCACTTAGTACCCAGCAGTGGGCAGCCAAAAGCCCCTGGGAAGTTCAAAAATAGGGTATGATGGAGATGGCTGTCCCCTGCTGTTTGTCCCCAGCATCTGATAATTATGTTAGCCTGTAATGAAGGCAAACCGCTCAGCAGTCTCCTCAACAAAGAAAATTGCCGTGTAATTAACAGGCATTCAAGTGGGTTTCGTTTCCAGACAAAGAAGCAGCAAACCACCAACCACATTTTCGTATTCATTAAAGGCATTTATCCCTACATACCAAAAAGGTGGGGGGGGGGAGGGAATGCAAAAGAGGAAGCACAGATTTCGGCTATTGTTGCTTGCTCCATTGAGTTCTGAAAAGCTTTTGACTCCATCTGGCCTCCTGAACCAAACCTTAAATTGCTACCATGTGGAGTCTGAGGCGAACATATGACCTTATCAAATCCAATCTCTCAGTATGATTAAAGAACAAACAAACTGGTGCTTTGGATTGAGGGAGAAGAATAAATCAGGGGTGTAACGCCAGCTTAGTCCCAGCTCCGCTTTCAACCTGCGTATCAACAAACCACAATCTCCCCCCCCCCTTCCTTTCTTCGGCTCATCTTTAATAGAAAAATAAAGGAACCATATGGACTGAACTGGATGATCAGCATCCAGCCAGTTCTGGGCACTTGCAAGCTCTGCTGATCACCTTAAGAAAGCAGCAGATGAAGAGAGAGGCTGATTTGACGTAGCAGTGGATGGACCTGCTCGCAGGAGCAGATTGCTGCAAATGTGTTACTCTGCTGCAGAGAGAGCTGCATTGGGTGGTCTTTTCCTCCTGGGCCAGGTTCAAGGTAAGGTAAAGGGACCCCAACCATTAGGTCCAGTCGCAGATGACTCTGGGGTTGCAGCACTCATCTCGCTTTATTGGCCGAGGGAGCCGGCGTACAGCTTCTGGGTCATGTGGCCAGCATGACTAACCCGCTTCTGGCGAACCAGAGCAGTGCACGGAAATGCCATTTACCTTCCTGCTGGAGTGGTACCTATTTATCTACTTGCACTTTGATGTGCTTCTGAACTGCTAGGTTGGCAGGAGCAGGGACAAAGAAATGGGAGCTCACCCCGTCGCAGGGATTCGAACCGCCGACCTTCTGATGTGCAAATCCTAGGCTCTGTGGTTTAACCGACAATAATGCGCAGAGCGCTAAACAACTTGGGCTCACCGTACCTTGAGAACCACCTGATCCCTTGTGCTCCATTCTCCATCCCTGAGATCCACTGAGGGGAGACTTCTGGTGGTTCCCCACACCCCTGAGACGCAACACAACAGCCTTTGGGGCAGCAGGCCCTGCATTCCCTTCAACATTCGTCAGATGGAAATAGGGACATTTCTCACGACGACGCCACCACCCCAACTGACCCTCCTTGACTCCACCATGTTTTGTTCCCTCGCCTCACAGAGCATTTCCTATGAGAAGAAGGGCAACTGTGACCACCACTTCACCAGCGGGACACAGCACACAACCCCTCCACTGTCCTGAGAAAACCGTAGAAATCCTGATTTGATTTTATTCTTTGGTAGATTTACAAAAAGGGAAACACACACTAATAAATGAATTTTAGGAAGGGGCAAAGTGGTTTTTTAAAATCAAGACTCCTTGGCCTTTGTCCTATATACCTGAAGGAGCGTCTCCACCCCCATCGTTCAGCCCGGACACTGAGATCCAGCGCCGAGGGCCTTCTGGTGGTTCCCTCATTGCGAGAAGTGAGGTTACAGGGAATCAGACAGAGGGCCTTCTCAGTAGTGGCGCCCACCCTGTGGAATGCCCTCCCTTCAGATGCGAATGAAATAAGCAGCTATCTTATCTTTAAAAGACATCTGAAGGCAGCACTGTTTAGGGAAGTTTTTAATATTTAAAGCTGTTAACATTTGATTGGGAGCCACCCAGAGTAGCTGGGGAAACTCAGCCAGATGGGTGGGGTATAAATAATAAATTATTATTATTATTATTATTATTATTATTATTATTATTATTATTATTATTGCACTCCCCCCTGCTCCTCCTTTCTTCCTGCCCAGGGCAGCCATGTCCTCTGCCTGCACCTCAGAGCCGGTTTGTCACATGGGGCAGGGCCTTAATGGTAGCGACCTCTCCTCCTTGCCCGTTCTCCAGCAGCCACTACAGGCTGCCCAAGAGAGGAGGCTGGCAGTGGTGGCCATGGGGAGGCAATGGGGTGTCTCCTTGCAACTGCTGCCTTGGATGAGTGGTGGCTCCTCCTCTTCCTTGAGCTCAGCAGCAGCAGCATTGCTAGGGGCAAGAGGAACATTCCAAGATCAGATCAAACACCTGGATGGCTTTCATAGTTCTTGGACTGTCCCTGGAAAATTGGGACTCCCTGCCAGCAGAGATTTGGCAGGAACGGTCCCTCCGTCCATCCTGACGTCTTTTTTAAAAAATATATATATCTTTATTAACTTAAAATAAATACATTTATGAAAAAACAGACGTGCATACAAGTAAACAAACAAACAAATAACAGAAAAATCAAACAAACTGACACACTATAAGATACAAGAAGATTAATAGAATTATCATCATATATACTCCTGATACTGAACACAATTATAAAACTTATAGAGAAGAAATTTAAAACTGGCTTCCAGTTAATCTCACTGTACTTTATCTATCCATTACTTTATACCGCACAGTTACATATTTCTTATGTAATTTGTTTTCACCTCCCTACGAACTTATATTTATACAATACAGGGATCAGTCTAATTCTGCCAAGATGTTTCCCTTTATTCCATAGTTTTCTAAATATTCTTTAAAGATTCCCCAATCCTTCCTGACGTCTTTTGAAAGCTATATTGTTTAGACAGGGCTTGGCAATACTGATCTTCTCTTTTTAAAAACTGTCAGAAAGTTCTTCCTCATGTTTAGTCGGAATCTCCTTCCTTGTAACTTGAATCCATTGGTTCGAGTCCCACCCTGTTGTCTGGGCGGCCCAGGAACTCCATACCCAGTGCCCAGGCTTGCGTCCCAGGCAGGTCACTTCTGTGCTGCTCATGCAGCCATTTGACTTCACCCCTGGAGGCACACTCCATTGTCTCTCGAGACAGACAGATGCCCACAATGCAACAAAAAAACTGGACTTGGACCAGCGACGGCCCTTCAAACCAAGGACAGTCTTCTCTAAATTAGGTCACATGGCCATAAGAATGTAAGAGGGGCGTGCTGGATCAGGCCAGCGGCCATCTAGTCTAGGATCCTGTTCTTGCAGTGGCTGACTCATGGGAAGCCTGCAAGCAGAACCTGAGCACATTCCCAGTCACGGGCATTCAGAGGCATATATTGCCGCAGGTAGTGGAGGCCATGCCACTCGGATAACATTATGTTGTCCAGGCAACATACAGCCATTAGTTTTCAAAGAGAATTTAAAGCATGGTGTAACAACACCGCAAGAAAATTCAATATAGAAATCCCACATCAGCCTAGGGAGATAGGCAGCAATGACCATAATCCAAGAGCCTCATCGATTGAACGTGCTGAACAACTTCATTAAGGGTGTGTGTTTTTTAAAGAAAAAAACCTCAAGAAACTTCTGTTAAGACTGAGGGCGCTAATATTCAACCCAGTCTTTCCACGGTGCTAAAATTATCTTCAAAAGGTGTTCTTAAAATGTCAGAAGGCATTAAAAAGCTCGGGAGAACAAGGAAGTATTTGCCTTGCGCTGATAACAACGTCGGTGCCAGGCTCTAGGGAAACTGTTCCACAAGTGGGGCAGGTAGCGCTGCTAAAAAGTCCCCCTTCATCATAGCCACCGCCTGCACTTCAGACTGAGGGAGCACCTGGGGAAAGGTCTCCGTGGATATTAGGACAGGGGTGTGGCCATGGCTCAGTGGTGCAGCAACACCAGATTCAATCTCCAGCATCTCCTGGGAGGGACTCCCTGCCTGAATCCCCGCAGAGCCCCTGCCAAGCAATTCTGAGCTAAAGTTGATGGACCAGTGGTCTGACTCATCAGTAGAAGGCAGCATCCTAGGTTCCTATGGGAGCAGGCAGTTCTATGCGAACTAGGGCTGTTGTCAGGAGCTGAAGTCAGGGAGTGGTCAGCAATGAAACAATACAGTAAATCACCCCAAGTCAGGAAAGCGAGATCTTTATTCAAATCAACGGAACAGCTCAGTCCTAGCGGTCTCAACCACCCTTCCCAGTAGGTCTTGCGCCAATGAGGCACTTGCGCTCTCTAAGACTCCTCCCCTGGTTCCTTTCCCAGCAGCCTAAGACTCCGTCGCTTGGTCTCTCTTTGTTCCACCCTCTTTATTTCTCTCTGTGTTCTGGGAGACCAGGGGAGAAGGGAGATGCTCACAGCAGGAGGGGGAGACTCCCTGGATTCTTCAGCAGCCTCTTGACCTGTGCTGGTCCCGGGGGCTAACCGAGAGGTGAGGTCCAAGTCCAGTCCGAGGTCGATGGTGCAAAATGAAGGCAGTCCGTAGAAGTCAAAGCTGGGTGCAGGGCAGGGCGTCAGGTGTGGTCAGGAGCTCCGGCAGGGAAGCAGGTCAGGGATCAGGCTGGAACTGACAACCAATGATGTTGCTCCTGCAACTTGGGGCTGGGGCTGGCTGGCTTTTATCTCCCCTGAGGCATAGGGAGGCCCCGATCCTCA
The DNA here is from genome assembly GCF_027172205.1 of Podarcis raffonei. NCBI lineage: Eukaryota > Metazoa > Chordata > Lepidosauria > Squamata > Lacertidae > Podarcis > Podarcis raffonei. Next base: position 107,706,558 of record NC_070603.1, on the reverse strand, counting down.
GGTGACTCGCCTCTCCTGGCCTAGAGGCGAGCACTCCTCCTGCGGGAACTTAGTTCCCTCCGCCTCTCTGCCCTGGGCCTCTGCAGCTCAGGAGCGGCTGGAGGGTTACCGGACCCAGAGGCAACCTCAGCTTCCTCTGACGGGGCTGAGGGTGGAGCACCTGCAGGCAATGGGTCCTCCATCCCCTCAGGAGCCAGAGCAGACTCAGCTGGTGCCTGCACCTGAGGATCCAGCACAGGTGAAGACCCTTCGGGCTCATGCCCCAGCCCTGGCTCAGCTGGTTCTGGAGGCGGGGAATCCTGTGCAGGCTGGGATTCCTCAGGTTCAGCATCCGATTCCCAGGCCATCACATGACCCTTCTCCTCTCCAGCCTCTGCTTCTGCCTCTGATTCTGAACTGCTCTCTGCCCCAGCTTCCTCCTGCTCACTAAACCCTGTTGCCCCTTCAGCTTCTGACGCCTCCTCCTCCCATTCTGCTGCCTCTTTACCCTCTGGCCACCCATTGCAGTCCCACCAACAGTCCCCTGGCTCTCAGCCTTCTCCCCCCAGGGGTTTCCCAGCTGGTACCTCCCACCACATTTTTTCTGCATCCAGCCAGTCCATGACAGCGGTGCATGCCCACCCCACCCCCAATCTAATTCAGAGCCTTACTCAGCACTTCGGAGCAGCCGCATACCAAATCTAGAGCCTTGCATAATCTTTTAACTGGGGCTCAAAAACCTAATGAAATATACATTTGGGAGGGAAGAGGAAACACACGCAGGCAGCCTGCACGCTGCTGCTCCTCTCTCCTGGGCCGCCTCCCCTCCTTTGACAGCTCCAGATCACTCCTCAATCAACTCTGGCCAAATCTTGGGTTGCAGACAAATCCTGGGTCAACCTCAGCTGGCCCGATTCAGCTCAGGATCTGGCATTCAGCTGGAATAGGTGCACAGCCCTAATACAGTAGTACCTCAGGTTACATGCGCTTCAGGTTACAGACTCTGCTAACCCAGAAATAGTGCTTCAGGTTAAGAACTTTGCTTCAGGATGAGAACAGAAATTGTGCTCTGGCGGTGTGGTGGCAGCAGGAGGCCCCATTAGCTAAAGTGGTGCTTCAGGTTAAGAACAGTTTCAGGTTAAGAATGGACCTCCGGAACGAATTAAGTACTTAACCCGAGGTACCACTGTAAGTACGTTTCTGCTGCCTCTACTTCAATTGCACAAAACAAATGAAATACCGTGAAAATCCCTGAAACTAGAATTAATCGGCGAGAAATATTATCTTATGGAAATAAACTAAATAAAAAAAAATCAAAAAGCTTAAGGAAAAAAATAGAAAAACCTAAGATAGAACAAAGCCTTAACGGGACGCTGGCTACAAACGTCGTTTCACTGAACTATTCAGTTTCCTCAGAAGGAAATAGAAAAATCACAAACTTTAAATGACCAAAATTCAAAAAAAGGGTAGAACCCCCCCCCAAAAAAAATTCTGAAGTATTCTAATCCTAGCTCAACCTAGGTAAAGCACAGTGCAGTAATAAAGGATTGAGGACTCAAAAGTACAGTTTCTAATACTGAATTTACAAAAAAGGTTTGAAAACCTAAATGGCAAGTTTTAAACAAAGCCCAACTTGAAGAAAACAAAGCACAGTAATAAAGGGTTGAGGACTCAGCTGTGAAAATTTTAGGGCTGCTTTTACAAAAAGGTTTAAAAACCTAAATGGCACAAATTCAAAGCAAGGAATACAAGACAAGTTGTTCCAGATTTTCAACAAAGTCAAGAACAGGGCTGAGATGCTCCCATGGTCTGGATGTTAAAGGTAAAGGTAAAGGGACCCCTGACCATTAGGTCCAGTTGTGGCCGACTCTGGGGTTGCGGCGCTCATCTTATTGGCCGAGGGAGCTGATGTACAGCTTCCGGGTCATATGGCCAGCATGACTAAGCCGCTTCTGGCGAACCAGAGTAGCGCAAGGAAACGCCGTTTACCTTCCCGCCGGAGCGGTACCTATTTATCTACTTGCACTTTGACATGCTTTCGAACTGCTAGGTTGGCAGGAGCAGGGACCGAGCAACAGGAGTTCACCCCATCACGGGGATTCGAACCGCCGACCTTCTGATTGGCAAGTCCTGGGCTCTGTGGTTTAACTCACAGCGCCACCCGCGTCCCTTGGTCTGGATGTTACTGCTGATGTTAAAGACGTTAAAGGGATTTTCACGGTATTTCATTTGTTTTGTGCAATTTCTCAGTTCCGTGACTGTCTTTTTTCAATTGGCCTTTACTTCAACGCCTGCCTTTCTCCTGCTTTCTTAAGGTTCTTAGACATGGCTCTCCTTTGAAGGCAAAATTTTGCCAGCCCTTACTCTGCTGTGATTCCCATAAGGCTGCCAGCTCTTGTGCAGGCTCCTGTAGCAATTCCTTTGATCCGCAGCAGTTTAAGTTTTAACTCTGATAAAAGCGGAAGAGCAGGCCGGACCATTTGTTTCTTTAATTCTTGCCATCTGCTGATTCTACAGCAACCTGACAGTCAGGAATCCAACAGGTGACCTGACAGGGGAACAGCTTCACCTGTTGAATTTTCGCTTTCTGTGCGAGTGCTGAAACATCACAGGAGCTCTGCCAGATAACAAAGCAATTGCCTCCCTTTGCTATCAGATCTTCCTGCCTTTGCCTCTGAAAAAAGCCAGCATTTCAGACAGAGTTCTGGCCCTTATATGGGTCAGCTCAGCTATCAGTATTCTAAACAGGCCTCCGACTGGGATCTGAGGAGAGAGCGAGAGAGCGGCCACTGAATTCTAAGTCGCAGGGAAAATGAAAAGAGCCAGGGCTAGGCTGCACCCTCACATTTCAAAGCTCTCTGATGACACGTACTAGGGCAGGGGTCTCCAGGGAAGCAGAGTCCTTGCATTTGCTCCTGCTTAAAGTCAAGGTGAATGGTTTGGATGCTGATTTTCATTTGTAATACCAGTGACATACCTGTCATTCGGAAGGACAAGCATCCCCACCATGGACCCCTTTTTGCTGGGGGCTCTTTCCAGGAGAACCGCAAACATGCCTCTCCCACCCGCCTTGAAATCAAAAGCAAGGAACCATAGGAGCTGAGGGGTCTTTGTCCCCTATTGCAGCTATTGTACTACCAACTTTTCTGTATGCTTGTGAAACATGGACCACTTATAAACAGCATCTCCAACTCCTTGAAATATTCCATCAACGGGTCTCCTAAATTTTTTACACGTTTCTTGGGAAGGCGGGAAAACTAATGTCAGTGTACTGGAAGAAGCAAAGATCACCAGTGTCGAAGCAATGATTCTTCAGCATCAACTTTGTTGGGCTGGTCATGTTGTTCGGATGCCTGATTATCGTCTTCCAAAGCAACTACAGTGGTACCTCTGGTTACGTACTTCATGCGTTCCGGAGGTCCGTTCTTAACCTGAAACTGTTCTTAACCTGAAGCACCACTTTAGCTAATGGGGCCTCCCGCTGCCACCACGCCACCGCCACACAATTTCTGTTCTCATCCTGAAGCAAAGTTCTTAACCTGAGGTACTATTTCTGGGTTAGCGGAGTCTATAACCTGAAGCGTATGTAACCCGAGGTACCACAGTACTCTATCTTATGGACTCACTGTTAAGACCCTGCTCATGGAAGACAATCTTACAAGTGATGGGAGAAGAAGGAGAAGAAGAAGACTGCAAGACTAGTTGGATATGCCTTAGTTTCTTTTTTTTTTTTAAATAAATGTTTATTAAAGTTTTACAAAACAAAAGATTCATCATTTCAAAATGCATCATTTCCATACATAAAGCTCATATAAAAAACAAATACAACAGAAAAACAAAAATATATAGCAGGGAAAAAAAGAAAAATAGGAAAAAAGAAAAACCCACTTTCTTAAATTTATAAAGTTCCATGCCCCTCTGTCTTGACCTCCTCACATCCCCCTTTTTTGTATTCCTCTTTATTCCAATCAAATTCAGCAAGTTCAAAACCTTATTTAAACCATACTTAGTTTTATATTCTTCTAGTTATTATGTCCCAATGGATATGCCTTAGTTTCCTTCCCCCCTTGCCCCATCCAACAATTTCTAGGTCTCTTAAGTTCCTTCTCAACCATCAAACAGAATTCCATGTCCACTGAGCATGCTCAGTCCTCAATAGCCTGTTTTGGACGGTTTCCCTATCCTTCGGCTCTTTTCTCTGTGTGTGCCTGTGTGTACACAGAAAGACAGAAGTGTACCATCCCCAGCTGCATCACAGTGTTTCATTTCTCCACTGATGTCTATGGCCAGCTCTCTTGCTCTGTCCCTGAGGATGTTTAGAAAAGAGCTGCTCAGCAGGAAGCAGGAAATGACCTATCCAAAAAACGGTAATGAGACAACCCTTTCTAACCTTTCTATATTTACATTTCTCTGTCTGCAGTGTTCCAGCGACTCTTATTCCCCCCCACCTCCACACCGCCCAGTTGCCAGGTTTTTTCCCTCTCAATCTTTCAATATTCCACAGCACCAAGTTATTATGGGGCTGTGTTTTCGGAGGGAGCTCCCTCGCTTCAGGTTTTCTTGCTAAACCTTTTTAAAATATGGCCATGTACCTCGGGGTTACCCCAAGTCAGCTCCTGCCATTCTCTTGTTTGTGGGTGGTGCGGCTTTGGCTGCAAACTCATAGGCATCTATGGAAGAACTGAATTGGTATTAGTCTTTGGAGACTGACTATTTTGCTGCGTAAATGCGCCCTAAGCTGAAAGCACGTGGCTTCCTCCAGAGAGTCCTGGGAGCAATAGTTTGTTAAGGGTGTTAGGAACTGTAGTTTTCTGAGCGGTAGACAACGGTTCCCGGGACAGTCATGTGCTTTAAATGCAGCCTGACTGTTCAGACAGGGTGCATGTCCATGCCATAGCAATATGTGGATTTGCACCAACCTGTTCCTCCATTAATCATTGGAGGAAGGTTGTGAGTTTCCCCTGATGTTACAGAGGCCAGACCGGCCTCAGCCAGAAGGCAGGCATTTAGCATTGCCAGGTCCATGCTGTGGAACAGTCTTCTGGTGGGGATTTGGCAGGTGTTTTCTTCGGACGTCTCTTGAAAGCTATATTATTATTATTATTATTATTATTATTACTACTACTACTACTACTACTACTACTACTACTACTACTACTACTACAGAGGTAAAGGTAAAGGGACCCCAACCATTAGGTCCAGTCGTGGCCGACTCTGGGGTTGCGGCGCTCATCTCGCTTTATTGGCCGAGGGAGCCGGCATACAGCTTCTGGGTCATGTGGCCAGCATGACTAAGCCGCTTCTGGCAAACCAGAGCAGCGCACGGAAACGCTGTTTACCTTCCCGCCGAAGCGGTACCTATTTATCTACTTGCACTTTGACGTGCTTTCAAACTGCTAGGTTGGCAGGAGCAGGGACTGAGCAACGGGAGCTCACCCCGTCGCGGGGATTCGAACCGCCGGCCTTCTGATCGGCAAGTCCTAGGCTCTGTGGTTTAACCCACAGCGCCACCCGCCACCTCGGGATAAATACGCTTCAGGTTGAGCGCTTTCGGGTTGCACTCTGCGGCGACCCGGAAGTAACGGAGCGCACTACTTCTGGGTTTCGCTGCCCGCGCATGCGCAGACGGTCAAAATGACGTCACGTGCATGCACGGAAGCTGCAAAACACAACCCGCACATGCGCAGATGCGCTGTCGTGTCTTACGTTCTGTTCAGGATGTGAATGGGGCTCCGGAATGGATCCAGTCTGCATCCCGAGGTACCACTGTATTATTATTATTATTATTATTATTATTATTATTATTATGCCAGCAGACCTATGCAGCTGTTTAAAATGCCCCTTGAGCAGCGAGCCTTTTTCATGATTGCTTTGTATTGCTTTTACATGTTTTTATGCTGTCATAAGCCACCCTGATGTTTTGAGAGAGGACGGTGTACAAACACTTTTGTAAATGAAAATCGATCAATCAATCAATCAATCAATCAATCATATGTAGGGGTTCTCCCCATCACAGCTGTATCTGGGACCTTTCACCTTCAAATGTGGGATTTCTCCCTCCTCTCACAATGTCACACACATACACCCACCCACCCACACCTGTATACATAAAAACAAAGGACCTACCCACAGTGGTGCTGACACAAACCCCCACACTAACACTATGCAACAGAAGGAAAGAAGAACAACACCTTGTGAAAAAGACTCAATCAATTGAAAGTGGAGATGACAAGTACTTTCCCCTGTTTATTTGTTTTGTAGCACAAGAAAATCTTAAATAAAAAGCAACACTTGGATGGCGGAAGACATCATGCTCTGGTGTGGACAAAACCCACAACCCCAACGATATTGTTATAGAAGTAGGGAGGGACACCCCTAAAACCCGAGAAATTAAAAAATGCTAGGATTCCGGGTTCTTTGTGATGTGAAGGGAGAATATAAGCTGCAAGGGGATTCCTGGGCTGCCTTACACAAACCAGTCTGGCTGGTTGAGGGAAGAGGAGAGCTGTTAGTATTACAATAGAGTGCCATCCACGGTTTGCAACAACTCAGTGTCCCAGGTGTGACCAGAGGCTGGAGATTGCCAGGGAAACTGCTCTGGGGGAGAGGCTTCTGGGAAGAAGAAAGGGGCGTTCCATCTTGGCGAGGTGGAAGGAAGGACTGCCTGCAATGCTCTGGGCCATGCTGTACGATCTGGACCCCCTCCAAGCAGACCAAGGGTGTAAATAGGTGAACAAACCCTAGTTCTTAAAGCATGACAATCTCCGCCGTGTCTTCTATTCTCAAAAGGGACACAGACCCTGAGATTCCATGTGCTCTCGCCAGGGCTTGGCAGAAAGAAGGACAGGCGCTGGGCATTTGTAACAATATTCTAAGCATTTTAAGTGTTCCTGCTTAATTAAAGTATGGCTTGCCAAGCTGTGACTTCATGCGCCTTAGACATTTGGGGGAGGGGGGAACATCCATCGCTCACCAGTGCTAAAAATAAACTCCAATCTGATGAATTTTCCCAACTCTGAAATAACAGACTTTTAAGATATAGAAATTCATAGGCAGATATGTGACCAGGGCTTGTCCCCCTATCCGAAAAAGCTTAATTTAAGAATGTATAGAGCATTCATTTAAAGAATCCGGGGAACTGTAGTTTGTGACAGGAACTTGGAATGGTAGCTCTGGAAAAACTACAATTCTCGGGATTTCTGGGGGGAAGCTATGTGCTACAAATGTACAGTATTTTTCTGTGTATAACACGCCCCCCGTGTATAAGACGACCCCTATTTTGGGGAATTCCAAATTGAGGAAATGGGGGGAGATTGCCCAGAGCTGTTAAGCCACCAATCGTCTGCCCGCTCACCGCCAGCCACCAATCGCCCGCCCAATTGCCGCAGCAGCCAATCGCCAGCAGACCTTGCCACAGCCACCAATCACCTACCCAAACATTGCAGACAATCTCCAGACAATCTCCAGCTCGCAGCAGCCACCAATCGCCCATCCCACCTCTGCACTATCTGTGTATAAGACAACCCCCAATTTTTAGCATTTTTTATAATAAAAAACCCTCGTCTTATACACGGAAAAATACAGTATGTATGCAAGCAGCAGGAAGCACCAGCTTGGCTGCAGGAGTTGCTAGAAGGGGGGATACAAGATACCATCCAACCGCCTTTGGGACTCCACTCCAGATTTGTGTATGGTCTCTACAGTCACAGCAGGTGCTGCAACCTTCCAACAGCTTGACCTCATCCCCAAAAGCGCACTGTTCCATTATCTCCCGAGACAGACGGATGCCAGCAACATGCAGCAGTTACAGCTGGATATATACTGGAATATCTAGCAAAAGTCAGCTTTTGGGGTTGGGGTGGGGAGTAGGGGTTCCACTCTATCTGAATGGGTGTTTCTCCAGTGTGGTGTAGTGGTTAAGAGCGGTAGACTCGTAATCTGGGGAACCGGGTTCGCGTCTCCGCTCCTCCACATGCAGCTGCTGAGTGACCTTGGGCCAGTCACACTTCTTTGAAGTCTCTCAGCCCCACTCACCTCACAGAGTGTTTGTTGTGGGGGAGGAAGGGAAAGGAGATTGTTAGCTGCTTTGAGATTCCTTAGAGTACTGATAAAGCGGGATATCAAATCCAAACTCTTCTTCTTCTTCTTCCTTCCCCAAACAGTTTAATTTATGTTTACAGTGGTACCTCGGGTTACAAATGCTTCAGGTTACAAACACTTCAGGTTACAAACTCCGCTAACCTGGAATCAGTACCTCAGGTTGAGAACTTTACCTCAGGATGAGAACGGAAATCATGCACCGATGGCACAGCGGCAGTAGGAGACCCCATTAGCGAAAGCGCGTCTCAGGTTAAGAACAGTTTTGGGTTAAGAACGGACCTCCGGAACGAATTAAGTTCGTAACCCGAGGTACCACTGTACTTGGTCATGCTTTCAGCTAAACAAGGGAGAGAAAGCAGAGGGACTTGAAGAGCCCCGGAAAAGGATTGCAACAGCAAAAAGATGCCAAAGCAGGTGAAAAACAGATTCCTATCTTTGGCAACCAGCTAAGCCAGGAAGAGGGGGGGGGGGGAATTGGCACATCCTTAAATGTACACACAGCCAGTACTTTCCTGACTAGCTGATGGACGTGCTGTTGGGAGACTTCCTCCCTCACAAAAGAGCCAGTCTGCAGAGCCAACTTCCCAATAAAGAACATTTTAAAATAATTATTCAGCCGCAGAATCCATACTGTTTTACTGTAAGGGCCACACTAGACATGATGCTAAATGCATCACTAGAAAGCACACCATGTTTTTTAGAAAAACCAATAGCAGAGGGAAAGGTTAAAACGCCAGTGTCTACAGGATGAGGTGAAAATCTCTCTCTCCCCCCCCCCCCTCTCTCTCTCTCTCTCTCTCTCTCACACACACACACACACACACACAAACCTTAAAAAAAATGCCAGCCATAGCATGCTTTCTTATGAAACATTAAACATTCAACAGCTTTGGGCAAAACTAAACAACTTTTGTGTCTGGAGTTTCACTTTTTGAAATATGGCAACCCGAAATATTAAATAACTTTTAGCATGTTTGTTTGTAACTCCCCTTTTTAGTGTTTTATCCTTAACTCTGCTTTCTCTATGGATATTTTTTTCTTGAGGACAGCAGAACTGGCCCCCACCCTTGTGTCAGAAACTCCCATGTTTATTACAATTCTACCTCATCCTTCCCTAAAGGTGGTCACAGTAGTTACCACATTTTACTAGGTAAAGGTTAAGGACCCCTGGACGGTTACGTCCAGTCAAAGGCGACTATGGGGTTGTGGCGCTCATCTCGCTTTCAGGCCAAGGGAGCTGGCATTTGTCCACAGACAGCTGTCTGGGTCATGTAGCCAGCAGGACTAAACCACTTCCAGCGCAACAGGACACGGTGACAGAAACCAGAGCGCACGGAAACATCGTTTACCTTCCCGCTGCAGCGGTACCTATTTATCTACCTGCACTGGTGTGCTTTCAAAAAGCTAGGTTGGCAGTGGTGAAGTTCGTGAGAGAGAGGGAGGATTTGAACCCAGGACTCTCCCTGGTCCTATAATGCACATCCATCGTTCTTCTTGATACCGTCTCAGGAGTGGGTGGCAAGTAGGGTTGCCCGATGTCCTGAATTTCCAGGGCATAGTAAGCAATGTCCGAATGAAAATTGCTTAAATGTCTGTGAAAATCTACCATGCCGGTAGTGTAGATTTCGGCAAATTCCATTAAAAATACAGTAGCTCTGTGATGGGATGATGAGCTGCTTGTGCATAAAGTCCTAGTCCCTCAGAGTTTGGCTAAGTCCACAAACCTCTGTCTGTGACGGAGCTCCTTAAGCATGGCTCCATCAGTCGCTCGTAGAATCAGACAGTGGGCGTTTACGGAACTTCTTCCAGCATAAAAGTTCCTTAACGGAAACGCGTCTTCTGGACTCTCGGCGTGACAGTTTCCGGCGAGGAGTGGGTGTCCCTATGGGAGGTCCTGAAACCTCCCCACTATTTTCGCTGGAAGTGTCTCTGAGCCCTCCCTCCGACTCACTTTCCCTTGGAGCTCCTCCTCTCCCCCTGCTGGTTCCCTCCTCAGCTGATAAGTCTCTCTCAGCCTCTGTGAGCCCTTTCACCTCCTGTTTCTCCGATGGCAGTTCCCTGACAAGCTCAAAAACTTATTTGTGAAATCTCAACAACTTTGGCAAAAAAGGAGAAGCAACCCCTGCTGTAACAGCTGCAATGCTGGATGTATTTGCTTACAGCTCAGTCCTCATAAATATTCTTTTATGCTGGCTAAAAGAATGTTCCGCATCAGGTTTTTACCACAAAGAAAGATCCCTCTTTCCATCATAAAAGCATCACATGCTGAAACGAGGAAACAGCACAAAAACACCATCCAAAATATAATCAAGCGACAACCCCAGGCCAAATACGCCACAGCTCATGACAACTAACAGAGGCAACAAGTGGCAAGGGTGGCCCTGTGTCCTACTTTACAGAGGGCAGTCCTCCATTTTACCTCAGGGGACTATCCTCTATTTACTGTAAATAGTACCAAGCTGTTTCCTGTAGCCTGTTTCTGATTTCAGGTTGTGAACTGCCCTGAGATATACAGATAAGGGTATACAAATCAAATAAATAAAAGTAAAATAATAAATAATAGTTTAAGTAACTGTAAAGTGGGGCAAAGGATGACTGTGACAACGACTGGCGTGAGGGCCTGAAATCTTCATGAACATTCCAGCTGCTCAGGGAACAAAGCAGTTAGGATGTTCGCAACTCAGGTTCTCTGAGGGAAGGGAGAGTTGTCGCTTTGGCTGGCGTTAAACCACACAGCTTTGGACAGGGGCAGACTAAGGACCAGAAAGAGGTCCCAGAAAGGCAGGGAAACTGTGGGGCGGGGGATACAATGGATACACAGAGAGCAGACAATGGACCGAGAGGCAGGAATTTGAGGGAAGGAGGGCCAGTGGGCATACACAACATGGTCAGGCAGTTCTGCGGGTCCAAAACAACAACAAAAACCTATGGTTACGTGAAACATACTCAGTTCATTCTCTAGTCAGTTCATTCATAAGGTCCATACATGTATAAGTGTCTATTTCACCTGTCTGTTCATAGAGTCCAGTAATCCACATGAAGGTTTGTTACAGTTCCACAGAATCCTTTCACAGACACTTATACATGTATGGACCTTCTGCATGAACTGACTAAAGAATGAACTGATTCACTAGGTCTTCTGCTTTTTTTTGTTGAACTTTATGAGACTTCCGCTGAAATCTACAATTTGATACAATGAATAGTATACCTTATTTATTCAAAAGTACAGCCGGTTACGTCTTGTGTGTTTATTGAGTTCTGGGGGTGCAGCATCTAAGCTGGGCCCAGCCACCTGCTACTGCCCCAACCATTCAGTTCAAATTTACAGAGGGGCAGCCACAGGCAGGCAGAAACCCACCATTTTGACATACCCACAGTGCCTCAGAGCAATGCAACCCTGCGGGCATTGTGGGAATGTCAAAATAGCTGGCGCTCACATGAGCCCCTCTCAAAATGTGGTGGTTTGCAACCTGGTGCGGTGGTGGCAGCGATAAGTCTGCCGATTGAGGGTGTACTGGAAGCAAGGTGGGGAAGATCCACTTGTCCAGGGAGGTCCTCACACCAGGAGGAGTCCTTGGAGGAAAGGGTGGGTTGAAAACAAAGAAGGCTTGAGGAAAAGGTCAAAGCGAAGAGGGATCTGAGGTAAGTTCAACACACGCACTTAGGCCCAGTCGCTCGATATCCTTCGGCTGCAGGCTTCTCGGCAATATTTTAACTGCTGAATAAATAATAAGAAACGCTAACAATGTCAAAGACACAGAAACACAACGAGAAACGGTTGTTTGAGCAGACGTTTAATGTGTGATGCAAACTGGGAGAAGTGTCTGGAAAGAACCAGCCTTCAGCTGTTCATTCATTTGCACCCCACAGGGAATTCAGCAAGCCAGAATTGCAGCTCATTGAGCAGATGTGGGGAAGCTGGGAAGGGGAACAGAGGTTCTTACCTTCGGAGGTGTTCAGATGAAGCGCCCCGTCGCCAGGTAGCGGTGTCGTCAGCGCCAGCAAGCTCAGTACTAGGAGAAGCGGCATCTGAGGACAGGAAGAGAGGAATGTTACCTTAGGATCGGTACACATTTGCATATATTGACCAATTTTGCATGGCTTTATTCTCTGTCTGGTCACCAAAGAAGGCCCACACATCATATAGTCATACCTTGGTTGTTGAACGCCTTGGCACTCAGACATTTTGGCTCCTGAACGCCACAAACCCGGAAGTGAGTGTTCCGGTTTGCAACTGTTTTTTGGAAGCTGAATGTCTGGCGCTGCTTACGCACCTTCTGATTGAATGCAGGAAAATCCTGCAGCCAATTGGAAGCCGTGCCTTGGTTTTTGAACTGTTCCGGGAATCGAACCGACTCCCGGAATGGATTAAGTTCGACAACCAAGGTACCACTGTATATATATATCTATTTCCTGTACTGCTCCAGTGCTGGACATGTAGCTACTCAGAGCAGGTATTCTGCTTCTAGGGGGCTTCTAGGTGCAATCCTGCCTCTCCCTCACCCATTCACTGAATGTGGAAGGGCATTCATTGGAACATCCATTTGATGTCAGAACATTCATCCATCTAGCCAGTGTCGTCAGCTCTCCCCAGTAACAGCTTTTTACAGGGATGTTTCCCAGCATGGTGACCATGTTGACCGATGGCAGCGGGAACTGAGCATGGGGACATAACACAGATGTGCTCATCTATTTCCACAACCTTAAGGGACAAGGCCATAGCTCAGTGGTAGAGCAACTGCTCTGCAGGCAGAAGATTGCCAGTTCAATTCCTGGTAGGGCTGAGACAGACCCCTGTCTGAAACCCTGGACAATATTGAGCCCAGATGGGCCAAAGATCTGGTTCAGTATATCACAGCTTTCTATCCTATGCTCCTGTGCTCTAAGTGCAAATTCTCAGGAGTCCAAAGTGCTGTGTCCGATACCAAATTCTGCATTTGTACAGTGAGATTATAGCATAACAAAATACAAGCGACCCTGTTTGTAATCTCAGCAATATCCCACATTTTCCAAGTTGCCATCTTCCTGAAAGCTCTGACCTTCTGGTAGCTGAACGCATGGCTCAACAGCATACTCCGTGCATATGATGTGTTTTCCTAACAAGAAGCAGTAAGAAGGTAATCCTTTTCTTTTAATTTAAACTTTAAATACTATTTTCCATTTCCTTTCATTTTAATTTCACAACATCTTGATTCCATAGTGCACAACAACAGGAGAGATCTGATTAAACCCATCGATTTAACTCCCCTCCCCTTCTGCTCATATCATGATTTAATTTTGCCTTAAGGACATTGTCTTGTGCTTTATTTATCTATTCCTTAATAACTAGGGTTTTTTTAAATAAAATAAAAAATAACCACTATCTGGCACACACAATCCTGACAGCTGTTATCATAAAAGAGGCCAGTTCTTTCCCTGTAAGAAAATAAGCACCATCTTAAGTGCATATTAATAAATCCAAGAATCGTTTCAATTTTCATTATTTATTTCCCAGCAGCGCTTCTTTGTTAGTCGACCATCTACATTATAAATGAAACAAATCTCCTTTGTGTGTGCTTCTGTACTTACAGCCCCTTGAAACTGTGATTCCCACTTGCAATATTGCAATATGTATGGGGTACTGTACCATCTGGACAACATTGTGAAGTGGTTCCACCCCCCTTTTATCCATATTCAGCGAAAAGCAGTGCCCAATTCCTCAAAAATATTACCACACATGCATAGGTAGCTTTCCAGATATGACTGGTTTGCCAGCTACAGCTTGCTTTAGAACAGAGATGACTTGGTCGCTGTACTCCATGCTCTAGTAACTTCCAGACTGGGTTATTGCAATGCTCTCTATGTGGGGCTGCCCTTGAAGACAGCTCAGAAACTCCAACTGGCCCCAAATACAGCAGCTAGCTTCCTGGCTGGGGTTCCATTGAGATTCCATATTACCCCATTTTCAAAGCAGCTGCACTGGTTGCAGGGGCACCAATTTTCAATCAGGCGGCCAGCCCCCCTCAATATTCCACAGCATGCAGTGAGCCCTGGCAGGATTTCCTGCAGCTACATTGGGCCCCTCTGGGCCTGCCTATGGCTGCGACAGGCCTTGTGGAGCCTGTTGACATTTCCATTCCACCTTAAGGATTGTTACGTGTCACAGGTCTGTTTACATTCCAGCACAGTATGCTGGGAACTTCCCTTGGGTGTATAGCTTTTGCTTTTAGCTGTTCTCTCATCTTTCTTTGTCCTGATTTATGATTAATAAATCTGTAGTTGTAGCATGCTTCCACAAGCCTCATGCCTATTCTGTGTGCGCAGTTCTATCTGCTGATAGTGTGCCCTGGCTCAGAAGCCCGGGTCGCCGATTTACGTCGGAGCAGAGGTGATGGTCTTCACAGCAGGACGGCTGGAAGGGAATGGCCTCCTCCTGCTGCATGGCATCACATGCTCATGCCAGCTCCCCCCCAAAAAAAAAGTTGGGGGGAAACCAGCGCATGTGACTGCTTGCCAGTTCATCTCTGGGCCCACTTCAAGATGTCCGCAAATACCTGAAAAAGCACCTCCTTTCCCATAGACCTCCTTGGGTGCTAAAATGAGCCCTCTCAGTTGTTTTGCCACCCTCAGAGGCACAGGCGACCCAGGAGAGGGCATTCTCTGTGGCAGCAACTGAGTTGTGGAACTCTTTCCCCACATTTCCCCTCCATTAAACCGTTCCTGGGCAGATGCTGAAGAAAAACCTCTTTACCCTGGCATTTGACACCAGTGAGATACCTTTTGACGGCCCACCGTATTTCTGTGTTTTCAACATTGTGTTTTTATTGTTGTGACCCATCCTGGAATTAAAGATTAAGGAATCGGGCAGGTGATTAATGATGATGATGATGATGGTGTTGATGATGATGATAAATTGGGTGGTGCAAGTAGAAAGCCTCCCCCACCCCACGGCAGATCTCCAATTCCTGTCAGTTTTCTCCTCCAACTGCCTTCCCCCAGCCCTGCAACCCACACAAACCTAGAGGGTTGTCTGACTCTCAGAAGCAGCTTTGGGTAGCTGGAGGGTGGAAGGGGCTCCAATGGGAAGGAAAAGGAATTCTACTCCCATATCTATGGAGTCTGCACAGTATCCACCAGCTTTTGCACCTTTCGCCACATGTTTGTGTGCTTGTCGAAATCTGCATTCATACACGTAGGAAAAATGAATTATTCTTTAACAAAACGGAAAGGGAGACCGACTAAAAAAAATCTTCAAACAAAGGAGTGCTTACTGCCGAGGCAGGGGAAGCTGTGGCCCTCCAGATGTTGGCGGACTACAACTCCCATCATTCTTGACCACTGACCATGCTGGCTGGGGCTGGTGGGAGCTGGTAGATCAACAGCATTTAGAGGGCCACAGGTTCTGTAGAATCATATTATGGTAGAGTTTGAAGTAATCCTCGAGGGTCATGTAGTACAACCGCCTGCAATGCAGGAATCTCAAATTCTTGCACCACTCATTTTCCCTCTTGATTTTGTTGTATGTGAATGCCCTGTGATCCTCGAACAAGTCTTCTTCGTACCTTTAGATCACAAGAGGACGGGGGGCAGAATTCTGGCAAAAAAGCAGTGAGGAGGGTGCTTAGCCCTTTTTCCACAGGTGATTTTTAATTAATATAATAATAATAATAATAATAATAATAATAATAATAATAATAATAATTTTTATTTATATCCCGCCCTCCCCAGCCGATGCCGGGCTCAGAGTGGCTAACAACAATAAAAGTAACACAGTTTACATAAAATCACAATCAGTTAATTGAAATGCATTCTAAAATCAATTCATTTTACACTTCAACACTCATGACCCCCCCCCCCGCCACCACGCACTTGGCTTTCCAGATCTCCACACTCATGTTCTTCTGTGAAATGGTTACTTTCCCATCTCTTGCGTAGATGGTTCTTTAATAAGATGACCAGCTGGCCACTTATGTGCTGCTGCCAAGGGAAAAAGAAATGCGTGGCTAAAAACGAGAATGCAGATTTGCCTGAAATTTGCATTTGTAGGTGCAAAGGTAAATAGGACAGCTACAATTTAAGCTGGAAAGTAACACATCTGCCACAATAGTGGGGGAAGACGGCGAGCAGGTGGCCTGTGTGCCTGGTCTGCCCGCTGCCTGGGCTCTCACTCTTGATGGGCAACCTCAGGACCCCTCCTGCTCTCCCTTCTTCAGATTACAGTGGTACCTCGGGTTCCAGACGCTTCAGGTTACAGACTCCGCTAACCCAGAAATATTACCTCGGGTTAAGAACTTTGCTTCAGGATGAGAACAGAAATCGTGCTCCGGCGGCGGCAGGAGGCTCCATTAGCTAAAGTGGTGCTTCAGGTTAAGAATAGTTTCAGGTTAAGTGCAGAGCTCTGGAACGAATTAAGTTCTTAACCTGAGGTAAAGGTAAAGGGACCCCTGACCATTAGGTCCAGTCGTGGCCGACTCGGGCTCGCGGTACTCATCTTGCTTTATTGGCCAAGGGAGCCGGCGTACAGCTTCCGGGTCATGTGGCCAGCATAACTAAGCCACTTCTGGCGAAACCAGAGCAGCGCATGGAAACGCCGTTTACCTTCCCGCCGGAGCCGTACCTCTTTATCTACTTGCACTTTGACGTGCTTTCAAACCGCTAGGTTGGCAGTGTTAGGATATTTCCGTTCCACCTTAAAAGGGAGCAGGATGTTTGTATAACAGCCTGCGTAAGTTCCTGTCTCACAGGATGTTTATGTTGTAAGTTCGTTTCGTTTTTGGCTGTTTTGCCTGAGCAGTCGGAGCAGACGGTCATGTCTCCTTTGTTCTGACCAACGCCTAATAAACTGTAAATATGCATGTCCTGCTCTCATGCTTGTGCAACTTTTTGCTGTGTGAATTCTGCTGTTATAGTGTGCACTAAGCCTGAGGCTTAGTGTCGCTGAATTGCTGATATTGCCTGACTACGGGAGGTTGATGGATCGTCCGGCACCGAGCTTGGGGGCATCAGATGGACTTTATCTCCCTGGCAGTATCCCAACAATAGGTTATGGGCCCAGATTCACGGCACTTGCAGGAGAGTAAGACTGCGACAGACTGCTGAGGTATGTGTGGGAAAAGCGAAAGCAGAGGCTTTTCTGTTGCCGCGGCAGCCTCTTTGATGTCCGGCTGGCCTAATTGGCCTGGGAACCGAGCCAAGCAGGCTTCGTGATTTATGGGTGCCAAGATAAGGAGTCTCTGAAGTGAAGAAGACTCACGGCTGGCGTTAAGAGGTGGAATGGAGTTTTTCCAAGCCTCTGAAGCTGCTGAGTGTCCTAAGTTAAATCGGGACAATTATGAGACCTGGGCAAGATGGTGTGAGGGTTTGCTGCGTCAGTTTGGAGTCTGGCATACTGTCTCAGAAGCCCCTCCAGTTCCTCTGACAGGGAGATGGGAGGCTCAGAATTCGAGAGCCATAGACGTAATAGTCTTGTCCGTCTCTCTGGAGGAAATTGCTACGCTAGCTGGCAACACGACTGCACGTCAGATGTGGAATGCTTTGAAGATAGCCCATCTGCCAGTCATCCCAGCCCAGAGTTTGACTGCATCGGAGGTCCTGGCTGTTTCCCAGAATGCGAGTGAATGCACGGATGCCGAGGGCACCGGTTGCAAGCTGCAGGGGGAGCTGACTGTGATGTCATCCCAGGCAGCATTCCAGCCTCCAGGGGGAGCCAAGGAGTCGGCAGCTGAGAGCTCTGTTTCTCGTGAGAACCAAGGTCAGAGCCTTTGCAGAGGCCGGAAGACCAGATGTAAACAGAGCAAGAAGCTTGCAGGTGGCCAGGAGCGGGGGGGCAAGTTGCAACAGCCCACGCCAGTGGAAAACAAGGCTATGTTTGCTGGCACAGCTCCACCAAAGGCTAAAGGCACGTCTGATGGCCAGGAGCAGGGGGGCAAGTTGCAAAAGCCCTCGCCAGTGGAAAACACGGCTATGTTTGCTGGCACAGCTTCACCAAAGGCTAAAGGCAAGCTGCAAAAGCCCACGCCGGTGGGAAACAAGGCCAAGGCCAGGTTTGTAATTGACTCAGGTTGCACGCGCCATCTCAGCAAAGACCGCCATCTGTTTATCTCCTTCACACCTCAAGATGGAGAGGTCCAGCTGGCTGATGGAAGGACTTTGCAAGCTACAGGAGTTGGAACTGTGAAACTTGCAAGTCTGAATACGACCATTAGCAATGTACTTTTTGTTCCAGGAGCTGCGGACAATTTGATTAGTGTACCACAGCTGACTGGGCGTGGTTTTGAAATTTCCTTCAAGAGGACTGTCTGTGTCATCAGAAAAGGCAAAGAGGACATGTGGCATGCAAAGTTGGTGGATGGTTTGTTCTGTCTAACTTATGATGACAATGCTGTTATATCTAATGCTGATTCTTGTTGTGTTGCACAAACTAACAAGGTTCTTCATGCAGGATGCATTCACGATGTACATCGAAGATTTTGTCACCTCTCTTGGCAAGCGCTAGCCAAGATGCCTGGGTTGGTTGAAGGTTTGGACATCAAACCTTGTAAATTTCACATGAAATGTGTATCTTGTGCAGAGAACAAGGTGAAGGTTGCTCCAAAAGGCAAGGAGTCTAGCAGGCAGGCTTCCAAACCCTACCAGCTAGTTCACGCAGACCTGGTTGGTCCACTAGCGCCCTCTTTAGGAGGAGCAAGGTACTTCATGGTTCTAATTGATTCTTTTTCCAGGTACATTCATGTGTTTATGCTCGAGCAGAAATCGCAAGCATTTCCTAAGTTCAAGGCATTCTGTACTTGGTTGGAGAATGCTCACGGTAAACGTATTGGTTGTCTGTTTACTGATCGAGGCGGGGAATTCACTTCTCAGCAGTTTGAAGCTTTCCTGACTGAGAAGGGAATCCAGCATGACTTGTCAACGCCTAGATCGCCATGGATGAATGGGCTTGCGGAGAGAGCAAATCAAACGTTGCTGCAAGGGATAAAAACCTTGTTGCATGATGCCAACCTCCCTGAGAAGTTTTGGGGGGAGGCTCTCTCGAATTTGGTTTACACTTTTAATCGCAGACTGTCATCACCTATTGGCTGCACTCCCTATGAGAAAATGTTTGGTAAGAAACCTAACACCAAGCACTTGAGAATCTTTGGTTCTGACATGTGGGTGCACACCCCACAAAGCAACAAGCTTGGGAAGCGTGGGGCACATGGTTTGTTCATGGGGTACGAAAAAGGTGCATACAGGGTATGGATGACTAACTCTAAATCCATAAAGTTCACGAGGAGTGTTGAGTACAATCCTAAGTGGGGGGAAAATGTGGGAATTTTCCAGAGTTACCCAGAGGAAGAAGAAGGTGATGTGAAGAAAGCAGATCATGCTGAGAAAGCTGAGGAAACTGAGGATGATGATGATGATGATGATGATGATGATGATGATCAGAGTTCGGATTCCAGTTCAGTGGGCGGCGCCGCTGCTGCTGTCAGTGACAGTGATGACACAGCAGACTACAAGAGCGCAAAGGCCTCAATCAGACCATCTGATGAGTCTGACAAAGAACTGGAAGAACCACTGTTCACCATTGGTCACTATTCTCCTAAGAAGGAGGAGATGAGTCCAGAAGACTTGCGTCTGGTTCGCAGGTCTGAAAGGGCGACCAAAGGCAAACCTCCAAAGAGATTTGCTGATGAGTTTGCTAAGATGGCAACTGCTGTTCTTAGTAGCTCAGAGAAGGTGTGGGAACCTTCAAGCTTCAAAGAGGTCCAGGAGTTAACCTCTAAAGATGCTGAGCCTTGGCTTAATGCCATGAAGGCTGAAGTTGATTCCTTAAACAGGAACCAGACTTGGGAACTGGTACCGGTAGTCCCAGGAATGAGACTGGTTGGCAGCAAATGGGTCTTCAAGGCCAAGACAGACCAGAATGGCAAGGTTGTCAGACACAAAGCCAGATTGGTTGCCAGAGGTTTTTCACAGGTACCAGGGCAGGATTACCACGAGACCTACTCACCCACGGTCAAATATGAGAGCATTCGGCTGATGCTCAAGATCGCTGCAGAGGAGAAACTGCGTGTATCCCATCATGACATAAATACAGCTTTTTTGTACGGGATTTTGAACGAGCAGCTGTACATGCTTCCACCTGATGGGATGCAGATACAGAAGGGAATGGTCTGTAAACTGCGGAAATCCTTATATGGTCTCAAGCAGAGTGCCAGGTGTTGGAACACAAAACTCACTGAAACGTTGCTTTCTCTAGGTTTTCACCAGGGCAAAGCTGATCCGTGTGTGTTTGTCAAGGAGGAGGGGCAAAACAAACTGTATTGTTTATGTTTTGTTGATGATCTTCTGATGTTTTGGAAGAATCAGGCTTTCTACCAAAGCACCCTAGCTCAGCTAAAGGAGCACTTTGACATGAAGGATCTTGGTGAGGTATCCAACTATCTTTCTCTGCAGGTGGAGAGGGACCAAGCAGGTAATTTTCTGGTACACCAAACACAGAAAATTGCTGATGTTTTAACCAGGTTGAATTTGGTTGATGCAAACCCAGCAGACACACCGATGGTGACAGGTTACCAGGTAGACAGTACTGCTGAAGCGTTTTCTGACACAACGCTGTACAGATGCATTCTAGGCAAGTTGAATTTCATTGCTAGATGTTTGAGACCTGACATTGCTGTAAGCACTAACCTGCTTAGCAGACATGCTAACAATCCTACTGTTCAGGATTGGAAAGCTCTGAAGCGCATAGCCCGGTATTTGAAAGGGACTATGCACTACAGGCTGAGGTTCACCAGTCAGAAGACTGGAGGTCTTGAAATCTTTGCAGATGCAAGTTTTGGAAGTGACACCACGGATGGTACAAGCACTTCTGGAGTATGCTACATGTACAACCACTGCCTGTTTGACTGGTTGTGCAAAAAGCAGACAACAGTTAGCCTAAGTTCCTGTGAAGCAGAACTCAATGCTCTGTCATTTTCACTCATGGATTGTGAATGGTTGATGCAACTGTTTAAGGACATTGGGGTTTCTGTGAAATGTCCTATACAAGTGTATCAAGACAATAGATCTTGTTTGGCTTTGCTGAACTCGGAGAGTTGCAAGCAAAGAACCAAGTACTTGCAGATTAAGCTACATCGTGCAAGAGAGTGTATTCAGAAAGGACTCATTCAGGTGTCCTACATGCCAGGAAATGAAATTCCTGCTGATCTGTTGTCTAAGGTTGTTAACAGAGAACAACTGAAGGTTTACGCACAAAGGTTGCAATTGGGTTGAACCACAGGTACTACAGGTTACACGGAAAGGGGGAGGATGTTAGGATATTTCCGTTCCACCTTAAAAGGGAGCAGGATGTTTGTATAACAGCCTGCGTAAGTTCCTGTCTCACAGGATGTTTATGTTGTAAGTTCGTTTCGTTTTTGGCTGTTTTGCCTGAGCAGTCGGAGCAGACGGTCATGTCTCCTTTGTTCTGACCAACGCCTAATAAACTGTAAATATGCATGTCCTGCTCTCATGCTTGTGCAACTTTTTGCTGTGTGAATTCTGCTGTTATAGTGTGCACTAAGCCTGAGGCTTAGTGTCGCTGAATTGCTGATATTGCCTGACTACGGGAGGTTGATGGATCGTCCGGCACCGAGCTTGGGGGCATCAGATGGACTTTATCTCCCTGGCAGTATCCCAACAGGCAGGAGCAGGGACCAAGCAACAGGAGCTCACCCCGTCATGGGGATTCGAACCACCGACCTTCTGATCTGCAAGTCCTAGGCTCTGTGGTTTAACCCACAGCGCCACCTGCGTCCCAGTGTAACCTGAGGTACCAATGTATAAAAAAACATAAGAACATAAAAAACTAAATCAGCCCAATGGCCCTTCTTGTCCGGCATCCTGTTCTCACAATGGCCTTGTGGGAAATCTGCCAACAAGGACCTGAGCGCAACAGAACTCTCTGCTCCTGCAGCTTCCTGCAAATAGAAGCACTATCAGCTCCAACTGCGGAGGTCTTTATCTTCATAAAGTGGACCACTTTCCAGAAAAAGGGCTCCTTCAAAGAGAGGACCGCCCTCCGCTAAGTAGGACATGATGATGCAGCCACCTTTTCAATGCAATCTGCTCTCACACACGTCGCTAATTCTGAGCCAAGGCTGCCCAGACACTTCTCCCAGCACAGACAGTGGCTATTTATATGATCATCTATTGACAGAGCACGAAGGGAAAAGTGGGGGAGAGGCGAGATGGGCCCCACACAATGAATGAGCTGGGAGGAGAAGGAAGGGAGGGGCAAACTCTCCACGGCCACGACTAGGACCTCTGAATCCCCAATCACGTCATTGTTCCGAAAGACATTCTATTCCGTGAAACAATAAGAGAAGTGAGATGAGAAACAACTGTGACGCAGACGCATCGCTTGTTATTGAGCACAGTCTGGAAATTAAAAAGCGAGGAGAGCACGTGGAATAGCAATGCGGGAGGAGAAAAGCGCGGCTGCCTCCTAGTGGACGTTCCTGTTAATAGTTGCTTTTTTTAAAAAATCCTTGCATCTGCTCCCCTCGTGTGGTCATTAGGTATCATTGCGAGAACACAGGATAGGTTTGATTTGAGGAAGTGATGCTTTTGAATTATGGTGCTGGAGGAGACTCTTGAGAGTCCCATGGACTGCAAGAAGATCAAACCTATCCATTCTGAAGGAAATCAGCCCTGAGTGCTCACTGGAAGGACAGATTGTGAAGCTGAGGCTCCAATACTTTGGCCACCTCATGAGAAGAGAAGACTCCCTGGAGAAGACCCTGATGTTGGGAAAGATGGAGGGCACAAGGAAAAGGGGACGACAGAGGACGAGATGGCTGGACAGTGTTCTCGGAGCTACCAGTATGAGTTTGACTGGAGGCAGTGGAAGACAGGAGTGCCTGGCGTGCTCTGGTCCATGGGGTCACGAAGAGTCGGACACGACTAAAGGACTAAACAACAACAAAAAACAAAAACCAGCACCTATTTTTTCAGCACTTCCGCTAGTCGCTGGCTTGTGTGACACAGTATACAAAAGCTCTGCTCGGCTCAGAGATGCCATCCTTCCCTTACTTAAGAGAGCAGTTCCTGCATTGCATGGGGTTGGACTAGATGACCCTTGGAACCCCATCCCAACTTTACAATTCTATGATTCTATGAAGGAAGAGCAAGACCTGGCCTGGTAAGTGCCCCTCGCCCCACCCCTTGCCTCTGAAAATGAGGCCTGCGATTGCACCTCCTACCCATCAGGCTTGTGTAGTTTAGCAGGGGGGCAATGTTATCACAGTACCCATTATCTGATAGGCAGTGCACGCTTTCAGAAACTCAGAGGAAGAACAAAGAAGAGGTCGTCAACCCAGGCTAACGCTACCTCTAGAATTGGTCCATGCCTGGGGGAAGATGGGAATGCATTTCTTATTGGAACACTCAAGAGAGAGATCAGCGCATGATGAAACCATGGAACTCACTCCCACTGGATGGCCACTGAAATATACTTGGAGTCCTGTAGTGATTTCATGGTCTTTATTGCAGCTTGTAAAACAGTGACTGAGTTGCCCCCCCTCAACCTCAGGCTTTTATATACATTATTTACACAATGAGTCCCGTCTGATTGGCTGATTCTGCTTTCCTCCTGGAGCCTGATTGGTCTTTTCCTGCAGGCCAATCAGTTGTTGCAATCCTACCAGCCCAATAGGCTGATAAACTTCTTCCTGGAGTCTGATTGGTCTTCTCCTGCAAGCCAATCAGTTGTTGCATTCTAGGATCCTACTTGCCTATTGTTCTAGGATTCAAGGTTAGTACATAAAGGTAAAGGGACCCCTGACCATTAGGTCTAGTCGTGGCCGACTCTGGGGTTGCGGCGCTCATCTCACTTTATCGGCTGAGGGAGCCGGCATACAGCTTCTGGGTCATGTGGCCAGCATGACTAAGCCGCTTCTGGTGAACCAGAGCAGCGCACGGAAACACCGTTTACCTTCCCGCCGGAGTGGTACCTATTTATCTACTTGCTTTGACGTGCTTTCAAACTGCTAGGTTCGCAGGAGCAGGGACCGAGCAATGGGAGCTCACCCCGTCACGGAGATTCAAACCGCCGACCTTCTGATCATCAGGTCCTAGGCTCTGTGGTTTAACCCACAGCACCACCTGCATCCCAGGTTAGTACATAACAGTCACCTATTTAAAAGAGGGTTGGA
Source organism: Podarcis raffonei (assembly GCF_027172205.1). Taxonomy (NCBI): domain Eukaryota; kingdom Metazoa; phylum Chordata; class Lepidosauria; order Squamata; family Lacertidae; genus Podarcis; species Podarcis raffonei. The sequence continues at coordinate 107,682,322 of NC_070603.1, read as the reverse complement.
CTGGACCAATTCATAAAGGACAGGCTCATCAATGGCTACCAGCCCCGATGGCTATGCTCTGCCTCCACAGAGACAGGAATGCGTCTGAATATCAGTTGCCGGAAAGCGCAGGAGGGGATAGTGCGGCTCCTGTGTTCGAATCCTGAATGCTGGTAACCCACAGGTAAGCCACAGTGAGAGCAGGACGTTGGACTAGATGGGCGGTTGGCCTGACCCAGCAGGCTCCACTTTTGCTCTCACGAAAGTAAGAGTGCATGAAAGGAGACCGTATTTACACCCAGATCAGATGTGCAATTCTGACCCACATTTGCATGCCCATTGGCAGGTTGACAGTTCATGACTTGTGGCCCAGCAGGTGACCTGTATCGTGCGCGCAAATCTTAGCTGCGTTCAAGAGGGAGCATCCTCTTATTTGGAGCAATGGAACTTTGGGAGTGGTTTCCTACCACTCTTATCAAGGGCTCTTTTGCTTTGATGTGAAAATGGAACTTCCATGTTCGTAAGTACAGTGGTACCTCGGGTTACATACGCTTCAGGTTACAGACTCCGCTAACCCAGAAATAGTGCTGCAGGTTAAGAACTTTGCTTCAGGATGAGAACAGAAATTGTGCTCGTGCGGCAGCAGCAGGAGGCCCCATTAGCTAAAGTGGTGCTTCAGGTTAAGAACGGTTTCGGGTTAAGAACAGATCTCCGGAACGAATTAAGTACTTAACCCGAGGTACCACTGTACTATACCACTGATGCCACTGACCACCAGTTGCTCGGGAAGAACAGTGGTAGAGGGCTGCAGCTTTGATCCCCAGCTTGGGGGCCGTCAGGAGTGCATGCTGGAGCCAGGCCCTGTGACCAGTAGGGCTTTGCAGGACTGGGACCTTCCTAAGTTTGTTCTGGAGAGGCAAGGCGGCTGCGCAGGTGAGGCCGATTGGTAAATCACAGCACCTGGTGGCAAGAGCCAGGAAGGGATATAAGGTCAGCATTTCCCTTCGGCTCTTTGGCACAGCATCACGCTTCCTGCCTTGCTGAGTTTGGCTTCTTGCTTCCTGATCCTCGGACCTTGACTTTGTGACTCTCTGCTTCCTGACCCTCGGACCCCTGGCTTCTGGACTCTCCTTCCTGCTCCCTCCCCGCCATCTTGCCCCCGGTCCCAACGTCCTCAGCCGGGACTTTGATCACCCGTAGACCGGACCGTGCCAGGGGCTTCCTAGAGGCATCTGGTTGGCCATGGTGGGGGGCAGGACATTCGACTTGTTAGAGTTGTTTGTGTGGCAGCACCTACACTTTGGAACTCCCTGCCACTTGACACCAGGCAGACGCCTTTGCTGTACTCTTTTATGCACCTGCTAAAAACATTTTTGTTTATAGGCAGGCCCTGTTTTCCGAATACAATTTCTGAGATGTTTCATTCTCTCACACACACGCAGGGGAAAAGAAAGCTGCTGGGCAGAATTTTCTCTGAATATTGCTTTCCATTTTTTGGTAGGTAGATGCCATTCCCCACTCTGCACGCCCTGAAACACTGCCAGGTCCAAGGTATTGAGGAAGATGCCAAATGGTGCCCAGCCTGCCCACTTTGAAACTAATGCTGATGTCCCTTGCAACTGCAGCAAACCCAAACCATAAGCTTAAGGGGGGGGGGGATAACCTGTGCTACTTCTGCTGCTTGTGGTGACCCCCACTGTCAACACAATATTGCCTAATTTCTATCCCTGCTGGGAAAATTCATTGATCAGCCACAATAGCTCAGTCGGTAGAGCATGAGGATTTTAATTTCAGGTGGTGGGTTCGAGCCGCACGTTGGGGTTGGACTAGATGACCCTTTTGATCCCTTCCCACTCTACAATTCCGATTCTATGAATCTATGAATTCCCCCAATCTCTCGGCTCACAAACAGGGCTGAGAATTTCAGTGGGCTGTTCATGCACTCTTCTAAAATGTAAGCATATTAAACGTAAATCGCCCTGAGACCTGCGAACCGGTATATAAATTCAATTAACAACAACAATAACTCCCAAGGGTTATGGTCAGTTTACTAACACATCCTGCTTCGGAATTCAGGTTACTACAGGGCATGTGGGTTTGTTTATTTATTTAGCAAGATTCAAATATAAGATCTCTAAGGGCTTTCCCATTAAACGGTATAAAATATTCATTTAAACTAGACTCATTTAGACTCTGAAAAACAAAAGTACAATAAAATCGTCAAAATACAGATAAATCAACGGAGTTCGAAAACAAATGTGTGTGATGAAATTGCATAATGAATGAATAATAAGTAGAATACCGCAGGCAGAAAATAATTTTCTGCTGTGTCACAGGGAAGAGGAGAGGCCCTGCAGCCCGGTTTCTCATCTATTACCACCTAGCAGACTGGATTAATGACACCTATGCCCCTCCAGATGTTATTGGACTCCAACTCCCATCAGCCCCCGCCAGCATCCATCACAGGTCCAGGATGATGGAGCTATGTAGAGCTGCTCTAACTAACTGAGCTATACATCATTCCTGGGGAAAGAGCAGGAGCCATCACAGCCCTTTTCTCAATTGTGGGGAATCTGTGGCTCTCTGTGTTTGGGGAACTACAATTCCCATAAACTCTGGTCGTTGGCTATGCTTGCTAGTGCTGATGGGAGTTAGAGTCCCACAACATTTAGATGGCTGAAATGACTGGCAGAATCCGTGATCAGGGAGAAGATTTGATTGAACAGGACTGGAAAAAGTTTAAGGACTATTTGCAGAAATATTGTAAAATCTTGGAGTGTTAATACGTTGTGGGAAGTGAAGGTGACAGGGTTTGTGTGACTTGGTTAAAGGTAAATTAAAAGAAGAATGTTAGAAAGGATAAGGGGTTATGAACAGAACATTATTATGTCATAGTATATAAGATGAGATATGGATTAAATTAATTGGAAAATCGGGACATAATAATTAGAAGAATGTAAAACTAAGTATGGTCTAATAAGGTTTGAATTTGCTGAATTGGATTAGAATAAAGAGGAACACAAAAAAGGGGGATGTGAGGAGGTCAAGACAGAGGGGTATGGAACTTCATAATTTCAAGAATAAGGGTTTTTTTCTCTATTTTTCTTTTTTCTTTTTTCCTTTTTTTTTGCTATATAATTCTGTTTTTCTGTTGTACTTGTTTTTCATGTGAACTTTATGTATGGAAAGGATACATTTTGAAATGATGAATTCTTTGTTTTGTAAAATCTTAATAAAAATTTATTAAAAAAAAATAGAGTCCCACAACATTTGGCGAGCCAAAGGCTTCTGCCACCTGCCTTTCATCCAGAGTAATTTATTCGACCTTTAACTTGTATGGTACAATAACAGCAGAGGGCAGCAAATGCACACATTCTCTCTCTGTATGCTATACAGTGGTACCTCGGGTTAAGAACTTAATTCGTTCCGGAGGTCCGTTCTTAACCTGAAACTGTTCTTAACCTGAAGCACCACTTTAGCTAATGGGGCCTCCCGCTGCCACCGCGCTGCCGCCATGACATTTCTGTTCTCATCCTGAAGCAAAGTTCTTAACCCAAGGTACTATTTCTGGGTTAGTAGAGTCTGTAACCTGAAGCGTCTGTAACCTGAGGTACCACTGTATCTGAAATGAAGTGGTTTGACCAAACATCAACAAGTTTTTCTGAGCCTGGGGCCACCTTTGGAAACCTAAGAAACATCACATAATGACAATCCGATATGAGAAAAACAGTTGAGCCCGAAACAGGTAAAACACCAAACACCCCCCCAAAAAAAACACAGACAAAACAAACAGCCCCCCCAAACAGGAGGAAACCACCCCAAACTAACAATAAAAATTGTTAGGTAATACAAATACAGCCCCCACTGCCAAAGAAAGAAACACAAGCGAACCCAAAAGTAGGCAATACCCACGATTACTCAGTTGGCAGAATGCACACAACCAAACAGAAAGGAAGCAGGCAAAATACCCTCACACACAAATACTCCCAACTAGGCAGACATCATCATCATCATCATCATCATCATCATAATTTATTTATACCCTTCCCATCTGGCTGGGTTTCCTCAGCCACTCTGGGCAGCTCCCAACAGAATATTAAAAACATGATAAAACATCAAACATTAAAAACTTCCTTAAACAGGGCTGCCTTCAGATGTTGTCTAAAAGTCAGATAGTGGTTTTATTTCCTTGACATCTGAAGGGAGGACGTTCCACAGGGTGGAACCCCTCATCCAAAAAAACTCCAGATATGTGCATAACACTCCCAAACAACAACAACAACAAGAAATAATGGAAGCAGAACAACCCTACCCAAACAATAAAGAAATAAAATAATTCAGGCAAACTAATAGTAGAAATGACTATAATACAAAATGGCAGCAAACAAAAGCAGGCAAGACGCCGTCAAAAGTAAAATACAGTGGTACCTCTGGTTACGTACTTAATTCGTTCCGGAGGTCTGTTCTTAACCTGAAACTGTTCTTAACATGAAGCACCACTTTAGCGAATGGGGCCTCCTGCTGCCGCTGCGCCACGGGAGCACGATTTCTGTTCTCATCCTGAAGCAAAGTTCTTAACCCGAGGTACTATTTCTGGGTTAGCGGAGTCTGTAACCTGAAGCATCTGTAACCCGAGGTACCACTGTATAAGGGCAGGCACACCTTTGTTCTGGGTCCTCCTCCGTCCTCCTGCATGTGAGGGGAGCACCCTGTTGCAACAGCTTTAATAAAGATCAGGCTTACTAGCTGCTTTGCTTCTCAATATTCTTTGGTTGGCCTCTGTTATTTTCTCCTACCAACAGGGAACCCACTTAAGGACTTTATACGGGCTCTTGGATACCCCATAAGGGAAGAAGGGCAGATTTTGTTTACAACAGCAGCATAACATAAGAATAGGCCTGTTGGTTAGGCCCATCAGGCCTAGCATTCTGTTCTCATAGCGGGCAAAACAAGATGCCTCAGGGAAGGGGGAAGATCTCCTCCTCCCTCATTGGTTCTTCTCAACAACCCTGCAAGGTAGCCTAGCCCAAGAGAGGACGACTGATCCAAAGTCACCCAGCAAACTTCATGGCTGACTGGGGATTTGAACCCGGAGCCACCCCAGTCCTAGCATGGCACTCTATAATCACCATGCCACACTCTTAAGACCTGGTTGTTGGCTTGAAATAATTTTATAGGATTTCTTATTTTATAAGCTGCTTTGGACTTTTTTGCGGGTGGGGGGTGGGAAGTGGAATGGACACCCTTGAAATAAGAATAAAGAATAGAAATTTATTTATGTATGCTACTACAGCAGCAAGAATGCTACTCGCCCAAAAGTGGAAAGAAGCAGAAGTCCCAGTAAAAGAAGAATGGATACAAAAACATGGAATATGCAGAAATGGCTAAACTTACTTGAAAAATAAGAAATCAAGATAACAAACTTTATAAAAGAATGGAAATGGTTTATTGAATATTTACAGATAAATTGCAAACAGAAAAGAACATTGGCAGTGTTATTGTAATAACCTGCAGTGTCATAAGAGTATATATTTAAAGTAGATGAATAAATGGGCAAATTAAATGAATTTGGATATGCAGAAGATATTAAAAAACAAATTTAAGGAACGGCAGAAAGTGTTGGGATACTGCCAGGGAGACAGAGTCCATCTGAGCCCCCAAGCCGGCTGCCGGATGATCCATCGATCTCCCGTAGACAGGCAGTATCAGCAATTAGCAACACGAAGCCTCAGAAATAGATTGCCACATTCTTAGGCTGGTGCACACTCTATCAGCAGAATTCACACAGCGAAAGATGCACAGCAGGAGAGCATATTTACAGTTTATTCAGCGTTGGTCAGAACAAAGAAACCATGACAGCCTGCATCGGTATGCTCAGGCAATAAGAAGAAAACGAAAGCAACTGAAAACATAAACATCCTGTGAACAGGAAATACGCAGACTCTGTGACTCACAAAGCCTGCTCCCTTTTAAGGTGGAATGGAAATATCCCAACAGAAAGAGGGGGGTGGAAGTCAAATTTTGAAATGTCAAAATGATGGTAAAACTAATGACATGTATAAACCTGAAAAGTATAAATAAAAACTTAAAATGAAATAAAAATGAAAGAATAATAAAGCGAAACAAAAACCTGATGGAGGTGTAGCAACACTACGAGCAGTTACATCCATGCCCACGGGACCAAGGGCGTTGGTGTGGCTACAACACACAAACATGCATCCAAAATCCCTTGTGAATATTGGCTAAGAACATGAGAGTCAGGCTGGAAGCAGCCAATACTTTTTAAGAGAGTTGGAGATGGTGTGAGAGAGCCATTCGGGTGTAAGAGGAGCCCTGGTGGATCAGTCCAAAGTCTTAACAAGTCCCAACATCCTGCTTCCCACAGTGGCCAGCCAGGGGCCTCTAGGAAGCCTGTGAGCTTGGCATGAAAGCAGCGGCTCTCTTGCATTGTGGCTTCCCAGCACTTGGCACTTGGCGATATACTGCCCCTAAACATGGAAGTTCCATTTTGCCACCATACCAATGAGCCATTGCTAGAGTAGTACAAAAGCCCTCCCAAAGTTCCATTTTGGCCATTGGTCTAGGTTAAGATGCTCCTCCTTACCCAGCTGAGAAGATTTGCATGCACAGTGCAGACTTCTCTGCTGGACCACAAGTCGTCAATTGGGCGGGCATTCGAATGTGGGTCAGGGCTGCACATCTGACCCACATTATGCAAATATGAGAAGAAGAATCTGCTGTTGCTCCTCAGGAATTGGTGTTTGGTGGTACACTTCCTCTAGGGTTGCCATATTTCAAAAAGTAAAAAAAATCAGGACACCCTGCAAGTTGTTGAGCTTTATTTTACAGAAACACACACACACACGAAAAACCACCTCACAATTTTTGGACTGACTTGCCTAAGATCCAGGACAAAGCACCGTCTTCTGGAAATTCCCCCTGGACGTCAATTCAGCCTTTGAAATCCTGGTAATATCCAGGAAAATCCAGACATATAGCAGCCCTAAATTCCTCTAAACATGGAAGTTCAATTTTGCCGTCATTTGTTGTTGTTTAGTCGTTTGGTCGTGTCCGACTCTTCGTGACCCCATGGACCAGAGCACGCCAGGCACTCCTGTCTTCCACTGCCTCCCGTCATAGCAAACTTGTTTTGGCCCACTCTGGCCCAGTGAGTACATGACCATCAGGAAAGGTGGGCTTTACTCCAGAGGAGCTGATGCCATAATTTCTTTGTTAGTGGTTAAGGTGCTCCAAGACTCTGTTTTCTTTGCTATCAGTCTCCTTTGTTGTTCAGTCGTGTCCGACTCTTCATGACCCCATTAAAAGACGCCTGCTTCTTGGGAGAAAAGCAATGACAAACCTAGACAGCATCTTAAAAAGCAGAGACATGACCTTGCCAACAAAGGTCCGTATAGTGAAAGCCATGGTTTTCCCAGTAGTGATGTATGGAAGTGAGAGCTGGACCATAAAGAAGGCTGATCGCCGAAGAATTGATGCTTTTGAATTATGGTGCTGGAGGAGACTCTTGAGAGTCCCATGGACTGCAAGAAGATCAAACCTCTCCATTCTGAAGGAAATCAGCCCTGAGTGCTCACTGGAAGGACAGATCGTGAAGCTGAGGCTCCAATACTTTGGCTACCTCTTGAGAAGAGAAGACTCCTTGGAAAAGACCCTGATGTCGGGAAAGATGGAGGGCACAAGGAGAAGGGGACGACAGAGGACGAGATGGTTGGACAGTGTTCTCAAAGCTATGGCCTCGGCCCAGTATATCTGAAAGAGCATCTCCACCCCATTGTTCTGCCCGAATGCTGAGGTCCAGCGCTGAGGGCCTTCTGGCGGTTCCCTCACTGCGAGCAGCAAAGCTACAGGCAACCAGGCAGAGGGCCTTCTCAGTAGTGGCGCCTGCCCTGTGGAACACCCTCCCATCAGATGTCAAAGACATAAACAACTACCTGACATTTAGAAAACATCTGAAGGCAGCCCTGTTCAGGGTAGTTTTAATGTGTGACATTTTAAAATATTTTTAATCTTTGTTGGAAGGTGCCCAGAGTGGCTGGGGAAACCCAGCCAGATGGGCGGGGTACAAATAATAAATTATTATTATATTATTACTAACTTGAGTTTGACCAAACTGCGGGAGGCAGTGGAAGACAGGAGTGTCTCTTACCTCTCTGTGGAAACATGAAATGATGCAAAGGGTGTCATGATAGCAAGGGGAGGGTACTGCCAGGGTAGCGGCCAATCCACATAGGAGGGCACTCATAGCATCACTCTGTGGGCTTGAATCATCCATGTGTCCTTAAGCAAGAAGAAACACCCTCACAGCTGTGCATAATCCTCCATATGCCATCCTCGGAAACCTGCGTGTGCATTTCGCCGTCTAGCCGCTAGAGCGCAGTAGCGTCAGTAGCATGGGCACAACCTCCACACAGCAGCCAGAAATAGACTCAAGGAGCAGGTTTATACTTGGATAAACTCTGATGCTTCACTCCTGCTTGCCACAGTAAACATGAAAAGTGTGAAGGGGAGATGCTACTCTGTCTGCCTCCTCAGGCTTTGGGGAATGAGCACTTGCATGTTTATCTTGAGTACCTGTAAGTGTCAAGAGATCCGAAAGACCAGGCAGCAATTCCTCCTATACAGTGGTACCTCAGATTACAGACACTTCAGTTTACAGACTCCGCTAACACTGAAATAGTACCTCAGGTTAATAACTTTACCTCAGGATGAGAACAGAAATCGTGCGGTGGCAGCGGGAGGCCCCATTAGCTAAAGTGGTACCTCAGGTTAAGAACAGTTTCAGGTTAAGAACGGACCTCCAGAATGAATTAAGTTCTTAACCCGCGGTACCACTTCGGGTTGTCCCTGACAGCAGGATCACTAACCGCGCACACACAGCAGCAGCAGGAGTCATGGTTGCAGAGTTGCCACCTTTCCCACTTGCCCTACTCCTGCGTCTTTAACTGCAGCCTGACCCAGAGACCTTAAACAGACCTTAAAAAGGTAAAGGTAAAGGACCCCTGATAGTTAAGTCCAGTCACGAATGACTCTGGGGTTGCGGCGCTCATCTCGCTTTACTGGCCGAGGGAGCCGGCATTTGTCCGCAGACAGTTTTTCCAGGTCATGTGGCCAGCATGACTAAGCCGCTTCTGGCAAACCAGAGCAGCGCACAGAAACGCCGTTTACCTTCCCGCCGGAGTGGTACCTATTTATCTACTTGCACTTTGACGTGCTTTCGAACTGCTAGGTTGGCAGGAGCAGGGACCAAGCAACGGGAGCTCACCCCGTCGCGGGGATTCGAACCGCCAACCTTCCGATCAGCAAGCCCTAGGCTCAGTGGTTTAGACCACAGCGCCACCATGTCCCTAAACAGACTTATGATTTTTCAAAGGAGGGAGCGAAAGCAATTAGTTTCTTTGTGAAACCAATTCTTGTGCATCAAGCTGCTGTTGATGGCACAGGAACAGAGCTATTGAAAAAGAAAGAAAAGAAAAGGTGGCGACCCCTGAGCACAGAGGTGAGCTGCAAGGAAAGAACCTCGGAAATCCATCTAACATGGATGATTTCCTTGAGATTCCTGCATTGCAGGGGGTTGGGCTAGATGACCCTTGCGGTTCCTTCCGATTCTATGATCCTATGAAAAAAATGTTTTAAAAAAAGTCCGTAGAAAGAACAACAAACAACAGTTTGCAACAACTGTGCAGCCTTCAAACACATAATACATTTTATTTGTTTATTGCATTTATATCCCACCAAGAAGATCAAGGTGGTATACATGGTGTCCCCGCTCCTCAATTTATCCCCAACAAGAACCCTGCAAGGTAGGTTAGGCTGAGAGGCAGTGACTGGCCAAAGGTTACCCAGTGAGCTTCATGGTCGAGTGGGGAATTTGAACCCTCGTCTCCCAGGTCCTAGTCCGGCTCTCTAACTAACCGCTGCATCACCCTGGCTCTATACATGAGACAAGTTACAGGGAACCAGGTAGAGGCCCTTCTCGGTAGTGGCGCCCGCCCTGTGGAACGCCCTCCTACCAGATGTCAAAGAGAAAAATAACTACCAAACTTTTAGAAGACATCTTTTTTTTTAAAAAAAAAAATTTATTAAGGATTTTCTTGTTTTACAGAAGTGTAGTGCCTCGTATTTTTTTTCTTCTTCTTCCATGTAACATTTTTACAAATCCGTTTCATTTGTTGAGGCATTAGGGGGAGAAGAAAAAAGAAAGAAAAAAGAAAGGGGGGTGGAGAGAGGGAAGATGGATGGGGGTGGGGTCGGGTGGCGGTGTTTCTATTATGTTTAATGTATGTAGAGTTTGGTGTCAGCGTTGCTTGTGTTGTTCACTTGTGTTCCTTTGGTGGTGAGAGAGGTTGGGGTTGGCCTAGGGTGTGATTGTTTGCTTGTGATTGGCTGTGTTGATCTTTGTTTTCGTGTGTGAGTGAGGTGGGTGGGTGTTTTGGATCAGGTTAGCCATATTGATTTGTATGCTGTTGGTGGATTATTGTCATTGTCCTGTTGGGTTGTGTATGTGATAAAGGGGAGCCATACCGGGGTGAAGGCGTCTTCTTCTGTTTGTCCCCGTGTCAGTTTCAGTTTATTAGTTAATTTTTCTAGTAGGGCTGTTTCCCATACTATTTGGTACCATTGGTCCATGCTTACTCCTGACAGGTCTCTCCAGTGTCTGGTTATGGTGTTTCTGGCTGCTGAGAGCAGGTGGGTTATGAGTTCTTTGTGGTGTAAATGGGCATTGTTGTCTTGGAAGATGTTTAGTAGGGCCAATTCTGGGGTGATGTCTATTACTTGCTTAGTTATTTTACATATTTCTTGTATGGCTGTTGTCCAGAATAGTTGAATTTTGGGACACTCCCACCACATGTGGAGGTATGTGCCTGTGGAGGTGCACCCTCTCCAGCATTTTGGTGAGGTTCCTGGGTGTATTAGCGCTAGTTTCCTTGGTGTTAGGTAGGTGAGTTTCAGTGTGAGTTCTTTTCTTTTCGTTGATATGGATTTAAAGGGGGGTTTAGACCACATTCTGGTCCATTGAGTGGGGTTAATCTCATAGCCTATGTCATTCTCCCATTGTTTTTTGATTTTTTAGAAGACATCTGAAGGCAGCCCTGTTTAGGGAAGCTTTTCATGTTTAATAGGTTATTGTATTTTAGTGTTTTGTTGGAAGCCGCCCAGAGTAGCTGGGGTAACCCATCCAGATGGGCGGGGTATAAATAAATAATAATAATTATTATTATTATTATTATTATTATTATTATTATTATTAACAGCAGGACTCAATCAGATGTGGAGGAGGGGAAGAAAAGAAAAATTCCACAGAGCATCTGTCAGATCTGGTATACGTCTCCGCAATGACAATTTCCGCCCTCGCTTCCCCACTGGTGGGCGGGGTTTGCGGCGCCGAGTGGGGCTCACCTGGGTGGTGACTCCCAACTGTTTGGGCTGGCCTTTCACCCACCCTCAGCCAGGGAGGACAATGGAGGGCCAGCCGGGGGTGGGGCTAAGGCCAAAGAAAAGAGGCTGACCCCGTTGCCCAAGCCTCTTTTGGTTTTCTTCCTTCCAGGACAAATGAGCTGGTCTGGGACAAGATGCCTCTATATTATTCCTAAAATAAGGAATAAACTGAAACCCGGCATTATCAAAATGGTCTCCTTTAGAAGATCTGCTAATCACCTAGCAATGAGGAGCAAATCATTCTGCAAGAGGTGATATTCCCTGCTTTGGAAAACCAGGAATATTGGGAAAGCTAAGCAAAGGACTTCCAGGGTTCCCCCACCGTAATCCTGACTGCCACCAAAAGTGGAAAGGCCCATGTCTTTTGAGAGGCAGCTGGATTTGCATCAGATTCCAAGGGTAGCAACACTAAAGCAGGGTCTGGGAATCACCTCTGGCCAGTAATCTCAGATACTGTAGAGAAGACCTTGGTGCAAAAGGAATCTGTCACACTGCATTCCCATCAAATAGATGGTAGACAGATGGAGTGCCTCTAGTTGATTGCACGCGCGAGAGCTTGCCGTGTTTTAAAGCGTTCTTATAGTAGGTTACTTTGGAGACGTGTCAAGAGAAGGTGACTCATGCCTCTCAAAATGACAAGTGCAAAACTATCATGGAACGTCGTACTGCTTGAAAGGACCACGGCGGTCATCTACTCCAACCCAGCCTGTTCACTGCAGGAGGCCAAAGGCTGAACTCCTGATAGAGGACCATCTAGTTCCTCTGCTTGAATGCCTCCAGCGAAGGAGAGCCCACCACCTCCCGAGCCAATCTGTTCCGCTGCCAAACAGCTTGTATCATTAGGAAGTTTAACGCTGAGCCAAAATCTGCGGAGCCATTGGCTCCAGTCCTGCCCCCTCTTCTGCATGACACCCCTTAGCAGAAGAATAGCCCTGTTGGATCCTCTTTCCCTCCATTGCCAACCGGATGCCTTTGGAAAGCCACAGGAAAGAAAGTGCTTCTTCACAGAGCGCATTGTTAAACTGTGGAACTCACTGCCACAGGAGACAGCCATGACCATCAACTGGGATGCCTTTAAAAGAGGGCCGGATGAATTAACAGAGGGCAAGGGCTATCAATGGCTACTACTAGCTATGATGGCAAGACACAGCTAGGCAGGATCCTGCTGGAAACTGCAGGAGGGGAGAGGGGTCTTGTGATGCTTATGAGCTTCCCACCAGCATCTGATTGGCTATTTTGAGAACAGATGGGCCATGGGCCTAACCTAGCAGAGCTCTTCTTATGTTCTTATGAGTGTGTGCACAGTCTTGGTTACCACTTTCCAGACCCCAGTGCCATCCTGGTCGCTCACCTTTGCAAACAGTCCAGTGTGTCAACCTCCATCTTAAAATATGGTGCCCAGAACTGGGTACTGTACTCCAATTGGGAATAAGACAGGAATATACAGCATGTGCTGCCCAGAGCTCATTGGCAGACAGATGGAGTGCAAATATGAGAAATGAAAGGCGGAAACTTTGATTGATTGTGTTTGTGGGTTTCCAGCTATGGAAGAGGCTGTAATCACACCCTGCTCCATCCTTCTCAAAGATCATGCATTTAATGGCTTTACCTGATGGCTGTTGTCCTTTAAAAGCCAGGAGCCACCTTTTAGAATACAGTAATCAGATTTTTAGGTTGCCACCTTGTCAGACAGCATGTTAATTTCGTTTCACGCTTTGTCAATTTTACTCTCCCTTAGTAATTTCGCTTTAGCCATCTCTGTTGCTGACAACTTGACAGCACGGCTTCTTTTTAAAGAAAGGTCACAAACATGACTAGGAAAAGTTATCCAGTGGGCCATTAACTTGGGAGAGGGGGGGCCTGCTTGGGGAGGGGGTTACAATGCCTTAAACACAAATACTTAAGAGGCTTTGAGCAATCAAATTGCCAGCGGGAGTCATCCACATTTGCTGTGTGTGTGTGTGTGTGTGTGTGTGGACTTCAGAATCTTCACTGGCCTGTTCTCAATTATCCTAACAAAAAAACAGGTCAGGCGAGCCATTGTTATTCTCATATTGCAGATGGAAAAACTGAGGCTGAGAGAATAGCAGCTCACCCAAAGTCACCTGAATGAATTCACGACACCGATGAGATTTTGAAGCAGAGACTGCCCGCTTGGTAAATACCGGCTGATTTGCAAAATATGGTAAAAGGCAAAGGTAAAGGACACCTGGAAGGGACAAGGGTGGCTGGCGCTGTGGGCTAAACTACAGAGCCTAGGACTTGCCGATCAGAAGGTCGGTGGTTCAAATCCTCGCGACGGGGTGAGCTCCCATTGCTCAGTCCCAGCTCCTGCCAACCTAGCAGTTCGAAAACACGTCAAAGTGCAAGTAGATAAATAGGCACCGCTCCGGCGGAAAGGTAAACAGTGTTTCCGTGCACTGCAATGGTTCACCAGAAGAGGCTTAGTCTTGCTGGTCACATGACCCGGAAGCTGTACGCCGGCTCCCTCGGCCAGTAAAGCGAGATGAGTGCCGCAACCCCAGAGTCGGCCACGACTGGACCTAACAGTCAGGGGTCCCTTTACACTTTACCTTTAAAGGACCCCTGGACGGTTAAGTCCAGTCAAAGGCGACTATGGGGTGTGGTGCTCTAGCAGTTTGAAAGCATACCAGTTTTTTTGGGGGGGGGTTTTAATGCTGCTCACTGTTTTAAGCTGGTGCTTTTTAGAATGCAAAGTCAGCAGCCCACAAAACAGTCTCCATGATTTAACTTGGGGTTGCGGGGAAGGCTGCTGACTTTGAATGTGCATCATCAAGGCTTGACAAGAGGCCCAGAGCTCTCCCAGATGGTTCCAGCAGGATTCCTGCCGCAGTGCCAGCCTTTGGCTCTTGGCCAAGGGAGGCAGGAAAGGGGTTACCGTTGTTTGTGGGAACATTTCTGTGTGTCTGTCTTGGAAATGCCTTGGAACGTTTCAAACAATCTGGTGCCCCAAACCAGACAGAGATGAATCAATCATGGGAGACTGAGGGCAGTGGGGACCCACTATGCCATTGTATAAGATGCAGGGCCTTCATCCTTGATGCCCCCCCCCCAGGCTGTCTGAATTCAGCCCAAGTCTTGGGTAATGCTCCAGGGCAGGCCTCGCCAATGTGGTGTCCTCCCTGTTGCAGGAATTTATGTGTAGGTTGGGGGGGGGTTGCCCCTCCAGCAGATACGCACATGCAGCCCACTACCAAAATCAGCACAATCACTTTTGTGACTTTTGTGATTTGTCCCCACAAAACACTTCATCACAGTTTTTTGATGATCTATTGCTGCACAATACCAAATGATAAATGTATCTATGTATGGTTTGAAGCTCAACATCAAAAAATGAAGATCATGGCCACTGGGCCCATCACCTCCCGGCAAATAGAAGAGGAAGAAATGGAGGCAGTGAGAGATTTTACTTTCTTGGGCTCCGTGATCACTGCAGATGGTGACAGCAGTCACGAAATTAAAAGACGCCTGCTTCTTGGGAGAAGGGCAATGACAGGCCTAGATAGCATCTTAAAAAGCAGAGACATCACCTTGCCAACAAAGGTCCGTATAGTTAAAGCTATGGTTTTCCCAGTAGTGATGTATGGAAGTGAAAGCTGGATCATAAAGAAGGCTGATCGCTGAAGAATTGATGCTTTTGAATTATGGTGCTGGAAGAGACTCTTGAGAGTCCCATGGACTGCAAGAAGATCAAACCTATCCATTCTGAAGGAAATCAGCCCTGAGTGCTCACTGGAAGGACAGATTGTGAAGCTGAGGCTCCAATACTTTGGCCACCTCATGAGAAGACTCCCTGGAAAAGACCCTGATTCTGGGAAAGATGGAGGGCACAAGGAGAAGGGGATGACAGAGGACGAGATGGTTGGACAGGGTTCTCGAAGCTACCAGCATGAGTTTGACCATACTGCGGGAGGCAGTGGAAGACAGGAGTGCCTGGCGTGCTCTGGTCCATGGGGTCATGAAGTGTTGGACACGACTAAACTACTAAACAACAACAACTGGCTCACAGGGAGAACTTCAGCTGCTGAGTAGCTCAGCTACTCAGCAGCCCCTCTGCCTGAGTGATAATTCCTGGCATCCTGATACCTGAATGCCAGACAGGTAGCCATTCCAGAAATAACAAACCCAGATGAAGACAAAAGGGTGTGATTAACTTGGCTGGGAAACAGGGAAATGTAAATATCTCTTTTGTTACACTTGATGGGTGTTTGGTGGAGGGCAAGGAGAACCATGGGGCAGGGTCCAGGATGCTCAGATTACTGCCACCAGACCTCCCCTTTCATGATGTAACCATGATGTATTAGTGATGTAGTTTGGGGGGGTGTAACATGGGGATTAGCAGCTAATTAAAGTTTGAGGGCTCTTTTGTTCGGGGCTTCCATCTTGCTTCGTCTTGCAGTGAGTTGGAGTCCTGTCGCGACAGTCTCAATAAAGTCCAAGCCTACTGGCTGCTGTTTTGCTCCAATTTTCCTTGATTTTTGTCCAAGGGAGCCCTCAGATTTCTCTGTTAACATTCAGATTTGTTGGACTCCCATTTCCCTTCAGCCCTAGTCTGAGATTTTCAGAGATAAATGTGGATTTTTTTGTCCATTTATCCCCCAAATCAGGTTAAAATTGATGGGAGGAGTGCACTGATGTAATGCAGATTGCTGCCTTTGAAACCTCAGTGTTGGCTGCAAGAGCCTTGGCTTCCGTTATCTGAAATGAGCCCTCCCTAGTCATTGGTTCCGCTGCTGTGACATAATGGAATGTTCAGGAACTGCTGTCCAATGAAAACAACAATCTGCCGTCCCATAAGGCCTACAGCAGGGACCACACGAGGCTGTTTGCTGCCAGTGAGAAAAGATTTAGTGCAGAGCAGCATCTGCGACACAAGTGAATTATTGTCCGCCTGGGCTGTGCGCGAATGTTGTATATGTATGAGAGTGAACTGTGGCTGGCATATGAGAGCAATGCCTATATATTTATAAGAAGGAACTGAATGTGACTTGTGTGAATGTGTGTGGGATGTGTGAGGAAGCGAAGGGGGAGTGAGCAAAAGAGAAGATACTAAATGGATTGTCCAGCAAGTCTGTCGAATTGCTGCAAAACTGCGGCTGGGTCTCTTATATCTTTGCTTCCACAAAGATGTGAGGCTCCTGAGTTCTGGGCTATGCTATGGCTGCGCGTTGCCTCCCTGCGATTTGTAAAGTGAAATGTCAGGAACTTGTGTTTCCTTATCTCTCGGAGCCAGACCTTTGGCAAATAAAGAAAAGGTGGGGAGAATAAAAGAGGGGCGATAACAAGGAAGCCTGGCTTCCGGAAGAATTCAGATCCTAATCAGACCTTCTTAACTACTGGCACAGGGGAGCATTTCTTGAGGGGAATATGAATGGTGGGAGAAAAAAATACATTGCCTGTAATCCAGCAGCAGGTGCGAAATTAAGCTTCTCTCAGACTCCCAAGACTTCAAGAGTGAACGGGAATTTGAAAAAGGAAATGTCTCCTCCGCAGATGTTTGGTCTGCATTGTATTTTTTCCAGCCTATCTTGAGTTGCCATTTTTTTGCTTTTCATTATATATTTCGTTTCTAATGTAATCTGCCTTGAGTGTCAAGTAGAAGGCAATTCATAAAATAATAATAATAATAATAATAATAATAATAATAATAATAATAATAATAATATATGGGAATTAGCTCAATATGATGGAGGTAACATACTTGTGCATGTACAGGATTTTTTTTTGTTAGAGATGGACACTGTTTTTTGTGGAATGTATAAGATAAAGTAGTTTAAAGATTATTTCCTCTGCAAATAATAGTTACTGTGTGTGCTCACTCTCATGCATACATAAGGAAGAGGGAAGTATTATATTTAGATTCCCAGGAAACCTAAGATGCACAGAAGCAAGTTTCTAGACCCTGTGGTTGTGGATATGATTGAAAATGTCTGCAAAATGCCACATCTCTGCAATCTGGGTTCCAGAGACAGTCTTTAAATCACAAATTCAGGCAGTTTCTGGTGTTCCCCTCTATCACACAGAAAAAGTGCTGCTGTTTTTACCCCCCCCCACTTTTGAAACAGGCAAGAGAAAAGGTCATTAAAAGAGTTTCACTGGTATACCAGAGCAGGCCCCCTGAACAATTTGTGTCAGTCAGAAATGCCATTCCTTTCTATTCTTATGTAGGAAAAAGATAAAGTTTTTAAATAAAATGGTGAATTTGTAGTATCTCTTTCTTGTTAGATTAGGTCCAAAAACTTGCAGTAGAACTACAGGTGATTCTGTATTTGCTAATAATGCCTAATAGTAATACAGTGGTACCTCAGGTTAAGTACTTAATTCGTTCCGGAGGTCCGTTCTTAACCTGAAACTGTTCTTAACCTGTAGCACCACTTTAGCTAATGGGGCCTCCTGCTGCTCCTGCGCCGCTGCCATGCGATTTCTGTTCTCATCCTGAAACAAAGTTCTTAACCCGAGCTACTATTTCTGGGTTAACCTGTAACCTGAAGCGTCTGTAACCTGAAGCGTATGGAACCCAAGGTACCACTATATGAGGTCACAGGATCTGAAGGGGAGGGTCCAAAGGTGTTTCAATCTTTCTTTTTTATTTTAGCACTGTTTATTAAATATTCCAAAATACAGTGTTAAATAGGAATGGGGGGCCTGTTAAACGACTCCCCAAAAATCCCAAGTCCCCACCACAGCCTCAAACTAAGGCCAGGTGTGATAGGAATTTTATGGTCTTAGATATATGGTAATGTTCATAACTGCACATACATAGATCAGCACAGGAAGACCAACCTGGAACCATTTTGATTCCTAAACTGACCAAATGTTTTCTCTGCAAGGTCAAACTGGAAAAGTCTCCCCATTGTCTCTTTCCTCACAAATCCTGTCTTAAGGACACATTTAAGATATGAATAAGGTGTGAGCCTGTGACCTGGCCCAGGAAATAAGTATTTTACCACTACAAAAGAATGGCCAGGCTCCCCGGGAAATCCAATCAAGTAACTTGCCAGACAGGAGATAAACTGTGACAGGAGAAAAACAGCATTTAAATTTCTGTGATGTAGGTGGGATGTATCTGAGGGGTGGTCTTAGGTTACACCCCTTCTGTGATGTATGTGTAATGTTTCTGGGGGTGGTCTTGATCTAGAGGATGGGAATTTCAAAACTCTTTATAAGCCCTTGCACAGCATTTTTGGGGGTCCTCTTCCTCTCCTGCGTGTGAGGGGAGCACCCTGTTGCAACAGATCAATAAAGATCAAGCTTACTAGCTGCTTTGCTTCTCAATATATTCTGGTTGGCCTCTGTTATTTTCTCCTACCAATAGGGAACCTATGTAAGGACTCTATATGGGCTCTTGGATACCCCATAAGGGAAAAGGGCATATTTTTATTTACAACACAGGGCAATCTTCTTCTTTGGCGATCACGCGTAGCCGAGTAAGATTGTCTTCCATAAACACGGTTTTAACAGTGAGTCCATAAGTGACTGTGGAGGCCAATTCTGGACTGTTTACACAAGCACCATACATAGACAACAGCAAAGAGACTCAGAAAAGCAGTGTATAAAATTGTAGCAGTCGGCGGGTGCCATGGATCGTACTGTTTCCTCTGACTATCCAATATAGAAAACTGTAGAAGCTTCACAAATAACCACCAAAATTCAACGTTTTGACCGATTTCCTTGGCTCCAGGGGCTAATGACTCCTCTGGAAGAGAGGAATCCAGGGCTCCCCCTGCCTCCATAACACCTTAAGCATAAGGTCACATACTCCTTGCCCCTCCAATAAGGCGTGAACTTAGCCTCACAATAGGAGGCAGCCTCACAAGACATCACCTTGCCAACAAAGGTCCGTATAGTGAAAGCTGTGGTTTTCCCAGTAGTGATGTATGGAAGTGAGAGCTGGACCATCAAGAAGGCTGATCGCCAAAGAATTGATGCTTTTGAATTCTGGTGCTGGGGGAGACTCTTGAGAGTCCCATGGACTGCAAGAAGATCCAACCTATCCATTCTTAAGGAAATCAGCCCTGAGTGCTCACTGGAAGGATAGATCCTGAAGCTGAGACTCCAATACTTTGGCCACCTCATGAGAAGAGAAGACTCCCTGGAAAAGACCCTGATGTTGGGAAAGATGGAGGGCACAAGGAGAAGGGGACGACAGAGGACGAGATGGTTGGACAGTGTTCTCAAAGCTACCAGCATGAGTTTGACCAAACTGCAGGAGGCAGTGGAAGATAGGAGTGCCTGGCGTGCTCTGGTCCAGGGGGTCACGAAGAGTCGGACACGACTAAAGAACAACAGGAGGCAGGAGGCAATCAAGGGCAGCACATGCCCCAGACAGAAATCCATTGGGATGGTGGATTGAATCCTGATATGTTCAAAGGAGAAGCACAAGAAAGGCTTGCAGCTAGGGGGATGGGTAAATACTTTTATTGTTCTTTGGGGAAGAGGGTAGTTAAAAGGTGTTGGGAACTGGGGTTATTGACAGGGGTGGGTGATGGGCTCATGTTTCTACGCCAAACATTCCTTCTTTGTGACATATTTGTGATGTATCGATGATGGTGTTGAAAAATGTAGTATGGGAAATGGGGAGAGGCCTTAAAAGTTCATGCAACCCCACACACGGGGTTCCTACTCTTTGTGTGTTTGCAACAAATAAAGACCACTGTTTTGCTTCTATAACTTGGCTGGAGACTCCTTCTTTTGCTGATTGGAGAGACCCGTGGGGCAGTGGGAGTAAATCCCTGCACCCTAGGATTTTTTCCTTATCATCTGGAATACAATAAATCCACAGAAATGTTTGATTGTGTATGAACCCTTCCTTCTATCTACCAGTTCTCCTCTATACCCCCCACGCCCCTTCTCCCCCCCTTCCCAAAAAACCCTGGGCTCATTTCCATACTCAAAGCCAGTTGTGGTCAAAATGGGGGGGGGGGGACATTCCTAGGAGGGGTGGTTGAGAAAATTGGAGGAAATGGTGGGGGATGGGATCTAAGCACTCCCTCCTGCTGATAAAAAGGTAAAGGGACCCCTGACCATTATGCCCAGTCATGACCGACTCTGGGGTTGCGGCGCTCACTTCTCGCTTTATTGGCTGAGGGAGCCGGCGTACAGCTTCCGGGTCATGTGGCCAGCATGACTAAGCCGCTTCTGGCGAACCAGAGCTGCACACGGAAACGCCGTTCACCTTCCCGCCGGAGCGGTACCTATTTATCTACTTGCACTTTGACATGCTTTCGAACTGCTAGGTTGGCAGGAGCTGGGACCAAGCAACGGGAGCTCACCCCATTGCAGGGATTCGAACCGTCGACCTTCTGATCGGCAAGTCCTAGGTTCTGTGGTTTAACCCACAGCGCCACCCGCGTCCTCCCTCCTGCTGATAGTGCCTTTCAAATCCTGCTCCCCTCCCTATGTTAGTATCAGGTAGTGGTGTCCAAACTTTTTTCAAAGAGGTCCAGATTTGATGAAGTGAAAGGCCGCGAGGGCCAACCAAAGGGCCAACCAAAGTTGCTGAGCTTTTTTTAGGATTGGAGTTTTGGAGCTTTTTGTAGGGTTGAAGTTGAGGGTTTTTTATGATTTTACCCCAGGAAATAAACTGCCACAGGGGATTAAACCAAGTGGCAGGCCGGATTAGGCACCGAAACAGACTTTGGACATGCATGGCAGGAGATAATCAATGTTGCCAACTCATGGGGGAATCATCCAAGAGTGATCCTCTAAAAGCACCTTGTGGCATGCCTCTCCATCATCTGATGGCTTGCAGGTATGACTGAGCCATCACAGAGTCAGCTTTGGCATTGCCTCCTATCACATCGAACCACAATGTTATCAGTGAAGCCCATTCACACATTCAGCTGTGAGCCAAAGATTAATGATTGCTTGGCTCCTATGAGCACTTTGTGGGGAGGGGAAACCCCTTTAAACTCAAGGTGTGGAGGGAGACTTGATTTTTAGCAGGGCAGCATTGCACATTATGAGAAATCTGGTGATGGGCCTGGTGTCACCTGTGCCATCTGGTCATGGCGGGCCAGATTCTTACCTCCACACACCCCACAGGCCAAGTTTGGCAGGTGGGTGGAGGCATCACCTGATGTCAGAGTGATGTCAGGTGACCTGCTTTTGTCCATCAAACTGGGTGGCCAAAAGAGGTGTCTGCTTCTTCTTTCTTCTTTGGTGATCACTCATAGCCAAGTAAGATTGTTTTCCATAAACATGGTTTTAACAATGCAATCAGTTGACAGCCAGCGCTATGGAGTCACTGTACAAGGGGCTTTGCATGCCCATCGCAGCAGCTGTTCAGAGGTGCCTACAAAGCTCTTTTCATCCAAGCTCAACCATCACTTGCCCCACACATGGCATTGGGTGTAGTGTGGGTTGTTGGGGCAAATGGGGAGGCCCGGCAGGCCTGATTAGGAAAGCTCCCCACCCCTGATCTATATGAACTTATTTCTTTTTGGACGGGCAAGACCTTAATTTTCCATTCTCCTGGATAGGAAACTCAGAAGCTGCGTTTAGATATCACTCATTAAGATCTCGAACCATTATTGGTGGTTGACATTGTTATAAGAATTTTAAGGTCTTAGATATGTAATAAATGTTCATAAATGTACCAAGAAACACGTACATAAATATATAAACCACATGTCTGGGGGTGGTCTTGAGCTACGCCCCTTATGTGATGTATGTATGATGTTTCTAGGGGTGGTCTTGAACTTCAGGGCGGGCAATTTAGAATGTCTATCTAAGGGCGGGCACACCTGGGTTCTGGGTCCTCCGCCTTCTCCTGCGTGTGAAGGGGGAACCCTGTTGCAACAGTTCAATAAAGATCAGGCTTACTAGCTGCTTTGCTTCTCAATATTCTCTGGTTGGCCTCTGTTATTTTCTCCTACCAATGGAGAACCTGCAAAGGACTCTACAAGGGCTCTTGTGTACCCCATAAGGGAATAAGGGCAGATTTCCATTTATTACAACATCTGTTTGAAAATGGAGGATAGGGCTATCGATGGCTGCTAGCCAGGATGGCTATGTTCCGCCTCCATGGTCGGCCAGGGGCAGCAATGCTTCTGAATACCAGTTGCTGCAAACCGCAGGATGGGAGAAGGCTCTTGCACTCTGGTCCTGCTTGTCTATTTCCCACAGGTTGGCCACTGTGAGAACAGAATGCCAGGCTAGATGGGCCATTGGTCTGATCCAACAGGCTCTTCTTGTGTTACATTAAAATATATCAGTAATTGGGAGTGGACCTTAACCACACGCAGCTTTAAAGTACAGTCGTACCTTGGGTTAAGTACTTAATTTGTTTCGGAGGTCCGTACTCAACCTGAAACTGTTCTTAACCTGAAGCACCACTTTAGCTAATGGGGCCTCTTGCTGCTGCCGTGCCACCGGAGCACGATTCCTGTTCTCATCCTGAAGCAAAGTTCTTAACCTGAAGCACTATTTCTGGGTTAGTGGAGTATGTAACCTGAAGCATCTGTAACCCGAGGTACCACTGTACCCTCTAACATTTCTACGATGAAAATAGGGATGTCTTATTCAACAACAACAACCAACCCATCTGACTGGGTTGCCCCAGTGATTTTGGGTGGCTTCCAACACTTATAAATACGTAAGGTACCACTGTAGAGAATAACCCCCTGGGACAAATAGAAGAAGACACCTTCACCCCGGTATGGCTCCCCTTTATCACATACACAGCCCAACAAGACAACAACAAACAATCCACCAACAGCATACAAATCAATATGGCTAACCTGATCCGAAACAGCCACCCACCCCACTCACACATGAAAACAAAGACCACCACAGCCAACTACAAATGAATAATCACACCCTAGGCCAACCCCAACCTCTCTCACCACCAGAGGATCACAAGTGAACAGCAAAGAACCTGCACAAGCAACGCTGACACCAAACCCCACATATAGTAAGAAATATAGAAACATTGCCACTCGACCCCACCCACCTTTCCCCCCCTCCACCTCTTTCCCCCTTTTCTTCCTAATGTCTCAACAAATGAAACTGATTTGTAAAAATGTTACATGGGGAAAAAAATACGAGAGAGAGAGACATTGCAAACACTTTTGTAAATCAAGAAAATCTTTAATAAATAATAAAAAAGTAGAGAATAACCTTCCCGTGCTCATGTTGACGCATTAGCCATAGATTCCGCCTACCTTTCTCCTTGGGATCATATCTCCCCAGACACGCTGGTGGGATGTTCCAGACCCAGGTCTTCTTGTGTTTCCTCTCCAGCCTTGATGGGATAAAGAGGGAAAGGGAGATTTGCTATTAATTCTAAGGTTAACCTCCTCCCCAGGTCACAAATTCTGGTCGGGGAAATATAAGAACAGTGCATTTTTGCAAGAGGGCAGAGTTCACTCATTCAGCTTCCACTTTTAAAGTGGGCAGGGATTGAGTGTAAAGAATTCAGTAGATATTCATGCAGGTTTGAGAACCAGAACTGAGAATCTTCTCACCAAACACAGAGCTTCACTGACTTCAGTACCCACAGGTATGACTGACCTGTGGCTCTCCATATTTTGTTGGGCGCCAGATCCTCATCAGGAGTGGCTGGGGAAACTCAGCCCTCTGTCTGGTTCCCTGTAACCTTACTTCTCGCAATGAGGGAACCGCCAGAAGGCCCTCGGCGCTGGACCTCAGTGTCCGGGCTGAACGATGGGGGTGGAGACGCTTCTTCGGGTATACAGGACAGAGGCCGTTTAGGGCTTTAAAGGTCAGCACCAACACTTTGAATTGTGCTCAGAAACGTACTGGGAGCCAATGCAGATCTCTCAGAACCGGTGTTATGTGGTCTCGGTGGCCACTCCCAGTCACCAGTCTAGCTGCCGCATTCTGGATTAATTGCAGTTTCTGAGTCACCTTCAAAGGTAGCCCCACGTAGAGCGCGTTGCAGTAGTCCAAGCGGGAGATAACTAGAGCATGCACCATTAATCGGATTACATTTCCTTTCAGTAACCTCAGGGGCAGCCCAACCGGAAGCCATTATCTGTGTGGAGGCCCACACCAAAAAGGGAAGCTTGTAGGAAGCGGACGGATGGAAGGGTTTTGTTTTTTGGAGAGCTCAGTCAGGAGGAAGCAACTGGCACTCTCCCCGAAGACTGGAAAAGGGCAAGTGCGGAGCCTGCATCTTTGCATGCAGATACACACACAGGAAGGCAGCAAACCTGGGAAATTACAGCTCTCTTAGCTCAACTTCTGCACCTTGGTGTACATTAGCGGAAATGAAAACACAATTAAGGGGCAATCCACATCCAATTGGAGTCAATAGCAGAGCCCCCATTGATTTTGACGGAGCCGGGCTGCAACCTTAATGTATCAGCACTCAGAGAAAATGGAGAGATTACAAGCCAGCCAGCATGGCTTTATTAAGCACAAATCATTCATGCCAGAAAGCCTACTTTCCTTCTTAAAGCTGGTTTCAAAAGACAAAGGGAAAGCAGCTGGACTCTTCACTTAGACCCACGAGGGCATCCTGAAAAGGAAGGTGGAGCGACATGGGAAAAGGCCGTGCCTCAGAGGCAGAGAACCTCCTTTTGCAGGCAGGAGGGCCAAAGTCAAATCCTTGGCATCTTCAGGAAAGAATCCTGCAGACCCTCCAAGGGTTCCTATCTTCCAGGGACAGTCCCGGATTTACAGAAGCCATATCAGTTTCTGATTCGATCCTGGATTTCCCAATTTTCCTTAGGACGTCCCTATATTCATTGGAGAAAGGTTGGAGGCTACGGTAAAGGTAAAGGGACCCCTGACCGTTAAGTCCAGTCATGGACAACTCTGGGGTTGCGGCGCTCATCTCGCTTTATTGGCCGAGGGAGCCAGCGTACACCTTCCAGGTCATGTGGCCAGCATGACTAAGCCACTTCTGGTAAACCAGAGCAGCGCACGGAAACGCCGTTTACCTTCCTGCCAGAGCGGTACCTATTTATCTACTTGCACTTGGATGTGCTTTTGAACTGCTTGGTTGGCAGGAGCAGGGACCGATCAACGGGAGCTCACCCTGTCGTGGGGATTCGAACCGCCGACCTTCTGATCGGCAAGCCCTAGGCTCTGTGGTTTAACCCACAGCGCCACCCGCGTCCTTTCAAAGGGAAGCCTGTTACATAGATTACCTAAATTAAAATATATGTAATTGCTCTAGGCTTCCCTTTGCTGTATGTAAATACAACGCAATTACCAAATTATATTATAAATGATATTATAGGTTCCCATATACTCCCCTTTAACCATGTGTGATCTCAATATTTTACTTCTTCCATCTTGTTGTATTCTTATAATTTAATAATTATTCAATTGATTCTATTGTTATTTTCTTGCTTACCCCTGCACGTTTTACACATTCTCTATTAATATTTCAATTCTGGAACCATATTTTTTCATGTATTCTTTCACTCCATCCCACTCTCTAATTATTCTCTGATTTGAGTGGCCTCTAATAATTGCCATCAATTTTGCCGTTTCTACAAACTCGCAGAGTCTGTTTTGCCATTCTAATAGTGATGGGATTTTCTCCCCCTTCCAGTTTTTTGCAATCAATATTCTGGCTGCCCTATACTTTTTTATGTTAAATGATTTATTATGTTTTTATAAGTGTTGGGGGGTGGCACTGTGGGTTAAACCACAGAGCCTAGGACTTGCCGATCAGAAGGTCGGCGGTTCGAATCCCCGTGATGGGGTAAGCTCCCATTGTTCGGTCCCAGGTCCTGCCCACCTAGCAGTTCGAAAGCACGTCAAAGTGCAAGTAGATAAATGGGTACCGCTCTGGCGGGAAGGTAAACGGCGTTTCCGTGCGCTGCTCTGGTTCACGTGAAGCGGCTTAGTCATGCTGGCCACATGACCCGGAAGCTGCCTGCGGGCAAATGCTGGCTCCCTCGGCCAGTAAAGCGAGATGAGCGCCGCAACCCCAGAGTTGGCCACGACTGGACCTAACGGTCAGGGGTCCCTTTACCTTTAGCTATAAGTGTTGGAAGCTACCCAAAATGACTGTGGCAACCCAGTCAGATGGGTGGGTTGTTGTTGCTGTTGTTGAATAGGACATCCCTATTTTCATCGTAGAAATGTTGGAGGGTATGATCCTGCCTAAAACCCCAGAGAGAAGCTGCGGGTCAGTGAAGACAATACTGAGCTAGATGGATTTGTTATAAAGGGATAAGTCAACTACCTAGGTTCCTGTGGACTAAACAACAATGCAGTGGTGGCTATGGAACCGTCTCTGTGTGGGAAACAGGCACACTCACTCACTCACTCGCTCACTCACTCAAAGTAGCCCATTGATTTAACTTAAATGAGCGTGCTGTTCTGCAGGGAGAAAGGCTAGTCCCAGTCCTGCTTAGAATCACCAGGAACGACTTGATTGATTGACACAGCGCATGTATCAAAGCCTTTAAGGAGCACAGAGTTGCACTGCAGACTGCAATGAAGCTGAAAGTTGGAAGATTCAGGACAGGTTAAAAAAGAGAGAAAGGGCTTCTTCATGCAGTGCGTAAACTATGGAACTCACCCCCACAAGAGGCACAGGGACTGCCACCAACTTAGATGGTTTTAAAAGAGGACAAAACCGCAGGAGAAAAGAGTCTCCTTGCAGGTTGCCCACAACCATCAACTTTAGAACAGGATGCGGGACTAGATGGGCCTGATCCAGCACCTATCAGGTGGGTGCCATTGCCAGTCTAAGAGAACAATGGAGGCGTTCATGTTGAGTTCCAGACTCCAGCGCCTCTTTTTTATGGAAAAATAGCATTGGGAAGGACTGTAAACATTTTAGAGAACAGACTAAAGTACCTGAGATGATTTCAGTCAACTGGTGATGTGGGTAGTGAACAGCAAAAGGGAAATGTAAAAAAGATTCGTATTAATAGCAGCCCTTCTTTGAAAGATTTAAGATTTCCTGTTGTTTAAGAGACACAAAGTTCCCAGAAGAAGAAGAAGGGGGTGGGGAGGAATTAAGACGCTTAGGCACTTACATTAGTTTTACAGTTCTATGTACTTTGTTGCGCATGCATTATTGACGGTGGTGGACTAAAATCATACGCTAATAAGACTGATGAGGCCTTATTGATTGATAAAGTGCACCACTTATGGCATTAAGCAAATCCCATAATACTAATCCAGAAGTCAATTAGCGCATAGAGAGTTTATAGGCAGGGACGCCGAAATGCTATTATGATGTTTGGAAGCTAGGATCTTGGGGGCATAACCCATAATAATGGAATCATAGGACTAAAGGAGTCTAGACAACCCCGTGCTAAAGGGGGCCTGGTAAGTGGTCTGGAACTTGGAACAGTCATAGCCTCCCCAAAAGAATTATGGGAGCCAGGAGTGCCAACTTGAATAATTTTATGGGGGGGGGGCGCAAAGACCCTGCCGCTAGGAGTTGGCTCCTATGATGGGAGCTGCAGTTTCTTGAGAGTGCTGAGGGTTCAGAAGAGGCCTCTATTTCCCCCCCAAAACACAGGACCCCCATTTCAGAGCCTTTCTTCTTCATAGAGAACTCTTGGAATTGAAACTATTTGAAGGGAATATATTTGTCTCCTCACAACTCTTGGCACCCATAGCAAACTAAAGCTCTCAGGATTCTTTAAAGGGAAGCTGCGGCCATTTTAAAGTGGCACAACAGTATACAGTCGTACCTTGGAAGTCGAATGGAATCCGTTCCGGAAGTCCGTTCGACTTCCAAAACATTCGAAAACCAAAGCATGACTTCTGATTGGCTGCAGGAAGCCATAGAAGCCCCACTGGACATTTGGCTTCCAAAAATAGTTCGCAAACCGGAACAGTCACTTCCGGGTATGCAACTGTGATGGCCTGGGAATCCGATTCAGAGGCCGAACCGGAGGAACCCCAGCCTGCACAGGAGTCCCCGCCTCCGGGGCCGGCTGAGCTGGGGCAGGGCCTTGGATCTGAAGCACCTGCACCTGTGCTGGATCCTCAGGAGCAGGCACCAGGTGAATCCTCTCTGGCTCCGGAGGTGATTGAAGACACAGTGCCTACAGGTGCACCTCTCCCAGCCCTGTCAGGGGAAGGTGAGTCTTCCCCTGGGTCCAGTAACCCACCGGCCTCTCCTGAGCTGCAGAGGCTCAGGGCAGAGAGGCGGAGGGAACTGGTTTCTCCCAGGAGGAGTGCTCGCCTTAAGGCCAGGAGAGGCGAGTCACCTGTGCGCTAGGACCGCCCTAGGCCCCAGAGGAGATAAAGGCCAGTCAGCCCGGTCCCAGGTTGCGGGAGCAACATCGTTGAAGAGCTGTTTCGGCCAGCACCCAGTCCTGTTCCTCCAGAGTTCCTGTCCTTGTCCAGCTCCTTGCTTTGGTCCCCGCTTCGCCCGTGGAGGACAGTCTACCAACCCTCGACCCAGGACCCTGACCTCGCCTCCCGGTAACCTTCCCCCCCCCCCCGGGACTAGCACAGCAACATTCGGGAGGCAAAACATTTGGGCACTAAGCTGTTCGACTTCCAAGCATAGCTGTCAACATTTCCCCCTTTTTAAAGGGAAATTCCTTTATTCCGAATAAGATTCCTTGCAAGAAAAGGGAAAAGTTGACAGCTATGCTTCCAAGGTATGTCTGTATTAACCATATGATGCAAACCCCACCCCCTCTCACACACAAACAAAACGCCCTGCATTTAATTGAATGCAACCAACCACACTCTGGGCTCTCCAACCTCTCGCACCACCAACAAAAAGAATCAAACAGATAAATAAAGAAGCTATCCTCACTACGTTGACAACAAAAACTATGCACACACACTAAGCAAAAGAATGAAAAATCACTACCCTCCTTCTTCGGTGTCTCACACCAAATTTAACTGACCTGTAATAATAATTTATTATTTATACCCCGCCCATCTGGCTGAGTTTCCCCAGCCACTCTGGGCGGCTCCCAATCGAGTGTTCAATACAGCATTAAATATTAAAAACTTACCTAAACAGGGCTGCCTTCAGATGTCTTTAAAAATAAGATAGCTGCTTATTTCCTTGACATCTGGTGGGAGGGCGTTCCACAGGGTGGGCGCCACTACCGAGAAGGCCCTCTGCCTGGTTCCCTGTAACCTCACTTCTCGCAGTGAGGGAACCGCCAGAAGGCCCTCAGAGCTGGACTTCAACGGCTGAGCAGAACAATGGGGGTGGAGATGCTCCTTCAGGTATACAGGACCGAAGCCGTTTAGGGCTTTAAAGGTCAGCACCAACACTTTGAATTGTGCTCGGAAACGTACTGGGAGTCCATGCAGATCTCTCAGGACCGGTGTTATGTGTAGAAAGGACTATGAATTTAAACAGAAAATCCTTTAATAAAAACATCTATCATCTATCTAGCTATCTATCTATCTAGCTAGCTAGCTAGCTAGCTATAGCTGTATGGTGCGAATGTGGCCATAATGTTGGAGCCAAGCATAAATGGAGTACCAGATCTGTACCTGGTTGAAGACCACAAGCAGCTGTCTATAAATTGCCCCAAGAACTCTGAAGAGAGAACTGGCTATGAGAATATTTTATTTTATTTCGACATTTATTGACCACCCATTAACTGCGTTCTCAGAGGCCGTTCAATAAAACAAAACAAAAAGAACCAGTGAAATACGCAACGATTAAAAAAAGTTAGAACAATAAGGCCATCACAAGTATCCTTTAAAAAAAACCCCAAAATCCAATGCAATCAGCAAGAAAATAATAATAATTCTAAAAGAGCATTTAAAACCTAGCAAAAAAGGACTAAGATGCACTATAGCATGATTCAGGAACCTAGAGCGTCTGGGCTAGGTGCGGCCCTTGAAGACTCCCCATCTGGCCCTCGGTGCCTCCCATCCCTGGTCCCTCCTGCTACTGCTGCTTGGCTTCTATGTTATCTGTGGAGAGAGGAGGGGAAGCAGCACATTGCAGAAGCTGGCGTCCTATCCAGATTGGGACACTGGTGTGGGTGGTAGAGGAGACTGGATAAAGTAAAGGGACCCCTGTCCATTAGGTCCTTTCGTGACCAACTCTGCGGTTGCGGCGCTCATTGGCCGAGGGAGCCAGCGTCATGTGGCCAGCATGACTAAGCTGCATTTGGTGAACCAGAGCAGCCCACGGAAACGCCATTTACCTTCCCGCCAGAGCAGTAGCTATTTATCTACTTGCACTTCGATGTGCTTTCGAACTGCTAGGTTGGCAGGAGCAGGGACTGAGCAACGGGAGCTCACCCCGTTGCAGGGATTCAAACTGCCAACCTTCTGATCGGCAAGTCCTAGGCTCTGTGGTTTAACCCACAGTGCCACCCGTGTCCACTTTGTGTCAAATCAGGGGGCCCCAGGTGAGCAATCTGCGTTGCCCAAAATGGAAATGGATCTTTCCCCCTTCCTTCCTTCCTTCCTTCCTTCCTTCCTTCCTTCCTTCCTAACGGATATTGCTTGGTTTTCTCTTCCCCATACCAATGTATTTGTAACCTGCTCCATTGAATTTATTCAAACCCAGAGCAGGGAACAATAAAATAAAGTAGGGTTACCAGACGTCCCCAGATTTGCCGATCTGCCCCTGGACAAATTCCATCCCCGGAATGTCCCTAGATTTGCAAATCTGTCCCCGGGAAACATGGCAGTGGCAGCCTCAGCAGCCTGGAGCCAGCCACACTATTTTTCCTCGCCGGAAGTCCCCATATGATGTTGAAATATACTCAGAGTTGCGAAGTGATTTCATGCTCTTTATTCAGCTCATAGTGGTGAGGAGGAATGAATGAATGTCCCCTCAAAGTATCTGCTTTATATACATTATTTACACAATGGGCTGCACATGATTGGCTAATTCCGGAATTCTACTGTAAGCCAATCAGGTTGTGGATTCACTTCTATCTGGAGCATGATTGGGTGGTTCCTGCCAACCAATCATACTGCTGCATTGTTCTAGGACCAATCAGACTGCTGCATTCTGAATCCTATTGTTCTAGGACCAATCAGACTGCTGCCTTTTGGATCCTATTGTTCTAGGACCAATCAGACTGCTGCAGTTTGGATCCTATTCAACTCAGTACATAACACATGTATTGCGCACAACACATATCATATGGGGACTTCTGGGAGGCAAACGGGCGGGCGCCACAGCAGCAAGCAGCAAGCAGCTCCTGAAGCCAGCCAGAGCCAACTGCACTACTAGGCTGGCTCTGGGCTGCTGACTGCTGCTGCTGTTGCCACTGCTGAAGGGGAACCGGGGACGTCTGGCGGTACAGATCTCCTGTCCCCCTTTGTCTTGACTGATCGGAGGAGGCTCGGGAGTCATGGGTGGGTGGCCGTTGCCCAGTTTTTAAAAACTCTTCGCATTTATGTTTCACAGGGTGCGAAAGAAGGGTTTTGCATCTTTATACAATCTGCATCTGTGCTTGGGCCCAGGGTCTTTTGCCTCACCATCCCCACTACTGACTCCCTGTTGCTACTCAGCTTCAAAAAAAAAAAGCGTCCCTGGATTCATTGAAAAGAATCTGGTAACCATAAAATAAAGTATTAATAGAAATATGAGCATTCAGGATAGTCACAAGAAAGCACTTCTTCACAAAGCATATGGCTAAACTATGGGACTCACTCCCACAGAAAGCAGTTTGGATTTGGATTTGATATCCCGCTTTATCCCTACCCTAAGGAATCATAGAATCATAGAGTTGGAAGAGACCACAAGGGCCATCGAGTCCAACCCCCTGCCAAGCAGGAAACACCATCAGAGCACTCCTGACATATGGTTGTCAAGCCTCTGCTTAAAGACCTCCAAAGAAGGAGACTCCACCACACTCCTTGGCAGCAAATTCCACTGTCGAACAGCTCTTACTGTCAGGAAGTTCTTCCTAATGTTTAGGTGGAATCTTCTTTCTTGTAGGAGTCTCAAAGCGGCTAACAATCTCCTTTCCCTTCCTCCCCCACAACAAACACTCTGTGAGGTGAGTGAGGCTGAGAGACTTCACAGAATTGTGACTAGCCCAAGGTCACCCAGCAGATGCATGTGGAGGAGCGGAGACGCAAACCCGGTTCACCAGATTACGAGTCTACCGCTCTTAACCACTACACCACACTGGCTCCCAGTGACGGCTACCAACTTCAATGGCTTCCCCCCCTATTTAAATAACTTTTTATTGGGTCATGGATCCTAAGAACAATAAATAATACAAATACATAGACCAGCTTTTCTCATATAATTTGTATAACACCAAAATATCATTAAAATTTTGCAGTAGTATCAGCGGCATATGGTTTGTTATTATTGGTCAATGTGCAACTTTTTGGCTTGTGAATTGGTTTAAATAAAAACAGAAACAAAGGGGAAATGGAATAGAGCAGAGTGAACAGATCCCATTCGATATTGTAGAGCCAAACTCCTAATTGAGAGTCCTTGTGGTTGTGTTTAGGTGAAGCATGACTAATAGCCGTTTTTCCTCTTATGTTACCATTGGAACAATATAAAGTGTTGGTATATTGATGGACGTGGGAGGGGAGTTCAAAGTGAAGATAATAAAATTACATGTTTAAATTTAAATTTAGATCAACCAGATTGAGCAAAGTGCTGATGGGTGAGATTGTTTATTTTCTGGAATACTGGCATATGTTATGAAATTAACCACACCGGGCTAAAGCCATCTTTCTTAATCTGTCCACATGTCAACTGTAGTTTATTTGTTAATCTGGGCTGTTTCCCAAACCGGTTTGTACAGTGTCTTGCATCTCATCACTTGTAATAAATGGCTTCTTAATTCTTCATTATATATACAGTGGTACCTCTGGTTGAGAACGGGATCCATTCCGTTCGCAACATGAAAAGAGCACAACCCACAGTGGTGCGGCAGCGGGTTGCAATTCGCCGCTTCTGCACATGTGTGTGACGTTGTTTCACGCTTCTGCACATGCGCGAGCGGCGAAACCCGGAAGTAACCCTTTCCAGTACTTCCGGGTCACCGCGGGACGTAACCTGAAAGAACGTAACATGAAGCAAACGTAACATGAGGTATGACTGCATCCAGATTGTTGTCTTGGAATAAAGCTAATTTTGGTTCAACTTCCAATTGTTGTTGTTGTGGGGTTTTTTTTGCTAGTTTCTTGGAATATCAAATTCCAGAAAGGCTGGATTACTGTACATTCCCACCACATATGGAGATACATACCTGGTGTGGGGCAAGGCAGCCCCTCCAACAACATGGTGAGGCACCAGGATGAATCACTGCCAGCTTCTTAGAGGGTAGGTACCACCTGTAAATGAGTTTTGTAGTTTAATTTTCTCTTGCTCGCTGAACTAGAGTTAAATGGGGCTATTGTCCAAAAGCTATTCCATTGTCCTGATTCAAGTTCATAGCCAAAATAACATTCCCACTGATGTTTAATAGGGTCAGGTGAATCAACCAATGCCCCAAGTAGAATTTTATAGATTGTGGATGTTATACCTGGGTCTTGTCCTTCTGTGGATACTACAAGTCTTTCAAATGGGGCTAGTGGTAACTGGGTTAGCCAAAATAGTGCGGCTTTAGTGGAGCAGCAGCCAAGGGGGTTGTAAGTTTCCTATTTAGCCCGTATTTCTTGGCCTTGATAATGGTGTATTTCTGTTATAAAAGCCACGAAACCAGTATAAACCTTTTGCCTTCCATCCAGCCACATCAGATTGTCATGAACTGTTGTGAAACAGTGTGTCGGAGACCAGGCTGAGGAGTACTGCTCTGATGAAGAATGGTGGGAGCCTACCAGCCAGTGTGGTGTAGTGGTTCAGAGCGGTGGACTCATAATCTGGTGAAATGGGTTTGATTCCCCGCTCCTCCACGCAGCTGCTGGGTGACCTTGGGCCAGTCACACTTCTCTGAAGTCTCTCAGGTTAGGGCACAGCTGTCAACTTATAGATTTGAAAATAAGGGACCAGCAGCCTCGAAAATAAGGGATCAGCAGCCAAAATAAGGGATTTTCCAGGCACAGGTATGTTCAACTTCTGAGCCCCTCTGAGCCAAAGGCAGAAAGCCCAGCCAGCAGCCAAACGAAGCTTCAAGCGGTGGTTCCCACAGCGCAGCAACCCAGCAAAGGGGATGCATCAAGGAAAATCACCGTCACCTCTCTGCTGGGAAGTGCTGAGCAAAGGCGAGTCCCCAGGCAACATGGCTGACTTGATCGACACAAGGCATGCAAGCTCCACCCCCCAGTCGATCTTAGACTCCTTATTGGGTGAGCAACACAGCCAAGCAACACAGTTGGAGCCTCCCTCCTCCCTGGCCGGCAGGGAGGAAGGGAGAGGAGCTGCTTCCTTTGAAACCCGGGAAATTTAAGGGACATCATCAGTAAGGGACAGCAGCGGGACACGGTGCTGGGATAAGGGAGTTTCCCACCAAATAAGGGACAGTTGACAGCTATGGGTTAGGGATACCTCTACCTCCTTCCATTGTTTCTTCCATTGTGAGGAGCTCCAGGAGCTTGGTGGCTGACGGTTGGTGGGGGAACAGAAAACCAGGAAGAATGATGGACTTATAAAAGGGTAAAAGAGTATTGGGAAATGATTCACAATGAATTGAAAAAAATGTTTAAAAGTCATTTCCCAAAAAACCAAGAGTCCTTTCTGTTGAGGATAATTCAGACTGAAATTCCCAGGTGTCAAAAAAGGTTATTTATGTATGCACCAACTGCAGCCCAGGTTTCATTAGCCCAAAAATGGAAAATGAGCGAGATCCCAATCAGAGAAGAATGGCAACTTAAGTTGACAGAATATGTGCAGCTTTGCAGACTTAACATACAGAATAAGAGAGCAAGAAGAACATACATTAAGAGAAGATTGGAAAACGTTTATTGAACATATGGGAAATAATTGTGTGCAGCTGAAAACGCTGGCAGCATTAAGATAAATTCAACGGTGTAAACAAGTTTTGATGGATGCAATAATGGAATACTGAATGGGATCATTTTTGTAAAATATTCAGGGATTTATGATATGTAAAATGAACCATGGAAAGAGAAGAAGGGAAGTCACTGATATCTTAAGATGAGAAATGAGTATTTTAAATGGTAAGACAGAAAATTTAATAAAAATGATATACAGAGAAAACTAGGAGGAACGGAACGGAGAACCACTAGAACTTGTGGACATCCAATGTTTGAGGACCCAGGGCAGATAAAAGAAAGCGCTTCTCCATGTCGTGCATAGTTAAACCACAGAACTCACTCTGACAGGAGGCAATGACGGCCACCAAATTTACAAGGCAGCTTTAAAAGAGAACTGGAGAAATTCCTGGCTGTAAAGGCTCTCAGCAGCTACTAGCCATGACAGGTGTGCTCTAACTCCACAAGCAGAGGAGGCAATGCTTCTGAAAGCAACTTGCTGGAACCGCAGGAGGGGAGAGGGCTCTTGCACTTGAGTAGTCCTTGCTGGTTTTCCACAGGCATCTAGGGAACAGGATGCTGCACAAGCTGGGTCATTGGCCTGATCCGGAAGGCTCATTTTGTGCTCTTGCACTCTTTAAACCAGGGGTCAGTGTTTTCGTATCCAGGACCTACCGAACGTGTATTTAGGAACCTATTTTTAATTCCGTTATACCATATGTTGTTAATGCTGCCACCACGCGACCCAGCTTACATCAGGCCACAACCTAGTAGTGGATCCTGACCCAGCAGAGCCAGCAAACATATTCTCAAGATCATGAATTCTCCCATAATATGCACATGCCACCTTTTAGCTAAACTGGGTTAATGAGGGTTAAAGGCTGGATTACCCTCGCATGCTTCCCATGCACATTTATGGGATGGCATTGGGTTTTTAAAAATTCTATTATAATCCTCTCTTTAATGTTTTACCCGAAATTAATTAACCTTGGGCACTTTCATAATCATTATGGTGGATTAGAACGATCCCTCTGCCCTTTAGATGCTCTTTGGGAGAAAAGCGAAACCCACCCTTTTGTCACTCTTTAACATGGGAGGAGTTAAAATGCAGCAAGCCTTTTAGGGTGCAAAGCAGGAGAGCAAGAGTCCTTTTGCAGAGCCCAGACGGAGAGGATGTGGAAGAAGAGAAGAAGAAGAGTTTGGATTTGATATCCTGCTTTATTACTACCCGAAGGAGTCTCAAAGCGGCTCACATTCTCCTTTCCCTTCCTCCCCCACAACAAACACTCTGTGAGGTGAGTGAGGCTGAGAGACTTCAGAGAAGTGTGACTGGCCCAAGGCCACCCAGCAGCTGCATGTGGAGGAGCGGAGACACGAACCCGGTTCACCAGATTACGAGTCCACTGCTCTTAACCACTACGCCACACTAGCTCTCA
Source organism: Podarcis raffonei (assembly GCF_027172205.1). Taxonomy (NCBI): domain Eukaryota; kingdom Metazoa; phylum Chordata; class Lepidosauria; order Squamata; family Lacertidae; genus Podarcis; species Podarcis raffonei. The sequence goes on along the minus strand of NC_070603.1, from coordinate 107,645,636 downwards.
AGACCGGACAGTGGCATTTTGCCCATGTCCTTTAGAGATGATGATGGAAATGTACAAGCGGGTTTCTGGATGATCAAAGCAATAGATCTGTTGACCTGGTGGAAGAAGAATGGGGAGATCGTACCCTGCAGAATATCAAAATCCAGTGATGTGGATAGAGGCATCTTCTCCAACTGCCCTGCCATACATGAAGCAGCAACTGTTAGCGGCTTCAGATGTCCTACAAAGATGTTTTGCTCAGGCTTCCTTTGACCCGTAAGATCAGACCCTGCTGTATGTGTCTGAAAACCCTAATGCCTGTTTTGTATGCTTTCATACTGCTGTTTTATTGGTTTTAGGCTGTGTTTTTAAAATGACTTTTTAAAAATATGTAAAAAGAAATATTGTACCCACTGAGAGGCTTTCGAAATATTAGGCGCTTTATAAACGCTTTAATTTAATTAATTATGTAAGGAAATAATCCCGTGTCAGGCAATGGAGACGAAGGCCCTGTTGTCACAAATTGCTGAGCTGTGTCTGGAGGAGTCTATACACGGCTTCAGACCGTAGCTGAAGCAGCCCACGGGATGGAACTGTCCCCTGCGTTCATGGATTTTAGAATTACAAACAGCAAAACACCAGCAAGGCAGCAACACCCATAACTAACAAGATCCCATTCCATGCTGTATCATTAAAACGTATAAAATAATTCAGCGGCAGATCGATTAACAGCAGCAGAAAATGCTTATCAAAGAAGGGCCTTTTTTGGAACAAATAGGCCATCAGGGGGCTTTTGATGGCTTGCAGTGCTGAAGCAGACATGTAAATGATTGTGCTGTAAGTTTCTTACAGGTGAGAAAGAGTGCTACGTGTTAACCAGGTCATTTGGGTGTCTTCTAGTTTGTCTTGTAACACAACACCAACTACATGCCCTCTTAAACAACCCAACAGTAAAATCAGCAGCAACTAGGCCCCTGACAACCTTCGAAAACCTCCTCCTAACAACAAAGGGAAACGGTAAAGGGACGGTATCCGCAATATACAAAATACTACTCCAAAACCCCGCAAATCCCCTAGACGCAATCAAAAAACAATGGGAGAATGACATAGGCTATGAGATTAAACCCACTCAATGGACCAGAATGTGGTCTAAACCCCCCTTTAAATCCATATCAACGAAAAGAAAAGAACTCACACTGAAACTCACCTACAGGTGGTACCTAACACCAAGGAAACTAGCACTAATACACCCAGGAACCTCACCAAAATGCTGGAGAGCGTGCACCTCCACAGGCACATACCTCCACATGTGATGGGAGTGTCCCAAAATTCAACTATTCTGGACAACAGCCATACAAGAAATATGTAAAATAACTAAGCAAGTAATAGACATCACCCCAGAATTGGCCCTACTAAACATCTTCCAAGACAACAATGCCCATTTACACCACAAAGAACTCATAACCCACCTGCTCTCAGCAGCCAGAAACACCATAACCAGACACTGGAGAGACCTGTCAGGAGTAAGCATGGACCAATGGTACCAAATAGTATGGGAAACAGCCCTACTAGAAAAATTAACTAATAAACTGAAACTGACACGGGGACAAACAGAAGAAGACGCCTTCACCCCGGTATGGCTCCCCTTTATCACATACACAACCCAACAGGACAATGACAATAATCCACCAACAGCATACAAATCAATATGGCTAACCTGATCCAAAACACACACACACCTCACTCACACACGAAAACAAAGATCACGACAGCCAATCACAAGCAAACAATCACACCCTAGGCCAACCCCAACCTCTCTCACCACCAAAGGAACACAAGTGAACAACACAAGCAACGCTGACACCAAACTCTACATACACCCATCCATCTTCCCTCTCTCCACCCCCCCTTTCTTTTTTCTTTCTTTTTTCTTCTCCCCCTAATGCCTCAACAAATGAAACGGATTTGTAAAAATGTTACATGGAAGAAGAAGAAAAAATACGAGGCACTACACTTCTGTAAAACAAGAAAATCCTTAATAAAAAATATTTTAAAAAGAAAAGAAAGAAAGAGTGCTATGGCTTTTAACTGCTTTGTTTACGCATGTATACAAGCAGAATATAAGGTGAAACAAAGAGACAGAACATGCCCCAGAGAACAATTTGGGTAGTCTATCCTAGACTCCCCCTTCATGGATCACTGCCTTGCCGTGGCGAAGTGGCTTGAATAACTCAGAGAAGCTATGAACTATGCCGAGCAGGGCACCCAAGATGAACAGGTCATAGTGGAGAGTTTTGACCAAACGTGATCCACCTGGAGGAGGAACCGGCAAGCCACTCCAGTATCCCTGCCAAGAAAACTCCATGGACAAAGACAACAGGCATATAAAAGTTATGACACTGGAAGATGAGCCCCTCAGGTTGGAAGGCATCCAACATGCTACTGGGGAAGAGCGGAGGACAAGTACAAGTAGATCCAGAGCTGATGAAGCGGCTGGGCCAAAGCCGAAAGGACACTCAGTTGCGGATATGCATGGAAGCGAAAGGAAAGTCCAATGCTGTAAAGCCCCGGGCCTTAGGTTGCCTACCCCTGCTCTAACCACCGCAGCACAGCAGTTCAGGAACTCTTGTTTAGAATCATAGACATTGCAGTGTGTCCTTTCTCCGCTTGAGGCTATTGCCAGACTTCTCTCCTCTGCTGTACAGCCCACCTCCGCTGGCACCACTACCATGCCACCTGCACCACCACCTCTGCTGCCAGCATGGGTGCCAATTTCTGGGGAGAGACGATGTTGCTTCTTCACCAGGGATGGAGGTGGCAAGGTGATTGGGGTTCTCAAGGGGGCTCCTTCATGGGTGGGCCAGCCCTGATCATAGAACTGAATGGTTGGATTGGAAGGGATTGTCTCTGCCTTGTTCTGGTGCCTGCAAGCTGTGAGCTTCTCATTGACTCTAGGCCATGGGTAGGCAAACTAAGGCCCGGGGGCCAGATGCGGCCCAATTGCCTTTGCAATCCGGCCCACGGATGGTCCAGGAATCAGCGGGTTTTTACATGAGTAGAATGTGTCCTTTTATTTAAAATGCATCTCTGGGTTATTTGTGGGGCATAGGAATTCATTCATTTCCCCCTCCCCCAAAAAAATATAGTCCGGCCCCCCACAAGGTCTGAGGGATAGTGGACCGGCCCCCTGCTGAAAAAGTTTGCTGACAATGGGCCATGCCCATTGGCCCCATCCAAAGAGCCGGCGTTTATTTACCTTTTTGTGAAATCCAAAACTGGGCATCTGCAGAACGTTTACAGGTGCTGGAAACGCGGTTTGTTAAATGCAGGTTGTCTGTGTCCTTTTGGATGCTCATTGTCTGAGATTCAGAGCTATTGGAATATGGTCCTGGAGGTAATAATTACAGGCTACAGGTTCAAGAAGGAGCCTGCTATTATATTGCTGAATCCTGGCCAGTTTCTCAGTCGGTGGGGAATTTCCAGGGACACAGCTCCACCTAGGTTAGTTGTCTTCACAGGCGGGGAGCACTGGAGCAGCAGGAACATATTGCAATACCGCTTGCTTTATTTACAAAGACACAAGCAGAGCCATGAGCAGAGGCAAACAAGCCACTCCAACAACCAGAGATTGGATTTGGGCAGACACGCTCCGATTCAGCTAACACAGGCAAGAAACCTTCACTCTCTCTCCCCCTGTCTCCGGTCAGTCACACACCACACACTTAAAACGCATTCAACACACATACAAATCACTTGACTTCACTCCCCAAAAGAATTCTGAGAACGATGGTTTTCCCCTCACAGAACTACAAATTCCCAGCACCTACAGTTCCCACGATTCTTTGGGAAGAAGTCACCTGCTTTAAATGTATGGCGTGGATCTTCTTCTTGGCTCAAAAATCGACCTCTCTCTCCAAACGTGTGCCAAAGTTTTGCAATTGTTTTGCAGCGTTTTGCAGCAAAAACCCAGCATTTTGTAGCTTCCCACAAACCGAGTAATTGATACATCAAATATGGGGTTCATACTTAACATTAACCATGAACCCCAACATTTGGAATCCCCTCCAAAGCTGTTGTTTTGCAGCAAAAAACCCCAAATCCTATGTTTTGCAGCATCCCACAAACTGAGCAATTGCTCCTCAAATCTAGGGCCCTAGCTATCACTCCAAAATCCAACGTTGTCCTATTCACTCCAAAACAGTGCTGATGTGTGGCAACAGTTTTGCATCATTTTGCAGCATTCTTGTCCCGTTCCCCCCCTCCACCTGCCCAATCTCCACAGCTGGAGGAGAGTCACTCTTCTTTCAGCTCTCCTGAATATTTCAAAGTGCCTCCAGGTTGTCAGTATTTTGCAGGGTGACTTTTAAATGCATACTTTAGGTTTGCACATTTGGATTAAAGTGGATTAAAGGGTTCTGCCACCACACAAACAAATCAGAAGTAATGCTGGACGATGAAGATGAAGATGAAGATGAAGATGAAGAAGAAGAAGAAGAGGAAGAAGAAGAAGAGGAGGAGGAGGAGGAGGAGGAGGAGGAGGAGGAGGAGGAGGAGGAAGAAGACGTGCTCAAGAAAGACTTGCTATAATTTGACCTCCACATGAACTTTAGGAATCAGAATTGAATGATCAGTTAATCATCATCATCAAACCTTTTATTGGCATCACATCCAAACATCCAAAACAAGCTCAGTTAATAGTAGGTGGTCTGGAGAAAGCTATTGCAAAAACACAGAGAGATTTTCAGCAAACAAAAGATCATTTCCTAACCATTATCTCCCATTGATGAAGCATCAGTCCAACTATCCTGGACTTATCTGTAGTACAAAGGTCAGTAGCCTAAACAATGTTACTCAGATTACTGGAAGTAGTATGCTAAAGAATTTGTGATGAATTTACCAAAAAATAAAAAAGGATATGTTTTTGTTGATACTTACTAAAAGATATACAAAAGTTGATACCTAATACAATGTTATAGTATCCTGGAATAAAATAAATTCTTTAAAAATCTATTTTAAAAAGGAACAAGAGCAAAGAGGAGGAGGAGAAGAAGAAGAAGAAGAAGAAGAAGAAGAAGAAGAAGAAGAAGAAGAAGAGAAAAATTTATGACAGAAAGCCAGTGTTGTGCAGTTATTAGAGTGTTGGGCTCTGACCCAGCAGACCAGGGTTCAAATCTTTAGGCCCAGTCACTGCCCCTCAGCCTAACCCACATCACAGGGTTGCTGTGAGCATTAAATGAGGAGGGGCAGGGAGAACAATTTACACCATCTTGAGCTACTTGGCGAAGAAAAAACAGGATGCAAATGCAATAAATAACACCGGTGGTACCCTTTTAATTTTTTTGTTAAGGCCGTAGTGCCATTGCTGCAGGGGTGTCTTGATACCTCGCAACCCCCCGGCAGCTCTTTGCACCTGTGCTGCCCTCAGCACATCTTCATCTTCATGCCACAAAGCCTGCGCAGCAACTCATAACTATGCAGCTTACGCCAGCATGGAGAATACTGGCCAAACACGGCACACTTGGCTGCCCAAGCAGAGGCAAGCACCCCTCTGGGGCCCTGGCCGGCCGCTTCCCTGAACATAAGTCTTTTAAAGCTTCCTCTGAGAATAGGAAGCCTTTGCGAAGCCGGGCCAGGCAGGTGGAGGCGGTGGAGGAGTGAGGAACTGCTATGCGCTGAATGGCAGCTCGGGGAGAAAGCAGGTCCAGGAAGTCTAACCACAATGCGCTGCACGGCGCGAAGCGGGAGAGCACTAAGTGGGAAGCCGTGTTCCTTGCCGCAGGAGCGGAGTCCCCCCACGGAGGCTTCCCGGCAGCCAGACATCCCCTATTCATTATTCATACAATAGCAGGGACAGGCGGGAGAGAGGCAGAGGGGTGGGCAACCAGCAGGCAGACAAAATAATCCCCGGGTTGCAGCCTCCTAATCGCGGGTTCCTGAAAGGCTAATCTGGAGCCGGAGAAACATACACAGTGTCAGAGAAATAAGCACACATTCACACACGAGGTGAAGGCAGAAGAGCAACCACTTGTGAGTCGAGGACCCGCCACCCGCATAGGAGTATGCTAAGACACAAAGACACATTTGTTGTTGTTGTTGTTTAGTCGTTTAGTCGTGTTCGACTCTTCGTGACCCCATGGACCAGAGCACGCCAGGCACTCCTGTCTTCCACTGCCTCCCACAGTTTGGTCAAACTCATGCTGGTAGCTTCGAGAACACTGTCCAACCATCTCGTCTTCTCATGAGGTGGCCAAAGTATTGGAGCCTCAGCTTCAGGATCTGTCCTTCCAGTGAGCACTCAGGGCTGATTTCTTTCAGAATGGATAGGTTTGATCTTCTTGCAGTCCATGGGACTCTCAAGAGTCTCCTCCAGCACCATAATTCAAAAGCATCAATTCTTTGGCGATCAGCCTTCTTGATGGTCCAGCTCTCACTTCCATACATCACTACTGGGAAAACCATAGCTTTAACTATACGGACCTTTGTTGGCAAGGGGATGACTCTGCTTTTTAAGATGCTGTCTAGGTTTGTCATTGCTTTTCTCCCAAGAAGCAGGCATCTTTTAATTTCATGACTGCTGAGAGGAAGTCCTGTTGAGCTCAGAGGCACTTACTTCTGAGTTAAAACAAGAGCCCTGTGGCATGTTGAGGACCAACAAATGTATTTATCATACCACAAACTTGTGTGGTGCTATTAAGGTGCTACAGAACTCTCCATTGTTGTTTTTTCTGCAAAAGTCTTACACAGCTACACATCTGGAAATAGTAACTTCTGGGCAGACGGGCATAGGACTGCGCTGCAAATTCCACCTCATTAAAGGAAGTTCGTATATGTTACAATAACAAACAAATATTCGGCTTTCAGAGAAAATAGCATGCAGCCATTGTAATGAATATGCAGATTATGAACCAAAGAATGAACCGGATTCTGAATGCTCATACAATGGAGGTAGAATATCTCTCTCAGTCTAGGCACACACACACAATCTAGGAAATACCTTTTTTGTTTTTTTGTCTCACTTCATAAAATCTGCATTCTTTGAAGCTGCTAATTATACATAAAGAGGACCATTTCTCGCTCTGTTTCAAGGAGAACTAGGTCTAGTAGTACTTGTCTCTTGCTGTGTGGCACTGACTGAAGGGGAATTCATTAAAAACAATTTGTATTTATAGCAACAACCGAAAAAACACAGATCTGCTTGAACACCATGTGGCCATTTGAGAGGGGGGAGGAATTGGGGGGGGGGGAGAGAGACTACAATTTTACAACATTCCCATACCATATGATTTAAAGAGGTAGTCATTTGAGAGCCACACAATGCAACCACCAACTAGCCTCCACTCATTTGAGTGTCATTGTCTCAAAGGGATGCAGCACTCACTCAACAAAATCAGTTGTGCAGCCTGATCCTATGAGCACCAATGGCTGCTGGCCAGAATAGCTCTGTTCTTCTGAGAATCACAGGTGGGCGCAGTGCTGCTGTGCTCAGCTCCTGCTTTCAGACTTCCCTGTCATGGGTGGCCATTGCGAGAACAGGATGCCATTGGCCTAATCCAGCAGTGCTCTTCTTATGTCCTTCTGTTTAATAATAATAATAATAATAATAATAATAATAATAATAATAATAAATTTTTATTTATACCCCACCCTTTCCGGTTCAAAAACCGGGCTCAGGGCAGCTAACAACAAATTTAGAACACTTTAAAACACTTAATTATAAAAGCATCATAAAATAGATATAAAAACACGAATAACAATAAAATTCAAAAATCAATCAGATAATCCCCAGGTCTAGGTGTCTGAATTGGTCCTACTTGGGCCAGTGAAGAGGCCAGGGGAGAATTTGCTGTGGGGTCTCAGAGCGGGTGATCTTCATAAAAAGGGGAGGGGAAGGGAAGAGAAGGGAAGGGAAATAAAAGATCAGGCTGAATTCACATTAAAGGCCAGGCGGAATAGCTCTGTCTTAAAAGCCCGATGGAAGGAGGTTAAATCCTGAAGGGCCCTGGTCTCATGGGACAGAACATTTCACCAGGTCGGAGCCATCACTGGAAAGGCCCTGGCCCTTGTGGAGGATAGTCTGACTTCCTTAGGGCCCGGGACCTCTAAACTATGGTTATTCATGGACCTTAAGGTCCTCTGCAGGGCATACCAGGAGAGGCGGTCCCGTAGATACGAGGGCCCTAAGCCACAAAGGGCTTTAAAGGTCAAGACCAGCACCTTGAACCTGACCCTATACTCCACCAGGAGCCAGTGCAATTTGTAAAGCACTGGGTGACTATGCTCCCATGTCAGGGACCCTGTGAGGAGCCTTGCTGCAGCATTCTGCACTCGCTGGAGTTTAGACTCCAGTGGGACTTGTTCCAAAACAACGGTTGTGCGCAGCTTTGCAATCCTGTGCAGAATTACTTTGCAGAAAGCCTCTTGAAAAGAATGGGACTTATTTCTGAGGAAAACAACAACCACCTGTGTAGGAGCTTGCCAGCCTTTGCACCAACCATGCCGGCTGTGGGACTGATGGGGAAAATAGTCTGAGACATCTGGAGGGCAACCAGTTGAGGAGTGCTGCACTGTGCTGTAGATCTAACAGATCTCCAAAGCTTCCCGGCACCCCGGATTCATCTGTGTTGTATCTCTTTCCCAGGTCCCTTTCAACACACCTGTAGACAGTTCTAAGGAATGTACCCGCACTTTGCATGTTATTCTATATTATTGCAGGCTTTCTGTGACATCCCCGGTGCCCAAAGGCATTTCAGATTGCACAAGGCACTGTCTGCAAACATTAGTCAGTGCATTCTGCAATTACATGTGCAGCCATTGATGGCTTGACTCAGGCGGATGAGTCTGGGCCAATTGTGAATAGAGCGCGGGAAGATCTTCCTCATTCAGGACCTCCTTCGGATAATGTAATGCCTCGCACTCTTTCCCCACAAACAGTTTGTTCTCAATATATGGTGTGGGGTTACCCAATGCCATTCCTGCCTGCCGATCAATAGGGGTAGGCGAGGGGGAGGAATTCTGGCCCGACACCCCCCTGCAGCTGCCTGCTGCAATATTCTAGCAAACTGGCTGCAGGTGATGTCTTTGAGCACGAGCTGTGTGGCTCAGTGGTAATTAGGGATGGATGGATCTACCGATTTCGCTGTCTCTCCTTTTCTTGTTCTTCTAATTTTAAACTCTGCCCTCTACATTTCTGCAGCATTTTGCGATTTGTTCACTTTTTGGTCAGTGAACCAAAAGCCAGTGTGGTGTAGTGTTTAAGAGCGGTAGACTCGTAATCTAGGGAACTGGGTTTGCGTCTCCGCTCCTCCACATGCAGCTGCTGGGTGACCTTGGGCCAGTCACACTTCTCTGAAGTCTCTCAGCCCCACTCACCTCACAGAGTGTTTATTGTGGGGGAGGAAGGGAAAGGAGAATGTTAGCCGCTTTGAGACTCCTTAAAGGGAGTGAAAGGCAGGATATCAAATCCAAACTCTTCTTCTTCTTCTTCCTGGTCCTCATGAAAATCCATCAGTACATTACTCCTAACACCTGCGGTGAAATTTTTCACAGGGGAACAGTTAGGGCAGGGGTCGGCCCATGAGCCACCTCCGAACTGAGCCATCCGCTCAGCGAGTCCCTGCACGCGGTGCTAAACCAGTGTGGGATGCGGACTCACTTCCGCGATGCCGGAAATTGTGTCTGCACAGACACAGACGCCGGAAATCACGCATGGAGGGATCTCCGCTGGAATGAACTGGCCCAGGCAAGGTAAACCTTGCTGACCCCTGAGTTAGGGTCAAAGGGACCAGCTTGCAAGGGGAGATTGTGGGGTGGGGGGACATTGCACACATGAGGTCATGAGGTCCTGACATTGCATGCATGAGCAGTGTGCCTCCCTCCCTAAGCTAGGCAGACGCTTCCTGGACTTTGGGAAGGAGGTGCCAAGGGAACATTTAGGGCAGGGGTGGCCAACTCCCAAGAGACTGCGATCTGTTCACAGAACTAAAAACTGGCAGTGACCTACCCCCTTTTTGGTCAAAGTTGTTGGGCTTTTTTTAGCGAGGAGGAGGAAAGGAAAGCCCGCTTTTTTTAAGGGAGGCAAAGTTGTTGAGCTTCTGGGGGGGGAGCCAGTGATCTACTAGTGATCTACAACATGTCCAGTGATCACGATCTACCTGTTGGACATGCCTCATTTAGGGGACTAGCCTGGTCCCCCATGTCCACTGACCACATGCCACTGCTTCCAATATTTAATTTCTTTTCTCGATTAATGTATATACCGTATTTTTCGCCCTATAGGACGGATTTTCCCCCTCCAAAAATGAAGGGGAAATCTGTGTGCGTCCTATGGGGCGAATGCAGGTTTTCGCTGAAGCCTGGAGAGCGAGAGGGGTCGGTGCGCACCGACCCCTCTCACTCTTCAGGCTTCAGGAAGCTATCAGCAAGCCTGGGGAGCCCGCAGGAGTTCCCGCAGGGCTCCCTAGGCTGCGGAGAGTAGCCTGCTGCACGGAGCGCGGGGCACGCTGAAGCAGAGCGCCCCGCGCTTCGGGCAGACATCGGGCAGCCCCACAAGCTCGGGGGACAGCGGGGAGGCGCAGCACCGCCATCCCTCTGTTCCCCGACCTGGTTTGGATTCCCCAACCTGGTTTTGGGGGGGAAATAAAGGGAATTTCCCCCCCTTTATTTCCCCCCAAAAAAACTAGGTGCATCCTATGGGCCGGTGCGTCCTATGGGACGAAAAATACGTTAGTGTCCTTCTTGAAAGTAGCTCAAGACAGTGTACCTGGGTGGGTACTTTACTCTTACAACCCTGTGAAGTAAGTTGTGCTGAGAGCTTGCAATTGGTCCAAAGTGAACTAATCGTCTTTGAGGCCAAATGGGAATCTGAATACAGTTCTCCTATATCCACTACATCAGGTATCTTCAGCCTCTTCAGGCTGAGGATCCACTTCCAACCCAAGCATGCATTTGTGGACCCGTGTCTTAATCTTTTACTGTTTATCTACACAGTGGAAGTGCTCTAGTGCAACAACCCACCTTGGATCAGATCACGACACACTCCTGGGTCCCAATCCAGCAGCTGAAGACCTGTGCACTGCACCACATTAGTGCTCTCCGTTGAAGTTCATCTGAAAGTGCCACCTCAGTAAGATTTCCTCCAGCTTGGAGGAAATCTCTTGGCACTCATGCAAGACTCATTCTGTTTCCCTTGCTACTGGTAAGCGAGGTGACCAGTGGTGTGTTCTCGCGTCTCAAAAATAAATGACACCTCTGCTTACAGCATTCTTACCTGGCAATTACTGAGACAGAACAGATGATATTGCTTTGTCCCCTTGTGATTCTGGAGAGATTTAACCTCTGCGAGCTTATTTTAGTTTGTTGCATTGTGTCGCTAATTTTCTAATTCCTGTTGGAACTCGTGAAGTGTTGCAAGCCGCCCTGAGCACAGTTTCTACAGCGAAAGGGAGGAGGGATATAAATCCTCGGTTTAGGAAATGAAGAACGAGAGGCAGGCGTTCCTTTTCATTGAAGCTAGCAGGGATTCCTTCCTGAACACAAAACACATGTACACACACAAAGCTTCTCACTATGGATTGACACCATTGATCTACCTAGCCCAGTCCTGTCTTAGCTGTGACAGACAGCTCTCAAGGCTTGTAGGCCAGAGGGTGGTCTTTTAAAGCCGTGCTGCCTGAGACTGTGGATATGTGTGTGTTTTTATGAAGCGGGAGATTCCAAGGATTGGTCCTGGGAACTTCAAAATATGAGGCAAGAGCCTCAGAAACACCTCCCACCCAGAAATGTCTGTTACCATAAAATTGCAAAAATGTTAAATATTATTTATTTCCGTATTATATTTACAGTGGCACCTCGGGTTAAGTACTTAATTTGTTCTGGAGGTCCGTACTTAACCTGAAACTGTTCTTAACCTGAAGCACCACTTTAGCTAATGGGGCCTCCCGCTGCCGCCGCACCGCCGGAGCATGATTTCTGTTCTCATCCTGAAGCAAAGTTCTTAACCCGAGGTACTATTTCTGGGTTAGCGGAGTCTGTAACCTGAAGCATATGTAACCTGAAGCGTATGTAACCCGAGGTACCACTGTACTTTATTTCTTAGATGGCAGACACCAGATACATGTAAAGCACGGGACTTCCTCAAAAGAATCCTGGGAACTGTAGTTTGCTGGGAATCATAGCTCTGGAAGGGATAAACTACAATTCCCATGATTCCTTGAGGGGAAGCGATGTGCTTTAAATGTATGGTGCGCATGAAGCCAACGCTGCCCAGTCACAGAAGGGGTGTATGCGCACCCTAGGTGAGAGACAAGGGTGGCTTGATTTTTCTGTTTCTGTGTCACAAGACTAGCCGGCATATCAAACATGCACCCAATGTAATTGATGGGCATTTTGTGCTTTTGTTATTTTACATTGTTTTGATTGGTTGTATTTAGCAGACTTCCACTGAATATTTCTTATCTGCTTGTTGATTGTAAGCGAACTCCTAAGCGGTTTATAAACAACAACAACAACAACAACAACAACAACATTATTAAATCGGCAAAAAGGACATTAAAAACAGGTATTTTAAAAAATTCAAAATATAATTAAATTTAACCAATTAAGCTGGAAACAGATTAAAATGCATGCCAATTTCTTTTTTCTTCTTCTTTTTCTTAGCAAACAATAAAACATATATTGGTCTTAACACTAAAGACCCAACCTCCCGTCTATTCCATATTTCGATTTCATATTACTTATTGCCAATACACACTTTTATCATAATTAAACTTATTCTTAATATATCTAATTTCATGCCAATTTCTGCCTGTCTGGGTAAGCTTGCCTGAACAAAAATGTTTTTAGCGGGCACCGAAACGAGTACAGTGAAGGTTATAGATGATATAGATATGTACGCAGAAAGATAGATGTGGCGATATATATAAATACGTACACAGGCACACAAAAAGCAGCAGGACACAGCAAAATGCCCTGCAAAGAACTATTTGGGTCAGCTGACAGTCATGGAATTGTGAATTGGCAAAGGTCACTGCTGCCTCCCAGGAGGGAGAGGGGAGGAGTGAGGCAGCCTGGTGCAAACACGCCGGTTGAGGCTGTTGGGACATTTGCACCATGCCAGCCTCCCTCCCTTGCAAGTGACAGCCACCAACCTGCCAGGAATAGTGCCACTGCCCCACCTCTCAAGCTGCTTCTGGGCCGGGGAGACCTGGCTTCCCAGCCCTGATCAGCCCTGAAGTTCAACAGATGACTTTGAGCTCTTCACCCTCTGAGCCTAGCCTGCTCAGAGAAAGAGGGAACATTTTATCACATGTGGTGGGAATGTAAAAAGGTGAAATGCTTCTGGGATATGATATATAATGAGTTGAAAAAAATGTTGAAATATACATTTATAAAGAAACCAGAAGCATTTTTACTGGGTATGGTTGGGAGTGATATAAATAGAAAAGAATGTAAGCTCTTTTTATATGCAATAACAGCAGCAAGAACATTATTGGCCCAAAAATGGAAGCAAGAAGAATTACCGACGATTGAAGAATGGAGGATGAAGTCAATGGACTATGCAGAATTAGATAAACTAACAGGAAGAATTCAAAACAAGCAGGACCAGAAATTCACAGAAGACTGGAGTAAATTTATGGATTATTTGAAAAGTATTTGTGAAGATCAGATGACGTTTGTAGGTTTGCAAGATGTTCTGTGAGGAGTATTGTTGGAAGTATTGCAAAAATAGATAAGGGGAAGGATAATTTGTTAAGAGATTTAAAGGCAATATAAAGTTAAGAAATGTATAAGAAGTGGACAAAACGGTGGATTACCAGAGGTGCTGATGGAAGTCTAAAAAGATTGTATAAGTTGCTGGGACGTACTGCTGCTATAAAAATGAATGTATTGCCTAGAATGTTGTTTTTGTTTCAGGCATTGCAAATTGTGGACAAAGTGGACTGTTTCAAGAAGTGGCAGAGAGATATTTCAAGATTTGTCTGGCAGGGCAAGAAGCCTAGAATAAAATTTAAAATATTAACAGATGCAAAGGAAAGAGGTGGATTTGCCCTGCCAGACTTTAAACTTTACTACGAATCAGCAGCTTTTTGTTGGTTGAAAGAATGGCTACTTCTTGAAAACACAGACATTTTGGACTTGGAAGGTTTTAATAATGTATTTGGATGGCATGCATATCTGTGGTATGATAAGGTCAAAGCGCATAAAGCATTTAAAAACCATATTGTTAGGAAAGCATTGTTTAATGTTTGGATAAGATACAAGGATCTATTGGAAAATAAAACCCCAAGGTGGCTGTCACCGATGGAAGCAAAAGCTCAGAAAAAGCTCAATATGGAGGCTAAATGGCCGAAATATTGGGAAATTTTGGAACAAGATGGAGATAGATTGAAATTGCAGAGTTTTGAGAAACTAAAGAACAAAGTGCGAGACTGGCTTCATTATTATCAGATAATGGAGGCATATAATTTGGACAAGAAAATTGGCTTCCAGGTGGAAAAATCAAAATTAGAAACAGAACTGTTAGAACCCAAAACTAAGATTTTGTCAAGGATGTATAACTTGCTGTTGAAATAGAACACTCAGGATGAAACGGTGAAATCTGTTATGATTAAATGGGCACAAGATGTTGGATACAATATTATGTTTGCTGACTGGGAACAGTTATGGACCACAGGTATGAAGTTTACGGCATGTAATGCCCTAAGAGAGAATATTATGAAAATGATATACAGGTGGTACATGACCCCAGTCAAGCTAGCAAAAATCTATCATTTGCCCGATAATAAATGTTGGAAATGTAAAGAAACTGAAGGTACATTCTTTCACCTTTGGTGGACGTGCCCAAAGATTAAGGCTTTCTGGGAGACGATATATAATGAATTGAAAAAGGTATTTAAATATACCTTCTTGAAGAAACCAGAGGCCTTTCTCCTGGGCATAGTCAGCCAATCGGTATTAAAGAAGGATAGAACTTTCTTTATGTACGCTACAACAGCAGCAAGAATACTTATTGCAAAGTATTGGAAGACACAAGATTTACCCACCCTGGAAGAGTGGCAGATGAAGGTGATGGACTATATGGAATTGGCGGAAATGACTGGTAGAATTCGAGATCAGGGAGAAGAGTTGGTGGAAGAAGATTGGAAGAAATTTAAAGACTATTTACAGAAATATTGTAAAATTAATGAATGTTAGAATGATGTTGGATTGAAATTAAGTGGTTTCTAGCTGTAATGGTATAAAAGAACATGAAAAAACGGTCTTTTATAAGTAAAAATCTAATGTTATAATAACTTAAGATTAAAGATCTGGGTAGAATAAAGAGGGAAAGAAACTGCTAAGTTAATAAATTGAACTGGAATACAAAAAAGGGAGGTAAGAGGAGGTCCGGGAAATAAGTTAATGAAAAATAATGTGATGAAAAGATTGATTGTTTTTAATTATTTTTATTTTTTCTTTTTTCTTTTTTCTTTTTCTATTTTGTAATGTAAAAACCCTAATAAAAATTTTATATATATATAAAAAAAGATTGTATAAGTGATAAGTTTTGTGGTACAATTTATAATTTATATGTTAAAATCAATAAAAATTACTATAAAAAAGAGCCTAGCCTGCTCAACAAAGGATTGAAGCTGTCCTTCAACTCACCCCAAGCTCACTGCCCTGTCAAACACCACTCTGGCTGGCGGCCGATGCCCTTTGCTCCTGCTGTGAAAAGCAGTTCTGGGGTTCCACAACAGCACTGGCAGAAAACCACACCATTGCATTCTGGGATAGCTCATCCAGGTCTGGCGCCATCGCCTGATTTTGACGCTCAACGGGAGCACAACATGGCTTTAAAGCCAAGATGCAGAAACCAGTGGGACCCTTTAGATCAGCCTTTCTCAGCCTGTGGTTCGCCAGATGTTGTTGGACTACAACTCCCATCACCCCTAGCTAGCAAGGCCAGAGCTCAGGGATGATGGGAGTTGTAGTCCAGCAACATCTGGGGACCCACAGGTAGAGAACCGCTGCTCTAGATGTTGGTGGGCCACAGTTCCCATCCTCCTCCTTGGCTATTGACCATGCTGGTTGGCCAAGGGCCTTTGAAGGACTCACCTGCCTTAAAAGAAACCCTGTTTCCCATGCTAGGAAACACGACGCTACACGTTTTTTGGGTTCTTTTTTTCTTTTCTTTTTACTGAAGGAGCAAAGCGGCGTTCATCCTCTTATTATTCTCCTCACAGCTTCGTTGGGTGTGCAAAAGCGTTACTGGAGCAAGTTTAAAAAGGTAACCGAATGATCTGACCCCCGTGAAGCTGCCTTCGAGTGAGTCAGGCCACTGATTCATGGAGCCGAGTGCGTCTCCTCTGAGCTGCAGCAACGGTTCCCCAAGGTCTCAGGCAGTTACGAAAGAGGGAGAGGAAAATCCGACCATCCACCTTCCCCACTATTTTATCGTTTCCCATCGTATCACGCCCTCCTCCACCCCCAGCCATATTTTATTGTCTAAACCAAAAAGCTCCAGACATTTGCAGGGAAGAGTCTGTAGCCCCTTGGTCATTTTGATCCTGTTATTCTGCATCTTTTCCAGCTCTGCATATGTTAACATTGTAATCTGTCCTGGGATCTTAGGGTGAAGGGCAGGTAAACAACAACAACAACAACAACAACAACAACAACAACAACAACAACAAATCATTTTCTTTTCTTTTATTGAGAGAGGGGTGACCAGAATGGTACAGATCTTTCCAAATGCAAACCCATAATGGATTTATGTAAAACGCGCCGCAATATGGGTAGCTGCCTTCACAGTTATAGGTAAAGGTGAAGGGACCCCTGATCATTAGGTCCAGTTGTGGCTGACTCTGGGGTTGCGGTGCTCATCTCGCTTTATTGGCCGAGGGAGCCGGCGTACAGCTTCCGGGTCATGTGGCCAGCATGACTACGCCGCTTCTGGTGAACCAGAGCAGCGCATGGAAACGCCGTTTACCTTCCCGCCGGAGCGGTACCTATTTATCTACTTGCACTTTGACGTGCTTTCGAACTGCTAGGTTGGCAGGAGCTGGGACCAAACAATGGGAGCTCACCCCGTTGCGGGGATTCGAACTGCTGACCTTCTGATCAGCAAGTCCTAGGCTCTGTGGTTTAACCCACAGCGCCACCCACGTCCCTTACCTTCACAGTTATAGTATCGTAGAATTGTAGAGTTGGAAGGTTCCAAATGGGTCAACTAGTCCAGGAATATTTTGCCCAACATGGGGCTTGAATTTACAACACTGAGATTAAGAGTCTCAACTGAGCTATCCCAGGTTCTTTCCTAAGCATGGAATTTGCCTTGTTCATGTTTACTGAGGGTCATGGTCAGTCACTGCCAAGTCTCTCTCTCTCTCTCTCTCTCTCTCTCTCTCTCTCTCTCTCTCTCACACACACACACACACACACACACACAGATTTGCCTCAATAGGACTAGCTTTACACTTACTTGCACTGATTTTTACTCAACATTTTGTTGCCTCTAGAACCTTCCTGCTGCTGTGATTGTATTCATTTTACTGCCGCTGTCAATTTTATTGCCTTGTTTTATTATGGTTCCTTGGCGGATGCTTGTTCTAAATTACTTTCCAAGTCACTTTTGGCTCCCGAATGACAAACAACAACAGGGTAACAAATAACAAGCATACACAAATGGAGGGTCTGGCTCTTGTCCTGTGACCATTGAGTTCACTCATGAGCATTTGGGGGAGGGACCTCATCACAAACAATTGTGAGGGAAACCAAGGTACCTCTTGTCTCCTTGATCACTGCTGCCTACATCCATACTGACATTTGCAGCAAATGCTAAAAGGTTGGTGAGGCTGGCCTTCCTTTTCCAAAAGCCATGCTGATCCTTCATCAGCAAGGCTTGTTTATCTATAATTCTAGCTTACGCAGGGAAAGGCATTAAGTTGACAGGCTTGTAATTTTCTAGCTTTGCCCTTGCTATGCTGTTAAAAATTGATGTTATGTAGGCTACCTTCCAATTGTCTGTTAAGGAGGCTGATTACAGCGGCAAGTTGCAGGCTGTTATTGGTAGATCAATAATTTCACGTTTTAGCTCCTACAGAACTCCGGAGTGCTCTTCACTGCACACACACCCCTACAACTATATAATCAAGGCTATGTTAAAAATTGTCAGGGTGGACTTCGTGCTGAACCCTATTCCAAGGCCATCTATGCCTCTGACAAATAAACAATTCATCACACTCTCACGTATGCAGCCTTGCTCCCTTTTCCTTCTCTCCTGTCTTCCTTTATGTCTGAAATCTTCCGCAACACCAACCGGATGACCGTTCAAAACGATATTCAGAACTTTCCTGCAACCTGAAATGTTTCCCTTTCTTTGCGGCAAGGAAGCAACTTCTATGACACACATGAAATAAGCCCCAGCAAGGGGCAGGGTGGCCAAATACTCTTTAACATCAGGCAAACTCCTGCTGCGGTTATTATTACAGCAAGGGCTGCGGTGTGGCGACAAAGATCAGCAGAACAAAAGGAAAACGACGCAGAACAAAATACAAAGGGTCAGAAAGGTTTCGGCTGGAAATGTCTTCATCAGGAACAGAAAAGTTATCTGACTCACTGCCAAGGAAGAGTGCCAGGCAAGAACCAGGGGTCACTGCTAGTGGGCACCTACCCTGGCCAACACTCCAGAAGGCACCTGACCTGGCTGTTCCTCCTTGCTGGTGTTACTGCCTGTCCCACTGTCCTCCTAATTTTGTGGTGGAGGAGCTCAGGGCCCGGGGCCACATGCAGCCCTCAGTGGTAGACCTTAGGAGAGCCAGTGTGGTGTAGTGGTTAAGAGCGGTGGACTCGTAATCTGGTGAACTGGGTTCGCTTCCCTGCTCCTCCACATGCAGCTGCTGGGTGACCTTGGGCTAGTCACACTTCTCTGAAGTCTCTCAGCCCCACTCACCTCTCAGAGTGTTTGTTGTGGGGGAGGAAGGGAAAGGAGAATGTTAGCCACTTTGAGACTCCTTCGGGTGGTGATAAAGTGGGATATCAAATCCAAACTCTTCTTCTTCTTCTTAGGCTCTCAAATTTCAGCAGTGCCCTATGCAACGCTGAATTTGGAGCTCCGTTCCACAGCATTGTTCCACAGCACGGTGCCCGGCGCAACCGCACTGATCACACTAACATAAAACCGCCTCTGTGGCCCTCCAGACCTCTCTTTCTGGCCCTTGACATCTTCACAGGCCATCCCCCTCTCCCTCAGCCACACCGCTCACTAGCCTTGCCTCGCACCTTGAGCATTTTTGCCTGGCTGGGGCGCAAACTCGAAGTCTGGTAGTGCCTCTTGCTTTTCCGAAGGACAGAAAGGGATGGTAGAAACTTGTCCAGTGCACAAAGGTCAAATGTGCAGCCATTGCTCTGCCCACTTTGGCCCTGCCCACCACTGACATATGGCCCCTGGGAAGCTTGTGTGGGAGGGAATGTGGCCCCTGGGCTGAGAAAGGTTCCTATCCCTGGTTTATGCAACTGGTAAAAGGAAATGTGCCCACTTAGGTGTGGTGTGGAGGTACTGAGAGCAGTCAGAGAACAACCCACAACAGAGGCAACCCTATTCCCAGTCTCCACCAGCTTAACTTCTGAAAGGTGGGGAAATCAGAGAATGGCCTCCAAGGACTTAATATTCAGGTAGATTCATGCAGGAGAAGTCAGCTCTTGAGAGATCTACCTGGGTCACCCCTACCTAAGGTCTAAGTGTGTTGAATGTGCCCTGACTAATGATCATTAGTTCACAATGTCAGGGTGACCACACCCCAGTCCCCTTTCGTCATTCCAACCTGTTTTAGGAAGATGGGAATGTGAGGCTATGGTGGGCTGTAGCTCATTGGTTGAGCACATGCTTTGATCCCAGGTTCAAGCCCTAGCAGTTCTAGGTAAGGCTGGGGAAACTTATCTTGTCAGAAACCTGCCAATCGGTGTCAACAGTAGTTAGATGGACCAATAGTCTGAAATTGTTGTAAAGCCTACACACAGCTGTTGATTTTCTTCTAACCATGGTTCCCTGTGCTACTTTTATAAAGCAATCTCCCATGTCCCTACACACAGCTGTTGATTTTCTTCTAACCATGGTTCCCTGTGCCTGCTTTTATAAAGCAATCTCCCATGTCCCTACACACAGCTGTTGGCTTTCTTCTAACCATGGTTCCCTGTGTCTGCTTTTAGGATGCAGTGGAAAATGTCCTGGTCAATCCTTTTCTTAATGCTGGTGTTTTGTGAGATACGCACAAACTCTCTCACACAGCAAAGGCTTTCACACAACTGCCTGAGAATCTCCACATGTTGACTTGTGAAACAGATTTTTGGAGTTGGGAAAAAAGATACATAAAAGAGACTTCCCCTTCAGAAGCAGGAATTCCAGACTGGAACACGGCTCCAGCCCAAAACAGTCTATGCAGCAACATAAAACTTTAGAATCGAAATGTTGTCATGACTTATTTGCACAAATCTAAGCATTGCTATTATTGCGAGGTAACAATATTCACTCGTTGCGCCTAAATGGAATCAATAAAAAGTCAAATGATATAAAGGGAGGGAAAACTAAATATGTTTTGACAGTCTAGCTGTAGCTTTAAAATCCAGTAAAGCACATTTCCATTCTTCATATTTTTCAGTGCAGGCCAATATTTCTCCAGTGTAATTTACTCAAACTTCACCTCTGCCATGAATTCACTGTTTTATCTTAGGACAACCAGCATCCCTCAGCTTCTGCCCAAACCCCACCAAATACAGTTTAGTGATAGTACTGGCCTACCTTACAAGTTTGTTGTAACAAATACTGAAATAATGTAAGTGAAGCATACTCTGCATACAAACCATACATTTGTAGCACATTTGAAGCACATGGTTTCCTCCAAAGACTTCTAGGAACTGTAGCTTATTAAGGGTGCTGAGAATTATAGCTCCATGAAGGGTAAACTAAAGTTCTCAGAATTCTTGGGAAGGGAAGAATGTGCTTCAGATGTATGGTGTCTATGCAGCATACATTTCACTTACATTATTTCACTGTTCATTACAACAAACCTGTGAGGTAGGGCCAGTTTTAAAACTCAAAAATGCTATAAGGTGATAACAATAATGGTATTATATAATATTATAATTGTCTAACAACAACAAGAAGAAAAGCAACTTTGTGCCACACATTTCAATTACAGAGCAGCGTTCAAAAGAGTACATTATATTGGGATCAAACTATGATATTGTCCATGACTACCAGTGTGAGTTCTAGACATGGAGGTGCCTGAATTCATATATCTTTTATGGGCTGGAACTGGAATAGTACAGAACAAGAGGAGAGGAGAGGAAAGCTGTGGAACAAAGGGAGAGACCACAGAAGCTGAAGAAGAGGAGGACCCATCCTCCCCAAAAAGATATTGTCACATGTCTGTGTGTGGTATGTGGGATATAATAATGGGGTTATAAAATTCTGCCCTGTGAGGAGAAAGCGGCCAGAAAGAGAACCTTTTTTCTTCCACCTTCTTATCGTTAGAACTGGCAGTCAATTCAGGACAGACCAAAAAAACAAACAAACCAACATTTATCCACACAACACAAAATGAACTGATGGAACTCACTGCCACAAGATGTGACTATGGCGTCTGGGCTCAAATTCCTCTGAAAGGGAGAACTGGGCAGTATGTCTCTGGATTCCAGATAGCCGGAGCAACCTCAGGGGAGGACTGTGGCTCACACCGTAAACCATGGGTAGGCAAACTAAGGCCCGGGGGCCGGATCCGGCCCAATCACCTTCTCAATCTGGCCCACGGACGGTCCAGGAATCAGCGTGTTTTTACATGAGTAGAATGTGTCCTTTTATTTAAAATGCACCTCTGGGTTATTTGTGGGGCATAGGAATTCATTCTTTTTCCAAAATATAGTCCGGCCCCCATAAGATCTGAGTGACAGGGTACTGGCCCCCTGCTGAAAAAGTTTGCTGACCTTGCGGCGTAAACTCATGGGAACATTTGCCTGGCAGCAAGTCACT
This sequence comes from Podarcis raffonei, assembly GCF_027172205.1. Taxonomy (NCBI): domain Eukaryota; kingdom Metazoa; phylum Chordata; class Lepidosauria; order Squamata; family Lacertidae; genus Podarcis; species Podarcis raffonei. The sequence goes on along the minus strand of NC_070603.1, from coordinate 107,623,651 downwards.
GAGTGGATGGGATCTTCTTCCATTGTTGGGCCTGAGTTTGGCCTGACTGAGATTAGAGAGTGGTTTACATGTTGGAATTGTCAGAGTTGCAGACAACTGCTATGTGTGTGTTTGTGTGTTTGTGCGCGTGTGCACGCACGCACGCAGGATGCACAAAGCTGTCAGAGGGGCCTTCTCCCCCACAGGTGCTCTGTATCCTGACCCCGGCGGGGTAATTAACCCAGGCATTAATAAAAGCTGAGAACAACCGCTAAGCCGGTTGCCTAGCTACGCACTCTGCCACAGGGCCTGGGCACACACACAGGCCTCACAACAGGCTCCTCCCAGCTGCACCTCTCCTGCTTCCCTTCCGGCACCTTCTTGGGTCCCACAGCACTCCACGCGCAGGGCAACGCTTGGCGAAGGCACCGCAGCTCCTAAAGCCAGGGCGCGAAACGCCACCAAAGGTTTCAGCCAGACGCTGCTGGAGGGAAGCTCTCTCAGCAAATCTCCAGCTGCCCAGTTTAGGCACTGCTGGAAGGAAGCTCAGAGCGGTGCCCTGGCCCTCCTCCTCTTTCCCCTTCTCCACAGCGCCATCCTGGCCACTGACAGTTCCTTACCCTTGAAGCCCCAAGAGACAGAAGTGATCAGGGCTGAGCCCTGGGAAACATCCGCTCCCAGAATCTATTTAGAGACCAGAGGAATCAGCACTTTGCCAGGAAACAAATAAATGCAATCAAAGAGCTTCTCCGTTACTTCTGCCACCTTGGTTCGTTCAGCCATTAATATTAATCAGGCTGCTGTCCCACTTTTCTGCGTGCAAAGTGCTTTACAGTCCTCGACGCATTTATCCCCGTAAGAGCCGTCCTGGGAGGCAGGCAGGGATGGCAACGTTTTGCATTTAACCTAGCGCTTCAGATCTGGAGGGTTTTTTAAAATAAATAATTTTTATTCATGTATTTTGCATGCGTTCTAACCCAAAATAGTCCATGCCACCACAACATAGACTTAGAATCAAGATATTGTCCCTACTTACCGGTATACACACAAAGCTAACAGTAATAAGTTACTAGGTAACACCTGGCCTGCATGCTATGCTTATGATTAATTGCATTTTACATTGCGAAGCTTTTTTTCCTTTTTTTACCTTTGAAGGTGATAAAAAAATTACTAACTTAAATTACTAACTAATATGGGACAGGGGGAGAGAGCCACATCATCAAATGATTTTTTTGAGGTTGCTTACTAATAAAAATAGCAGCAATGATGTTGTCTTGGCTAGCTTTTCAAGAACTATACATGGTGGGCAAACGTGATTAGTATTATCCCCATATTACAGACTCAGGGATTTAAGACTGAAAGACCAGTTTAGCGAGCTCACGGCTGAGGTGACCTTTGAGCGAGGGGTTTCCTGGCTCAAGTCTCATACGCTTTACCACTTTTCATATTAAACCTCAACCCAGTGGGGAAACTAGTGAGTCATACCTGCATAGCCAAACATCCCAAAGGAAATATGCATTTTGAAGGCAACCATGCTAGTCTGGTTACAAGCAAAGGCAAGGAAGGGTTTTTTGGCACCTAGTTGTTGCGGCACGCACGTCCGTGCATGAGAGTTCACCTCTTCAAATGCCTGGAGTGCTATCCTCAAATGATAGGCGCACACAAATAAATCCACAGATACATTCCACACTGATAATGCGCTTCATGTACCTAGCAAAGTGGATTCTAGTCCATGAAAGTTTATGCCGTCCAAAATCTGCGCAACAAAACTCCTTTGAATTTAATCTCCGTTCAGTGTGCCTGGTCTGGGGCTATCGGTCAGTACCCACCTATTGACCCCTCATTCCCCATCCACAGTCTCCATTGTGCTTGCAACCTGCCCTGAAGTGTGGGCCATTTGTCTTCATGTGACACTTCGATGTGGGATGCAGCCACCCCTGAGCGAATGCTTGCTCAGCTCTGCTGAGCAGCCTCTAGTCAGTGCCCAGAAGCATGCTTGCAGCTGCCTGGAGGGCTAAGGTGTACGATAGCCATGGTTTCCTAAACACAGGCAGGATCAAGGGGGAAACTCTTGGCCACAGTGACTCAAGGGAGGAGTGTGTGCGTGCGAACGCGTACGTGCTGTTTTGAAGGGGTGTGTGGGAAAGCAGTTAGCACAAGGAAGAACGTGGTTGTGGGAAGAAGAAGCACAGGAGTCAAGGGTGAGATGAAGACCATCTGGTCCAACTCCTGCCCTAAGATATCAGGGGTGGCCTTCAAGATGCCGTAGGACTTCAACTCCCTACAGCCACAGTCAACATGGCCAATGGTCAGGGATGATGGGAATCCAAATAACCTCGGGACGGCCACAGGTTAGCAACCTCTCCTGACCCCCTTGCAGGCATAAACTCCCTCTATTTCCAGATTTGACGGCTCTGCTGCAAGGCAAAGGGCCCTAGTGCCAGAATTGTCTACTCTACCCTCAGGGAATCATAGAACTGTAGTTAGAAGGGACCCCAAGGGTCATCTAGTCCAACCCCCCTGCAACGCAGGGATCTCAGCTAAAGCATCCATGGCAGACGACCATCCAGCCTGTCCTAGAATCATAGTCGGAAGGGGCCGCGAGGGTCATCTAGTCCAACCCCCTGCAATGATGTGGTGAATAATGGCAGCAACAGAGAGAGCCAGTGCGGTGTAATGGTTAGAGCATCAGAACTAGGACTTGGGTTCAAATCCCCGCTCAGCCATGCATGGAACTCCCTGAGCGACCTTGGGCCAGTCACAGTCCTCCACCCAACCTACCTCACAGGGTTGTTGTGTGGGGGGGAATGGGGGAGGGAGCAAACCACCACATATGCCAACCTTGAGCTCCTTGGAGGAATGGCGGGATATGGATGCGATAAATAAAGAACTGATAGTAAAATACCGCTACTACAAATTGCTCAAGCCAAGGGCTTTTTTGAAAAAAGAAGAAGAAAAGATTTCTCTGGGTTCATAGGGAGTAATAACTCATTTGGCCAACACACCGTGTGGGGGGCAAGCACCCTCCAAGTACACAGGGAGGAAGGGAGGGAGAAGGTGAGGCATGTCCAGACAGGAGTGTAGGGTAGAGCGGGGTTGTAAGTGATGGAGGGAGCAGAGGAGCGCATCAGAACCAACTAGGCCTTAATGTCACCCCATTGCTGCCCTCCCTAGAGATGCAGGCCTCCCCCTTACCCCTCTGCGCTCCCCCTCTCCCTCTGCTCTGCAAATGCCAAGTGAAACAGGACTAGTGAGAGCCCCTGATTAAGCTGTCTCCCTGGCCTAGCTCTGGGGACAGGCGTAAATCAAGCAGGCTGGCACCAGGCATAAATCCAAGCCTTGCTACAAAGCACCCGCTCTGTAAATCGCTGCCCTGCCCACAGGGGATGGCCCTGGCGCTTGGCCACCTGGGCAGCAACGCCGCCTGGTGCCCTGAGCTTCCCAGAAGACCAGAAATCCCCCCCCCTCCATCAAGCAACACACACACACACATAAACAGACTTGCCCTCCCCTCCTGCTCTCTCCCTCTGCCCCCTGCTAGAGTCCATTGCCCAACCTTCTCCATCAATTACCCCGGGACAACCTGTTCCCGATTGCCACAGCGCTGAGTGCCAGTAGAGGAAGGTGTTGAGGGGGGGAACAATAGGCAAGAATCGGGGAAGAGCTTTTGCCTCCATAACCACCACCACCACCAGTACTACTGCCGCCACCCCCGGCTCCCCCCCCCCCCACGGTAGGCCAAAAAGCAACTGAATTCTTACCTGGGGCGCTGTCCGCGGTAGCCGATTTTCCAGGCGAGGGCGAAGGAGGCGCCCGAAGAGGCGGCTCTCTGGTAGAGAGGTGGGCAGAGTCCCCTTGGTGATGGAGAGCGAGCGATCCGAGGAGAAGCCAGATCCCAGTCAGCGAGGGGTTCCCAGCGGCGGCTGAGCCATCCCAGAGGCTGAGAGAGCCGGCGGCAGCGGCGGCGGAGAGACCGACGCACGGGCGGGCGGATGCGGGAGGTTGTGGAGAGAGAGGGACAGCCCTCTTGGTGATGAAGAGATCCCAGCTGGGAGAGGAAGCAATCTCGCCTGGCAGCGCGGGCGTGTTGGTGATCTGGGGGGGGGTGAGTAGGCAGGATGGCGGTCTTGGTAGATCCCAGCGCTGGATCCTAACAGATCCAAGACATGAGGCGGAAAGGCTGGGAGAGGTGGTGGCGGTAGTAGTGGCGGTAGTGGCTGGGATCTCCCCGAGCAGCAGCTGGGGACCCGGAGCAGCGACCGCGCAAAGCCGAGAGCGGGAGGGGGAGGGTGCCCGGTGCCGGGAAAGGAAAGGAATGGGAGGGGAGGGGAGGGGCCGCTCTGTCCGTCTCAGCCCGCCTCCCCCGCCCGCTTGGGCGGCTGTCGCTGCTTTCTCCGGAGGAGGATGGATAAAAGGATGATGATGATGGAGGCGGGGAGGGGCCTGTGAGAGAGGGAGAGAGAATGAGAAAATGTGTGTGTGTGTTTGCGCGCCCGCCTGTATCCCTAAATCAATGGGCAAAGGAAGGAGGGTCTTTCTTTCTCGGGGGTGAAGTGGAGGGGGCGGGGGAGGTCTGTCCGGGCAGGACTTTGGGGCAGATGCCCAGGACCCCGCGCAGAGGAATGATCAGGAGGAGACTCCCCCACACACCCCAAAAATGCACGCGTGGGACTGCCTTACCCACATTTGGGGGAAAGCGAAGTAGCGCACGGCTACAGAGGGGGTGGTCCCGATCAAGTGCGGAGTCAACATCTCTCTCACACGCGCGACACCCCTTAATTCCACAGCCTCGAATTGCACCCGTGGACACGGCCCACGGGTGGCCAGGGAAGTGTCAAAGCGGCGGCGGCGGCAGCAGCAGCAGCAAAGCGCGCAGCCTGCAGGAGGCGGGAGCTGTCCAGGGTGCTGAACTGCCGAAGGGCGGCCCGGGCGTGCGAGGGAGGGAGAGGTGGGAAGCGCGAAGAGTTGTGGTGGCGTGAAAGGCGACCGAAGAAGCACCTCCCCGCGATACCAGGGGTCGTGTGAGCGCTTTCACGCGGGAGACAAAGCGTGGATCTGGCGTGGAGACTCGAGTTATCTCCCAGGGGCGATTTCAAGGAAGACACGTTTCCCATGTTGTGAGACTGCGCGCAGGAAGGCAAATGTAAACAGAAAGGAGTCTTTGTGGGAAGGGTGGTACGTTCACACACACACACACACACACACACACACACACACACACACACAATGTGACGCTGAGAACACCTTGGAAACTGGAACTCGAGTCTGGACACTTGTGAATGCGGATTAAGGGGGACACCAGTAAGTGTAAGAGAGTTCCTGCTTTAAAACGGAGCGCTCGTTCTATTTAGTGTAGGCTTTACTGCCAATGACAGAACAGCGGAGAGTTTGCGAGAGCTCTTCTTTCAGCACCGCTTCTGCAGAAGTTATTTGCGCTTTTTCTGAAATGGTACCCACTTTGGGGGGGGGGGTTCTGCACTAGGAAAGACCATCCAGTCACTTCCTCCAACCTTTCTTTCTCTCGGGTTAATAATTTTTATTTTTATTTTGAATGGGGCTGTGCTGCTTCCAGATGGTTGGTGTGGTATGTGTGTTTTAAATCTCTGGGGATGATGGCTTTTTCTTTATTCCAGCAAACTCTGTATACTGCTTAATCACAGCTGCCTCTCAGCAGAGCACAGGAGAATGTGTTTAAAAAAATCAACTAAAAATTAAATTAAATTATAAAATTATAAAATCAGAATTCAATTAAAAAGCCTGCCGGAATTTTAAAAACAAAGTCTTTGGCAAGTGCCAGAAGTTCAATAGGGAGAAGACATCAGCTGGAGCAAATAAAATTGGATATGAGCCATGCATCTGAGCTGTGGGGGGCCACTAACACTGACTCCCCCAAAGTGATTGAGCATGGATAGAAGGGATCAGGCGTCTCTGAGGTATTCTGGAAATTATTATTATTATTATTATTATTATTATTATTATTATTATTATTATTATTATTATTTATTAAATTTTTATATCACCTTTTGTTCTAATATCACAACATAAAAATACAAAACAGAGTACATCATCATCATCATCATCATCATCATCATCATACCAATAGCTCCCCTCCCATAAACACATTTAAAAGGCTATAGAATGTTTAATTAGCCAAAGGCCTGGTTAAAGAGAAATGTTTTTCCCTCACATCTCAAGCTATGGAATGAAGGTACCAGGCGAACCACCCTGGGGAGAACATTCCACAAACAGGGAGCCACCACAGAAAAGGCTTGTTCTTGTATTGCCACCACCTGGACCACTCATGGAGGAGCTCCTCAGATGATGTTTTCAGGGTCCAGGTCGGTTCATATGGGGAGAGGCGGTCTTGAGGTATTGCAGTCCTGAGCTGTTTAAGCTTTATAGGTCCAAACCAGCACTTTGAATTGGGCCTGGAAACTAACTGGCAGCCAGTGCAGTTGAGCCAGGATCAGTGCAATCTTCCCAAACCATCTTGCCCCAGTGAGCAACCTGGCTGTCGAATTCTGCACCAGCTGAAGTTTCCAAATGGTCTTCAGAGGCAGCCCCACAGATAACATGTTGCGGTACTCTAACCTTTGAAGTTAGAAACTTGAACCTGGCGCAGTAGCATATGAGCAGTCAGTGCAAGCTTTTGAGCACTGAAGTTATGAGCAAGCAGTAGTCTGTCCCCATCAACAGTCGAGCCGCAGCATATTGCACCAGCTGGAGCCTCTGCACCAGGGACAAGGGGAACTGAGCTTACCAGTGCATCCAGTTTATCCCTGTCCAAGAACAGCCACAGCTAGCATACTAAGCCATAGCTTGTAAAAGACAAAGATACATCCACAAACTCTGATGATTTTACGCTGTTTTGGATTGCCACATTCAATGGAGTCTAGTGTTATTTTGTCCTCATGTTCTAGTACAGTGGTACCTCAGGTTAAGAACTTAATTCGTTCTGAAGGTCCGTTCTTAACCTGAAACTGTTCTTAACCTGAGGTACCACTTTAGCTAATAAGGCCTCCCGCTGCTGCCACACCACCGCTGTGCTATTTCTGTTCTCATCCTGAAGCAAAGTTCTTAACCCGAGGTACTATTTCAGAGTTAGCGGGGTCTGTAACCTGAAGCGTCTGTAACCCGAGGTACCACGGTATGACCAAAAGAGGTGCTATGCAATGAATTTTTAAAAATGCACCACTACTGATGTACCTCTGCTCAAAATTGTGGGTGTAAATGGGTGCCTGGGCCAAGGTGTGTGTGTGTGTGTTCAGGCAGACTTTGTGCGATGTTATGTGGAGGTGTTGCGATGCGAACACATCCATGTGTGTGACTGGATGTGTGCCAGCACCAATTTCATTTTATCTATTTCTCTCTCTCTCTCTCTCTCTCTCTCTCTCTCTCACACACACACACACACACACACACACACAAAGAGTTACCACCCTTCAGAACAGTGTGTGCTTACGGAATTAAAAGTGCAGGTCCACAAAGAAAATTGAATAGCTTCGGATCTGCACAGCCAAAGAGCAACAGCCACCATCCACCTGAATCTAACAGTGATGTATCTGCCTGTGGAAGTGTGTGCGCCAGTTATTCACGGCTGTGCAAGCCCTTCCATGCTCATGCCTTGGAGGGATGTCTCAGAGAATGCGCAGCATCACCTTATTCTGTCAACATAGGTCTGGGATGTTGGTGTCTCAAGGCTGTGCGACAGTGCGACTCCACACCTGCCTGCTGCTGGCTTTGTTTCTTGCCGAGTTGTGAGCTGCAGTTCTGCATAAGTTTGTGACATGCGGGTAAAGCTACCTGCTATTTGTGTGAGGTTCCCTTAGCCTGTGCGCAACTCGCTGGCAACTTCTCCTCTGTGCGCCATTTGTTGTTGTTGTTTAGTCGTTTAGTCGTGTCCGACTCTTCGTGACCCCATGGACCAGAGCACGCCAGGCACTCCTGTCTTCCACTGCCTCCCGCAGTTTGGTCAAACTCATGTTCGTAGCTTCGAGAACCCTGTCCAACCATCTCATCCTTGGTCGTCCCCTTCTCCTTGTGCCCTCCATCTTTCCCAACGTCAGGGTCTTTTCCAGGGAGTCTTCTCTTCTCATGAGGTGGCCAAGATATTGGAGCCTCAGCGTCAGGATCTGTCCTTCCAGTGAGCACTCAGGGCTGATTTCCTTAAGAATGGATAGGTTTGATCTTCTTGCAGTCCATGGGACTCTCAAGAGTCTCCTCCAGCACCAGAATTCAAAAGCATCAATTCTTCGGCGATCAGCCTTCTTTATGGTCCAGCTCTCACTTCCATACATCACTACTGGGAAAACCATAGCTTTAACTATACGGACCTTTGTTGGTAAGGTGATGTCTCTGCTTTTTAAGATGCTGTCTAGGTTTGTCATTGCTTTTCTCCCAAGAAGCAGGAGTCTTTTCATTTCATGACTGCTGTCACCATCTGCAGTGATCATGGAGCCCAAGAAAGTAAAATCTCTCACTGCCTCCATTTCTTCCCCTTCTATTTGCCAGGAGGTATTTCGAGTGCAGGCAGATTGACAAAAATCGGAGTGCTGGGAAACTGTATGCAACAAACACTCACGTAGATATACCGTATTTTTTGCACCATAACACTCACTTTTTTCCTCCTAGAAAGTAAGGGGAAATGTCTGTGCGTGTTATGGAGGGAATGCCTACGGGTGGCATGCCTACGGATTTTCCTCCTCTAAAAACTACATGCATGTTATGGTCGGGTGCATGTTATAGAGCGAAAAATATGGTAAATAATAATCCCTGCCCCCCACATCCCTTCCTTCTCCCACTTTGCCTTTCCCAAGGATGCCCTGGCAGAACCTCCGTGATGCAACCTATAAGCTTTGGGGGCTGCTAGTATGCTCTCCTTCCCTACTTCCCACAACAACGCAAAGAGTGCCACAACCCCATTCATCTTTCCCATCTGCCTGTCCTTCCTCTGGGATTCCCCTCCCTCCACCCTCAAAGGATTAGGCAGATTATGGGATTATCTGCTCTTGGCAGCCCTGGGCACTGCAGAACAGAGACCCAATAGGACTCATTAGCCACCCCTCTGCCCCAATTTGCAAGAGGCGCGGAAGGATGACGCCACATCTCAAAAGAAGGCCTTGGGAACCTCAGGCCGAATGTGGCCCTCGGAAGCCTCCCCAGGGCCACACCCCTCGCTGGCTCTGCTTCACACAAGGAGGACTTTCCCTGGTTGGAATGTGTCCTTGAAACCTGCTAATGCCTCTTGCCTTATCTAGAAGAGGGAAGAGTGTCAAAATTAGCCTGCCTTATAAAGGCAACGTTTATTGCTCCACCCACTTTTGCCTCTGACCCCGCCCACACCTGTCATGTGACCCTCAGAAGGTTGCCTAGGTTCTAGAAGCAACTGTTGCCCTTGGGCTGAATAAAGGTTTCCCACTGAGCAGCTGCTGTTAGTTTGCACTTCGGTTTTAAAATCACTAGGTGACCTGGGGCCAGTCACCAATTCTCAGCCTAAAGGCTGCAGTCCTAAATATTACAAGAGCACTGTTCTTGGGGCCTCATGTGCTGTACTGGACTACAACTCCCATCATTCCTAAGCATGGGTTAAGATGGGTGGGAATGATGGGAGTCAGAGTCCAACAGTGTCTGGGGAACCAAGGTTCAAGAGCACTGTAAGCGCCGTTGAACTCCCTTTATATAAAAAAAGTAAGCATACATAGGATTGTGGATGCAGGCGACTGACCCATGAACCAGGAAGTTCAAATTGCATCTTGACTGCATAAACTGAGCCTGCTTATTGGAGAGCAAGAACCCTTGAACATAGTGGGACTGGCTTTTCTGAGTAAACATACGCCTTATAGTGCCATGAGGCTAATAATAATAATAATAATAATAATAATAATAATAATAATAATTTAATTTATACCCCGCCCTCCCCAGCCAAGACCGGGCTCAGGGCGGCTGACACCAGATATTAAAACAATTAACTGAAATACAACTTAAAGAACAAGATTAAAATACAACATTAAAACATTAAAATGCAGCCTTGTTTCAGTGGAAACTCAAATCAAAAACTTTTTGGGGGATGAAAACGTCAAGTCTTCACCAAGGCTAACTATCCAGACTGGCCCTGCAGGGGCCAGGGAAATCCCCAAATAGGAGTTCCAACACAGAAGGAGAAAGGAAATAAGAAAGAGGGGGAGGGGATCAAGTTGATTCAAAGCCAAAGGCCAGGCAGAACAACTCTGTCTTACAGGCCCTGCGGAAAGAAATCAGATCCTGCAGGGCTTTGGTCTCATGAGACAGAGCGTTCCACCAGGCCGGAGCCAGTACACATTCCCTGATCTGCAGCTCAGAGGGAGTGGTGCTGACCTTCCTTGAAGGATGAAAGGGTTAAAGCAAGATAGTGGGTGTGAAGTGCTTTGAACACTTTGATAACACTATATTATATATTTATTTAGTGCATTGATTTGCCCCCCTTTTCCTCTATGGAGCTCCAAGTGATGAACATGAGTCTCCCCCGCCCCCTGTTTCATCCTCGCAACAAACCTGTGAGGTAGGTTAGGCTGAGAGACAATGACTGGCCCAAGGTCACCCAGTGTTATGTACTAAGTTGAATAGGATCCAAAAGGCAGCAGTCTGATTGGTCCTAGAACAATAGGATTCAGAATGCAGCAGTCTGATTGGTCCTAGAACAATAGGATTCAGAATGCAGCAGTCTGATTGGGCCTAGAACAATAGGATCCAGAATGCAGCAGTCTGATTCGTCCACAGGAGCCACCCAATCCAGCTCCAGGTGGAAGTGTATCCGCAACCTGATTGGATTACAGGAGAATCCCGGAATTAGCCAATCACGTGGGGCCCATTGTGTAAATAATGTACATAAAGCAGACATTCTGGGGGAACTTCCATTCCTCCTCACCACTATGAGCTGAATAAAGAGCATGAAATCCACTCTCGACTCCGAGTATATTTCGCCCAGCTTCATGGTTGAGTGGGGATTCAAACCCAGCCCTCCCCTGTCACAGCCAGGAGCTCTAACCACTACACCCCACTGCCTCTGTGCAAGAGTAACAGCAGCCCCCGAGGCATGGGGGGGAGCACCATTTGGAGCAGTTGCTGGATCTGCCCTCTACCCCAGGCGACCCCTGTGTTTGCAGCAGGAAGCAGATTTTGCTGTCGTTGCAAGCGGGTCTCTGATTTCAGTGCAGTGGCAGAAATTCACGAGATCCCTATCTGTCGCCTCTTGGATCTGGGGACTTTGAGGGGAGCAAAGGTTTCCTGTTGCAGCCACTCCCTCCTAGGTTCCCCATCTCCAGTGAGAAAGGTCAAAAGAGCAACAGCCTGTTCGTTCATCTCCAGAGCTGCCTCGGAGGTTGCAGGAGGCTTTGGGCAAGGCAGGGTTAAGGTGCCAGCCTCTCGCTCCCCGCTGAGCCCTGATTCAGCATCTAGAGCTCCTGGAGTGCTTTGATCAACAAACAGCCAGTGCTTCTGATCCCACACAGCAGGCAGGGACAAGGAAGCAGATGGAGGGACGCAGATGCGCAGCCCTTGGAACCGGCTGAGGCACAGGCCCTGCTGGCATCCGCTACTGCAGAACCTCCCCCTGGCATCCTGGCCCTTGCCCTACGGGAGCTATGGGGCTTCGTCCAAGCCTGCGTTCTGCCCCGAACACGGCACACTCTGAAAGTTCCAGCCCAACAGCCAGAAACCTCACCAAAACCTGAAATGTAAAAAAGCCATGCTGGCTAGGAAACAGCATCTCATCGAAGGGTGAGGGACTTTTTTTTAACTCGAGGGCCATTTTCCTTTCTTGACAACCTTCCGAGGGCCACATGTCAGGGGTGGGGAAAAGTGGGAGGCTGGGACTCACCCTGGTTCAGTAAGTGCCACACTTTTTAACAGCGGAAAAGAGGTGCCAGTACTGCGTGCCCTTGAGTGGGTGGGACGTGGGTGGTGCTGTGGTCTAAACCACTGAGCCTCTTGGGCTTGCTGATCAGAGGGTCGGCGGTTCGAATCCCCGCAATGGAGTGAGCTCCTGTCGCTCTGTTGCAGCTCCTGCAAGCCTAGCAATTCAAAAGCATGCCAGTGCAAGTAGATAAATAGGTCCGACGGGAAGGTAAACGGCGTTTCTATGAGCTCTGGTTTCCGTCACTGTGTCATGTTGCGCCAGAAGCAGTTTAGTCATGCAGGCCACATGACCCGGAAAGCTGTCTGTGGACAAACGCCGGCTCCCTCGGCCTAAAGTGAGAAGAGCACCGCAACCCATAGTCAAGTCTGACTGGACACTTAACCATCCAGGGGTCCTTTACCTACCCTTGGGAAAAAACACTACACCCACACACAGGCCGGGACTCTCAATGGCGCCCCCCTGGAGGCTTCACCCAGGGCAAAAAACCTGGCTAGCCACACCCACCCTCAATAATAATAATAATAATAATAATAATAATAATAATAATAATAATTTATTTATACTCCACCCTTCCCGGTTCAGAAAACCGGGCTCAGGGCAGCTAACAACAAATTTAAAACACTTAATTGATGCAACAAAAAACAGCATAAAATACAGTATAAAACATGAATAACAATAAATTCAGAATTCAAAAAATCAATTTAGGGGGGAAATCCATCCAATAAACATTAGATGATCACCAGGGCTAGCTGGCTTACGCCTATTTGGGCCAGCGAGGAGACCAGGGGAGAATTAGCTGTGGGATACCAGAGTGGGTAATCTTCATAAAAAGGCTCTGCTATGAGAAACAGGAGGGACGCGGGTGGCGCTGTGGGTTAAGCCACAGAGCCTAGGATTTGTCGATCAGAAGGTCAGCGGTTCGAATCCCCGCGACGGGGTAAGCTCCCGTTGCTCGGTCCCTGCTCCTGCCAACCTAGCAGTTCGAAAGCACGTCAGAGTGCAAGTAGATAAATAGGTACTGCTCCGGCGGGAAGGTAAACGGCGTTTCCGTGGGCTGCTCTGGTTCGCCAGAAGTGACTTAGTCATGCTGGCCACATGACCCGGAAGCTGTACGCCAGCTCCCTCGGCCAATAAAGCGAGATGAGCACCGCAACCCCAGAGTCGTCTGCGACTGGACCTTTACCTTTACCTTTATGAGAAACAGGATGCTGGAGAAAACAGGCCTCTGGCCTGATCCAGCACTGCTCTTTTTCTATCCGTGTTATGACACCACACAGGTGGCTGGCTAGATGCTCACAAGCTGAACCTGAGTACAACAGGGCCATAGCACAGTGCTAGTGCGGCTGCAGATAGTCTTGGGTTCAGTCGCCTGTGGCATCTCCAGTTGGCACTGGGAGAGACCACTACCTGAAACCCCAGAGAGCTGCTGTCTGTCAGTGTAGACAATACTGAGCTACATGGACCAACGGCCTCAGTATCAGCTGCCTCCTGCATTCCTATGTAACAGGTGCTTGCCGATTCCCCTGTTGCTAATCCTTTAATGATGATTTTATCTCGCTCCTGGTTTTATTGTATTTGCAGTTGTTTTATTGGACTTTAATTGTTTTACTGCAGAGCTGCTTTGGGGTTTTCAGGGCTAAAAAGAAGCAGCATATAAATGCCTTCATAAATTTTAGAAACAAACAAAATTTCTCAGCTTCGCAGCCTGATAACCTGGTACATATAAAGGTAAAGGTAAAGGTACCCCTGCCCGTACGGTCCAGTCTTGACAGACACTAGGGTTGTGCGCTCATCTCACTCTATAGGCCGGGAGCCAGCGCTGTCCACAGACATTTCCGGGTCACGTGGCCAGCGGGACGAAGCTGCTCTGGCCAGCCAGCACCAGCGCAGCACACGGAAACGCCGTTTACCTTCCCGCTGGTAAGCCGTCCCTATTTATCTACTTGCACTTAAGGGTGCTTTCGAACTGCTAGGTTGGCAGGCGCTGGGACTGAACGACGGGAGCGCACCCCGCCGCCGGGATTCGAACCGCCAACCATGCGATCGGCAAGTCCTAGGCGCTGAGGTTTTACCCACAGCGCCACCCGCGTCCCATATACATATAGGTACATATAGTCTGGTACATATAGTCGGGTGTAAATGCCACTAATTTACACGAATGGGTCTTTCTTCTTTGAAGAAGCCACCTGATTCTCTGCGGGTTTCCTCTGAAGCAATTTCCCTTGTGGTCAAGGGGGTTTAATTCCAGGCTGCATTCCTGCGCTACTCTTGCTCAGAGTCCGCCCCATCGCAAAGAGTAAGACTTTAGTCCTGAGTAAAAGGTAAAGGGACCCCTGACCATTAGGTCCAGTCGTGGCCGACTCTGGGGTTGCGGCGCTCATCTCTTTATTCACCGAGGGAGCCGGCGTACAGCTTCTGGGTCATGTGGCCAGCATGACTAAGCCGCTTCTGGCGAACCAGAGCAGCACACGGAAACACCGTTTACCTTCCCGCCGGAGCGGTACCTATTTATCTACTTGCACTTTGACGTGCTTTCGAACTGCTAGGTGGGCAGGAGCAGGGACCGAGCAACGGGAGCTCACCCCGTCGTAGGGATTCGAACCGCCAACCTTCCGATAGGCAAGTCCTAGGCTCTGTGGTTTAACGCACAGCGCCACCCGCATCCCTTTAGTCCTGAGTAAAGGTGCATAATTGTTTATAATTGTTCATTAAATTGCCCTCAGGGGTGGTGTTTACAGCACGGGACACAAATATCAATAAATAACCCAAGAGCCGTTCAACATAAACACAGTTATACAAATACAACAATAATGATAATGCGAGATCCATAATAGAATACAGGTTCCCATAACAGCAATAGCCATAAAGAAACAGAGGAGAAAATCAACAGCAGAATATCTAAAACACAAACATCACACAAATATGGAGTCTTTTTACAGGTAATTCTTGGCCAGCTACAAAAAAGGACAGACACTCCCAGCTCACACCTGAGAGTTTTCCTCTCCTCTTCTCACTCTCTCAGCCTGGTAGATTTTCACTTCTGTGCCTCTCGCTCAGGGTCTTTCCACTATCTACCTGCCACTTTACATGTGGGTACAGTCCTTGGACTCCCAATAGTATCCCAGAAAAGGGGAGACATCAGAGGGTTAATGGCCTTTTTTTGTTGTTGGAAGGTTACAGCGCCTTCTGTGACTGCTTGATAAAACAAACTTGATACAGAAACTTGACTGCTTGATAAAACAATAAAACAATCATTAAGAACTTTCAGCAACAAAAAACAATCAAAAATTGAACTAAAAACAGATTAAAATGTGCCACAACCTACTAAATAGCTGGGTAGGCTCATCTAAATAAAAATGCTTTTAGCGGGTGCCGGGAAGAGTACAGTACTTAATCCATTCCAGAAGTCTGTTCCAAAACCAAGGCGAGCTTTCCCATAAAAAGTAATGCAAAATGAATTAATCCATTCCAGACTTTTAAAAGCAACCCCTAAAACAGCAATTTAACATGAAGTATATTATCTGACAAAAGCAATAATCAATGTACTGTCCTATTAAATAAATAAGACAGTATTGTAGATGATAAAAAATTAATTAAATTCTTTTCTTCCCTGCACTGATGATAGTCATGGTTTGGATGGGGGGCTTTTATCCATTTCCACAGTCACACAATCAATCAGTAGCTGAACTGGGTTCCACACAGTCACAAAAACAAATTAACTGAAAAATCCTCAAAAACAAAAAAGGCAAAACAAATAGCAAAAACAAAAGCGCCAAACTTAATCCATACCGGAAGTCCATTTGACTTCCAAAAATGTTCGAAAACCAAGGCACAGCTTCTGATTGGTGCAGGCAGCCTGGAAACAATAGCCGACAGCCGCATCAGACGTTCGGCTTCCACTTACAGTGGTACCTCGGGTTAAGTACTTAATTCGTTCCGGAGGTCCATTCTTAACCTGAAACTGTTCTTAACCTGAAGCACCACTTTAGCTAATGGGGCCTCCTGCTGCCGCCGCGCCGCTGGAGCCCGATTTCTGTTCTTATCCTGAAGCAAAATTCTTAATCTGAAGCACTATTTCTGGGTTAGCGGAGTCTGTAACCTGAAGCATATGGAACCTGAAGCGTACGTAACCCAAGGTACCACTGTACTTACTTCCGGGTTTTCAGAGTTTGAGAACCAAAGCATTTGAGAACCAAGGTGTTTGAGAACCAAGGTACCACTGTACAGTGACATCAATAGCCAGGGAGTTCCAGAGTGTAGGTTCAGCCACACTGACAGACTGAGTTCTTGCAAGTGCAGAGTAGTGCCGCAGTGCCAGTGCCGCAGATTGAAGTGGGTAGGGCAACCTCACAGCTAAAGTGGTCCCAAGTTGTTAAGGGTTTTAAATACTGATAGCTTGGCTCTGTAGCAAATCAGCAACCAACGCAGATCTCTGAGCGCAGGTGCTGACAGAGTCTCAGTACTGTCAGCAATAACCTTCCAAGCAGGGATGTGATAGGAACAATATTATAACACAAGTTGCATGTTGAAAAATGAGATGTAAAATTATGAAGAAAGGGCCTTTTCCCAGTCTCACCTTGTTGGCAGATTCTCTGCATTCTGCTATTTCTACATAAGAATATAATCTATTTTCCTGCAGAGGAGGGCAGGTTTTTTGCCCGGTGCACTGAAGAACTCATTATTTTCTTCCAGCTGAAATGTTTGGTGACATTCCATTGTAGGTGTGTATGCATATATATATATATACACACACACACACACACACACACACACACACACACATATATATATACACACAGTGGTACCTCGGGTTAAGAACATAATTCGTTCTGGAGGTCCCTTCTTAACCTGAAACTGTTCTTAACCTGAGGTACCACTTTAGCTAATGGGGCCTCCCGCTGCCCCCGGAGCACAATTTCTGTTCTCATGCTGAAGCAAAGTTCTTAACCCGAGGTAATATTTCTGGGTTAGAGGAGTCTGTAACCTGAAGCGTATGTAACCTGAAGCATATGTAACCCAAGGTACCACTGTGTGTGTGTGTGTGTGTGTGTGTGTGTGTGTGTATCAATTTAAACAGATTTCCAATGCAAACAAAATAATTTCCAGGTACTGTAAAATATTTTGATTTCCTGGGGAGGAGAGGGTGAGGGGGAAAAAATTCATGTCAGCTCTTTTCTCTGGTTTGTTTCATTTGTTTGTTCCACTAGGTCACCTCAGATCTTAAACAAGAAAACAATAAGCTCGACAACGTTCAGACCTGCATGATGAGAAGGAAAAGCACACCAGCAAAACCTGGTGCAAATTAAATTCAGAACAAGGTAATCAAAATGGTTATCGATGCTAAAGAGTGTTCTGCAAATCCAATCTCTGTTTCGCCACAGGAGGAATAAATAAAAAAAACCACCTGGAGGAGGCAGATCTATCACAAAGGAAGTTCGAAGGAATGTCGCTGGAGTAAGAAGCAGATTTGACACCGTCCCACACAAGGTGCAGACACCCTACCCGGTTCGCGGTCTCTCAGCCTTAGCCCTCCATCTGTTTGAGGGTAATCGCTGGGAACTAACGCAGAGAGGCTTTCTAAAGACTAATGTATTAAAAGTCAAATTTCCCTAAAGAGTAGCTGCGTGTTAGGATGGAATTGTAGTTCAGCGACGGAGTGCAGGCTTTGCACGCAAACCATTCCCGGGGGGGGCAGGGGGTGAATTTACAGTCTGTCGCTGATTTCGGGTGGGGTTTGATCACATATTAGCAAATTCAGGCTGGGCAATTGAAGGCCCCATCTGCATTATGCATTTAAAGCATAATCATGCCACTTTAAACAATCATGGCTCCAGTGCCAGATTTATGTATAAGCTGGGGGGGGGGGGCAAAAAAAATTAAAGGGAAATAAAACACCTGGATGTACATTTCTGAAATATAAGATAAAAAAACCAATAAAAACCTACATACAGCAACAGTGTTTTGTGTTGTGTAGGCTCCTATTTGTTATGTGCAAATGCCTTTAGATACCTATTAGGTCCATAAATTACCCCATAAAGGTAAAGGTAAAGGTACCCCTGCCCGTACGGGCCAGTCTTGACAGACTCTGGGGTTGTGCGCCCATCTCACTTAAGAGGCCAGGGGCCAGCGCTGTCCGGAGACACTTCCGGGTCACGTGGCCAGCGTGACAAGCTGCATCTGGCGAGCCAGAGCCGCACACGGAAACGCCGTTTACCTTCCCGCTAGAAAGCAGTCCCTATTTATCTACTTGCACCCGGAGGTGCTTTCGAACTGCTAGGTTGGCAGGCGCTGGGACCGAGCAACGGGAGCGCACCCTGCCGCGGGGATTCAAACCGCCGACCTTTCGATCGGCAAGCCCTAGGCGCTGAGGCTTTTACCCACAGCGCCACCCGCGTCCCCAAATTACCCTATAGCATATATTAAACACACAAAAAATATATGTTTTAAATTACCCTATAGCATATATTAAACACAAAAAAACAGTGCCAATTTGTTGACAAAGGACAGCTGGACATACAAAAGGGCCCCATTACCTTCAGTAGTTTAGGGCCTCATCAAACCTAAATCCGGCCCTGCATAGCTCGCTTCCCACCAAAGAATCCTGGGAATTATGGTTCATTATGGGCACCAAGAGTGGTTAGGGGTGCCCTATTCCCCTCACAGAGCTAGAATTCACACAGTTCCCTGGGAGGAGAGATGGACTGTGAAACCACTCCAGGAATTGCACACACGCTCCATCCTCCACCCCAGCAAGCAAGTGAAGCATTATCAAAGTACAGTGGTACCTCGGGTTAAGAACTTAATTTGTTCCGGAGGTCCGTTCTTAACCTGAAACTCTTCTTAACCTGAGGTACCACTTCAGCTAATGGGGCCTCCCGCTGCTGCCACGCGATTTCTGTTCTTGTTAAGTTGTGGGTGAACTTATCAGATGACACAGCGATTCTTCAAACAGCTCTTGTTTATTCACAGGCCAGAACAGAACTGAACTGAAGGGTTCAGCCAGCCTGCTTATACAGAGCTCCACTACAACGCAACTGTAACAAATTTCTGTAACTATCCAATCACTGAACATCACTTTCAATCCCTTATTTGCATATGTGGACCTGAGTGAAAACTATCTACAGTATCCCCCTGCTGGCCCAGGGTGAGAACTTCAGTACATAACAGTTCTCATCCTGAAGCAAAGTTCTTAACCTGAGGTACTATTTCTGGGTTAGCAGAGTCTGTAACCTGAAGTGTCTGTAACCCGAGGTACCACTGTACAAGGACTTTTCCTAGACAGGCATAAACTAGGGCCTGCCCACCAATGAGGCAAGGTGAGGCAGCGACCTGAGGCGGCAGGGTCCACAGAGGCAGCAGGTCCAAATGGAGATCTTTATTTCCCCCCTCCCCTTGTTCCTGATGTGGATCTTCATTCACCCCTTTCCCCCCAGCAGACAGGGAGAGCGGCATTTTGTGGTTCGCTCAGGTGCAGCCAGCAGTTCATTGTGAGATTAAACATTTTTAGGGAAGAGCCTGTTCTGGTCAGTTTGCTGGCATGCAGTTCCATTAGCCGTTGCAACGTAAGGTCAGGAATACAATGAGCAGTGGGTCAGGGGAAGCTTCCAGCGACATGTACTGATCCTTAAGGTAAGGTTAGGGATTCCTAATGCACACACACACACATGTTTTCATCTGAAATGCTGGAGAGTATGCCACTGGTCTCAGGGGTGGAGGAAGGGGGTGGTGGGGGCGGTATATCCCGGGTGTCATCACTGAGGGGGGGTGACATTTGATGCACCGCTCGCCCAGAACACCCACACCTACCCCAGGCCGGCAGGAGAAGGGGCGGAAGCTTGGGGGAAGCTTGGGAGTCGCAGTCTGGCGGCGTACCGTTGTCCCCCGCTCCAGGGTTGCTTCCGGGGGGGGGTAGCCTCCCCGAGCTGTCAAAAGTAAGAGGGATGGGCCTTTCAAGATGGCTGCGCTGAGCAAAATTATCCCATTTCTGAAAAATGCATGGGGAAAGGATCCAGTTGTCGTTCTCTTTTTCGGCATCGGTTTTATGGCTTTGGTGGCACCGTGGATCAGTCCCTTAACAAAATACAGTGCCATGGTGAACCAAGCTGTACCCTATATATATATATCCAGTTTCAGTTCGGGATGATGGCAATATGCCAGATATTACCTCCCACCCTTGTGATAATGAAGGACCAAATCTTGAATGGCTAAAGAACTTCTGAGACGGGCCCTTGTGATGAACAGGCCTAGAGAACCAACACTGAAGGGGCAAAATCTAAAGATTCATTAGCTGCCGCAAACAAAAGGTTTCCCAGAGATGCTTGCAAAAATGTACAAAAATAAACGGTTTTAAACCGTATTGCATTGCATTTTAAAAGAGTGCAAAAATGTTACTGGAATACGTGTGAATTTCTACGATCGTGCCAGAAGCCCAGCAACAGCCACAGACTTTGTATTGCAACCAGCAGTACAAAGGCCAGGATACCTTGCAGACTCCCTTCCCCAGACCGGACCAACCCACGCAGGAAAATCTTGCAAGCAGCTCCTGCTAGCCTTTCCAGGATGAGCGATTTGTCACGTGATAACAAAGTGGAAGAGGGCCTTCTTAAGGTTTTATGTGTGGTGCAGTGCAGGAACGAGGTTAGAGTGTTGGACGAGGACCCAGGAGACCAGGGTTCAAACCCCCACTCAGCCATGAAGCTCACTGGGGCTGCATCTACACAGCTATAAAAAAAAAAAGGCTCTGAAAAGGCTCTGGGGAAAAAACGTAAAGCTCACAACAGAAAATTTCATAGAGTTCTGATTTCAGCTCTACAGCGCCATCTGGTGTTACAGTGTTATAACACATTTATAACGTTTTATTTTTACTAATGTAGCTGATTCCAGGGTGACCTGTACTGAGTGTATCCCTGTACTGAGCCCTTTTTTGGGCCTGCGGTTCAGAACACCCCTCAATTCATGTTCTCTCTCCCCCCCAACCCCCCCATTTTTACAATCTTTTGAAAGAGGTGTGGTGCAAACTTCGTGTCTGTTGATATACAGTGGTGCCTCGCAAGACGAAATTAATTCGTTCCGCAAGTTTTTTCTTCTTGCGAGTTTTTCGTCTTGCGAAGCACGGTTTCCCATAGGAATGCATTGAAAATCAATTAATGCGTTCCTATGGAAACCGCCTTCAGACCAGGTCCGGGGACAGTCTGTCCCCCGACCTCTTCTGAAGGCGGGGGAGGGGACAAGGGCTTTTTTTCCCACCGCCAGCCTTCAGAAGGCTGTTCTGAAGGCTGGCGGTGGGAAGAAAAGCCCTTCTCCCCACCTCCCGCCCCGCAAGCTCCGGGGACAGGAGGGCTTTCCTCCCGACTGCCAGCATTTTAAAAGCCCCCAGGACAGTGGAGAAGTCTCCGTTGTCCCGGGGGCTTTTAAAATGCTGGCGGCGGCAGCGAAGGCTTCGCTGCCGCCCGCCAGCATTTTCAGATCGCCCCGGGACAGCGGAGAAGTCTCCGCTGTCCCGGGAAGGCAGGCGGGGGGGAGCAAAGACTTTTGCCCCCCGCTGGCCTTCAGAAGAGGTCCAGGACCTCTTGTGAAGGCCGGCGGTGGGCGAAAGTCTTTGCTCCCGATGGCCAGCATTTAAAAGAGGTCCCCGGGGATTTCCCTATGGGCTTTCTTCTTGCGAAGCAAGCCCATAGGGAAATTCGTCTTGCGAAACGACTCAAAAACGGAAAACTCTTTCGTCTTGCGAGTTGTTCGTCTTGCGAGGCACCACTGTACCGATATGCAGAGAATATATATTGGTATATAAGGGTGGCTAAGTCACTGTACTACTTCCTATTTTCCCTATTTCATTCACAGGCAAATGAAACCTGGCAAGGGGGAGCGTCCCAGCCCTGCAACATCCGTGGGCCTGCCCCAAGGGGGGTTGGCCTGAGAAAACACTCTCAGGGATATGCACATAGGTAGCAAGTGCTTGAGAAAGGCATGCTTGGTGCGCAACGAACTGCAAGTTCCAGCAGCATTCGCTTCAGAGCACAAGTGGTGTGGGACAGCGACAACACAGGGATGGCTTCACATGTGCAGCACGCCAAATAGGCCACTACGTCAAGCACCAAATGCACATTATCACGCTGTGTGTGCAGACCTTTGTTCTCCAAGTGCAGATCCTTGTTGTTTAGTCGCTTAGTCGTGTCCGACTCTTCGTGACCTCATGGACCAGAGCACGCCAGGCACTTCTGTCTTCCACTGCCTCCCGCAGTTTGGTCAAACTCATGCCGGTAGCTTCGAGAACACTGTCCAACCATCTCATCCTCTGTCGTCCCCTTCTCCTTGTGCCCTCCATCTTTCCCAGCATCAGGGTCTTTTCCCTGCAGGGAGTCTTCTCTTCTCATGAGGTGGCCAAAGTATCGGAGTCTCAGCTTCAGGATTTGTCCTTCCAGTGAGCACTCAGGGCTGATTTTCTTCAGAATGGATAGGTTTGATCTTCTTGCAGTCCATGGGACTCTCAAGAGTCTCCTCCAGCACCATAATTCAAAAGCATCAATTCTTCGGCGATCAGCCTTCTTTATGGTCCAGCTCTCACTTCCATACATCACTACTGGGAAAACCATAGGTTTAACTATACAGGCCTTTGTCGGCAAGGTGATGTTAATTTCGTGACTGCTGTCACCATCTGCAGTGATCATGGAGCCCAAGAAAGTAAAATCTCTCACTGCCTCCATTTCTTCCCTTCTATTTGCCAGGAGGTGATGGGACCAGTGGCCATGATCTTCGGGGTGTTTTTTTTATGTTGAGCTTCAGACCATATTTTGCACTCTCCTCTTTCACCCTCATTAAAAGGTTCTTTAATTCCTCCTCACTTTCTGCCATCAAGGTTGTGTCATCTGCATATTCATAGCTCCTGGTGGTGGTGAGAAATCAGGCTTCAACACCTTTGTGTTGTTGCTAGCAAATCGTCCAAGCCTGGAGAATGTGACCGTTTCTGCCGGGCTCAGCACGTTAGTCTGCAGCAGCACGAAATCCCATCCGATGTGAAACTCTGCGAGTGGCGTCCCTGCTCCTGTCTCCCAGTCACAAGGGCACGGAGGAAGATGCTCCCCCAGGGCCTCCTTAAAGGAACAGAGGCAGGGTGCTGAGGCACGTGGATCTGCTGGGACACATCTTTCCCACCAGCAAACACACACATGTGCACGCATGCGAGGCAGGCCCGGGGCGCTCTGCAGAGAAAGGCTCCGGCCTGTCAAGTCGGGCTGTTTGGGCTGAGATGATGGGATACAATGCTACAGGGGGCAGGGAGATGGGTTCAGTGAAGAGGAAGCAGACAGGCGAGACATGCACATCAAGAGAGGGAGGGAGGGAAATCTGTAGAGATACATTGTTGGCGCTGGAGAGGCAATGGAGCGTTCCTCCAAGGGTGAGGTCAAATTGCTATGTTAGCAGCACTGAAGTGACCAGCCTGGGAAGTGTGTATGGAGGTCCTGGGCTGCCCAGATGACAAAACACACACACACACCCCTCAGCCTGTGGTACAAAGGAAAGCAGAGCAAGAAGCTTGGCACCTGCTTGGCTGCAGGAGTTGCTGGAAGGAGACGAAGAAAGCACCATCCAAGTATCTTAGGGACTCGACTCCGGATTTCTGTAGGGTTGACTCCTTAGCCATTTCTTCTCCCAAAGATATCCAGGAAGGCTGCAAGGGTTTAACGGGGTAGGCAACCTAAGGCCCATGGGCCACAAGCGGCCCACGGGGGTCGTTTAACAGGCCCATGAGCGGCCCCCAAACCCAGCCGCCTGCTCAGCGAGTCCCCGTGCACTGCGCTAAACCTGCATATTGCCGCGCAGGGACTCGCTTCCGTGGCACCAAAAATCACATCTGCGCAGATGCCGGAAATCGCAATCCGGCCCACAGAGGTCTCTCCACTGGAGTGAGCCGGCCCAGGTGAGGTAAACCTTGCCGACCCCGGTTTAAACAGTCATGGCTTCCCCTCAAACAATACTGGGAACAGTGGTTTGTTAAGGGTGCCTCTATTCCCTTTTGAATTCCTAGAGAGGGTTAACAGTCAAAATCCCTCTTCCTAGGGATATCTGGGAATTGTAGCTCAGTGAGGGGAAGAAGAATCTCCTGACAACTCTCAGCACCCTTAAGAAATTACATTTCCTAGTCTTCTTCAGGGGAAGCCATTATTGTTTAAAGTGATATGATACTGCTTTAAATCTATAGTGCTTTCCAGAAGAGTCCTGGCTAGGGTTGATTAGAGTTGTAGCCCAAAATATCTAGAGAGGAACAGGTTAGCAAAGGTTGCCTTATGGCAAACAGATGACTTGTGGAACGACTGAGGTATTTGGGAATATATATGATAGGAAAATATCCAGGGGCTGCACATTTAAATTGCTGATGGAAATTAAGATGTGGTGGGGGCACTTGCAAGCTTTCTTCTATACCAGGGCAAACACTGATCCCTGTACATTTGATTCCTACAAACACACACACTCAAAATAAAGGAAATCATTCCAGAGTTTTCCTCCCCTGACATTCTCAGTCTGGTTTCTTCTTAGATGAGCGGATATTTCACGCTTCTGCATTTTGGAAATATTGGCTGAAACAGAAATGAATAATCATAAATCTATCCTGTGGAAAAGAAGACCAATATTGGTTGGTTTAAACATCCAGACACGTCTCCTGTAATTCCACTCCCGTTTCACCCAGCCCTGATCTCTTAGGGAGCAATCCCCACTAAAGACCTGCCAGCTGAGATACGACATAGGATTTGGTGGAAGCCCTACAACTTCCTGTGGGAAATCAGCTATGTTGCCATCATGTGGGTGAGCCCAGCAGGCAGGACTTCCAGGGAAAAGTCCATTCAGCAGAAAGACCAGGGGCTGGTGTGACTCCCCCTCCAGGAAAGACCACTTCGGCCACAGCTGGCTGGCCCATGGTGTCCAGGGGCTCAATTTCAGCACGTATGACTTGACTCTTTGCCACCAGCCTTTTCAACGCCGTGATAGCTGAGGGGAAAGTATCTCTATATATTGAGAAGAAATGGAGCCTGTCATTTCTCTGGCTTTATGATGGGCCGTTTGATTCCAGCATCACAGAGCTGCCCTTCCCTCTGCCGTAGTACGTGAAACATTGTCCATTGGTTGCCTCAGAGGCCCTGTGAAGAGATGTCTTTTTGTGTGTGTGTGTCCAGGCTTTCCTTGACCCACCACAGTAGGCCCTGTGTTCTGCTTTCATAATACAGTTCCATTGCTTGTTTTATGCCATACCACCATTTTTAATGGTACGTTTTATTGTGTTTATGCTGTATTTTTGTGTAGCGCTTAGAGGTCTTTCAACACGAAGCAGTTTAGGTATGCTTTCGGTTAATTCATCGGTCCTCTCAGTCCTTTAAAACCCAACTCTCCTTGACTCTTCTTATCAACCAGGTTCAGTTCCGCCATTACGGGCAGGCCTCAACTCACCACACTGCCTTCCCCTCTTAGGCCTGAGTGAGCCATTTGTGTCTTCAAAGCGCTTTCTCTCTCTCTCTCTCTCTCTCTCTCTCTCTCTCTCTCTCTCTCATTCTCTGCATGCATCTCTTCTTCCTCCACAGGCACATCATTCCTCGCGAGGACATTTCTGTCTCCTTCGGTTTCCTGCTAGCCCTGCGCACCATCTGCTCCTGACTCCTACAGCTTTCACTCCACCTGGACTCTGCTCCTCCAGGTCTAACCGCAGAGAAGTCTCCACCAAGATTAATGGTTGCTCTGGAAACTGCCGCGTTATTTTTGTCCTAATGCGAGGAGTGGTGTGTGTGTGCGTCTGCTCCACACCCTTGGTGACCACAAACGCCCCATTTAATAAACCAGAAAGGGAGGTGTGATGGCCTCATCCTGTTTCACACCCATTGTGATGATCACTGCTGCGTCAGAAGCACTGACCCCACTGCGATATGACAATGTGCCTCTGCGGAGGGAAGACAATCCTATCCCAAATGTTGAGCAGCTGCACACCAGACACTTTCTCCCCTGCCTTGCTCCTGTGGATGATGTGGCACTTAACCTGCTCCACGCATTTCAAAGGCTGTCTTTGGGAGATGGGCAATTTCCACCCCTCCTGGGGCTCAAGACTCCCCACATTAAAATTAATGAGCCTCTCCTTTTCATCTCAGCCCATCCAGAGCTTCCTGCTCCAGCATCTTGAGCTAATGGCAGGAGTCGTTAAAGCCTAAGTACCTTATTCACCCGTTGAATTTGTCTTTCTGGTTCTTTGTCATTCTGGGCTTTTTCTCTGTGCAGAGAAACAGAACCAGATTAATGATGAATTACCTGGTCCTCTGGAATTCGGGAAGTGGATGCACACACACACACACACACACACACACACACACGGGTGCGCGCAGGAACAGACACACACACAAACATGGCAGTTTTGATGTTATAGATATGAGAAGTGCACCTTTCATAGAATTGTATGGTTGAAAGGGGCCCGAGGATCATCTAGTCCAACCCCTGCAATACATTGTTACGTTTCCAACTTCCCATCATCGGATACGAAATGAGTGCTAGGAACTTGCCCTTCTTCAAAAGAGGAAGCTGAGGATCCTGGGATGCTTGAGTTCCGGTATTCACAACCCTGTTTTGTAACACCACAGGTTACAAGACGTGGGTGGTGCTGTGGGTTAAACCACAGAGCCTAGGGCTTGCCAATCAGAAGGTCAGAGGTTCAAATCCCCGCAACGGAGTGAGCTCCCATTGCTCAGTCCCTGCTCCTGCCCACCTAGCAGTTCGAAAGCACATCAAAGTGCAAGTAGATGAATAGGTACCACTTCGGTGGGAAGGTAAACGGTGTTTCCGTGCGCTGCTCTGGTTCGCCAGAAACGGCTTAGTCATGCTGGCCACATGACCCGGAAGCTGTATGCAGGCTCCCTCGGCCAGTAAAGCAAGATGAGCGCCGCAACCCCAGAGTCATCCGCAACTGGACCTAATGGTCAGGGGTCCCTTTTAACACCGCCTTGTAGGAAAATCTTGTTCTCTCTAAGCAGCCTACCCAACTCTCTCCTATGCCCTGGCCTCTCTCCTTATAAGCCAGTTTGCAACAACCCCCAGATGTTTTTGGACTACAACTCCCATCAACCCCAGGCAGCTGTGCCGATCTATTCCTTATTTGTTTTATGCATTGCATTTATAGCACTCCTTTTCCTCCAAGGAGCGCACATGGTTCTCCCCAGTGCTTTCCCCCCTAGAAAAATAGGTGTTGTTGTGGTAAATGTCACGCTTTTTAACAGAAAAATTTTTTCCTTCCAGTAGCACCTTAAAGACCAACTAAGTTAGTTCTTGGTATGAGCTTTCGTGTGCATGCACACTTCTTCAGATACGGCATCTGAAGAAGTGTGCATGCACACGAAAGCTCATACCAAGAACTAACTTAGTTGGTCTTTAAGGTGCTACTGGAAGGAAAAAAAATTTTTGTTTTGACTATGGCAGACCAACACGGCTACACTTTTTAACGACAATGAAAAGAGGTGCCAGTACTGCTTGCTGTCGAGTACCGCCTGGGGGGGGTGGAAACCACTGGTTCTCCCGCTCCTCATTGAATCCCCACAGCAAACCTGTGAGGGAGAATAATCTGAGGGGCAGTCACTGTCCCAAGCTCACCTGGTGAGCATCACGGCTAGGTGGGGATTTGAACCCTGGTCCAACACTCTAACCACTGCACCACACTGCCTCTGACAACTTTTCAATGAGAATGCATTGCAGGGGGTTGGACTGGATGGCCCTTGGGGTCCCTTCCAACTCGGTGATTCTATGAGATTCACCATCCCAAACACCCAGAGGGAAGTGTGGGAGAAGGCTGAAGCAACCTTAACAGAAGCAGGTGTCAACAAGAACAAACTTGCCCTGAAATGAAACCAAAGAAACGAGGCAGCAAAGGAAAAAGGTTCAGTCCTTCATGGAGAGACTCAGAAGCGGGCATTTCTCTTCTCATTTATTTTATCGCTGTGGCAGCCCTCTGGGGCGCCTCGGTTGATTCTCCTGGAATCCGGGCGGACATGTCCCGGTGTCACCGCACCGCTTCCGAAAGCAGCGCACGGAAGCCTCCGGAGCAGAAGACCCAGCTAAATGCTCAGGCTCAATTATTAATTAGGCGATTAGCATTCTCCCTCTATGCTCCACTTCCTCCTTAACTGGAAACCTGCCCTTCCCATCGGATCGCGCAACCAACTTCTCGTCCTGGGCGGCACTCATTTGTTAAGAAGGCGGCTTGCCCCCTTGGCTCGGCACAAGAGACGCTCTTGTCAATTGCTTGCCAAGTAGCAGGAGGGCCATAGCCAAGGGGCGTTGCAGGCAGAAGATGCCAGGATCAATCCCTGCCAGCTCTGAGTACGGCTGGGAGAGATCCCTGCCTGCAATTCTGGAGAGCCAGTGCCAGTCAGGGTCAACAGTACTGAGCGAGACCAGTGACTTGGCTCAATATAAGACAGCTTCCGAGGGACATGGGTGGCGCTGTGGGTTAAACCACAGAGCCTTGGACTTGCCGATCACAAGGTTGGCAGTTCGAATCCCTGCGACGGGGTGAGCTCCTGTTGCTCGGTCCCTGCTCCTGCCAACCTAGCAGTTCGAAAGCACGTCAAAGTGCAAGTAGATCAATAGGTACCGCTCTGGCAGGAAGGTAAACGGCGTTTCCGTGGGCTGCTCTGGTTCGCCAGAAGCGGCTTAGTCATGCTGGCCACATGACCTGGAAGCTGTACGCCGGCTCCCTCGGTCAATAAAGCGAGATGAGCTCCGCAACCCCAGAGTCGGCCACGACTGGACCTAATGGTCAGGGTCCCTTTACCTTTACCTTAAGACAGCTTCCTACAGGTTCCATATCACCTCGAGGAGGAAACTGGTGGGTTTTGTTTGCTTGTCTAGAAGATAAGTGATGGGAAAGGTTTGCTGAGTCCAGATGTGCCCAGCTGCTGTCAAAGGCACAAGAAGGGGGCTTGTAAACAAAGAGAGGGGTCCTATTAACTGCACAGGTGCTCTAAGAACACATTGGGATGCCTTGATCTCACACCAGTGCTTTGAGGGTCACTAGGTGGCCTTAGACAAACCATTTTCTCCGAGTCTCAGCCTCCATCTGAAATATGGGGATAGCAATACTGACCTGCTTTACAGGGTCGTTGTAAGGATTACTATTGTAAGGACCGCATGGCAGGGTTTGGAATAGATGACACCTTTTGGTCCCCTCCAGCTCCACAACTCTACAATTCGATGACTGCAGAAGGTGCAACTATGCATATGCATATTGGTGCCAATGACATACAAACCATTAGTTTGCAGAGAGGTTTCCAACAATGGGGGGACGTGGGTGGCGCTGTGGTTTAAACCACTGTGCCACTTGGACTTGCCGATCAGAAGGTCGGCGGTTCGAATCCCCACAACGGGGTGAGCGCCCGTTGTTCAGTCCCTGCTCCTGCCAACCTAGCAGTTCGATAGCACGCAGTGCAAGTAGATAAATAGGTACTGCTCCAGTGGGAAGGTAAACGGTGTTTCTGTGCGCTGCTCTGGCTTTGCCAGAAGTGGCTTAGTCATGCTGGCCACATGACCTGGAAAATCTGTCTGTGGAAGCAGACAAACGCCAGCTCCCTCAGCCTGTAAAGCGAGATGAGCGCCACAACCCCAGAGTCGTTCGCAACTGCACTTAACTGTCAGGGGTCCCTTTACCTTTTCCAACAATGGGAGTGAGTTCGAATCCTGATGGATCGGCTGCATGATCAAGTTCCCTGGGGAAACTCAGCCGTGCGTCCAGTCTCTGCAGAAAGCTGCTTTGCCACCTTGGTGCTTCGCAGAGCATAGGGCCGGCAAAGCCCCCTGTGCTATGGTTCCCAAGCGCCTGAAAACCATCTGGCACTTGGGTAAAGCTGCGCAAGGGACTTGGACGAGCAGGTGGGACAACCCGCCTGTCAGTTCAGGTGATGGACAGGCAGACCTGTCAGAGTTGGATAAGGATCAGTGGGGTAGGGACGGGCATTGGCCAAAAAAGGTTCCCCCCTCCCCTCCTGGGGGAAGCCCAGGGTCCACTGTGCTTGCTGAGCGAGCTGCCATTTCTCAGCCTGACCTAATTCATAGGGTTGTTGCAATGTTAAAAGTGCAGGATGGTAAACACCACCCTTTGGAGGAAAGTAGGGCTAAAAATAAATGCAGGAACCATTCTGCCCATTGAAAAACTAAATTATAGGATATCAGGGGGAGAGAAGAACCTGTCCGAGGTACCATTTCATTATGCATCACTGAGGCGGCATTAGCCTTTGCAGACTGTGAGCATAAAGATGGTTATTCAAGTGCTCTAAAAATACATGAGAAATATGACAGGTGGACCATTCGACACGTTTCACATTGTTGTTGTTTTTTCTCCAAGTAAGAGAGTGATTATAAACTGCCCCCTTAGTCACTAGTGTTATTCCTTTGTTCCATCAACCCTGGAACTAATTTGTGGAGGATGGGGAAGCTGGGAAAATGTGGGCTGGATGAGGCAACTGTTAGGTGGATTTGTAGATAGCTGGTTGACTGACAGAACCCAAAGTGTGCTCATTAATGGTCAAAAAAATTGACAAGTGGGGTGTCGCAGGGTTCAGTCCTGGGCCCGTTGTTGTTCAACACCTTGATTTGGATTTGGATGAAGTAACTGAGGGAATGCCCATCAAATTTGCAGGTGACACCAAACTGGGAGGGGTAGCTAATGCCGCAGAAGACAGAATCAGAATTCAAAAAGACCTTAATAGATTGCAGAACTGGGCCCAAACTTACAAAATGAATTTTAGCAGGGACATAGGTAAGGTTCTACACTTAGACAGGGATAACCAGCTGTGCAAATGTAAGATGGGGGACGCCTGGCTTGCCAGTGGTACAGGTGAACAGAGGTGGATTTAGGGAAGGAGGAGGAGGAGGAGGAGGAGGAGGAGGAGGAGGAGGGAGTGTGCCTAGTTGGGGTGCCACAACTATGATGCAGAATGGAAGGAGAAAGGCCCCCCTCCGAATTTTGGCATAACACAGGGTGCTGCTGATATTTGAGACCCCAAGATCTGCCACTGATATGAAAAGAAACTAGGGGTCTTGGTGGACTACAAGCTTAACATGAGTCAACAGTGTGATGCAGCAGCAAAAAAAGCTAATGCTATTCTAGGCTACATCAACAGAAGTCTAGTGTCCAGATCAAGGGAAGTCATAGTACTACTCTATTCTGCCTTGGTCAAACCATGCCTGGAATACTGTGTCCAGTTCTGGGCACCACAATTTAAGCAGGATGTTGAAAAGCTGGAATGTGAGCAGAGGAGGGTAACCAAGACGATCAAGGTCTGGAAACCAGGCCTTGAGAGGAACAATTGAGGGAGCTAGGTATGTTTAGGTATGGTTATCCTCTCACAAATGACCGGCAGCGGTCACCAAATCAGCACTCTCCTGGGATCACAACATCCTGACTCTGCTTTTAAAAGACAGGAGCTAATGCCTTTCGTTAGCTTCTTGCCAAATAGAAGAGAAGAGGCAACCCAGGCGGCCCCAAAGGAACAGACGCAGCCAGAGGCCAGAGGCATTATATAAACAGCAGCTAGAAAGCAAGAAACACTTTCTATCAACAGTGATTAACTTGGCCATTAAATACATGGCAAGCTCTGCCTTGGCTGGCTGGAAGGAGCTGCTGTTATATGGCTTCTGTATAACATCATCATCATCATCATTATTATTATTATTATTATTATTATTTACAGCCGAGCTGAAATTTCTCAGAAGGCATCCTCCGCCCCAGAAGAATTTCTGAGATGGGTGGTGGTGGTTTGGTTTTAACTCAACCACTCTGGAAAAAGAAGGCTGCTTTGCATCATTTTCTATGAGTCTTCTCCACCATTCATTCTCTCTCTCCCTCTCCCTCTCTTTTTGAGGCAGATGCTGTTCTCCACCGCCAACACATGGCCGTGGAATGGCATTCGGTCCTGGGCATTGTGGAGGATGCAAAAGGGTTGCCAAGCTGCCAGCACAGTTGCAGCTGTTGCCTCTTGTAGCAGCAGTATCCAAAAAAAAAAAAAAAGGTAGAAGGAAGGAAGGAAGGAAGGAAGGAAGGAAGGAAGGAAGGAAGAAGAGATGTGCTCTTTCTGCTGCCAATTGTGACTCCTAGACCTTGAGAAACTGTCGGATAATTTTCCACACCAACTAGAGAAAAATCAGTGAAATGGTCCACTCAGTTTCTCTAACCACAATTAGGGTGGAGACATTTTGAAAGGCCAAGGGCACCCCTCTTGCCTCTAAGTTGTTGTTGTTGTGATAACTTTATTCTCACCATTCCTCCAAGATGTTCAGGGCAGCATATATGAACCATATTATCCTCACAGTTAAAGCTATGGTTTTCCCAGTAGTGATGTATGGAAGTGAGAGCTGGACCATAAAGAAGGCTGATCGCCGAAGAATTGATGCTTTTGAATTATGGTGCTGGAGGAGACTCTTGAGAGTCCCATGGACTGCAAGAAGATCAAACCTCTCCATTCTGAAGGAAATCAGCCCTGAGTGCTCACTGGAAGGACAGATCCTGAAGCTGAGGCTCCAATACTTTGGCCACCTCATGAGAAGAGAAGACTCCCTGGAAAAGACCCTGATGCTGGGAAAGATGGAGGGCACAAGGAGAAGGGGACGACAGAGGACGAGATGGTTGGGTAGTGTCTTCGAAGCTACAAACATGAGTCTGAACAAACTGCGGGAGGCAGTGGAAGACAGGAGTGCCTGGCGTGCTCTGGTCCACGGGGTCACGAAGAGTCGGACACGACTAAACAACAAGATCCGCACAACAACCCTGTGTGTTGAGAGAGAGACAGAGAGACAAAGACAGGCAGACCCCAAGGCACCAAGTAAGCTTTCTGGCTGAGCGAGAATTTGAACTCAGGCCTACTCTGTCCCAGAGGAAGCTGGTCTGATCCATCAGGGAAAGGAGGCACTGCCCAACCAACCTCAGCCGGATCTCTGCCACTATCTATCTGCCTTCTTACTTACAGACAGACCCAGGGGTGGTCCTGGCTGTCAGCTTCCTCTTCCTTGGTCTCGGTGTTGCCTGAGGAAAGGCTTGAAACAACACTGGTCTGGGTTGCCTCCACCTGTCCTTGGCTCTGACTCCACCTACGGGTTGGGCTCCCTGGCTTCTGTCCTGCCAGCCACCAAAACATAACATGAGCCCTGCAGGGTCCATCTAATCAGCAAGCCCAAGAGTCTCATTGGTTTAGACCACAGCGCCACCCGTGTCCTAACATGGGGACATGTCCTATATTGGCACGTGCACACCCTGGACCACCAGAAGTGATGCCGTTCATTCTATATCTTGCTTCCCTCACCTCATTCTGTTGCATGCGTAGGCCAAGCCAGACATAACCATAAAACCACAGAGTTTGAAGGCCACTTTTGTCCCATTTCTTGCCTGATGCATCCCCAACAGTGGTTGTTCAAAGAGACCCTTAGTGAGGGTAAACCCTCCAGTCTGCTAGTTGGTCCATTGTTGGTCCATTATTTGAACTGTTCTTACCACAAGAACATGAGAAGAGCCCTGGTGGGTAAAGCCAATGGTCTACTTCAGGGGTTGGCAACCTAAGGCCCAGGGGCCCGATGCGGCCCATTCGCCTTCTCAATCCGGCCCGCGGACGGTCCAGGAATCAGTGTGTTTTTACATGATTACAGTGGTACTTCTGGTTACGTACTTAATTCGTTCCGGAGGTCTGTTCTTAACCTGAAACTGTTCTTAACCTGAGGTACCACTTTAGCTAATGGGGCCTCCTGCTGCTGCTGCTGCTGCCACGCCGCCGCACGATTTCTGTTCTCATCCTGAAGCAAAGTTCTTAACCCGCGGCACTATTTCTAGGTTAGCGGAGTCTGTTACCTGAAGCATATGTAACCCGAGGTACCACTGTAGAATGTGTTCTTTTATTTAAAATGCATCTCTGGGTTATTTGTGGGGCAGTGTTTTTACATGAGTAGAATGTGTGCTTTTATTTAAAATGCACCTCTGGGTTATTTGTGGGGCATTGAAATTCGTTCATTTTCTTTTTCAAAATATAGTCTGGCCCCCCACATGGTCTGAGGGACGGTGGACCGGCCCACAACTAAAAAAGTTTGCTGACCCCTGGTCTACTTGGTCCACCATCCTGTTCTCACAGTGGCCAACCAGGTGGAAAAACCACAAGAAGCAACAGCCACTAGTGATCCTCAGCAACTTGATATTCAGAGTCCTCCAGTGGTGGAGGGAGAAGTTATCAAGAAGCTTCCAGAAGCTTCTCCCAATGTTCAACTAAAATCTACTCTCCTATCATTTTAAAGTGCCTTAGATCTATTCTTACCCTCTGGGGAAGCCGAGAACTTTTGTATGACCCTCCGCTCACCCTCAAATGTGCTATATAATTGCAAAATAATGAAGGTTGGGTGTGACTGAGAGAAAGAAAACAACACTACCAGGAATCTGGGACAATAGGATGGACTGCAGCCTGTCTGAATCTTCCTTTGAATATTACAGCTCGGAAGAAAGTCATCCACTTCGCTGACTATCTAGGCCAAGCAAGGAACAAGCAAGTGACGTCTTCGCTGTTTTCACCCTTAAGCAATTTAGCTCTAGGTACTGCAGCATCAAAAAAAGGGTTCTTTCTAGCCAAAATGCCTTTCTCTCTTACTTCCTTACATTTATAGCCCATCTTTCAGCCCATCAAAAGATCCTTTTTCAATTCATCAGATGGTAAGACCTACAAGTGCATCATCCTAGTGCATTCATAATGCTGTATTCTTGCAATTAATTTTGTCCATCAAAATAAGGTGGGAAGGTTGTTTTATCGGAAACCCCCCCCACACACAAAACAAACAAACCATGGTACCTCAGTGTTTTGGTTATGACTCTCAGCACAAGCAAAGGTAGTTGGTGGGCTTATCTCCTCTGTCCACTTAAAGGTAAAGGTACCCCTGACCATTAGGTCCAGTCGCGGACGACTCTGGGGTTACGCGCTCATCTCGCTCTATAGGTCGAGGGAGCCGGCGTTTGTCCGCTGACAGCTTCCGGGTCATGTGGCCAGCATGACTAAACCGCTTCTGGCGAACCAGAGCAGCACACGGAAACACCGTTTACCTTCCCGCCAAAGTGGTACCTATTCATCTACTTGCGCTGTCCACATGGGCCACTGTAAAACAACTGCAATAGTTTGGCACCGGTTTGGAGGGGATCCCAAATTTTGTGGTTTGTAGTTAAGGTTAAGGGCCGCGGGTGGCGCTGTGGTCTAAACCACAGAGCCTAGGGCTTGCCGAATGGAAAGTCGGCGGTTCGAATCCCCGCGACGGGGTGAGCAGAGTTTTGGAGACGATCCCAAAATTCCGGGTTCATAGTTTTGCTGTCCACATGACCATCACACATTGGGACCACAGTAGGAGAAAGGGCCTCAAACCAGGTTAATTATTATAAAAGGCTACACCGATAATTGCGAATATTTGTTGAGCTAAAATGGACCAATTTTTAAAAATGGGTGTATAATTAGAGGAAATTAGAAATTAGGGTGTATAATTAGAGGAAACCAAATTTCCAGCTTCTGATTTGGACCAGCAATGTCAGACTAGGATTGATGAGATCCAGATTCGAATCCCTACTCCATCCTCCTTGAGCCAGCCATTTTCTCTCAGCCCAGCCGACCTTACAGGGTTATTGTGAGGGTACTGAGAATCATGTATCCCACCTTCTTTTCACAGGATGTCACTGTTTTAGGGAAAACCAAGGTCTTCCGCATTTAGTGATCAAGTCCATTTATGCTTTTCCGTGATGAGCCTGCTTGCTACCATCTAAAGATAACAAGGCCCAACATTCCCCTTTTAATCAGAGTTTGGCTCACTTACACAGAGGAGGTTGTGAGTAGAAAGCGTTATGAGTTTATTAAAAAGATGTTAATTACCGCTCTTACATTAATAGCTGGCTAATGGGAGAAAAGCAATCTCCCTTCTGTCTATGAGTGACAAAGTAAGTAGCTACAGCACACAGGAAAGAGAGTGTGAGGTTTGCTCATCTCATTCAAAGAGACAAAGCACAAAGAGAATATGCTCATTTTAGTCAAACATTTTGGTTAGAAGGGAGCTCACAGTCTAACAGAAGCAAGGATCATATAATAGACATGCTAATTATACAGCATATTAACAACTTAAGTGCATAATAAGTATACATTTGCTTTTCGATTTTGCATAGATGTATGCAATCCAACATGTGTATATAGCTCCAAATGATTTGGTATGGCTGGCACTCTTACTTCTCCCGCTCTTTAATTGTTTAAAAAATACATATGTAAATTCACCCTAAGCATTTTTTAAAAAGGAAGTATTGTAGCCTTTCCCCCCAAGGTTTAAATTGCATTGGCACAATTAAGGAAACCTGTGTTACTCTTAATGGCAATTTGAACTCCTGGCAATTAGCAGGTAATCATGTTTTGCTCCATGACCTGAAAAGCTTCCAGTCTTGGTTTCTGCATAACAAATCTCTCTTTAAATGGCTTGGAGCAGGTCAGTTGGCAGCCCCCTAATTTGGTTGACTGAGGCTCAGGGGGCAGAAACTGAGGTTTGTGTTACAGATAGGTAGCCATTTTGGTCTGCCGTAGTCCAAACAAAATTAAAAAATTCCTTCCAGTAGCACCTTAGAGACCAGCTAAGTTTGTTATAGGATGTGGGTGGTGCTGTGGGTTAAACCACAGAGCCTTGGGCTTGCCAATCAGAAGGTTGGCAGTTTGAATCCCCGCAACGGGGTGAGCTCCCGTTGCTCAGTCCCTGCTCCTGCCAAGCTAGCAGTTTGAAAGCATGGCAAAGTGCAAGTAGATAAATAGGTACCGCTCTGGCAGGAAGGTAAACGGCGTTTCCGTGCGTTGATCTGGTTCGCCAGAAACGGCTTAGTCATGCTGGCCACATGACCCGGAAGCTGTACGCCGGCTCCCTCGGCCAATAAAGCGAGATGAGCGCCGCAACCCCAGAGTCAGCCACGACTGGACCTAATGGTCAGGGGTCCCTTTACCTTTACCTAAATTTGTTATTGGTATGAGCTTTCATGAGCATACACACTTCCTCAGATACCAAGGGGTTTGTGGTTTGCCATCACCTTGGTGGAATGCTTTAAATTTACGTTCCATCTGATTCCCTTTAAACATTTTTTTTTTAATTGACTGGCAGAGAGGGAGGTATTACCACCTACCCTGAGGCTAGGGCAGGTTTAGGGTTTCCAGCTACACTTCTGATGGAGACAATGTGCATTCCATGCCCAGAGGAGGATGGCAGATGCCCTGGAGACCAAAAGCTTATTTTTTAACAAGTTGAAGGAGCTAGGTATGTTTAGAACGGGAGAAGAGATGATTAAGTGGCGATATGAGAGCTGTCTTCAAATATTTGAAGAGCTGTCACATGGACTTGTCATTTTAGCCTACATAAAAAAAATATATTCTGTCCTTCTTTGGCGATTACTCATAGCTGAGCGAGATTGTCTTTCATGAACACAGTCTTAACAGTGTGTCCATAAGTGACTGTGGAGGCCAATTCTTCCTGGTGTTGAGTCGGAGATGGACTAATCTTTGCTAGAGGTTTTTAAACAGAAGGTGCTGCAGTGGTGCATTTCCTGCATTGGCAGGCGGTTGTACTAGATGATCTTGCAATGTGCTGCAGCTCTTCAGCAGAGCATCTGCAAGTGCATGCAGAGCGTCCCAAATCCAAGTTCAACCCCTGGCATCTACAGGTAGGACTGGGAGTGACTCTTTTCTGAAAATAGGGACGCGGGTGGCACTGTGGTCTAAACCACTGAGCCTCTTGGGTTTGCCGGCCAGAAGGTCGGCAGTTCGAATCCCCGCGATGGGGTGAGCTCCCATTGCTCTGCCCCAGCTCCTGCCAACCTAGCAGTTCAAAAGCACACCAGTGCAAGTAGATAAATGGGTGCCGCTGCAGCAGGAAAGTAAATGGTATTTCCATGTGCTCTGGTTTCTGTCACAGTGTACAGTTGTGCAGGAAGCAGTTTAGTCCTGCTGGCCACATGACCTGGAAAGCTGTCTGTGGACAAACGCCAGCTCCCTCAGCCTGAAAGTGAGATGAGTGCTGCAGTGCCATAGTTGCCTTTGACTGGACCATCCAGGGGTCCTTTACCTTTTTTTACGTAAAGGTAAAGGGACCCCTGACCATTAGCTCCAGTTGCAGACGACTCTGGGGTTGCGGTGCTCATCTCGCTTTATTGCCCGAGGGAGCCGGCATACAGCTTCTGGGTCATGTGGCCAGCATGACTAAGCCGCTTCTGGCGAACCAGAGCAGCGCACGGAAACACCATTTACCTTCCCGCTGTAGTGGTACCTATTTATCTACTTGCACTTTGACGTGCTTTCGAACTGCTAGGTTGGCAGGAGCAGGGACCAAGCAATGGGAGCTCACCCCGTCACGGGGATTCAAACCGCCAATCTTCTGATCAGCAAGTCCTAGGCTCTGTGGTTTAACCCACAGCGCCACCCGTGTCCCTATTTACCTTTTTTTTTTACCTTGTCTGAAATCCCAGACAGCTGCTGCCAGTCAGTGTAGACAATACTGAGCTAGATGAACAAAGGGTCTGATTCAGTATAAGGCAGTTTATTGCATTCCTATGAGGTCCTTTCCAACTCCCCAAATCTATGGCAGCTCCCAGATAGGCAGGAATTAAAACGCCTCCATCTTTTTCAGCATTTGGGTGAAGTTGTGCCTATTGCAATGAACCTTGGTTGGCCAGCCGAGCAAATCCAATTAACTAATGGATGGATGAAAGCTGCCTGTTCTGTACTGCTCTAGTAGCACAACCCCATTCATGAATATCATTTCTGATGCTCACTTCTTTCCCTGTCAGGGTGAAACCCAGCTTGCATATTTTTCAATATTCCAAGAGTTTGCTAAGGAATCAGAGGCCATGCCTTTTACCAAAGCTCTTCCATCAGAAGTAATGGCTCCCCCTGCTGACAGTTATGAAGAATTACCACTGTTATTATATGAGGTATTTACCTTATCTATCGTTCTTAAGATTGCCGGAAGAAATATCAACAACCTCAGATATGCATATGACACAACCTTGATGGCAGAAAGTGAGGAGGAATTAAAGAACCTTTTATTGAGGGTGAAAGAGGAGAGCGCAAAATATGGTCTGAAGCTCAACATCAAAAAAACGAAGATCATGGCCACTGGTCCCATCACCTCCTGGCAAATAGAAGGGGAAGAAATGGAGGCAATGAGAGATTTTACTTTCTTGGACTCCATGATCCCTGCAGATGGTGACAGCAGCCATGAAATTAAATGACGCCTGCTTCTTGGGAGGAAAGCAATGACAAACCTAGACAGCATCTTAAAAAGCAGAGACATCACCTTGCCAACAAAGGTCCGTACAGTATAGTAAAAGCTATGGTTTTCCCAGTAGTGATGTATGGAAGAGAAAGCTGGACCATAAAGAAGGCTGATCGCCGAAGAATTGATGCTTTTGAATTCTTGTGCTGGAGGAGACTCTTGAGAGGCCCATGGACTGCAAGAAGATCAAACCTCTCCATTCTTAAGGAAATCAGCCCTGAGTGCTCACTGGAAGGACAAATCCTGAAGCTGAGACTCCGATACTTTGGCCACCTCATGAGAAGAGAAGACTCCCTGGAAAAGACCCTGATGTTGGGAAAGTTGGAGGGCAAAAGAAGAAGAGGACAACAGAGGATGAGATGGTTAGACAGTGTTCTCGAAGCTACAAACATGAGTCTGACCAAACTGCGGGAGGCAGTGGAAGACAGGAGTGCCTGGCGTGC
This sequence comes from Podarcis raffonei, assembly GCF_027172205.1. Classification (NCBI taxonomy): domain Eukaryota; kingdom Metazoa; phylum Chordata; class Lepidosauria; order Squamata; family Lacertidae; genus Podarcis; species Podarcis raffonei. The sequence continues at coordinate 107,584,021 of NC_070603.1, read as the reverse complement.
TCTGGTCCATGGGGTCTCGAAGAGTCAGACACGACTAAATGACTAATCAACAACAACAATTTACCTTATCTATCGTTCTTAAGTAGGACTGTCAACTTTTCTAACCCAGTTCCAATGCTTTTATCACCTGCACAACTAGCAGATATTCAGCAAGTGGAGTGCAGTGGCTGGGGAAAGAAAGAAAAAAGCTTCACTTCCTGGATTTCTGCTGGCTGTTTTGTAATGAGCACTTTATGCATTGACAGATTAAACCGTAACCTCATCTTTCTCCCACCCATCAACATTTCTTTCTGTTGTGCCTCATCATACAACCAGCCAGTCCAGCCAGCTTGCACTTTTGCCAGCTGCAGTAGCAAGTACTGTATCACACTTGAGACTCCAGACAGACACTTGTCTAGTTTTTGCTCCCCCCCCTTTTTTTAACTCTGTTTTGGGGTACTTGCTTTGAGACACGATGTACCAGCACTTCAACGAACAAATCCCAGTATACTGGTTCCTCCATCAGGGTTCACAATGAACATTTTTGGTGCTGATCTCCTGCCTTCATTCAGCCAAGAGGGGCTCAGGCTAAGGGAGCGTCTCTTAAGAAACCTCCTCTGACCCTCTCCCTAAGGAAGCCACTTCAGAATTTTTAAAAATGGCTTTTGTGCCAGGGTCAAATAATAATAATAATTTATTATTTATACCCCGCCCATCTGGCTGGGTTTCCCCAGCCACTCTGGGCAGCTTCCAACAAAACACTAAAATACAATAACCTATCAAACATTAAAAGCTTCCCTAAACAGGGCTGCCTTTAGATGTCTTCTAAAAGTCTGGTAGTTATTTTTCTCTTTGACATCTGGTGGGAGGGTGTTCCACAGGGCGGGTGCCACTACCGAGAAGGCCCTCTGCCTGGTTCCCTGTAACTTGGCTTCTCGCAGCGAGGGAACCGCCAGAAGGCCCTCAGCGCTGGACCTCAGTGTCCAAGCAGAATGATGGAGGTGGAGACGCTCCTTCAGGTATACTGGGCTGAGGCCGTTTAGGGCTTTAAAGGTCAGCACCAACACTTTGAATTGTGCTCGGAAACATACTGGGAGCCAGTGTAGGTCTTTCAAGACCAGTGTTATATGGTCTCGGTGGCCGCTCCCAGTCACCAGTCTAACTGCCGCATTCTGGATTAATTGCAGTTTCCGGGTGACCTTCAAAGGTAGCCCCACATAGAGCGCATTGCAGTAGTCCAAGCGGGAGATAACTAGAGCATGCACTACTCTGGCGAGACAGTCTGTGGGCAGATAGGGTCTCAGCCTGCGTACCAGGTGGAGCTAGTAGACAACCGCCCTGGACACAGAATTGACCTGTGCCTCCATGGACAGCTGTGAGTCCAAAATGACTCCCAGGCTGCGCACCTGGTCCTTCAGGGGCACAGTTACCCCATTCAGGACCAGGGAGTCCTCCACACCTGCCCGCCTCCTGTCCCCCAAAAACAGTATTTCTTAAAACCACGTCACCATTGCTCCGAAATATGTGGTTAATCAGATCCAAGGCGACACAACCTGAAGATGCTTAGAGAGACAATTGAAATAAAAAAAATAAAAATAAAAAATTGTCCCGTAGCACCTCCAACCAAGTTTGTTCTGGTATAAACTTTCGTGTGCATACACACTTCTTCAGAGAGACACTTGGGCCAGAATCAGACCCAACTATGGTTCTTTCTTTCTTTCTTTCTTTCTTTCTTTCTTTCTTTCTTTCTGAATAACAAAGAGTTGGCCCTGGTGGGAGTGGCAGGGGGAAAGAACAGAAGTCAAATGCATCGATGTTTCAAGGAGAGGTCGTTCCACTAGCAGGATATACCTGGTGTGGGGAGTGGGGACTTTTTATGGATGTACTTTTAGTGGTAGGCTTCTTCTACTCAGTAGGTTTGTTTGGGGGGGGGTCCTTATCAAGTTCCCCATTCCCCCGTCGTTGAAATGGTTTCTTCCACCTGTAGCTTCATGCTCACTCTTCTCTCGCGACGCGAAGGCACTTTGCACCCGTTTTCCTTCCGCCTTCATGAGGACTAGCCGCGCGCAAGTTCAGCATCCTTTGGTTCTTTCCACCCATCGCTCCCCCTTACGTCGTTGGAGGCATTGATGCTGCCGCAGCTCCTTTTCCTTCCTCCCACTTGTAGGATTTTGTTTGGGGCTGGCGCTGGGAACGGGCGTAGTTGGTCAACTCAAGGAGCTAGTCCGCTTTACCGATCGCCTGTTGCAGAAATGCTGGAGCGCAGAGACGCCGCGAGTTCCGACGTCCAAAGTGGAAATTTTGCAAAGGCTGCAGGAGGTCCTGAGCGGAAAGATCTTGAGGTACAGCAGTGTCGGGGAACGTGGGCAAGCCTTAAGCTCTCTCTTTGGCCTGGGTGGCCTTCAGGAGGTTGAAATGGGCAGAAATTGAGACACTCCTAACCCAGCGACAGAACATCTGTTCTGAATTCAGAAGGTCTCAGGTCTCATCTCCAGGCAGATTCTACTTCTGAAATCCAGGAGATCCAGAACTGCCAGTCAGTGTAGACAGTTACACGACCAATGGTCTAACTCGGTATAAAACAGCTTGGGAAGGCAAATTTCTGTCCCCTCAGCAGCATCCACACAATTTCACCCAATGAGTTGAAAAGTCTGTGGGATTGGGTCAGATGGACTCAAGATTTCAGGCCCAAATCTGCCACCCCTGAAATTTCCCCTTTTTTCTTGTCACCAGTGAGTTTTGTGGCAGCTTTAAAAGACCAGCTGACTTATTACCACATAAGCTTGTGTGTGATATTCTAAAGGTAGATCTTTTTCTTGCCAATGGCATGTAGAAGTGGAGCTACGAGGCTCAAGTGCTTAAAAGCCCACATTCTAGCTGTGGTAGCTATTGTGGAATAATCAATCTGGAACAGAGGTGTGTAGTTGCATGTGTTTTACCTAGTTGGTTTATTATTATTGGCCGCCTAGTCACTTTCTCTCTCTCTTCCCTACAGTTGAAAATTAGATTAACTCCTCACCGAAGGAACCTACGTTTGTTTATTTGTTTGTTTGTTTGTTTATATTAAATTTGTATACCTCCCTTCATCCATGGATTTTAGGGCAGTTCACAGCAGCCATGATTAGTCTGCAAAATGCCAAATACTTATATAATAATAAATAATAATAATAAATTATTATTTCTACCCCGCCGTTCCCAGTTTAAAAACCAGGCTCAGGGTGGCTAACAGCAAATATAAAACATTGATTAAAATGTGATTTAAAAACAGCATAAAAACAACATAAAATACAACATAAATGCAGCCTCAGTGTCAATAAAATTCAAAAATTCAGGGGTCATTTTTTGGGGGGGAACCCTAGTAAGTAGACATCAAATGATCACCAGGGCTAACTGGCCAAGTTGGTCCTACTAGGGCCTTCAAGGAGACCAGGGAAAAATTTAAATGTGGGGTCCCAGAAAGGGTTTCTTCATAGAAGAGGAAAGGGAAAGGGGAATAGAGGATCAGGCTAATTCAAATTGAAGGCCAGGCGGAATAGCTCTGGCTTACAGGCCCTGCGGAAGGAGATCAAGTCCTGGAGGGCCCTAGTCTCATGGGACAGAGCATTCCACCAGGTCGGAGCAGTCACTGAAAAGGCCCTGGCCCTGGTGGAGGATAGTCTGGCTTCCTTAGGGCGCATTTCTTGGTGAATATTATCATCAGCATCTTCATTGTTAATATTAGTGGAGTTGGGGTGCCCGGCCGTGAATGATATCTTCAGAAATCTGAAAATGAGGAATCATGGAATTGTAGAGTTGGAAGGGAGCCAAGGGTCATCTAGTCCAACCCCCTGCAATGCCTCTTAACTTAAGTACACAGGAAGCTGCCTTTAAACAGAATCAGACCATTGGTCGTCTAGCGCAGGATTGCCTACACTACAGGAAGCAGCTCTTCAGATACGGAGTCTCTCTCAGCCCTGACTGGAAATGCAGGGCATTTGACCTTCTACCTGCCAAGCACTTGCCCTACTGCTCAGCTAAGGCCTTTCCTATTTTATTTTATTTTTAAATTTCAAAACCAATTTTTTTTTTACAAACATCAAATTCAAAATCCATTTTCATTTTCTAATATAAGCCTATTACATAGATTACCTAAATTAAAATATATCTAATTGCTCTAGGCTTCCCTTTGCTATGTGTAAATACAACGCCATTAACAAATTATATTATAAACGATATTATAGGTTCCCATAAACCTCCACTCCCCTTTACCCATGTGTGAATGTTGAATGTTGAATTTTATTATTACGGTCACAGACCAGTTCTGGGTCACTTACAATATCAGGAAAATCATAAAACACAACAGGGATACATTGAATTGCAATTGGGTACAACAGACCCATGTGTGATCTCAATATTTTACTTCTTCCAACTTGTTGTGTTGTTATAATTTAACAATTATTCAGTTGATTCTATTATTATTATTTTCTTGCTTACCTCTACGTTTTACACATTCTCTATTAATATTTCAGTTCTGGAACCATGTTTTTTCATGTATTCCTTCACTCCATCCCACTCTCTAATTATTCTCTGATTTGAGTGGCCTCTAATAATTGCCGCCAATTTTACCATTTCTACAAACTCGCAGAGTTTGTTTTGCCATTATAATAGTGATGGGATTTTCTCCCCCTTCCAGTTTTTTGCAATCAATATTCTGGCAGCTGCTGTTGCATAAAGGAATACATTTTTCTTATCTTTGGGAATGTCATTAGACATTAGGCCTAACAGAAAAGCCTCTGGCTTTTTTAATAAATCTTAAATCTTCCTAACAGAGCTGCTGTTAAAGTTTTTCAATGTTTTATACACATTCCAAACTTAATCACTCCACAAAATATTGGGCCGGGTGACAGCGAAAAGAGAGGAAGCGGCGGGAATCTGGAATATCCAAGATTATATATATCCCAAATTGAGAGTGCAGAATATCGTTCTCTTTCTGCAGGTCAACTTTGATGAATCTCAGCCCCCAAGCGGCAGGAAAAAAATGGACACAGCTGCTGAGCAGCACCCTGGGGTAAGACAGGAGAGGAAGGGTGTGCAGGATCAAGGTTTCTGTGCACTGATTGGGGCTCATCTATGCTGTCATTCCACGCAGACAGTAAGCTTTCTGTACTTCCATTAATTATCTCTTCTCCATATGGTGGTCCTCTAAATCCCTGCTTTCCCATGCTTTCGTCTCTCCAGATTCTCTCATCTCCTAACCTTTTTGGCATATCCTTGGTATGAGAAAATCCGGATTGAAGGGGAGGGGGGAAAATGGGGAGGCAGGGATTTGGAAGAGAACATCATGTGGACGGCAGAAAATTGATGGGTGTGCAAGAAACTTTCTGGCCACATTAATGGACAACATGGAGGAGCCCTTAGGGCTGGGCAATCACGGCAATGAACAAGTCGGACTATTGGTCCAGATAACTGTCATCTATGGGAAGCGGGTGGCGCTGTGGTCTAAACTACAGAGCCTAGGCCTTGCCGATCAGAAGGTTGGCGGTTCGAATCCCCACGACGGGAGGTTGCTCGGTCCATGCTCCTGCCAACCTAACAGTTCAAAAGCATGTCAAAGTGCAAGTAGATAAATAGGTACCGCTCGGGTGGGAAGGTAAACAGCGCTTCCGTGCACTGCTGTGGTTTGCCAGAAGTGGCTTAGTCATGCTGGCCACATGACCTGGAAGCCGTCTGTGGACAAAAACCGGCTCCCTCAGCCTATAGAACGAGATGAGCGCGCAACCCCAGAGTCGTCCGTGACTGGACCTAACAGTCCTGGCTGTCCAGGATTTCAGCAGGGAACACTCCCAGCCCTGCCTAGAGATGCTAAAGGCAGAACCTTGGAGCTGCAGCCCTTCAGGTCTACTCAGAAGTAAGCTCCATGTAGTTCAAGGGGACTTATTCCCAGGCAAGCGTTAACAGGACTCTCATCTGAGTAGATCCATCTACGTAAGACAAAACATACAAGTTGTCCAGGACTATGTGTCTCATGGCGCTAGTTGCTGGCAGCATTTTTCAGATCAGTGAACATGTTTTTGGGGGTGGGGAGGTGATAAGATCAGGACTATAGCCACTCTCTCTGCTCATGACTGCCATGTGTTTATATGGAGATCTGAACATAGTATATGCACCTAAACCTATATACAGTGGTACCTCAGGTTACAGATGCTTCAGGTTACAGACTCCGCTAACCCAGAAATAGTACCTCGGGTTAAGAACTTTGCTTCAGGATGAGAACAGAAATTGTGCTCTGGCGGCGCGGCAGCAGCAGGAGGCCCCATTAGCTAAAGTGGTGCTTCAGGTTAAGAACAGTTTCAGGTTAAGAACGGACCTCCGGAACTAATTAAGTACTTAACCCGAGGTACCACTGTACGGCCTTCCGTATGTTTGGGCCAAAACTCTCACTAGCCCTCGTTGTTGTTGTTAAAGTTTCTTATTTATTTATACATACATACATACATACATACATACATACATACATACATTTCACTAATTTTACAATCATTTTGACATTTCAAAACTTGACTTCCTTCCCCCTCTTTTCTGCGGTTCCTTAAATTTAATTTTAATATCTTCTGCATATCCAAATTAACTTAACTCACTCACTTATTCATCTTCTTTAAATATATATTCTTAAAAAACTGCAGGTTGTTACAATGATCCTGCCAATGTTTTTATCTGTTAAATATTCAAGAAACCATTTCCATGCTTTTGTAAAAGATTTGTTATCTTGATTTTTTATTCTTCCGCTGGGGCTGATGGGATCCAAGAAGTTCTAGAGGACGTTAGGTTGAGAGCAAGTCAACATTGGTAGGAAGTCAGCAATATGCTTTTCTGATCATTCCATCAGTGCAAGCATTCCTCTCTGTGCAATGTTCTGGGGGGAGGTTTCACACACCCCTTACACACACCGAGAGAGAACCAATTTTGGGGGCACCAGCTGGGGAGGAAGGAAACCCCATTGTGCAAGCAGAAATCCCTGCTCAGGGCTTCAGCCGTAGGGTTGTTAGCCAAGCAAGTCCTACCCAGATCGGAAGGTTGGCGGTTCGAATCCCCGCAATGGAGTGAGCGCCCGTTGCTTCTGTCCCAGCTTCTACAAACCTAGCAGTTCGAAAGCACACCAGCACAAGTAGATAAATAGGTACCTCTGTGGCAGGAAGGTAAATGGTGTTTCCGTGCACTCTGGTTTCCGTCACAGTGTCCCATTGCACCAGAAGCAATTTAGTCCTGCTGGCCACATGACCCAGAAAGCTGTCTGTGGACAAACACTGGCTCCTTTGGCCTGAAAGCGAGATGAGCGCCCCAGCCCCATAGTCACCTTTGACTGGACTTAACCGTCCAGCCTGCACCTCTGAACTGTACACTGAACCAAGCCCACCTGGGTGTGGGAGGGAGATCTGGGCATTCTTCCCCTCCCACCACCTGCCGTTTGAAAACACAGTGCTGATTTTTGGGCTCTTTTCCCTCTGTTTTAGGGGCCTACAATCTTTGAAGAGGTATCTGTGGTTCTCATGGAAGAAAAGGAGTTCACCTTGGACCCCCACCTGCTTGCCCTCAGTGGGAATAACATCCAGCAGTATTGCACCATGCTATCCTGGCTGGGTAAGTCTTGCATCTTCCAATAATAATAATAATAATAATAATAATAATAATAATAATAATAATAATAATAATAATTTATTATTTATACCCCACCCACCTGGCTGGGCTTCCCCAGCCACTCTGGGTGGCTTCCAACAAAATATTAAAAAACAGTAATGCATCAAACATTAAAAGCTTCCCTAAACAATTACAATTTATGAAGCATTTCTCCCTCCTGCTCTCCAGCCATACAGTTTGGTTTCACAACAATCCTGTGAGGTAGGTTAATTGGAGCGATTGTGGTTTTCCCCAGAGCCAAATTTATAAGCCTAAGCTTATCATTTGCCTGATAATAAATGTTGGAAGTGTAAGGAAACTGAAGGTACATTCTTTCACCTTTGGTGGACGTGCCCAAGGATTAAGGCCTTCTGGGAGATGATTTATAATGAAATGAAAAAGGTATTTAAATATACCTTCCTGAAGAAACCAGAGGCCTTTCTCCTGGGCATAGTCGGCCAATTGGTGCCAAAGAAGGATAGAACTTTTTTTATGTATGCAACAACAGCAGCAAGAATACTTATAGCAAAGCACTGGAAGACGCAAGATCTACCCACTCTGGAAGAATGGCAGACGAAGCTGATTGACTGTATGGGATTGGCAGAAATGACTGGCAGAATCCGCGACCAGGGAGAAGAGTCGGCAGAAGAAGATTGGAAGAAATTTAAGGACTATTTAAAGAAATACTGTAACATTACTGAACTTTGAAGGGAGTTGGATTGAAATTAATGGTTTCTAGCTGTTATGGTAAAAGAATATGGAAGAAATGTTTTTTCTTTTTCTCTTGTTTTAATAAGGTTTAAGTTACAATAATCTAAGAAGCTGAATAGAAAATAAGGGGTTAATTAAGTGCGAAGTTGGGAGATCAGGATTTGCTGGATAAATAATTTGATCTAGAAAACAAGAAGGGGAGGTTCGAGGAAGTCAAAGGACGATGGTTTGGAAACTAGGTTTTGAAAATTATGTGTTTTTAATATTGTCTTTTTTTGTGCTTTTTTTTCTTTTTTCTTCTCTTCTTTTTGTTTGCATGAAATGGAAAATTTTAATAAATATTTATAAAAAAAAAAAGATGAGGCCCTAAGCTACTGAAGGTAATGGGGCCCTTTATATGTCCAGCTGTCCTTTGTCAACAACAAATTGTCGCAGGTTTTTTGTGTTGAATATATGCTATAGGGTAATTTATGGACCTAATAGGTATCTAAAGCCATTTGCACATGCAGAATGTAGGCACCCTATATATAGAAATTAGCAAACCAGTGATATTTTAGGGGGCAGCCTAGCAGGCTGGGCCCATGACTTACATCATAGAAGCCTACACAACACAAAACACTGTTGCTGTATGTAGGTTTTATTTTATTTGTTTTTTTATCTTATATTTTGGGAATGTACATCCAGTCCCCCCCTATATTTTTTTGGGGGGGCCCAAGAGAATGGGGCCCTAAACTGTAGTTTGTTTAGCTTATATGTAAATCCAGCACTGGTTTTCCCACAGCTACCCTGTAAACTTCATCATTAGCAGGATTGTAGATGCAGCCATTATTATTATTATTATTATTATTATTATTATTATTATTATTATTATCATCCACCACTTCATGTTTCAATGAAGTCTCTAAGCTCTTTGCAACATTATAAAAACATCACAAATGCATATAAAAATACAATTTAAAACATCCACACTTAAAAGCGGTACAGAGCAATTGGATGAAAACGTCTTTTAAAGCATTGATATAAGCCAGGGGTCAGCAAGGTTTGCCTTGCCTGGGCCAGTTCACTCCAGCAGAGATCCCTCCCTGGGCCAGATCGCGACTGTGCCTGCGTTTTCCGGCATCTATGTCTGCGCAGACACGATTTCTGGCACCGCAGAAGTGAGTCGCCGCACTGCGCCGGTTTAGTGCAGCGCGCAGGGACTCGCCGAGCAGGCGACTCGGTTCAGGGGCAGCTCGTGGGGCGGTTAAATGACCCCCATGGACTGCTTGTGCCCCATGGGCCTTAGGTTGCCGAACCCTGATATAAACTAAAAAGTGGTCTTCCCCAGGCACCACTTGAAAATTACCGAGGGTTCTTGGTGATTTTGCTGCCCATTGTAGCAAATGGCATGCTGTATGGTTTTTAATTGTATTATTGCAGGCATGTCATGGAACCCCCTCCCCAAATGAAGCTCATGGACCCCTGGGAACCCCTGAACCTAGAAAAACTAACATATAGGGAGCATAGTAACTCCTGCCAGGTGTTGCAGGAATTTATGTGTAGGTTGGGGGTGGGGTTGCCCCTCCAGCAGATATCATGCACATGCAGCCCACTACCAAAATCAGCACAATCACTTTTGTGACTTTTGTGATTTGTCCCCACAAAACACTTCATCATAGTTTCTTCCTATCTATTCAAAGAGCCTTTGCTGCACAATACCAAATGTAAGAATTCACTGATAAATGTATCTATGTACTGGGAAAACTTCAGAAATTCATATAGACATGTGAGCTCAGCTACTCTGCCTGAGTGATAATTCCTGGCATCCTGATACCTGAGTGCCAGACAGGTAGCCATTCCAGAAATAACAAACCCAGATGAAGACAAAAGGGTGTGATTAACTTGGTTGGGAAACAGGGAAATGTAAATATCTCTTTTGTTACACTTGATGGGTGTTTGGTGGAGGGCAAGGAGAACCATGGGGCAGGGTCCAGGATGCTCAGATTACTGCCACCAGACCTCCCCTTTCATGATGTAACCGTGATGTATTAGTGATGTAGTTTGGGGGGTGTAACATGGGGATTAGCAGCTAATAAAAGTTTGGGGGCTCTTTTGTTTGGGGCTTCCATCTTGTTCCACCTTGTGGCAGGTGGGAGTCCTGTTGAGACAGTCTTCAATAAAGACCAAGCCTACTGGCTGCTCTGGTATTCCTGGCTGGTGTCCTTGTTTTTTGTCCAAGGGAGCTCTCAGATTTCTCCGTTAACAGTTGTCAACATAAGTGCAGCAAAGACAACCAACCCCACCCACCAAATATAAAAGCATGTCTTTTCATAAGCAGTGGGCATCACTCTCACTTTCACTACTGTCTCCCCAACTTAAGCTTATGTCAAAAATTGTTGCAGAATTCCACCCTCCTCTCGCCTGCAGTTCCTACCCGGTATTGTACTGGAGATGCAGAACAGCTGCAGGAATATGCGTGGATATCAGAGAGTAAGAAGGTTCTTCCTCCCCATGAGAAATCAAGAAAAGGAAGCCACAATGATCCATAATGAATGGGAAAAAATGTTTAAAAGTACTCCCTCCCCCCCCAAAAAAAAACCAGAGTCCTTTTCTGTTGGGGATAATTCAGACTGAAATTTCCAGGGGTCAAAAAAGGTTATTTACGTATGCCATTACTGCGGCCCGTGTTTTGTTAGCCCAAAAATGGAAAAGGAAGGAGGTCCCAGCCAAAGAAGAGTTGGCAATTTAAGCGGACAGAATATGCTCAGCTTGCAGACTTAACATATAGAACAAGAAGAACATACATTTAGAGAAGATTGGAAGACGTTTATTGAATATATGGGAAATAACTGTGTACAGCTGAAAGCCCTGGCAGCATTCAGATAAATTCAACAGTGTAAATAAGTTACGATGGATGTCATAATGCAATATTGAATGGTATTGTTTCTGTAAAATATGCAGGGATTTATGATATGTAAAATGAACCATGGAAAGGGCAGAAGGGAAGTCATCGATATCTTAAGGATGTAAAAATGAGTACTTAAATTGTAAAACAGAGAATTTAATTAAAAAATTATGTATATAAAAAAGGAAGCCACAAGAATAAGTGGTGCAAATTCACCCTAAGCATGTTGACTCAGAAGTAAGCCCTCTTTGAGATTAGCTGGTCACTTCTTGCCCAATATTCACGGATGTTAGGTTTTTTAAAAATGTAATCCTGCAATATTATATTTTGAAACTAGGTCATTTCTGAGTTTGAGGGCAGGTGGGAGTTATAGCTGACAACATATTTGAGGGCACCAGGTTGGGGGGTGCTAACCAGCAGCCGTTCTCCATGGTTTCAGGCTCAGATATTTCTCATCACCTGCTACTCCTAGACCCCTTAGCTGAAGATGACAGGAATTGAACATTTGACATTTTCAGTGAAAAGCATGTGGTCTGCCGCTAAGCTATGTCTGCTGTAGGAGAGAGTGAGCTGAACCTCTCCTAAGATTTTTGTTCTCTCTCTTTTGCTTGCTGGCTGAACAGAACTGAAGAATCCCAAGCCTGAAATTTACTTTGAGATGGAACAAGGCCTCACGTTGCCCCTCTCGCTGGCCCATATTGTCGAGGAGTTTGAGATTTTGCCATGCTTATCCCAAGGTGAGGAATGGCGTGTTCATCCCTGAACAAAGCGGCCGAGCAGGTCGCCCACATTACAGATGAGGAGAGTGAGGTAGAAATGCAGAGATGCTTAATTGTTCCACACTGAGAATCGATTCAAATAGATAATATTTGGTACAGTACAGTCCTCCCAGAGCTGTACAGTGGTACTTCAGGTTACAAACGCTTCAGGTTACAGACTCCGCTAACCCAGAAATAGTGCTTCAGGTTAAGAACTTTGCTTCAGCATGAGAACAGAAATTGTGCAGCGGCGGCGCGGCGGCAGCGGGAGGCCCCATTAGCTAAAGTGGGACCTCAGGTTAAGAACAGTTTCAGGTTAAGAACGGACCTCTGGAACGAATTAAGTTCTTAACCTGAGCAGTTCGAAAGCACGTCAAAGTGCAAGTAGATCAATAGGTACTGCTCTGGCTGGAAGGTAAACGGCGTTTCCGTGCGCTGCTCTGGTTCGCCAGAAGCGGCTTAGTCATGCTGGCCACATGACCCGGAAGCTGTACGCCGGCTCCCTCGGCCAATAAAGCGAGATGAGCGCCACAACCCCAGAGTCGGCCATGACTGGACCTAACGGTCAGGGGTCCCTTTACCTTTCCTTTACCACTGTACTACTGCAAGAGGTTTGCTTGTAATTTGTAATGATAGTGAGTGGTACCAGGGTGTATCGCAAACATGTTACAATTAAAACAGCTACAGTTTAAATCCTAAAATAAAATCACAAACAACCAAGGGCAAAGTAGCGAAACAAACAGGTTGGGGCGGGGATTGCGTATTTGAACATTCACCTTTATTACAAGAACGCCCTGCACACAGAAATATAGCAGGTCAGGGTGAAGGCAAAGCCAGAGCCCGTTTCCATTTGTGTGTGCTTGTGCAAATGTGTGCAAAGTAGCCCTTAGGATTATTTGCGCCTTTTATAATTCTGCAATTCTATTTTTTAAAAAAAGTCTAAACAAGGCTACTGTGTAGACACCCTCATTAATTTCAGTAGGTCTATGCTGAGTGGGATTATCAGGAATCCTTGAGCTACTATTGCCTTCTGGATGGAAAGGAGAGCAGTTGAAAGAGCTGGGTATGTTTAGCCAAAGTGGTGGGGAACCTTTGACCTTCCAGATGTTGCTGAACTCCAACTCCCATCAGTCCTAGCAAGCGTGGCAAAGGATGATGGGAGTCGTAGTCCAGCAGCATCTAAGAGCAGCGTTTCCCAAACTTGGGTCTCCAGCTGTTTTGGACTACAACTCCCATCATCCCTAGCTAGCGGGACCAGTGGTCAGGGATGATGGGAATTGTAGTCCAAAAAGAGCTGGAGACCCAAATTTGAGAAACGCTGGTCTAGACTAGAGGACTGACCCCAGACCTGATTTAAGGAGAGACATGGCAGCGGTCTTCAAGTATCTAAAGCAGGGGTAGGCAAACTAAGGCCCAGGGGCCGGATCCGGTCCAATCGCCTTCTAAATTCAGCCCGCAGACAGTCCAGGAATCAGCGTGTTTTTACATGAGTAGAATGTGTGCTTTTATTTAAAATGCATCTCTGGGTTATTTGTAGGGCATAGGAATTCATTCATATATATTTTTTCCAAAAATAGTCTGCCACCCCACAAGGCCTGAGGGACAGTGGACCGGCCCCCTACTGAAAAATATAATAATAATAATAATAATAATAATAATAATAATAATAATAATAATTTATTTATACCCCGCCCATCTGGTTGAGTTTCCCCAGCCACTCTGGGCAGCTCCCAATCGAGTGTTAAAAACAATACAGCATTAAATATTAAAAATTCCCTAAACAGGGCTGCCTTCAGATGTCTTTTAAAGATAGGATAGCTGCTTATTTCCTTTATATCTGAAGGGAGGGCGTTCCACAGGATGGGTGCCACTACCGAGAAGACCCACTGCCTGGTTCCCTGTAACCTCACTTCTCGCAATGAGGGAACCACCAGAAGGCCCTCAAAGCTGGATCTCAGTGTCTGGGCTGAACGATGCGGGTGGAGACGCTTCTTCAGGTATACAGGACCGAGGTCGTTTAGGGCTTTAAAGGTTTGCTGACCCCTGATCTAAAGAATTGTTTTCAGTGGCTCCAAAGGGTGGGTCTAGAACTAATAGGTGGAAATGGAAAGCAAGCAAGTTTTGACTCGAAAATGGGAAGAGCTTTTCATCCGCGGAAGAGAGGCTGCCATGGGAGATGATAATGGATCCTTCATCACTGGTGATATTTAAGCAGAGACTGTCAGGAATGCCATAGTTGCAGATTCCTGAGCTGGGCAGAGGGCTGGACTACATTAGGGGTGGAAGACCCTACAAATGCTGCCGAACTACAACTCCCATCATCCCAGGTCATTGACCAGGTTGGCTGAGACTCATGGGAGCTGCGGTCTGACAACCTCTGGAGGGCCACAGCTTTCCTATCCCTCATCCAGCTCCCCTATTGCTATACATTTTGTGTTTTACTAGGCAGATCTGCCTCTGGCATGCTTTATGCCCAAGGCTGGATTCTTGCTCTGTTTTCAGAACTGGGTCACGTTGACTCATTCCTGTATTTCCTTGTTCTCCAAGCAGACAGCAGGATACTGCAGACCTCGGAGCCCGAATCCCCGCAGCAGGAGAGTGCTGCCGTGCCGCTGGTACGACTGCAGTATAATTTTGTGCCCAAATTGGAAGGAGGCGTCCTCCAGGGGAAACCTTCGGCCGGCAGGACCGTTTCAGAAATCCAGCAGGGGACCGGCCTTCAGGCAAGAAGGAGCGATGAGCCCGTTTTCTCTGGAAAAAACCCTGGCAAGCCTCCAGAGGCGCCGAGAGATCATTCCGATGGGGAAGGCCTGGTGGGATGTTTACAGCAGGAAGGCTCCCGGCAGCCGACTACAGTGTGCTTTGCCACAGCGACCGTTTCGCAGGGATCTAAGCGGAGCAAGGCCCGAGATGTTGCTGGGCCGAACCTGCTTCTGAGAAAGGGAGGGCATCGCTGTGATGGCACTGCTGAAGAACCCACCATCCACCCAAGGAAAGGAACTTCTCACCTCTGCGGCAATGCGCCTCTGTCTTTCCAGATTCGTGAGGGAGCTTGTGCTGGAAGGGGGTCTTTCTTGGGTCCCAGAGAGGGAGGCAAACCCGCTCTGAAGCTAAACCCCCCTGCCCCCCCTGAGCAGACCCACAAAGGTCTTGACGGCAGATCCCCTGTTAGTTTCAGCGCAGCCAGCCATTCCGCACCCCAGAAAACCTTCACAGGTGAGCGGCAGAAACTCTTCAGCCCACTTAGCCTCCAGGGCCTTCCCAGCCCGGCAGGAGACATGGTAGAAAAACCATTCAAGTGTCCTGACTGCAGGAAGGGCTTCTTGCACCGATCAAGCATTCCCAGGCACCAGAACCTGCGTTGCCTGGGCGCCCTGCCCCATCAGAAGACGCCCTGCGGGGAGAAGCCCCTTCGTGTCCCTGGCGGTGGGATGGGCTTGATCGAAAGAAAGCAATGCAGCGCTTGCAAGCAACTCTCCTTCCCAGCTCCGGGGGTTCAGAAGAACCGGGCAGCTGGCGAGAAACCTTTCCGCTGCCCCGACTGCGGCAACACGTTCACCGAGAAGTTTTCGATGATCAGGCACCAGGCGCTGCACCAAAGCGAGAAGCCCTTCAAGTGTCCCTCCTGCGACAAAAGCTACACCCAGAGGTGCCATTTGAAGAGGCACCAACAGATGAAGCACACGGCGATTGCATGATATCAGAGGGCAGCTTTGGCCCCGTGTCAGAGAGCAAGAGCTGCAGCTGTGTGTCTCACCTCGTTTCGTTGTGGCGCTCATGAGAATTGTCCATGTTAGGCTATAGTTTCGTTCCACCTTAAAAGGAACAGGCATGACTGTTGTGTGTCACATGCCTGTCTCCGTGGCTTCTCACTTTGTGGAGTCGAAACATATACCGTCATGTGATAGACAACAATCCCATGACTGCAATCACGGAGCAGGAATTCTAACAGTCCAGGCAATGCAGCTGTCTCTCTTTTCTTCACTACCAGAGTGGAGGGCATGAGCCCGGCCTTCCTGAGATCAGGTGAAGGGGGGGCCTCCTGGAGGTTCCTGGACTTCACCTCCCATCAGCCTCAGCCAGCATGGCCAGCAGTCGGGGATGATGGGAGCTGCAGTCCAGCAAATGTCTGGAGGGCCAGAGATGCCTGCCTCTGATCATTGCTAGCATCCTTCAATCTCCACTTAGTTTCTTTCTCTTTTTGGGGGGGGGGAGAAGTCAAGGAAGCTGCCCATCAACCTGCCGGAAACAGCACCCGTTCACTTCGAGGCTGATCTGGGCCCTCTAGACTTTGGGATTATTTTCCTCTCGGAGGCAGGAGGCTTCTCAAATTCAGAAGAAGCAGGAAACTGGGGCTTGCTATCAGCCACGAACAATGAAACTTCCTTCTCTCACATGCAAAGACCCTTGAAGAGCACGCAATGCTCACACGCTCATTCCCGTCGCAACAAATAACAACGCCAGCTGTTGTGCTTTGGTCCCAAAGGGCCAGAGAAGCACTCTCGCAAGTGCCACATAATTACAATAATTGTGCTTTCAGATCTGCAGAGGAGACCCATCACCCAAGCCCACAGATGAACATAGCTCAAAGGATACACAGGGAGGACCTTAGCCCTGCCATGGAGCTGTCACTCACAGTTGGCTCCTTCCTTACTGAGTTTCAGGCATGGCCTTAAAGCACCCCTCTTTAAGCCAGACGGGTGCTGTTTCTTTTTTTTATTAGGATTTCTGCTGCATTTTTTTTATGGTTTGTATTCTTTAATACCAGGACTTCTTAGTTTGCATTTTACTGTTTTATCGTGCACGTTGCTATTTTAACTGGAGGGATGCGTAAAATCCCCTGGGTTCTTTCTTTTTTTGATGAAGGGTAGTTAAAACACTTTAAACAAATAAATATTTTGAACACACAAGCCTGGCACAGATGCTTAAGCGCAAAGTCAAGACTCAGTCAACTACTGCTCTGGCTGTAATGAGTGTAACTTATATTTATAACAATAATATTATAATAATTTATTATTTTTACCCCATCCATCTGGCTGGGTCTCCCCAGCCACTCTGGGCAGCTTCCAACAGAATATTAAAATACAATAGTCTATTAAACATTAACAGCTTCCCTAAACAGGGCTGCCTTCAGATGTCTTCTAAAAGTCTGATAGTTGTTGTTCTCTTTGACATCTGGTGGGAGGGCGTTCCACAGGGCGGGCGCCACAACCGAGAAGGCCCTCTGCCTGGTTCCCTGTAGCTTTGCTTCTCTCAGCGAGGGAACCACCAGAAGGTCCTCGGCACTGGACCTCAGCGTCCGGGTAGAACAATGGAGATGGAGACGCCGTTTACCTTCCCGCTAGTAAGCGGTCCCTATTTATCTACTTGCACCCGGGGGTGCCTTCGAACTGCTAGGTTGGCAGGCGCTGGGACCGAGCAACGGGAGCCGCAGGGATTTGAACCGCCGACTATGCGATCGGCAAGTCCTAGGTGCTGAGGTTTAACCCACAGCACCACCCGCGTCCCTCTGTGGATGTTAGAACCACACAAAAACCCTTTGCCAGTGGTGGCTGGGGCAGATAGGAATTGTAGTCAAAAACTCCAGGAGGGCGCCATGTTGGCAAAGGCTGCCTTAAAGGTTAAGGGCTGTGTGAGCAATGAACCTATTACTATAAGAGCCAGGCTCCACGCCCAGTGTGGCCAAACCGGTCATTACTTCCCTAAATCTGCCTCTGCCTGGAGCCCCTCAACCAGCAGGACCCCAGTGCAGCGGCCACTGCCCGCTAGCAAGAATCACTGCAACTGGTACTCAGAGGCACAGAGCCTCTGGTTACTGTTGCAAACAAAATCTGCCCTTTTTCCCTTATGGGGTATCCAAGAGCCCGTATAGAGTCCTTACGTGGGTTCCCTATTGGTAGGAGAAAATAACAGAGGCCAACCAGAGAATATTGAGAAGCAAAGCAGCTAGTAAGCCTGATCTTTATTAAAGCTGTTGCATCAGGGTGCTCCCCTCACATGCAGGAGGACGGAGGAGGACTCAGAACAAAGGTGTGCCTCCCCTTACAGAGACATTTTAAATTCCCTGTCCTGGAGCTCAGGACCACCCCTCCATACATCATACATACATCACAGAAGGGATGTAACCCAAGACCACACCCCACAAACATCACAGAAAAGGTGGTCTACAACAGAAATTTGAATGTTGTTTTTCCTGTCTGCCAGGTTATCTGATAATGCCTTATCTGATTGCCTTTCCTGGTAGTCTGGCCATTCCTTTGAAATGGTGATTACTATATTCCTGTAACAAGGAAGGGTTTTTTTTTCACCTCCTCCCTCCTTGCATAGAAACATTTGGTCAGCTTGGGAGTCAAAATGGTTTCAGGACTGTCTTCCTGTGCTGCTTCAGACGTGTGGTTTATATATTTATGTACGTGTTTGCTTGGTACATTTATGAACATTTATTATATATCTAAGACCTTAAAATTCTTATAACATTACAATAATAATAATAATAATAATAATAATAATAATAATAATAATTTATTATTTATACCCCGCCCATCTGGCTGGGCCTCCCCAGCCACTCTGGGCGGCTTCCATAAAAACCAAAAATACAGTAAAATATCACACGTTAAAAACTTCCCTGAACAGGGCTGCCTTAAGATGTCTTCTGAATGTCAGGTAGTTGTTTATCGCTTTGACATCTGCTGCAAGGGCGTTCCACAGGGCGGGCGCCACTACAACAGCCACCATGGTTAATATTTTATTTATTTACCGTATTTATAGCCCACCGTTCCTCCAAGGCGGTGTACCCGGTTCTCCTCGTTTTATCTTCATAACAATCCTGTGAGGTAGGTTAGTCTGAGAGGAAGCGACTGGCCCAGATGTCACCCAGTGAGCGGGGAATTTGAACCCGGGTCTCCCAGGTCCTAGTCCGATACTAACCCAGTGGTTCTCAAAGTTTTCCCTTGGGGACCACACTTTCAGAATAAACATTTGCTCACACCACACCAAATTTGTCTGACACCCCCCCTTGGTCCCTTCCAACTCTACAATTCTATTGTAAGAAATATATTGGAAAACCAAAAAGAAACAAGTCCTAGCAGTGCTTGATTTATAACACAGAACACAACTACTTCATAATATAATCACAGGGCATTCAGAAAGTATAAAACAGCGCAGCTACCTACGTTCATGAATCATTCCCAAAATATAATTATAAACGAGCCTCATATATATGTACCTTAAGTATGTATACAAACTCAATGGGAGGTGTAAGCCTACTTTTGCCAGGTAACCTCATTTATATTGGGTTGTAATTCTCATCTCCTCATCAACACAAAGAAACCTTTCTCCCCCCCCTCCGAGTTTTCATATTTGTAAGAGTGGAAAATCCCCGTTCACAACAATATGTCATGGAGAACTGTAGAAAAATAGCTAACACTCTTGAATAGAGGTGTGGGTCCTCTTTATGGTTGTGTATCCAACAAATTCTTTTGATATACCGTACTAGGGTTGCCATATTTCAAAAACCAAAACTCCTGACACCCGCAAAATTGTTGAGCTTTTTAAACCCAAATTGTCGTGCTTTTGGGGGTCAACCTGCCAAAAGTCATGGTTTTAAGCTTTAGCAGCCATTTCCAATTATTTTCCCATCGCGTTGCCATACATCCGAGGTGGCAAAAATACCCTCTGACGTGGTTTTTACACCCGGAAACCAGGACATACCAGGAATTTTCCTGACTTATAATAATAATATATTATTTATACCCTGCCCATCTGGCTGGGTTTCCCCAGCCACTCTTGGCGGCTTCCAACAAATATTAAAATACAATGGTCTGTTAAACTTTAAAAGCTTCCCTAAACAGGCAAGCCTAGATATAATGTAGCACCCTGCTTGTGGTTAATGCTTAGCTGGAATGAAATATTCAACGCAGCAATAGAGAAATTAAAATAATAATTTATTTGTCAGACAAATAAATGATAGGCACAGTGGTATATGGTTACCAAAGCTCTGCCTATCCTCCAGCCCTGATGGCCAGCACTTATATTCCCTCAGCCCAGCCCCCTTGCTCCTCCTTTGGCTGCCTCTGTCCAATCAGCCTGGTTGAAATTCCTATTGGCTGTTTGCTAGAACCAATCATAAAAGATACACCCATTTCCTATTACCTTTTATGGGAGACAGAGAGCTATATTTCCTTCTATCTATAAATGGCAAACAAGTAGCCATATATCTTACATTTGCCTCAACAAGGCACCTTAATTACCAGATCACCTTTTGCCCTTGTTACCCCTCCATTCCAAAATAGATGGCTAAAACAGATGCTCATTCTGTCTTACATTTTGTCTTAAACAGAGATCTTGGGTTCACATTCTCACACACCATCAATGAAATAAGAATCTAACATAAGAATCTAACTTTTCTTACTTTCTAAATCCTTTGCATCATTACATTTAAGCCAACAAATCTCATACATTAACATAGATAGCTTTTTAACGTAAAACTCTTCAATTTACACCCCCCCCCTTTCCTGGCCAGCTGCTTTTCCCATTAGCTCTTGCCCTTTAACCTTAGGAAAATGTGGCTAAAGTCTCTAATGGGAGGCACATGGTATTATATCTTGTTAAACAATAAATCCTACTATTTACCAACTCTTAATTAGTGCTTTTGCAGCTTGATTGTATTCTGTAATATGTGGGGTCAGTGTAACCTTTTTGCTCCCAGCCTATAATTCCCTTTTACAACTTTGAGAATTTTGGCTCCTGCTATCAATCAGGGGGTCCCTTGTCCAGGAGGATAAACATCTGCCAAAGTCCTTAGCCAGCTGGTCTTCTGCCTGGCAAAAAAAAAATATATGCAAATATATCTTTAAGCTCATTTTAAATACAGGCCTTGATCAGATGCCTCAATACTATACACTGCACCGCAACGTTTACATGTTTCTTTTATTGCCTTTGAATATTCCCGCCGCACTCCCTATCCTATCCTCTCCTGCCAAGCCCTTTTGAGAGCCGCTGCTCTAACCACTGCACCACACTGTCTCTCATGACCCATCCCTAAGCTGCATATATTCTCCAAGAATCCTTCCCAGTCGAAACACGAAGGCTGTGAGGTTTTGTGTCTCGTGTGTGTGTGTGTGTGTGTGTGTGTGTGTGTGTGTTTGCCAGGAAAAGAGTGATTTTATTCCTTCCTTCTCTCCTCCCCCCCACGAGCTCTTGCTCCGCTGCCACCAGAGGGCTCTGGCCAATTTAAAAGGCTCGGCAGCCTGGTCTCTCTCTCTCCCTCTTCTCTTTGTGTGTCTTTTTTTCGCTTTTACGCGCAGCCTTTCTCGGGATGAGTTTCCTGTATCAGGCGCTCGCTGCATCCGGATCAGCGGGAGCGAGCCTCGCACCGGGGAACTGGATCAGCCGCCGCCGCTGCCGCCGTTGCTCGGACGAAGCGACGCCCGATCCCTTCCCTTATTTTTTCCCCCCCAACTCCCTTCGCCGGACCGAGGTGGGAACTCCCTCCGGCCAAAGCGCGGCTCCAGAGGGCTCCGCCCAGGCTCTCTTCCGCAGCCATGCAGCCCAAAACGCCCCATCCGCCCCACACCCTCCTGCGCCCCGGGAGGAGGGATGGAGAAATGAGGATGATGGCCATTTGTCCGACACCCCTGGGGGGGTGGGGGGAAGGAATAGGGCGGTGGGTGTGGGGTGCGGTTCCCAAGGGAGGTGCAATTCACTAGAGAAGCGGGGAAGGAGCCACGTCGTCCAGGATCCCAAGAGAGAAGCCGCGTTTTTGGAGGAAAAAATTCCCCTCCCTCCGCTTCTCTGGCTTCCTTAATCGTGCTGTTTTCAAAGTCTGCCCGGGAGGCTGTTTCTGGCTGGAGAAAAGGGGCTGGGACTCTTATCCGAAGGAGAATATACTGGATGGAACAGGGATAAGGACCTTCTTGTAGGCTACCGCAGCTTCCGACCTCCCTGGCGATTAAGGCTAACAGTGGGGGGTTTGCATTCCGCAACATCTGGAGGGCCAGAGGTTCCCCATCACTACTTCTGTGAAAAGGGAGTGTTTAGGAGACATGTCCCTGGATAAGCGAGGGACCTCCCTTTCCCCTTCCCCTTTCAAAGCATTTCCCCCCCAGGGTGGGATTTCACAAGCTTTGGGGTGCAAAGGTTGCATATGATCTGCATTGTTAATTTATTTAGGGCGTTTGGATCCCCGCTCCTCAGCCAAAAAGGCTCCCCCAGTAGCTTGTGTGCAGTCCGCAAGGCAAAGCCCCTTCCTGCAGTCTTGCAGTTGAAAAGTCAGGGCACAAAAGGAAAAGGGGACCTGGAGGGAAGAGGAAAGATGCAAACTCCCGACAGG
The DNA here is from genome assembly GCF_027172205.1 of Podarcis raffonei. Lineage (NCBI taxonomy): Eukaryota > Metazoa > Chordata > Lepidosauria > Squamata > Lacertidae > Podarcis > Podarcis raffonei. Next base: position 107,561,706 of record NC_070603.1, on the reverse strand, counting down.
CGCCTCTTCTTCAAATTAAACATTGCTTTTTCCACCTCCGCCATCAGAGGCAGTATGCAAGTTTTTCCTGGGTGGGGTGCACAGAGTAGGGTGAGGTGACACCCCAGAAGGGGTGGCAGACAGAGTCCTCAAGTGGGTCTAAGGCAGGCTTCCTCAAACTCTGCCCTCCAGATGTTTTGGGACTACAACTCCCATGATCGCTAGCTAGCAGGACCAGTGGTCAGGGATGATGGGAATTGTAGTCTCAAAACATCAGGAGTTTGAGGAAGCCTGGTCTAAGGCATGCGTACATTGAAAGCATGTTTCCCTCCCCAAGAATCCCGGGAACTGCAGTTCACCCCTTGCAGAACTACAGTTCCCAGGCTTCTTTCCTGGAATTATTTTAAATAGTTGGGTGCGTCAGCATCCTCACTCTTGAAGGCAGGAGGCCTGAGCGAGCGTTAATTCAGCCGAGCAAGGAGGTGTGTTGCACAGTCTTCATTTTTAAAATATTTGCCTTGGCTTTCGGGTTTCTGTGGGGAGGCTTAGGGGCCCGAAAGAGGGAGACGCAACAGGCCGTGCACATTTTCAAATGTGTGCAATAATCATGAGGCCTAGACATGGCTTAAAATCCAGAGTAGGCTGTTCTAAGAAATGCAACTCTTGGTTCTGTTTGTTGTTTGCACAAAGAACCTTAGTAGACCAAAGTCCTACCTGCGTTGCGAGGGGGGGGCACAGGAGAGTATTAATGGGGTGGGTGTTGACATGGGTGGGGTAACCTGAGCAGTCCCTCCAGGCTAGATGATTGCCCCTCGAAAGCCCTCGCAGTTGCATAAAGCCAAGCTAATTACGTCAGAAAAGTTAATTGGCAGGCTGAAACAGGCTCCCTGATCAACACCTGCTTAATCAAAGGTTATTTTTCAATGCAGAATTGGGTATTTTTGCTTTGGTGTGAATTGGGGTTGGTGTGAGATTCAGAGCACTTGCAAGACCAGGAACTTTGCTTCCCCCCACACACAAAAAAAGGGGGATATGATTGACGGTTTGTGTGCATGTTTTTCCTGTTGCTTTCCTTTTTACTTGTGCAATTGGGTTGGTAGGTTAGGATCACGAGCTTGTGAGTTCTGCTTTTGCCTTCTGTATTTCCATTTATTCTGTCCTCCAATGCTTTATCGCGCTACCGACACCCAGCACAATTGCACAAGCAGCTCGGGAAAGGTGTGGCTTTCTTTTAAATTCTTGCTATTTTACAAAATCGATAGACCGATTGATCGTAATGAAACCTCACAAAGCGGTTTGCAAAAAGAATAAGATCCGCAATGTGGATTTTGCTTTGTGGGTGTGTCCGTCCCATGACTTACCTTTTGCCTGTGGCGTCCAAAAGTAAAACCCCTTCCCAGTTGTGAGACTGAAATGCATCTGCGGGAGAAAATACATTTGCAAATGACCCACACGGTCCAAGAATTGTGCTGCAGTAATACAGGAGCTCGCCTTACAGCGAGTCAGACCATTGGGAGGGGGTGTATTATTGCGTTATTGTTTTTATTTTTATTTTATATATTGTGATCTCTTTTGCGAACTGCCCCGAGACCTCCGGGTATAGGGTAGTATATAAATTCAATCAAAATCAATCAATCAATAATATCACCTACACTGACTCGCAGTAGCTCTCCAGCATTTGAGACAGGGGTTTCTTGGTCCAGCAAGAGTAAGCTAAAGGTAAAGGGACCCCTGGCCATTAGGTCCAGTCATGACCGACTCTGGGGTTGCAGCGCTCATCTCGCTTTACTGGCCAAGGGAGCCGGCGTACAGCTTCCGGGTCATGTGGCCAGCATGACTAAGCACTTCTGGCGAACCAGAGCAGCACACGGAAACGCCGTTTACCTTCCCGCTGGAGCGGTACCTATTTATCTACTTGCACTTTGACGTGCTTTTGAACTGCTGGGTTTGCAGGAGCAGGGACTGAGGAATGGGAGGGATTCGAACCACCATCCTTCTGATCAGCAAGCCCTAGGCTCTGTGGTTTAGACCACAGCGCCACCAGCAGCAAACTCCAAAAGAGGTGTCCTATTTTTCATCCTATTCTGCCTAATGCAGGTTGGCTGCCAACAGGAGAGCCCTGCAGGATCAAGACCAAGGGTTCGTTTTGCCCAGTGTACCATTTCAAACATTTCCCCGCAATATGACACTGCCAGCTTCATTTGCAGCCTCTTCTTATGGCTTTCCTTTCTTTTCACGCTGCTGATGCATGCTAGTTAATATCTCCATTGCGCTGCTCCCCACAATATCAGGGTTCCCTTTCCTGGAACTTTTTGAACTCACACTGTGTCTGTTGCACGACCAAATCTGCATCTACACAAACCGGGCTTGATCTTGTGACTCTTCCTTGCATGCAAAAAGTCCCAGGTTCAATCTAGGTAGGTTTGGGAGTCTGCCTGGCCTGAGTCCTTGGGCAGCTGCTGCCAGCCAGTGTAGGCAGCACTAGCCAGATGGAGCAATGGGCTGACTCAGTATGGGACAGCTTCCTATGTTCCGTCTTTGCTTACAGTGGGCTCTGTACACTGCAGTGTGCCATTCCAAAGACACCCCAGCCACCTGCCCTCTTCATCAGGCAAATTAAGCCCTGACAGTGAGTGCCAGGGAGGTCTCTTCCTACCCCAATCTGAAAGTCAGCCTACATTTGCATATTTAAATATAAATTAGCACGTGTGTGTTTTATGCCACTTTGTGTTAGAGGCTCAAAGTCTTCTAAATACCTAGATTCCCTCGCTGCGAGAAGCCACGTTACAGGGAACCAGGCAGAGGGCCTTTTCGGTAGTGGCGCCCGCCCTGTGGAACGCCCTCCCACCAGATGTCAAAGAGAAAAACAACTGCCAGACTTTTAGAAGACATCTGAAGGCAGCCCTGTTTAGGGAAGCTTTTAATGTTTAATAGACTATTGTATTTTAATATTCTGGAAGCCGCCCAGAGTGGCTGGGGAAACCCAGCCAGATGGGCGGGGTATAAATAATAAATTATTATTATTGTTGTTGTTGTTGTTGTTGTTATCATTATTATTATTATTTTAGATGTTTTCTCATGGGCCAGACATTGGGGGAGATCACAGATGTTGAGACTTTATCGCTCATCTCGCTGGCCTCTCAACATGGATGCGCCCTCCATAATCTGATGCCACATGATGACAGCAAGGAAGGTGTTGGACTCCAAATCCCATCATCCCTAGTCGGCATGATGAGAGTTGTAGTCCGGCAACATCCATTGCAGGGGTGGCTGATATGGTTTCCCCCAGATGTTTCTCCCGTCATCCCTGGCCATTGGCTGTTCCTCTCTTTTTTTGAAATCATTTTTATTTGATTTTACAAATACAAGGTTCTAAAAATCCAAATACAGTGGTACCTTGGGTTGAGAATTTGTTCTGGAGGTCCGTTCTTAACCTGAAACTGTTCTTAACCTGAGGTACCACTTTAGCTAATGGGGCCTGCCGCTGCACCGCTGCTGCGCGATTTCTGTTCTCATCCTGAAGCAAAGTTCTTAACCTGAGGTACTATTTCTGGGTTAGCGGAGTCTGTAACCTGAAGCGTATGTAACCTGAAGCATATGTAACCCGAGGTGCCACTGTATAAATCTACCATATTTTTCGCTCTATAACACGCACCCGACCATAACACGCATGTAGTTTTTAGAGGAGGAAAATCCGTAGGCATGCCACCCGTAGGCATTCCCTCCATAACACGCACAGACATTTCCCCTTACTTTTTAGGAGGAAAAAAGTGAGTGTTATGGTGCAAAAAATACGGTATATACAGAGATTCCTCCAAATCTCACGACTTCCCCCCGCTCCCTCCATGGGGTCCCATTTTGAACATTTACAACTGCATATTCTTCCATACTCTTAACTTTTATATCAATCCGTATTGTCTAGGGTATTTGTTAGACTACAAGTGAAATCAAAATCCTGCCAATAATAATAATAATAATAATTTATTATACATATCCTGCCCATCTGGCTGTGTTTCCCCATCCACTCTGGGCGGCTTCCAATAAAATATTAAAATACAATAGTCCTTCAGATATTAAAAGCTTCCCTAAACAGGGCTGCCTTCAGATGTCTTCTAAAAGTCTGGTAGTTGTTTTTTCCTTTGACATCTGATGGGAGGGCGTTCCACAGGGTGGGCGCCACCACTGAGAAAGCCCTCTGCCTGATTCCCTGTAACTTCGCTTCTCGCAGTGAAGGAACCACCAGAAGGCCCTCGGAGCTGGACCTCAGTGTCCGGGGAGAACGATGTGGGTGGAGACGCTCCTTCAGGTATGTTTCCATCTGCTTACAGTGGTCTCCTAAATAACTTTAATTTTTTCCCCATTCTTTTATAAAGTTTTTGTCCTCTTGGTTTCTGAGTTTTCCGGTCAGTTTGGCCATTTCGGCATAGTCCATCAGCTTAGTTTGCCATTCCTCTCTGGTAGGGACCTTGTCTTCCTTCCACCTCTGGGCTAGTAACATCCGGGCGGCTGTTATTCCATACAAAAAAAAATCTTTTTGACCATTGCCTATTCTAGCTTGGCTGAAAGTCTTAACATCTAGAGAGAACCATGTATGGTCCCTGATCTCTACGATGGCACGTTGGTTAAAGCGTTTGAGCCATGAACATCCATCGACATGAGCCAGGAATGGCGAGTGTGTGGCAGCAGTCTAGTAACATCTGGAAGCTACAGGACCACATCTGGAGGTTCCTCTGCCACGCAGCAATGGGTTGTCTTTCAGCAAAACAGCACCGATTATCCTGAGCATCGAAAACAGTGTTTCCCAAAGTTGGGTCTCGGGCTGTTTTTCGAACTACCGTTTCCATCATCCCTGGCCACTGGTCTTGCTAGCTAGGGGCGATGGGAATTGTAGTCCAAAAACAGCTGGAGACTCAAGTTTGGGAAGCACTGATTTCAGGAAGTATAGTTGTGAATATGACTTGACTTCTGGACTCTCCTTGTTTATCCCAGCAGGTGATGGAACAATGAAGGACCCAAAAGGAAAGACTCTTCAGGAGGAGGAAGAAGAAGAGGAGGAGGAGGAAGAGGAGGAGGACTTTGGGCCCCAAGTCGAACTGCACTTCACCATCTTGGAAGAATCCGAAGGCGGCATTTCTCAGGGGAAGCTCTGGCACTGCGAGATCGATGCTGAGCTGCAGCCCGCTGACTCCTGCCAGCCGGAGCTCGACGATGACTCTGTTTACTCTGACCAGTCGCGCTCCCCATCCCCGGAACTCCAGGAGGTCCTCCCGCACCCTGACCGGGGAGCCAGAGAGAGGCGGGCAGAGGCTTACCTTCCGCAAGACCCCGAGCAGCAGGTGGAGCTTCATTTCACCATCCTGGAGGAGTCAGAAGGGGGCATCTCTGAGGGGAAGCTCTGCGCGAGCGAGGTCAGGCCGGACGAGCCCCTGCAGGCCGGCTACCCCGAGCGCCCGTGGGACAGGCCCGTCCCCTGGAGCAGGAAGCTCAGCCCGCCGTCGGAGGCGGTGAAGCCTTCGTTCCTCCCGGCTGAAGGCCGGCCGGAAGGAGAAACCAAAGGTGAGGCCCCCGCGCAGGAGGCCTCCGACCAGCAGGTGGAGCTGCACTTCAGCATCTTCGACGACCCCGAGGAAGCCAGCCTCTCCCAGGGCCCTGAGGATTACCCGATGTGGGAGAGCCCGTTCAAGCCGGCCATGTACCCGGGGAACTACCCCAAGGAGGACTGGGATATGTCCATCGACAGCCTGGGGGACGCCTTTGAGGCGTCCTTCCAGCAGCAGTTCTACCCCGGGGGGCGGGCGTACCCGTGCACCGAGTGCGGGCGGGTGTTCAACCGGAAGTCGACGCTGACGCGCCACTGGCGGACCCACACGGGGGAGAAGCCCTACTCGTGCCTCGACTGCGGGCGCAGCTTCAGCCTCAACCTGAACCTCCTCACCCACCAGATGACCCACACGGGGGAGAAGCCCTACAAGTGCCCAGACTGCGGGCAGAGCTTCACCCGCAGTACCAGCGTCACCCGCCACCAGCGGAGCCACCGGGAGGAGGACGGCCCCTACAAGGGCGACCTGTGGGAGGAGGCTTTCCCCTACATGTTCCCGGGCCCGTTCCCCTACCCCATGCCCCCCATGGTGGAGGAGCGGCCCTACCTGTGCCCCGATTGCGGCGAGGCCTTCGCGCACAGCGGCAGCCTCAACCGCCACCTGCGCATGCACCGGGGCGAGCGGCCGTACCGGTGCGTCATGTGCGGCGAGGGCTTCTGCTCCATGTCGAAGCTGTGCCGCCACGAGAGGATCCACATGGTGGAGAAGCCCTACCACTGCGAGATCTGCGGGAAGAGCTTCGCCGTCAAGTCCACGCTGACCCGGCACCAGATGCTTCACCAGGCCGAGAGGCCCTATATGTGCCCCCACTGCGACAAGGGCTACGTCCAGCGGAGCCACCTGGCCAGGCACCACCACAAGGCGCACCCCGGGGTGCCCTTCAACCCCGTCAAAGCGAACAGTATGCCCGCCACCATCTTGGATTCCGACAACCTCGTCACCTATTTCTGGGGCGACGAGGAAACGGACGGTCCGGCCGAGCCTTTCCCGACTCAGCTGATCTACTCGGGGGCAGACTCCTGAGAGCTAAGCTGCGCCTGAAGCTACAGGTACATCTTCCATCCGCCACCCGGGAGAGAAGCACTTTGGACATGCCGGTCTCTTCCACTCGGTCTTTTTCCTGGGGATCCTTTGGATCTGAAGAGCTTGAGGATTCAGCCCCCCAGAGTTGATTCCCAGCGCGGGGTTTTGTTACGGACTCGGTGCCAAGATTTCTTTCTCGCCTTGTTGCTTTTTTGACTTGGAGTCCGGATGCCAGCGTGGTGCCTATGGAGCCTATGCTCCGACCCACGGTCTCCCCGCCGCGTTGGCGCCGGCATCAAAAGTTCTCCTGCCTGTTGCGGCAGCTGGACCCCATCACTGCAGCGGGCGATGGACAGACTGGGTTCACACGGACCGCTTCTCGCACTGCTTAACGGATCAGAAGCAAAAGCGCCCCCCACTTTGGAGGGGAAAAGGGGGAGCAGCCTGCTCTGTAGCAAAATGTCTAGTGTTAGGGGAGGTGGGCAGCAACTTGGGAGTTCGCCTGAGTTTGTTTTTCATTTGTAGTGGGGGGATTATTATTTTTCCTGAAAAGAAAACTATGCCTTGTTTTATCTCCTTAAGTTTCTAGTGAGAACGCTTGAATAAATTAGTAAAATATGGAAATGGAGAGAACAAAAAACAAAAAAAAACCCAGAGCCAAAATTCATGTGGCAGTGGTTTCCTTGTCATTTTTTCCCCCGAGGGGGCAGGGATGCTGGAAGTTTCGGAGACTGCAGAACCAAGGCTTCCCTCAATTCATCCTCAAATGTGCTCCCTTTCTTTTCTACCCCTCCCCCTGCACAGCTGTAGCAGATTTTTAGGAGAACACAATGAAAGTGGAGCACACTCTTGCCTTAAGATTTGCCTCCTCCATAGGCAGAGTGGAAGACTCCTAGGGATCATAGGATCAGGCCCTTAATGCCCGTGTTGACATTTCAAAAGGTGGGTAACCTTTTTGAGGATGCAGACTGGGAGAGAGAGAGAGTGGGATCATCATCAATCAAATAAGGTGTAGAAAAGAAAGAGTAATATTTTCTGTTTTAAAATCTAGAACGTTTCCTTTTTTTCCTGTACAGTACCAAAGCCAAAATTGGTGGCTGAATTCCATCAGTATTAAGAGGAGGTACAGGTGCAAAAATTCTAGCAAAATCATTAGCATGGTTAAATCTATATCACACTAGCAGCCTCACACATGGCGTTTTGGGGAATTCTGGGAAACAGAAAAAAAACAGTACAAGATTTAAATTGGTGGTAAAAATCAGAGCAGGTTTGAAAGGTTCCACCTGCCACCTTGATTCAAAATTGTGCTCAGTTGTATTCTAATGTGGACAAAAATCTGCCCCTTGATTTCAGGAACGATCCTGCAAAATGTGGTTAAAATCGGGGCACTTCTGGAAGGTTCAGTTGGCTGTCTCGATTCAAAATGGCATCCTGTTGTATCCCGACAGAGGCAAAAGCTTGCTCCTTCACAGGAATCGTTTTGTTACAGTACAGTGGTACCTCGGGTTAAGAACTTAATTCGTTCTGGAGGTCTGTTCTTAACCTGAAACTGTTCTTAACCTGAAGCACCACTTTAGCTAATGGGGCCTCCTGCTGCTGCTGCACCACCAGAGAACGATTTCTGTTCTCATCCTGAAGCAAAGTTCTTAACCTGGGGTAATATTTCTGGGTTAGCGGAGTCTGTAACCTGAAGCGTGTGTAACCCCAGGTACCACTGTATCTTCACAGGCGTCCAAATGCTTAACAAATTAGCAGCTTTCCAAAATACATAGTAGATTTAATTTATGGCCCGTTTCCTTCTATGGTAAGCCTCGTGGTGATGTGTGGAGGGTTTCTATGCCAGCGATGCTCAGACCCCTAACCTGATCGGCTTCAACAAGATTGACGCCTGTGTCTTGTGCCTTCAGACCATATTGCCAAGGGCACTTAACCTTTGAGTCTTACTGCTAGGAGGAAACTCACACGTGGGTTTTCACCAACAGACAAAAAATACAGTGGTGCCTCAGTTCTTGAACATAATCCATTTCGTTCGACTTCCAAAACGTTTGAAAACCAAGGCGCAAAGGGGGGTCTGCAAAAAACTGAAAAAAATAACACATGCACACAGCGAAAGCCGTTCAACTTCCAAGGTGCGTTTGAAAACGGAAGCATTTACCGTATTTTTTGCTCTATAAGACTCACTTTTTCCCTCCTAAAAAGTAAGGGAAAATGTGTGTGCGTCTTATGGAGTGAATGCACGCTGCACAGCTATCCCAGAAGCCAGAACAGCAAGAGGGATTGCTGCTTTCACTGCGCAATTTTTTCTTGGTTTCCTCCTCCAAAAACTAGGTGCGTCTTCTGGTCTGGTGCGTCTTATAGAGCGAAAAATACGGGACTTTAGGGTTTTCGGTGTTTTGAAAACTGAAACGTTTGGCTTCCAAGATACTCGAAAACTGATGTACCACTGTACCTGCTAGCTTTGGATACAAACTTGAAGGAAAAACCTCCGGGTTTCTTTTTCCCATCATAATTGGCACAGGCAGGGGAAAAGCCCGGCATATGTGTGCAAATTGCACAAGACATTGCACGGTACCCCCTGCCTGTGAGGTGTTGTCGCTCTTGTTCCTCCTGTAGAGATCGTTGGTGCATCTATCAAGTTATGGAGGACGGTGGGCCCTCCGGATGTTGTCGAACTACAACTCCCATCAGCCTCAGCAAGCACGGCCAATGGCCAGGGATGATGGGAGCTGTGGTTCAGCCACAACTGGGAAGGCCAGCAGCTCCCCACACCTGGTCTGCAGCCGAGTGCAGAGAAGGTGTGGCCTTGCAGATGTTGTGCTCCCAGTTTCCATCAGTCGCGATGGCTGAGAGTCTGTGAGTGCCATTTTCCTTGCTGTGTAAAGCAGAGGGTAGGTCACTGAGCCAGCACTTTCCCAATGGAGAATGGCGTAGCCTTAGGGCGATTTCTCAGCGAAGCAGAAAATGAGAACCGATCATATCCTGGAATCCTAGAATTACAGAATGGGAAGGGACCACCCCCTGGTTATCTAGTCCAACTTCCTGCAGTGCAGGATTTTTTTTTTGCCCAATCCAGGACTCGAACCCACGACCCTGTGATTAAGAGTCTTATGCTCTTAACAACTCAGCTATCTCAGCTTCCAAGATGTTGCCATCGCAGAATGTGGAATACGCAGCAGGCTGTCATCGACTTAGGTCGCTTTTACCGCTGAACGCTTGAGGAAGGATTTGAGCTGTAGAAATGCAACATTTGCGGATGAAGCATGCAGGCAGATAAACTGAGACTTCTTTTTAAATATATATATTTGGTTTTTCAAATTACAGATTTACAGTCACATGTCCAACTTGCAACATAAAAACAAGATTCCAAGGAATCTCTCGGACTTCCCTCCTCCCCTTTGTGGGTCCTATTGTTAAATCATTTCCTCCTGCTCCTCTTATGATTATCCAAAATCTTTTACCTCTCCATTGTGTCCAAAATTCACCATTAAACTACAAGTGATATTCCAATGCTACGAATGATTTTAACTGTTTGCAATGGTTTTTAAGATAAGTTATGAATTTCCCCCGTTCCTTATTAAAATTTTGGTCTTCCTGATCTCTGATTCTTCCGGTCGTTTTGGCCATTTTGGCGTAATCCATCAACTTGATCTGGTAGAGACTTTTTCTCCTTTCCATCTCTGAGATGGAAGCTGAGATTTCGACATGACAACACAATATATTATTACACCAGCAGCATTGGGACTAAGAAAAACATTCTTAGTCATGTCCATGAATGTACACAGTAATGTTTCAGTATTCTAAGAACACAAGAAGAGCAGACTGGATTAGGCCAATGGCCCACCTAGGCCACCATCCTGTTCTCATTGTTGCCTCCCAGATGCCTTTGGGAAACCACCAGGCAGGACCTGAACCCAAGACCCCTCTCCCCTCCTGGGGTTTCCCGAAGTTAATATTCAGAAGCTCTACCTCCTCTGACCATGGAGGCGCCTTCGTGTTCGCCTTATCCATTCTTTATCTGTTAAGTTCCTCTGCATATTTATTCTAGGAGAACAACAACAAACGTATGGTTTGCCCTTGAAGCTGTCCCAGAAACTCCAGCGGGTGCAGAATGCTGCAGCGAGGCTCCTCACGGGGTCTCTGCCATGGGAGCATATTCACCCAGTGCTTTTCAAACTGCACTGGCTCCCGGTAGAGTACAGGGTCAGATTTAAGGTGCTGCTTTTGACCTTTAAAGCCCTTCACGGCCTAGGACCCTCGTACCTAAAGGACCGTCTCTCCCGGTATGCCCCACGGAGAGCCTCAAGGTCCTTAAATAGCAACACCCTAGTGGTCCCGGGCCCTAAGGAAGTCAGATTAGCCTCAACCAGAGCAAGGGTCTTCTCAACTCTGGCTCTGGCCTGGTGGAACGCTCTGTCTCATGAGACCAGGGCCCTGCGGGATCTGATTTCTTTCCGCAGGGCCTGTAAGACAGAGTTGTTCCGCCTGGCCTTTGACTTGGAGCCAATTTGATTCCCTCCCTCTCTTTCTTTTTTCCTTTCCTTCTCCTTCTGCGATGAGGCTAGATTTTAATATTTTAATGTTTCAATATTTTAATGTTGTATTTTAATTTTGTTTTTAAGTTGTAATCATTCAACTTGTTTTTATTATTGCTTGTAAGCTGCTCTGAGCCCGGCCTTAGCTGGGGAGGGCGGGGTATAAATATAAATATAAATTATTATTATTATTATTATTATTATTATTATTATTATTATGGTTACGTGAAACTTACTCAATAAACACACAAGACGTAACCGGCTGTACTTTTGAATAAAGAAGGTATACAGTGGTACTTCGGGTTAAGAACTTAATTCGTTCCGGAGGTCCGTTCTTAACCTGAAACTGTTCTTAACCTGATGCACCACTTTAGCTAATGGGGCCTCCCACTGCCGCCGTGCCGCCACCACCCAATTTCTGTTCTCATACTGAAGCAAAGTTCTTAACCTGAGGTACTATTTCTGGGTTAGCGGAGTCTGTAACCTGAAGCGCATGCAACCCGAGGTACCAGTGTACTATTCATTGTATCAAATTGTAGATTTCAACAGAAGTTTCATAAAGTGCAACGAAAAAAGCAGAAGACCCAGTAGGTCACTTCATTCTCTAGTCAGTTCATGCATAAGGTCCATACATGTGTAAGTGTCTATTCCACCTGTCTGTTCATAGAGTCCAATAATCCACATGAAGGGTAGTTACAGTTCCACAGAATCCTTCCACAGAGTCTAAGACAAGGATGGCCTTGTTTCGCCATCCTAGGCTTCATCAGTAGAACAGGCTCATATGTAATATTACAGGATAGTGGATCTTATAGCATAGTAGTGGTTGAAATCGTTGTCTTAGACTCTGTGAAAGGATTCTGTGCAAGTAGATAAATAGGTACCGCTCCAGCGGGAAGGTAAATGGCATTTCCATGCGCTGCTCTGGTTGGCCAGAAGTGGCTTAGTCATGCTGGCCACATGATCCGGAAGCTATACGCCAGCTCCCTCGGCCTATACTCGCTCGGCGCCGCAACCCCAGAGTCGTCCGCAACTGGACCTAATGGTCAACCCAATAACAACCCAATAACATCCCCCCGAAAAGAGCCATATTTTAAAAGGGTATAGGATGTCAGACCGATCAACCAAAGGCCTGGTTAAAAAGGAACGTGTTTGCCTGGCGCCTAAAGGTGTGTAGTGAAGGTGCCAGGCAGGCGAACTTCCCTGGGGAGAGCATTCCACAGGTGGGGAGCCACTGCAGAGAAGGCCCTGTTCTCGTGTTGCCACCCTCCAGACCTTTTGAGGAGGAGGCGTACGAAGGAGGGCCTCAGAAGATGATCTCAGGGTCCGGGTAGGGTCATATGGAAAGAGGTGGTCCTTGAGGTATTGCTCAATGGATGCTTAATAAAGACCATACATAAGCTCTCCTCTTGAGGAGGAGGCACACGAAGGAGGGCCTCAGAAGTTGATCTGTTGATGGAAGGTAGTATACAAATTTTATAAGCAGTGGTATCGCAAGCTGCCCATGGAGTCTGCCTGGCGGACGCAAGCCCCACGCTGATGTTTCGGGCAGTGTGGGACCCCAAGCCACCGCGTCACTCCCAGGAGAGGCGTGTGGCTCGGGCGCTCTGCAAGCCAGGCCCCGCCCCCACGGTGCGCCATTTTGTCACCCCCTCAGGGATGACACCAGGGGCGGCCCGAACCCACCCACCCCCGGCACCCACCTTCCTACACCTCTGGCTCCAACAAGTTCCGGCTGAGAAAAATCCCTGATAATAACCCTGTTATATTCTGGATTCTTGCTCCCAGGAACTTGTCACTGCGTGCCTGTAAAGGCGTCAAATGCCACTCTGAGCAAAAGCTTCTGTGCTGAACTTTGCACAGTGGACTTGGGTCCACTCTTGGCACGCTTCCCTAGCAGTGCCTTTCTGCCACATGGCACTACCTTGCCCTGGCGCAGAGCCCAGCAGTGAGAAGAACCAGCAGCTGCGCTTTCGCTTCTGAAGGGATTCATCGAGCAAGGGAAACAAAACCTAAGCCTCCTGCGCTTCCTGGAGGGGAGAGATGGCTGACGCTCCTGCTTCGAAGCCGGCCTTCAAGCCCAAACCCCGGAGGCCTGTCTGTGCCCTATGCCAGGGGCCCTACAAAACAGCCGTGGTCGTCGCAGGGCAGAAATTATGCCGCTTCTGTTTTTCTCGCATGAAGAGGGAGGCCGCAGCCAGCGGGCCTTCCTCGAAGGATGGGGAGGAGAAGGGAGGAGACGGGGAGGAGAAAGGAGAGCAGGAGAGAGGAACTGGGGAAGAGGAGGAATGTCCGAGTCTATGCGAGGAGCACCAAGAAGACCTGACGTGGTTCTGCACGAAGGACAAGGCTCTCCTATGCGAGAGCTGCAAGGCCTCCGAGGTTCATGTCTCTCACTCCGTGGTGCCTGTTGAAGATGCTGCCCAGGAATACCAGGTGGGGTTTTCCCCCTTTCTTCCTACAGTCCCATTGCGTCCCTTCCCTTCCCAGCCTGCCCTTCTGTAGTTGTAAATATCTGAGGCAGCAAACGCAGCATCAAAACTGAATGGAACATCCAACTAAAATGAGAAAACCCCTCAGACATTCATAGAAGTTAGGGAATAAAGCTGCATTTTCCTTTCGGATGTGCCAGAGACGGTGTTCCAAGAGCAGGGTGCCACCACAGGAAAGGCCCTGTCTCTGGTTGAACACCTGCCTAATAGTGCCTCGTCCGCTGGCAGCTGGGGAAAAAGCCTCTGAAACAGTCCTTGAGGGGAAGGGGTGTAGCTCCGTGGCAGAGCAACTGCTTAGTTCCAGGTTTAATACAGGGCGTCTCCAGGTTGGGCTGGCAGATAGCCCTGTCTGAAAGCCTGGAGAGCTGCTGCCAGTTGGTGTAGGCAGTGCTGACCAATGGTCTGCCTCACTGAATAGTGAGTGAGGTTATTAAATTCAGTTCTGGAGAATGCCAGTAGCTCAGGACACCCTTAATGTATTCTTCACTGTTATAAGGTGCATTTGGGGGAAAGGATGGTATGTTGTGGTGGTAAAAATAGCAGTGTTATCATATATATATATGTGTGTGTGTGTGTGTGTGTGTGTGTGTGTGTGTGTGTGTGTGTACAGGTTACAGACGCTTCAGGTTTCATACACTTCAGGTTACAGACTCCGCTAACCCAGAAATAGTGCTTCAGGTTAAGAACTTTGCTTCAGGATGAGAACAGAAACCGTGCTCCAGCAGCGCGTCAGCAGTGGGAGGCCCCATTAGCTAAAGTGGCACCTCAGGTTAAGAACAGTTTCAGGTTAAGAACGGACCTCCGGAACGAATTAAGTACTTAACCCGAGGTGCCACTGTACATATACACATATACACACACATATATATATACACATACAACACACACACACACACAATGGGACTGACTCTCAGGTGCGTACATTTGAGTTTGTCGCCTAAGTCACACAAAGTAGCTCTGGAGCAGTTCAGTTGCTCAGCTTGATGCGTGGAAATCTGCAAGTCACTTTGCCAATGCCAAACCAATGGGCTGAGTAGTTTGGTACCAACTGAGGCTGCATACACCAAACATTTAAGGCGCATGGGTTCCCCCAAAGAACCCTGGTGTGCTCAGGGTGCTGGGAACTGTAGCTCTGTGGGGCAAAATACAGCTCCCGTGGTTTTTGTGTTGGGGTGTGTGTGCTTTAAATGTACGGTGCGTACACAGCCTTTGCTGAGCTACGAATTAAGCTGCCAGGATTCTCTGGAAGCGGTGAACTGGTCTGAAAATACTGAATAGAATTGGCTTGGGGGAAACCAAGGCTGAATAAACAAACCTGATTTGCTGGCAATTCTCTTCCCATTTTCCTGCCAGGGGAAGCTGCAGCACGCCGTATCTTTGCTCACTCGACAACTGGAAGAGTCTTTGGAGCAGAAATACAAGGAAGGGAAGAAAACAGCTGCGTGGAAGGCAGGTGCCAAGTTTGTGTTGTTGTTTAGTCGTTTAGTCGTGTCCGACTCTTCGTGACCCCATGGACCAGAGCATGCCAGGCACTCCTGTCTTCCACTGCCTCCCGCGGTTTGGTCAAATTCATGCTGGTAGCTTCGAGAACCCTGTCCAACCATCTCGTCCTCTGTCGTCCCCTTCTTCTTGTGCCCTCCATCTTTCCCAACATCAGGGTCTTTTCCAGGGAGTCTTCTCTTCTCATGAGGTGGCCAAAGTATTGGAGCCCCAGCTTCAGGATCTGTCCTTCCAGTGAGCACTCAGGGCTGATTTCCTCAACAATGGATAGGTTTGATCTTCTTGCAGCCCATGGGACTCTCAAGAGTCTCCTCCAGCACCAGAATTCAAAAGCATCCATTCTTCGGCGATCAGCCTTCTTTATGGTCCAGCTCTCACTTCCATACATCATTACTGGGAAAACCATAGCTTTAACTATACGGACCTTTGTTGGCAAGGTGATGTCTCTGCTTTTTAAGTTTACAAGCTTACAAGCCTCCAAAGATTTCCTCCTGCCGTAGGGCACAGGTGGCGCTGCCTGAAACCCTCCTCCTCCTTAGTCTCCGTATTAATCTTTGCAGAACTCCACGCGGAGCAGGAGGAGGAGGGTGGGAACAACACAAAAATTAGTCAGCTCTGCCCTTGGTTCTGGTGCAACAGACTTTTGGGGCTCCCTGCCAGCCTCAGTGAGCATCAGCCACCACGGGGTACAGGCACACACCGGTTCCTCGAGGGCTTTTCTGAAAACTGCCCCTTTGGAGGTGACAGGTAGGGATGGTGCTGCTGTTAGAGCAATGCCAGATTACCAAATAGGCAGAGCAGACGCTGGCCTAGGGGCCCCACAACAGTGGATCAAAATTATATTGCGCAATAAAAAGGGTAAAATTTTTAAAAAGTTAGCAGATAATTTGCGAGGGGACCCCCGAAATTTCGACCACCTAGGGGCCTCCATTCAGCACTGCATAAGAGAGAATGAGACAATTGCTTCAGGGAAGGCAGTGTTGGCAGCTCTGTCCATAGCTGAAAAAAGGTCAAGGTCCCCCTGAACGGTTAAGTCCAGTCAAAGGCGACTATGGGGTTGGGTGCTCATCTCGCTTTTCAGGCCGAGGGAGCCGGCGTTTGTCTGCAGACAGCTTTCCGGGTCATGTGGCCAGCAGGACTAATAATAATAATAATAATAATAATAATAAATTTTATTTATATCCCGCCCTCCCCAGCCGAAGCCGGGCTCAGGGCGGCTAACAACAATAAAACAATACAAAAGTACAACACAAACAACACTCTAAAATCATTCATTATAAAATTAATTAAATTCAAGCCACTGGCCACCATTGGGCCAGAGCTCTGTGAAGATTGCTGAGGGAGGGAGTCAGGCTGTGCCCTGGCCAAAGGCCTGGCGGAACAGCTCTGTCTTGCAGGCCCTGCGGAAAGATGTCAAGTCCCGCAGGGCCCTAGACTAAACCGCTTCTGGCACAATGGAACACCGTGACAGAAGCCAGAGCGCATGCAAACGCCGTCTACCTTCCTGCCACAGCGGTACCTATTTATCTACTTGCGCTGGTGTGCTTTCAAACTGCTAGGTTGGCAGGAGCTGGGACAGAGCAACGGGAGCTCACTCCATTACAGGGATTTGAACCACCAGCCTTCCAATCGGCAAGCCCAAGAGGCTCAGTGGTTTAGACCACAGCGCCACCCGCATCCCTATCCATTGAGGGGCTGATAGGACTGACTAGTGGATGCAGAAGAACCCACACAGCCCAGGCAGTTCTCCTTTGCAACTGGCCATCATAATCCTATCAGGGGCTATTAGCCACAATGGCTATGCTCTGCCTCCAGGATACCAGTTGCTGGAAACCTTAGGAGGCTCTTGTGCTCAGGTTGGCATCTGGTTGGCCACTGTGAGAGCAGGATGCTGGCCTAGGTGGGCCGTTGGCCTGATCCAGCAGTCTCTTTTTATGTATATAATATTTATGATTTTCAGTTTTATACATTTCAGTAATTTTACGATCATTCTAACATTTCAAAACTTGACTTCCTTCCGCCTCTTTCTGTGGTTCCTTAAATTTATTCTTAATGTCTTCTGCATATCCAAATTAACTTAATTTGCTCATTTATTCATCTACCTTAAATATATACAGTCATACCTCGTTACGTTCGGTTCAGGTTACTTTCTTTCAGGATACGTCCCGCCGCGACCCTGAAGTAACGGAACGGGTTACCTCCGGGTTTCACCACTCGCGCATGCGCAGATGCTCAAAATGACGTCACGTGCATGCGCAGATGCAGCGAATCACGACCCATGCATGCGCAAATGCAGCGAATCACGACCCGTGCATGCGCAAATGCGGGTTGCGTTCTGCTCAGGTTGCGAAGGGGGCTTCGGAACGGATCCCGTTCACAACCAGAGGTACCACTGTACTCTTATAGAACTGCAGGTTATTACAATGATCCTGACAATGTTCTTACTTGTTTACAGTTTGTTTGCAAATATTCCAGAAACTATTTCCATTCTTTTATAAAAAGTTTGTTATCTTGATTTTTATATTTTTCTGGTAAGTTTCGCCATTTCTGCATATTCCGTAAGTTTTTGTATCCATTCTTCTTTTGCTGGGACTTCTTCTTCTTCTTCTTAACTCTTCTGACGTTCTTAACCCTGGAGCCAAGAGCTGGAAGCGCTGCTGAATCTCTCTGTCTTCATCTTTCCTTGCTGATGAAGGACAAGGTGCATGGTCAGAAGGAGCGGGTGGAAAGCGAGTTTGCAAAGCTGTACAGCTTCCTGATTGAGGAAGAGGAGGAACTCTTGCAGAGGCTGAAGGCAGAGGAGAGGCAGACCCTGAAGAGGCTGGATAGGAATTTAACCCAACTCTCAAAGCAAAACTCCTCGCTGATTAAGCTGGTTAAGGAGACCAAGTCGAAGAGCCAGAAGGCACCTGCTGAACTTTTGAAGGTGAGATGAGGCATAGAATCAGACTTGTAGAAGTGGGAGGGACCGCGAGGGTCATCTAGCCCAACCCCCTGTATTGCAGGAATCTTTTGCCAACGTGGGGCTCAAACCCACGACCCTGAGATTGACTGGGACTTCTGCTTCTTTTCATTTTGGGGCAAGTAACATTCTTGCCACTGTAGTAGCATACATGAATAAGTTTCAATACATTTTAGGTAGTTCTGTCCCTATAATTCCCAAAAGAAAAGCTGCTGGTTTTTATTTTTACAAAGGTTATTTTAAATTTAATTGCTGCCTCTTATGGGGAAGGACCACACAACTCAGTGGTAGAGCACTTGCGTAGTAGTAATAGTAATAATAATGATAATATATTATATATAACCCACCCGTCTGGCTGAGTTGCCCCAGCCACACTGGGCAGCTTCCAGCAGAATATAAAAACACAACTAAACACCAAGAATTGATGTTTAAAGAGCTAAATAGAAAGACCCCCTTCTGGTTAAAGCAGCAGGGCAACTGCAAAACACTTGGATCTGTGCCTAGAAAGAGTGGGATAAACACAAAATCTCTCAGACCCTAGGGAAAACCAAAGTGTGGAGAGCCCTGAGTCCTCGATTCAAACTATTGGAGATACAAAATGCATCATCTGGAGAGTGGAGATGTTTTGTATAGTATATATTTATTTCCGTGTTAGGCATGATCATGTCTCTTGCTTCGTTTTAAGCTGTTAAATTAGATTAGCTCATTTGTATTGGTTTACGCAAAGTTGAATAGCACAATTTTGTGGGAAAGTGGCGTGCAAATAAACTGATGACATTGATGGCATTGGGACAAATAGCAAACTGGTTCTGTTGAGCTTGTTGAATTCATTTTTAGCCAGGCCCAGGGGGGTGACTGTGAAAATAAAGTGCATAGGCTATTTCAAAACTAGCAAGGCAGCAACACTGCAACAGATGAGGTATACTTTTAAAAGCATTCAACCATTTTATTTTTTTTTACAAAAAGAAAATAATAGCCACTTATTTCTCTCTTCATTTTCCGGTTACCCAGGATGTGGAGAATGTGTTAGCACGGTAAGCTTGTCAGTTTGCTTTCCAATTAAAAGGTTTGAAATATCCGGCAGAAATGTCACACAGTAATCAAGCCACAAAGTCTGGCTTCTAGGTGTAGAATCTGAGCCCTTTCCTCTAACTGATTTATTTAAAGCACTTATTTTTACTCCACACTTTAGCCGAAAAGGCTTCGAGAGTGGCTTACAATCATCCACATTCAGACAGCCTCTGCCCTCAAGCTTACAATTTAAAAGACACGACACACAAGGAAAAAGGGATGGGGAGGGAAGAGGGGGCTTAAAGTTGCATTTCTTACCATAAGCAGCAGGGATAGGAAACAGTTCCAGCAGCTTGATGGCATCACAGCCTACAAGGTGACATTTGAGGGAGCCAAAGGCAAGCTGGTCATTGAGCACAGGCAATGCTTCTGTTGTCTCCCTCTGCTTTGCAGTCTGATGGCTTCCTAATTCTCAGCTCCCACCCTGCTCCCCAGTAATTGTTTGGGGCAGGGCTGACATTGCGCAACCGGATGCAGAAATCAGTAGGGACCTTTGCAGGGATTAGGGTCACCCTGTCAGCATCTTGCCCTCTCTCTCCCCCCACTCCCATGAGTTTCTCAGCTTCGTCACCAAGGGCCCCAGTGTGGTGTAGTGGTTAAGAGTGTGGTCTCGTAATCTGGGGAACCGGGTTCGCTTCCCCGCTCCTCCACATGCAGCTGCTGGGTGACCTTGGGCCAGTCACACTTCTCGGGTCTCTCAGCCTCACTCACCTCACAGAGTGTTTGTTGTGGGGGAGGAAGGGAAAGGAGAATGTTAGCCGCTTGGAGACTCCTTAGGGTAGAGATAAAGCGGGATATCAAATCCAAACTCTTCTTCTCTTCTTCAAATATACCAGGTATAGAGAACCTGTGACCCTTCAGATGACTCCTATCAGTCGCAGCCATCATGCTCAATGATCAGGGGTGATGGGAACTGCAGTTCAGCAAGATCCGGAGGGTCCCAGGTTCCTCAGACCTGCAATATTTCTTCTCCCACCATCATCATACAATCCCTCTTTCCCCCCTTGATATTCTTCAGAAGGAACGCGATTCACGGGGCAGACCATTGTGCACTGATTGCACAAAAAGAACGGTTTCCCCTCTCTGCATTTCGCAGTTAACAGCTGTTAGGGGAGGAATCTGAGGGCTCCCTTGGACTAAAAACAAGGACACCAGCCGGGAATACCAGAGCAAAACAGCAGCCAGTAGGCTTGATCTTTATTGAAGACTGTCGTGACAGGACTCCCACCTGCACAAGGTGGAACAAGATGGAAGCCCTGAACAAAAGAGCCCCCAAACTTTTATTAGTTGCTAACCCCATGTTGGGACGCGGGTGGCGCTGTGAGTAAAAGCCTCAGCGCCTAGGGCTTGCCAATCGAAAGGTTGGCGGTTCGAATCCCCGCGGCGGGGTGCGCTCCCGTTGCTCGGTCCCAGCGCCTGCCAACCTAGCAGTTCGAAAGCACCCCCGGGTGCAAGTAGATAAATAGGGACCGCTTACTGGCGGGAAGGTAAACGGCGTTCCGTGTGCTGCGCTGGCTCGCCAGATGCAGCTTTGTCACACTGGCCACGTGACCCGGAAGTGTCTCCGGACAGCGCTGGCCCCTGGCCTCTTAAGTGAGATGGGCGCACAACCCCAGAGTCTGTCAAGACTGGCCCGTACGGGCAGGGGTACCTTTACCTTTAACCCCCATGTTACACACACCCCAAACTACATCACCAATACATCACGGTTACACCATGAAAGGGGAGGTCTGGTGGCAGTAATCTGAGCATCCTGGACCCTGCTCCATGGTTCTCCTTGCCCTCCACCAAACACCCATCAAGTGTAACAAAAGAGATATTTACATTTCCCTGTTTCCCAGCCAAGTTAATCACACCCTTTTGTCTTCATCTGGGTTTGTTATTTCTGGAATGGCTACCTGTCTGGCACTCAGGTATCAGGATGCCAGGAATTATCAGAGGGGCTGCTGAGTAGATGAGCTCACATGTCTATATGAATTTCTGAAGTTTTCCCTGTGAGTCAGTACATAGATACATTTATCAGTGAATTGTTACATTTGGTATCATGCAGCAAAGGCCCTTTGAATAGATAGGAAGAAACTGTTACGAAGTGTTTTGTGGGGGTAAATCACGAAAGTCACAAAAGTGATTGTGCTGATTTTGGTAGTGGGCTGCTTGTGCATTATATCTGCTGGAGGGGCAACCACCACCCCCCAACCTACACATAAATTCCTGCAATACAACAATATGGCATTTTGAATTTACTTTGGTTTTTATTGAAGTTTCTCGCAATACAGTTAAGATATAGGAAACTAATGTAAATTTAAAAACCGGAAATGAAAACACCTATGAAAAGGCGGAGGAAGGAGGGGGAGAGAAAGAAGCAGTAAGAAAGGAAAAGGAGAGAGGAAAAGGAAAATGTGGTGTTTTGAATTTACTTTAGACCAGGGATGGGGAACCTGTCACCCTCCAGATATTGCTGGACTCCAGCTCCCATCAGTCCCAGCCATCATGGCCAACCACCAGGAGTTATGGGAGTCGTAGTCCAACGATGCCTAGAGCCCACAGCAGAGGCAGTTTTAGGGTAGCACAGCCAGTATAGCCAGACTGGGTGTGGTCGTGGCAACAATGGTGTCGATAGTGAAGGGGGGGTGACGTTTAGTGTCGCACAGGGCGCCACTGAATTGGGAAAGCCCAAAGTCCACCGCTGCCCACGAGTTCCTCCTAATTACTTTAGAACACTCTCTGCACCACCTCCCCATTAGCCTCATAGATGGGGAATGCATATATAAATGAAATGATTATCCTTTTGTGTAGGGCGGAAAACGTGACCCTGTTCGAACCGCAAGTCGTTCCTACTGAACTGAAGAACGTTTACAACATTCCTTGCCTTGACATTATCCAGATCTTAACAAAATTCAAAGGTACGTGCACCCCAGTGCTTGGATTTTCACTCAAGATACATTCCCATTTGCTTTAGTGAAAGGATGGGGGAATTGATGGGCCTCCAGATGGACTACAGCTTCCATCATCCCTGATCATTGGCCTTGTTGGCTGGAGCCGTTTGGACCCAATGGCATTGGGGGCGGGGGGGGCACAGGTTCCCCAGCCGTAGTGTAGACAAAACTGAACTAGATGGGCTAAATCAGATTCCCCCCAACCTGGTGCCATCCAGATGCTTTGAACTACAACTCCCATCAGCCATAACCAGCATAACCAATGACCAGGGATAAATGGTATGGTGCAGTACGTTAGCCAGTGTAGTGTCCAGAGTGTCTGACTAGGTCCTGGGAGACCAGGGTTCCAATCCTTGCTTGGTCCTGAAGCTCAGTGGGTGGCCTTGACCCAGTCACCAGCTCTCCGCCTAAAACCTACGCACAGGGTTGATGCGAGGATAAAATGGCGAGGGCAAGAATCACATACACCACCTTGAGCTCCTTGGAGAAAATGTTGGGATATACAGTCATACCTCGGGTTGAATGTGCCTCAGGTTGAGTGCTTTCGGGTTGCGCTCCGCGGCAACCCGGAAGTAACGGAGTGCGTTACTTCTGGGTTTCGCCGCTCGCGCAGACGCTCAAAATGACATCACGCGCATGAGCGGAAGCGGCAAAATGCAGCATGCGCAGACGCGCCATTGTGTCTTATGTTCCATTCAGGATGCGACAGGGCTCCGGAATGGATCCCGTTCACATCCCGAGGTACCACTGTGTGTGTGTATGTATATATATGTGTGTGTAATGATAAAATAAATATATAAAAGGTAAAGGACCCCTGACAGTAAAGTCCAGTCGCAAACGACTCTGGGGTTGCGGCGCTCACCTCGCTTTACTGGCTGAGGGAGCCGACATTTGTCCACGGACAGTTTTTCCAGGTCATGTGGCCAGCATGACTAAGCCGCTTCTGGCGAACCAGAGCAGCGCATGGAAACGCCGTTTACCTTCCCGCCGGAGCGGTACCTATTTATCTACTTGCACTTTGACGTGCTTTCAAACTGCTAGGTGGGCAGGAGCAGGGACTGAGCAACGGGAGCTCACCCCGTCATGGGGATTCGAACCGCCGACCTTCCGATTGGCAAGTCCAAGAGGCTCAGTGGTTTAGACCACAGCGCCACCCGCGTCCTAAAATAAATATATAGAGGAAGCCTAAACAGCAGATGGAGGGCACCAGGTTTGGGTCTGGACTAGAGGACCCTTAGGATCATTTCCAGCAGTTTTTGTTATGGGTTTTGTGCCTGTCCCCTGTCCACTAGCTCTTTTCCTATATATCTCTCTCTCTGACCATCCTCTAGTGGACGTGTCTCTGGATCCAACCACAGCGCACCCAAGTCTTCTGCTCTCCACAGACAGGAAACGTGTGGAATACAGAGGATCCCGGCAGCTGCGGCCTCAGGATGACAACAACACAGAGAGATTTGACACTTATGTCCTCGTTCTGGGCTCTGAGGTGTTCACCTCTGGAAGGCACTACTGGGAGGTGGAGGTGGGAGACAGCCCAGAGTGGGACCTGGGGGTTTGTAGGGAATCGGTGAGCAGGAAGGGGCAGCGAATCATTTTCTCCCCCCTAAGTGGGTACTGGAGGCTGTGGCTTCGGAAGGGGGACCAGTACAAGGCCTTGATCTCCTGCCCTACGCTGCTTCCCGTGAACACAAGGCCAAAGCGGGTGGGAGTTTTCCTGGACTATTCCGAAGGGGAGGTTTCCTTTTACAATGTGACCGAGAGAACCCACATCTACACGTACATCGGGACTTTCTGTGGCCCCCTGCGGCCCTTCTTTAGCCCCAGCCGCCAACGGAAAGGGGCAAAGGGGGCCCACCCCTTGCTTATCTGCCCAGGCCCAAAAGCAAGAACGAGCAAGAAACCTCTGCACTAAACTAGGCCCATGTCATTCATGTTGATTCCAACAGTAAAAGGCAGCCATTGTCCTGCTTGCCAGCTGCCCCCAACATCCCCTCCTGTCTTCACCTCTGCCCCGATTAACAGGTAGGCTGCCCCACTGTTGCAGCCCCCCTAATTATCGCCCCTCGCTTTTGACAGGAGAAACGGCCCCTCTAGACTCCGAACTCAGGGGCAGTGTTTCAAACGCCGAAACAGCCCCCATCCGTTCCCGCTTTCCATTCAAGTGGCAAGATTTAGGAGAAGCCTTTTTGTCCCCTCTCCGCTCCAGACAACTTGCACACGTAGGGGAAAAATCCGTAGCAAATTTGTCTTGAAAATCTATTTTTGAAGACCCAACAACTTCTAAATATAATCATCCCCCACTTTGAGGGTTCAGTGTGGCAAGAATGAACAGCTTCCCTATAGACCTGAAGGGCCCTGCCCATAGCTGCCAACACTTCCCTTTTTTAAAGGGAAATTCCCTTATTCCGAATAGGACTCCTTGCACGGAAAGGGAAAAGTTGACAGCTATGGCCCTGCCCTACTTCTCTCCACCTGGCTTGGAGCGGGGCCTGACAGGCTCCATAAAGGACTGCTGCTGCTGGACAGAGAGGGCTGAGTTTTTGGTTTTTTAAATTGCTTTTAATTTTTATCTATGTCATTTTAAATTGTGATTGATATTGATGCTGTATTCTTAAGTTTTAGATTTTATGATTCATGTGAAAATTGTTTTCCACTAGGTTGTGTACTTTTTGATGTGTTTTATTTACTGCTTATGACTTTTTTGTTATGTTGGTAATTATGTAAATTTTGTCGTGTTGTAATCCGCCTTGAGCATTGTTTTAACTATGGAAAGGCGACATACAAATAAAATGATGTTTTAACTATGGAAAGGCGACATACAAATAAAATGATGAGGACAATGACCTGTGGGTATAGGGCAGTATATACATTTAATAATAATAATAATAATAATAATAATAATAATAATAATAAAGACTTGATTCTACCTTATTCTCTGTATAATAATAAAACCCTTATCATCAATGGATAAATATGAAGAAATCTGGAAGGAATATTTAAGCGATAAGGCGGACAGTAGGGGGAAGTAGGGGGAGGAGATGTGGGGAAATATTGTTAGAAAGGTGTAGTCCTAGGTATATCAGTATTCAAATCTGAATTGTCAAATTGTGTTCTTATGGTTTTTCTTGTATGTGTCTTTTGCGGTTGTTGTTTGTATTGAAAAAATGATTAAATCAATTAAACCCTTATCATGAATCTTCTTGGTAAAGTTGCTTTATAAAATCGTAATTTTTTAGTGTTGGAAGGGACCACAAGGGTCATCTAGCCCAACCCCCTATGAGGCAGGAATCTTTTGCCCAAGGTGGGGCTTGAACCCACAGCCCTGAGATTAAACGCCTCCTGCATCTTCATTCCAACTTACCGTATTTTTCGCTCTATAAGACGCACCAGACCACAAGACGCACCTAGTTTTTGGAGGAGGAAAACAAGAAAAAAAATATTCTGAATCTCAGAAGTCAGAACAGCGCAGTGAAAGCAGCAATCCCTCTTGCTGTTCTGGCTTCTGGGATAGCTGCGCAGCCTGCATTCGCCCCATAAGACACACACACATTTCCCCTTACTATTTAGGAGGGAAAAAGTGGGCCTTATAGAGCAAAAAATACGGTATTTAATAAGGACAAGCAATGGATCATGAATGAGTGCCTGATATCTCCTGGCACAGAAGACCAGCGCTATTTTCAACATTTGACCCATTTTATTGATTTTTCCAAAATCCCCCAAGCTCTACTGGATCAAGCCAAAGGTCAGCATTCGCCCCGCCCCGCCCCTTAAATCAAGTCCGTGATTTCTTCCCCATCGCCCCTGCATGAGTCCTCTGGTGGATGGTGAGGTTTGAGGACCGGCTGAAGCGCTTTTCGCACTGGGGGCAGGGATAGGGCTTCTCCCGCGTGTGGCCCCTCTGGTGAATGGTGAGGGTGGTGCTGCGGGTGAAGCTTTTCCCGCAGTCGGTGCACCGGTAGGGCTTCTCCCCAGTGTGGGTCCTCTGGTGCGCGATCAGGTTGGAGTAATCGCTGAAGCGCTTGGCGCAGTAAGTGCAGCTGTAGGGCTTCTCGCCCGTGTGCAGCCGGTGGTGGGTGATAAGGACCCCAAACTGCCGGAAGGTCTTTCCGCATTCGGGGCACGGGAAGCACTTCTCTTTCCTCTTCTGGGCGGCTGCCTTTGCGCGGCCTCCCTTGGACCACGCAGGCTGACCCGCGCCCGTCGCCGGATTAGTTCCTTGCCGCCTTCCTGTCGCAAAGGCGGCTTGGCCTGTACCCACCCACTCACGAGTCTGGGGAGCGCTGCATTCTGAGCGCAGCGGTCTTGTGGCGGGGAGTTCCACCGGCTCGTGGCCGTTCTGCTGCAGGTTCTCTTCTTTGATTCCGCCCAACAGCGTAACGCCTGCTGAAATGAAAAGTGCACAAGGAGCCAGGGTATGAACAAGGAGAAAAATGAACTTGGATAACCATCACATTGTACCCAACAATGCGTCCACTAATTGTTGCTGGACTCAAACTCCCATCATCCCGGATCACTGGCCCTGATGCTTGGGGCTGATGGGAGTTGGAGTCCCCAAACCCCACCTCAGTGAAACAAGTGGGGTCTGGGGCTCCTACCTGAAGGGATGCCAGTTTCCTCTTCCTCTTCCTTGATGGTCCTGGCGATGGCAGCAGTTGTGAGGGGCGAGTCCACCGGCAACTCCTCTGAATGTACTGCAGTTCTCTTGCAGGCTGTCAATTCCTGAAACACCAAGAACAGGGATGGGAAACTTCAGACTGGCACCGGGGGGGGGGGAGTGCAACCGTGGCCCCCAAATCTCTTTATCTGGCCCTTGGCGCTGTCCCCCACTGACCCTGCTTTAAGAACGTAAGAACTCTGCTGAATCAGTCTCATAGCTCCTTTAAATTCCTGGGAGTTTACCTTAGTGAGGATCTCACTTGGAAAATCAACATAACTCAGGTGGTCAGAAAGGCCCAACAAGAGACTCCATTTCCTCAGGGTCTTGAGAAGGAATGTTAAACAATAATAATAATAATTTTTTATTTATACCTCGCCCTTCCCGGTTCAAAAACCGGGCTCAGGGCGGCTAACAACAAATTTAAAACACTTAATTATAAAAGCAGCATAAAATACAGCATAAAAACATGAATAACAATAAAAATCAAAAATAAATTAGATAATTCCCAGGGCTAGCTGGCTGAATTGGTCCCACTTGGGCCAGCAAGGAGGCCAGGGGAGAATTAGCTGTGGGGTCTCAGAGTGGGTAATCTTCATAAAAGGGGAGGGGAAAGGAAGAGAAGGGAAATAAAAGATCAGGCTGAATTAAAATTAAAGGCCAGGCGGAATAGCTCTGTCTTACAGGCCCGACGGAAGGAGGTTAAATCCTGCAGGGCCCTGGTCTCATGAGACAGAGCATTCCACCAGGTCGGAGCCATCACCGGAAAGGTCCTGGCCCTGGTGGAGGATAGTTTGACTTCCTTAGGGCCTGGGATCTCTAAACTATGGTTATTCATGGACCTTAAGGTCCTCAGCGGGGCATACCAGGAGAGGCGGTCCTGTAGATACAACAACTGATGAACTCCTTCTACCGGTCCACAACAGAAAGTGTCCTTTCATATTGTATCACAGTGTGGTATGCTGGCCTGACACCCACAGACAGAAAGTCTCTACAGAGGGTGGTGAACACAGCGCATGATATCATGGGCTGTCCCTCGAGTCCGCTGGATGACATCGCAAGGGATCGTTGCCTTAGGAGAGCGAGAAAAATTCTCAGGGATGACTCACACCCCGGCCAGCACCTCTTTAATCTTCTACCCTCAGGCAGGAGATATAGAAGTATAATCAGCCATACCAACAGGCTAAAAAATAGCTTCTATCCGTGGGCTGTTAGGCTGTTGAATGAAAAAGTAACATAGCGAAATTGACTTGTGAGGTGGTGTGTTGTTTGATAAGAGATTGAGTGGGCAGGGGGCTCGTTTAATTTCATCGTGCACAGGTTGTACAATGACAGTAAAGGTATTATTATTTAGTCCAGAATCCTATTCCTACAGCGGCTGTGGCAAACCAGCAAGCAGGATTCGAACACTACCGTTGGTACATCACCCTAAGCTGGCCAAAATGTATAGGTGCCAGAACAAATTATGTTGGAAATGTAAGGTGAAGGAAGGGAACTTCCTACATATGTGGTGGTCCTGTGCTAAGGTTAAGGCTTTTGGGGATATTATCTACAATGAATTAAAAAAGATACTAAAATATAACTTCTGTAAAAAACCAGAGGCATTCCTATTAGGGCTAATTGATGAAGAAATTTATAAAAAAGATGTAAATTTATTTATGTACGCCACAACGGCAGCGAGAATCCTCCTGGCTCAAAGGTGGAAGCAGCAAGAACTCCCTACATTGGAAGACTGGAGAATAAAAATGGTAAAATTTGTGGAGTTGGCGAAGCTGACGGAGAGAATTAGGAATTGGCCCGAAGAAAAATATCAAAAGGGGGGGGCACCAGGTGGCGCATTGGAAGATGGCCGACAATAACATCTCTCCGACCCACACAAGGTAATAAAGAGGCTGCTATGGGAAGTATGCAGTCTTCCTGCCCCCCCCCAAGGAGATGGGGGGGACAGCCTTGCCAGCAATGTCCATAATGCACCCCCGGATTCGAAAGAAGGGGGTGCAGGACATTTGGCACCAGCCCTCGGTGAGCTCGGCTCTTCCTGACGCTGTCTCCAATCAGCGCCCTGGTTCGCTTCAGCTCGAAAATATAATTGGAAATATATAATTGGAATGAAGCTGAAGCACTTACATCAAGCAAAGTTCGAGAGATAAGGCTGCTGATTAATGCATCTCTGTGATTGGAGCGACGGGAGGAGACAAATAAATCAAGCGATGAACCACCATTACGAGACTGGTACGTGTGGAGCGGAAAAAAGGGGGGGTGGAGGAAAAAACTTTTATTTTCTTTGCCTTATGTGAGTATTTATAAACCTCCACCCCAGAGAGACGAATCGTCGCCTTTTACTAATCGCAAGCAAGAATTTAAGAGCTGTGCGGAGTGAATTATTGATTGAAGAGAGGACTGGTAAATATTGGAGAGCGGAGGAAAAATTCTATGACGCAGTTTTTAATGGCGTCTTGCTAAGACAGGCTTGTCGAAGAAAGACGAGGGGAGGAGGACCAGGGTCATTGGAATGTGAATGATGGATTGAACGTGATAACCTGGCAGAGCCCCTTTGTGATATACGTGGCAAGCTTGGGAAAATTAATAGGACAGACCGAGGATAAATTTTTGAAGGAGGGGAGGACTGGCGGCTGTCCTTATGAGATATGACACTCGGAGTGTGCAAAACCCACGCAGATGTTGTTTGTTCCTAACCTGCTTGTGAAGACTATCGGGGATTGCAAAGAAAGGAATACATGATAACAAGAATAAAGAGACTATCTGGACAGATCTGGATAGAACTGTTTGATAAAAGCAGTAACAGAAGTGATGCTTTGATCCTCGTTCCGAGCTTGATGTATGGGTACCCCCAACAAAATTTAAAAATTTGGCTGTATAATTTGGAAGTAATATGATTTGGAAATAATGTGATTGGATTGGCCTGTTAATAAAAATTATGTTTAAAAAAAAAATCAAAAGGACTGGAGCAAATTTATTAATTACCTGAAAGAAAATTGTCCTCATTTAAAAAACGTTTGTAGCACTAACGTGAAATGTTTTGCAATGTGAAATTAAGATGTTGTTTTGTAAACAAGAATGTGATATTTTAAGGTGATTATAGGATAAAGAAATGATTACGGGAATGCGAAAAATATGTTATAGACTATAGGGATGTCAGAAAGAGAGACAGAAGTAAGTCTAAGCTCATTTTGAGCAAATAATATAAGTTGTGAATATGTGTATTGAACTAAATGAAACATGGAAAAATGCAATAAAAATTATGTTAAAAAAAAAAAGCAGGATTCGAACACAAGAGCCCTCTTCCTTCCTGTCGTTTCCAGCAATTCAGAAGCACTGCTGCCTCTGACCAAAGAAGCAGAGCATAGCCATCAGGGTAAGTAGCCATCGAGACCCCTCCCCTCCATGATTTTGTCCAATCCTCTTTCAAAGCCACCCAAGTGGGAGCCGTCATTGCCTCCTGGCGCAGTGAGTTCGACAGTTTCAGTACGCGATGCGTGAAGAAGTACTTTCTTTAATTTATCCTGAATCCTCCAACAATCATTGGATGTCCACAAGTTCTAGTGATACTCCATTCCATTCCCCGTGGTTTTCAGTTTCCCCACCAGCAGTCAGGGCCTTCTCGGTAGTGGCACCCACCCTGTGGAACGCCCTCCGATCTAATGTCAAGGAAGTAAACAACTATCCGACTTTTAGAAGACACCTGAAGGCAGCCCTGTGAGGAGAATCAGAACCTACAGGGTTAAACAGTTCTGAGTGACGTCTCACATTCTGAGGCGTGGCTATGTTCACAGAGGGGAGTGTTTCTCTGTGTGTCTTTCTCTTTCGCTTTTGCCGAGAAGCGGAGAGGATGCCTGCCATTTCGCCGGGCTGAATTTACGATGTTATTCTACTCATTAAAGGCTGTTGGAGATAAGAGAAAAGCCTGCGTTGCAGTCTGAGTTATTACCCACACAAGCAACAGCTTTCCCCGCTGTGTAAACTCTGCTAAGAGGGCCAAAGAGGCTGGAAGAGATTATTACCGGCACGGACAGCAGTGACGCAGCTAAGAAGAGTGCCGGACGCCATTTGGCCCCATAAGCCCTGTATAGGGATTTTTTAAATGTTTGATGTTTTACTGTGTATTAATTTGTTGGGAGCTGCCTGGAATGGCTGAGGCAAATCAGCAAGATGGGTGGCAAAATAAAATAATAATAATAATAATAATAATAATAATAATAATAATAATGTTGATGATGCATTCTGTGTTCACTGAGAACACTTGCTTCTCAATGGTTTTGTGAAGCTCTCTCCTTTTACAGATCTTTTGTTGTACTTCTGCCAACCTTGGGGTTCCCCTTAACCTGCAGATACATCCCCACTTGTGTGGATGATGCTGTTTTTCCCCTCTACAGTGGTACCTTGGTTCTCAAACTTAATCCATTCCGGAAGTCCGTTCCAAAACCAAAGCGTTCCAAAACCAAGGCGCGCTTTCCCATAGAACATAATGCAAAATGGATTAATCCGTTCCAGACTTTTAAAAACAACCCTAAAACAGCAATTTAACATGAATTTTGCTATCTAAGAAGGCCACTGATCCATACAATAAAAACAATAAACAATGTACTGCAGTCACACAATCAATCAATCAGTAGCTGAACTGGGTTCCACACAGTCACAAAAAAAATAAGAGCCACAAGAACAAAAAAGCAAAATAAATAACAAAAACGGACAGACCGCAGCGCAACACTCAAAACGGAAGTGTGGCACTCAAAACAGAGCACATTCGGCTTCCGAAAAAAGTTCGCAAACAAGAACACTTACTTCCGGGTTTGCAGTGTTTGGGTTCCAAGTTGCTTGAGTACCAAGGCGTTTGAGAACCAAGGTACCACTGTATAAGGATCCACACTCACCTCTGAACTTTGGAAACAGAGAGAATGGTTAAGGAACATTTAACAGGGAAGGGTCTTAGCTCAGTGGTAGAGCACCTGGTTTGTATGCTAAAGGTCCTAGTTTCAATCAATCCTAGGTTCATCTTCATGCGGGGCTGGGGAGTTGCTGCCAGCCAGTGTTGACAAAACTAAGCTAGATGGACCAGGGGATCCGACTTCCCAGGTTCCTAACGCTTGCTGCTCTCCGAAAACCAGATACCTGGATCACGTCCGCTGCAGATATTTTGCTTCTGTTTTCCTGGGGAGAGTGGATCGGCACGGACTGAAGTGAGGGTGTTGTTCTGTAGCCTGCTTGAGCAAGAAGGGTAACGGGTGAGAATCTAGTCCATCGGAGAGGAAATAATCTTAATCATTCTTGGGCTCTAACTCTAGAGACATGGGAGGGGCATTTTATTCAGCACAGAGGCCTAGGAAGAGGAAGCAACATGGCTAGCCAAGTGAAGACAAGCCTTTGCTTCGAATATTCCACTGGGAATTCTGTTTGCTTGCAATTCCTCAGCTCCCCTGAACATCAATGGGTGGGAATAAATTTGGTACACATATCTGGGACACCATTTTTTTACATTTCAAGGTCAAATGGCAGCTCAACCTCCCTGCCCCTCCCCCGCCTGCTTTCAAAGTGGGGGTGGGGGAAAGAGGAGAGAAAGCAGAATACAGTGGTACCTCAGGTTAAGTACTTAATTTGTTCCGGAGGTCCGTTCTTAACCTGAAAGTGTTCTTAACCTGAAGCACCACTTTAGCTAATGGGGCCTCCTGCTGCCGCCGCGCCGCCAGAGCCCGATTTCTGTTCTTATCCTGAAGCAAAGTTCTCAACCTGAGGTAATATTTCTGGGTTAGCGGAGTGTGTAACCTGAAGCGTATGTAGCCTGAGGTACCACTGTACTGTGCAAAACGCCTTCCACAAATTATATAAACATACACACAACAGCGGAACAGGAATAGGGGTAAGGGTCCAGAACGAAGACGTGGACCACCCACCCTTTTATTCTCCAGTGGGGAGAGAAAGATCTAACCTACATCTTTCCCCCTTGAAGACAGAAAGAGAGGTTGGCATGCGCGCTCAGAATACCAGTATTTTAAAAGCACATATCCTTTTGCACCTCTAGTACAGTCATACCTCTTGTTACGTTCGGTTCAGGTTACGTCTTTTCAGGTTGTGTCCCGCGGCGACCCAGAAGTACCGGAAAGGGTTACTTCTGGGTTTCGCTGCTCGTGCATGCGCAGACGCTCAAATTGACATCACGTGCATGCACAGAAGTGGCAAATCGTGACCTACGCAGACGCAGATTGCGTTCTGCTCATGTTGCGAACGAGGCTCCGGAACGGATCCCATTCGCAACCAGAGGTACCACTGTACATACACCTATCTCCCCTGCATTTCCAATACAGTGATACCTCAGGTAAAGTACTAAATTCGTTCCGGAGGTCCGTACTTAACCTGAAACTGTTCTCAACCTGAAGCACCACTTTAGCTAATGGGGGCCTCCTGCTGCTGCCGCCGCCCCACCGGAGCACGATTTCTGTTCTCATCCTGAAGCAAAGTTCTTAACCTGAAGCACTATTTCTGGGTTAGCAGAGTCTGTAACCTGAAGCGTCTGTAACCTGAAGCGTATGTAACCCGAGGTACCCCTGTATTTTGTCCCTTCAGAGCATGCGGAATTTAAGACGAGCAAAAGTCAGGGATCCAGCAGTTACCATTTCAAAGACGTAAAGGAGCAACACAGATCAAATGGGGAAATATATTATGTACAGTGGTACCTCGGGTTAAGTCCTTAATTCGTTCCGGAGGTCTGTTCTTAACCTGAAACTGTTCTTAACCTGAAGCACCACTTTAGTTAACGGGGCCTTCTGCTGCGCTGTGCCACCGGAGCACGATTTCTGTTCTCATCCTGAAGCAAAGTTCTTAACCCGAGGTAATATTTCTGGGTTAGTGGAGCCTGTAACCTGAAGCATATGTAACCTGAAGCTTATGTAACCCGAGGTACCACTGTATAGTGAGATCAACCTCTTCATCCATCAGTGTCCTTTCGTGTCATCTAATGCCCCAGAGATAGCCATTGTCACATACCTATGTCTCCATCTGCTTCCACGCAGAGAGTCTCTGGAGAAGGGAAAGAAGAAGGCTGTAATCGAAACTCGCTTCCTTGGGAGAAAGCCCCATTGAGCTCAGTAAGGACTTACTTGGGGGGGGGGGGAGACATGCATAGTCAAGGACGGAGGAGAATTAAACTCTCGCAATAGATGGGGTTGTAAATGATTGCTATAATTTACGAGACAAAACAACCCTTATGGTCTGCTGATCTAGGCGACTGAGATTGGATCTTTCTGTAAGAGGAGTCAAGAATGGAACCAAGGGCTTGGATCTGAATTCAGCAGCACAATCTCATGTGTGTTTATTCAGAAGTCAGTCTGCCTGGTTCACACACAATACTAAACCATGGCTATATGAACCATGGCTTAGCAGTATGTATGAACCCAGCCCTAACTATGGTTTGTTTACTGTCAACAAACCAGCTTGAAACAAAGGTTTGCTGTTAGTAAAGACAAAGCCAAGTTTGTAAGTTTGTAAAACTTGGCGTTATGTGTAAACCCAGCACTGTCCCTTAACCATGGTTTGATTCACCACACCGGCTCCTGACGCTCACCAAACCGCAAAGGAACGAGGCAAAAGCAGCTGGAGACAAACCTAACTTTGGAGAAACAAGCAATGGTTTGTTTGATAATCTTTGGGACAAGTTGTGGTTAAATTTGTGGCTCAGCATGGTGGGCAAACCATATCAACTCGTAACGCAATGCTCCCAGGAGATTTTCAGAAAATAACCCTCAAGCTGCCAAGCAAACCAGGTCTTTTGTGTGTTTTTTAACATTTGGAATATCAGAGATGAGGAGAGTTGTAGCCCAACAACATCTAAAGAGCACCATGCTGGCAGACTCAAAAAGCCACAAAAATCAACCCCACCCACACGGCTGCTGGTATCACACAAATAACACAAGTCCCATGAGGCAGTGCAGCAAGACTCCTGTTTACCTTTGAATTGCAGCAGCGCCTCCTGCAGAATGGCCCGTTTCCTGGAGAAGTTGCTGAGTCTCTGCTTTAGCTCTGCTACAGCGAGGTCTGCCTTCAACATGCCATCTTCCATGCTGAAGGGCGAGGAAGATGAGAGATGATCCCAAAACCCAACATCCATTTCTCTGCTTGTTACAAACCCAGCAGAGATGCAGAGGGACGGGGCCAATATTTACCTGCTCCTTGTTCTTCCAACACCCTAAAAGGAAAGATAAAAAGAGGTTTATGCGCACATGAATCAGGGAAGCATACCTACCAGAATGTGGCAGCTAAACTGGTGACTGGGAGTGGCTGCCGAAGCCATATAACACCAGTCCTGAAAGAACTACATTGGCTCCCAGTACGTTTCCGAGCACAATTCAAAGTGTTGGAGCTGACCTTTAAAGCCTTAAACGGCCTCGGTCCTGTATACCTGAAGGAGCGTCTCCACCCCCATCATCCAGCCCGGACACTGAGGTCCAGCGCCGAAGGCCTTCTGGCAGTTCCCTCACTGCGAGAAGCAAAGTTTCCAGGAACCAGGTATAGGGCCTTCTCAGTAGTGGCGCCCACCCTGTGGAACGCCCTCCCATCAGATGTCAAGGAAATAAACAACTATCTGACTTTTAGAAGACATCTGAAGGCAGCCTTGTTTAGGGAAATTTTTAATGTTTGATGTTTTATCACTTTATTATTATTAATAATAATAATATTATGTTGGGAGCTGCCCAGAGTGTCTGGGGTATAAAAATAAATTATTATTATTATTATTATTATTACTACTACTACTATGATTATTATTACTGCAAAGCCACAAATATGGACCGTTGCGAAAAATGGCAATCACTGGGCCATCTTTAAAAGTACAACAGCTCTACCAAAAGTAGGAATCAGCTTCTGAATTGAATGAGACACGCATGCTGCATTCAGATGTTATAAAACACAAATACAATTACAGTATTATTATTTAAATCACCAGCATGTTTCAACCAGGAAAAATCACCTGGTTGGTGCTTTAGCCCCAGGTTCCCCAGCCCTGTTGCAGAACTTACGGGCGACACTTGTCCGCGCTCCCTGTACGGTTCCTGCTGCAGAGGATCCTCACTGAGCGTTTGGGGGGCTCCCTGGGCGATGTCTCTCTTGAGTTCTTCCCAATGGTTCCTCAAATGCCTCTCCTGCTCCTCCAAAAACCCACGCAACTCCTTCCATTGCTGGGCAAGCTGCAGTCCTTCCACTTCTGCCTGCTTCTGCAGTGACAGGATCGAGCAAAGCAAATCGAGCGTGTGGCAAAGGAGAGTTCCTGGAAGAATTGCCAAGGCAGAATTCCCCAGCGTAGCTCTCAGGCCTTTCAACAGCTGCCTGGCAAGCAAGAATTCAGCAGGCGAGGCTCCTCCTAACACACAGTTAACCTGCAGGGAAACTCCCCAGGCTAAATTTCTACCTGCGACACGCAACAGCCAGCACAGAGATGGGGAACCGGGAGCTGTTCAGGTGGAGCAGGAAAGATCTACTGGATGCAGCCAGCATGGCCAATGGTCAGAGATGGTGTGGGAGCTGTGATGGACTGGCTGTATTCAGAGGAGTGGTGGGAGGCACCCGCTGGGGAACCCCCAGGGGTAGAAGACTAAGAGCCAGGGGAGTGGTGACAATGGCGGCGAAGAGGGAGCAAACCGGGAGGTGGTGGGGTCAGCAGCTGAAGAGGCAGCAGGAAGTCTGTGGCAGACAGCAGTTCAGAATCAGAACCTTGCAGTTCATTCAGGAAAGGTCTACTGGGAAGAGTTGCTGCTAGGCCCGCACTGTTTTGGTTTCTTTGAATAAAGGGTTGACTCCACTGACACTACTGTTCATTTATGGCTGGCCCACTCCCGGCTCCAGCTCCTAGCGATGAACACCCAGAGCCCCAGGCTCCCTGACTCTGAGTTAGAGCATCAGGGCAAAGAGAGGTCCAAACACCCTCTCCGAGCCACGGAGGTCACTGGGAGACCTTGAGCCAGTCTCCATCTCTTAGCCTAACCTACCTCACAGGGTTGTTGTGAGGGCGGCAAGAGATGGCGCGGAATTGCACACTTCCCTGAGTTCCTTGAAAGAACAGTGGTGTGTGTACAGTGGACGCTCAGGTTGCGAACGTGATTCCGTGCATGATGCACGTTCGCAACCTGCAGCGTCGCTTCTGCGAATGCGCGGGTTGCGATTCGGCGTTTCTGCACATGCACAAAGTGCAATTTAGTGCTTCTGCACATGTGCGACCGCCAAAACCCGGAACTAACCCATTCCAGTTTTGGTGGTCCCTAACCCGAAAAAACGCAACCTGAAGCGTCTGTAACCCAAGGTGTGACTGTATAGAATTCAACAAGGGTGGCCAAATGCAAAAGCGGTTGTGGCTTCCGCACCGTTAATTGCTGTACAGAAGAGGAAATTTGTCATGCAAGTGACGTTTTTGCCTCTGGCTACCCTACTTGCAAATCTCATTTAAAATACCTACCAACAGCTCCTCTCTCTGCTTCTCTTCAATGATGCTGGCTTCTCTCTCCAGCTTCAGACCAGACTGGTCCACCACCAGCTTCCCCTGAAAGACAGATGTGGTTATTTGTGTGAACAGCTACACAAAGTGCTGCCAACTCTCAACACCACGCCGTGTTCTCACATCTTTAGCAAATCTCTGCTGATTTCAAATGTTCAGGGTGCTGTTAGAAGTGGCGGAACAGGCTAGGCGGTTTTATTTCTCTGTTCACGTGGCAACCCTGGCTATAAGACGTTTCATAGATCATCTGCGGGAGCCTGATGAGCGGTCCCCATATCAATGAGAAATTGTTCCTTCAATGTAAAGGTAAAGGGATCCCTGGCAGTTAAGTCCAGTCGAGGACGACTCTGGGGTTGCAGCGCTCATCTCGCTTTACAGACCAAGGGAGCCGACGTTTGTCCGCAGACAGTTTTTCCGGGTCATGTGGCCAGCATGACTAAGCCGCTTCTGGCGAAACCAGAGCAGCACATGGAAACGCCATTTACCTTCCCGCTGGAGCGCTACCTATTTATCTACTTGAACTGCGTGCTTTCAAACTGCTAGGTTGGCAGGAGCTGGGACTGAACAACAGGAGCTCACCCTGTCGCAGGGCCTCGAACCGCCGACCTCCCAATCGGCAAGTCCAAGCGGCACAGTGGTTTAAACCACAGCGCCACCTGTGTCCCTTCCTTCAATATAGTAGGCCCAATTCTATGGAACTCCTTTCCAGCAGAAGCCAGGCAGGCACCTTCCCTGCAAAGTTTCAGGTGTCAAGTCAAAACAGTTTTATTTCACGAGGCCTTTGCACCATGAATTCTATTCTAATTCTCTGATGCTTTAAATTTTGCACATTGCATGTTTTGCTTATTTAATTACCGTATTTTTCGCTCTATAACACGCACCCGACCATAACACGCACATAGTTTTTAGAGGAGGAAAATCCGTAGGCATGCCACCCATAGGCATTCCCTCCATAACACGCACAGACATTTCCCCTTACTTTCTAGGAGGAAAAAAGTGAGTGTTATGGTGCAAAAAATACGGTATTTGTAAGCTGCTTTGACAGGCACATGAAAAGCAGGGCATGATTTTTAAATAAATTCCAGCAGTTTGTGGTGATCCTTGGACCTGTTTGCCACTGCTCAGGGGACCACCATTCTGGCTGCAACACTATAAACCAGAGATGAAGAAGCAGTAGTCCTCCAGACATTGTCGGACTCCAACTCCCATCAGCCCCAGCTAGCATAGCCAAGGGTCGGCGATGATGGAAGTTGGAGTCCAATAAGACCTGAAGAGTCACAGATCAGCTCCCTTGCTAGGCACACTTATCTGAAAGGAATCCCTATTGAAAGCAAAACAATTTACATCTGACCAGACATGTAAGGTTAGCATTAGCCAAGGCTTGTTTGGATCAGGCTGCAGCTTACAGCTCAGAGGCATATTAATAAGCAATAGGCAGGGGAAGCCCAGGATGTTGAAAAGAAGGAGTTCCCCATGGCAGGTAAAAACATCATTCACCCAAAGCTCCTCCAGGCATTTGCTTACGTATAGACTTTGATCACAGTGATTGATACCAGCAAGGCAAGGTTATTTGTTCCCTTAACCCAATAATGTCTTTGCATTTATTTATTTTTTAAAAAAAACACATTATGACTATATTGCTGCTGGCTTAAAATGTTGCCCAGTTTTTCAGTGAAAAATCAGAGCCAAAACAGAATTTTAAAAAGCCTGGCAGGATGAGGCCAAGAGCTTATCTCAGGCATAGGCAAACTTGACCCTCCAGATGTTTTGGGACTACAATTCCCATCATCCCTGACCACTGTTAGCTAGGGATGATGGGAGTTGTAGTCCCAAAACATCTGGAGGGCCGAGTTTGCCTATGCCTGGCTTATCTGGTCCGTTCTCCCCGCTTGAAATTCCCAGTATACTGCCTCTGACAGCGGGAGACAGAGCACAGCCATTGTTCTTTTGTTTTATGGCTCAGGACGCTTTATTGCCAAGTGACCCGGATATCTCCCCCCCCCCAAAGAAACAAATA
The DNA here is from genome assembly GCF_027172205.1 of Podarcis raffonei. Classification (NCBI taxonomy): domain Eukaryota; kingdom Metazoa; phylum Chordata; class Lepidosauria; order Squamata; family Lacertidae; genus Podarcis; species Podarcis raffonei. Next base: position 107,522,448 of record NC_070603.1, on the reverse strand, counting down.
CTCTTATAGACATCTAGATGCGTGCTTTTTCTGTTTCTTTTTAACGACAGCTGGAAACTTTTGAGATCCTGGCGACGCCTCCCAGCTTCAACACAGACACGTCCAAAGCATAGCTGTCAACTTTCCCCCCTTTTTAAAGGGGAATTCCCTTATTCCGAATAGGATTCCTCGCAAGAAAAGGGAAAAGTTGACAGCTAGGGTCCAAAGGCTGGAAGCAAGAGGCAGATCTCAACCCCACCCCCACCCCCCGCCCCGCAGGACCACCGAGGTTTCTTAAACCCCGCCACGCAGCTTCCACCCACCCCATCCCGGAGTATCTTTCCTGCTCACAGACATTCCCCCAAACACCCCCGCCGCCGTTCCCACGATCGAGGCCGAACCAGGCGCAATGCTGGACGACGATCCTCCGTCCACGGAAGCGGGGGGTCTCTCTCCCTCCAGAGGCGGCAGCGGGGGGCCGCGGCGGGGTCTCCGGAGGCGCTCCGCCAGGCTGCCCAAAAGCGGGCTGGGCTGCAGCAGGCGATGCAGCGGGAGCAGCTGCCGGCAGAGCGGGCAGCGCAGGCTACTCTCCAGCTGCCCCCAGCAGCGGCTCACGCAGGCCCGGCACAGGTTGTGGCCGCAGCCGGACACCATCACCGGGTCCCGGAAAAGGTCCAGGCACACGGGGCAAGAGAGCGCGCCCCGAAGGCCTCCCAGATCGGCCATGGCCGCAGTTTGGAAAGCACAAAAGGATCCCTGGGAAACAGGGTGGGATTTGGGGAGGTGGGCGGGGCCTTCTGTTAGCCCCGCCCTTTCGGGTGGAGGTGTTTAAGGGGGCGTGGCAGGTGGCGGCGCAGCAGAGTTTTCATTGTTTCCCCTAATTCCGGCCTCGGCTATCGCTTAGTACGCGTTGGAATTTGGGAAGAACGCGGCTGGATCAGGCCAATGGCCCAGCCAAGGCCAGTCAGTGCCGGATTTACGTATAAGCTAAACAAGCTATAGCTTAGGGCCCCGCTCTCTTGGGGGGCCCCAAAAAATTTAAATGGGAACAAAAAACTGGATGTACACTTCCAAAATATAAGATAACAAAACATAACAAAAAATCCTACAATTGCATTGTACAGGTTATAACACTTAATTTCATATTAATAAAGCTATTTATAATTATTAGTAGTTTGCATCCTATATTTACATTTATTATTTCATGTTATAGCAAGTTTCTAGAGACTGGTCATTGTAAATTGTGTTTCTAGAGGAACTTTTGTTACTGTGTTTGCGTTATTAAGTTTGTTATGAATAAAAAATCATTTTAAGTTAGAGCTTCATAATTATTTCACTATTAATATACTTCTTAATTGTATTTCAGTTCAACAATTACTTTGATAAAATGCATATTTTGTTATGTGCAAATGGCTTTAGATACCTATTAGGTCCATCAATTACCTTATAGCATATATTCAACACAAAAAACAGCAACAATTTGTTGTTGACAAAGGACAGCTGGGCGTATAAAGGGCCCCATTACCTTCAGGAGCTTAGGGCCTCACCAAACCTAAATCTGGCCCTGGCCAGCATCCTGATCTCACAGTGGCCAACCAGTGGGAAACCAGCGAGCGGCGCAGGAGCGCAAGGGTGTTCTTCCCTCCTGTGTTTTCCAGCAAGTGGGATTCAAAAGCATTACTGCCTCTCAGTGCCAGAGGCAGAGCGTAGCCTTCATGGCTAGTAGCCATGGATGCATTTCGCTCCATGAATCCCCTTTTAAAGCCATCCAAGTTGGGGGACCATTGCTGCCTCCTGGGCGCATGAGTTCCACAGTTTGAGAGGGAAAGGGATGCTTTGGCAGATCGTAACAACTCTCTAATGGTCTAAACCACTGAGCCTCTTGGGCTTGCCGATCAGAAGGTCGGCAGTTCGAATCTCCACAACGGGGTGAGCTCCCGTTCCTCGGTCCCTGCTCCTGCCAACCCAGCAGTTCAAAAGCACGTCAAAGTGCAAGTAGATAAATAGGTACCGCTCCAGCGGGAAGGTAAACGGCGTTTCCGTGCGCTGCTCTGGTTCGCCAGAAGCGGCTTAGTCATGCTGGCCACATGACCCGGAAGCTGTACACCGGCTCCCTCGGCCAATAAAGCGAGATGAGCGCCGCAACCCCCGAGTCGGCCACGACTGGACCTAATGATCAGGTGCCCCTTTACCTTTAACAATGCTTAACAAAACAAGTAGCAAACACGCAACCTCTGAATAAGGGTTGTGAGAGAAGCAGCAACAGCAGAGAGGGCTGTTGCTTCCCCGGGCCATTTGTAGAATAAAAACCGATTGGTCCTTAATTTAAAGGCACTATCAGACAATTCCTGTGAACTGGACAACGAAAGTGCCAAGAAAAATGTATACTGCCATCTATTGGCAAAGGTACTTATTTGCAATTCCTATTGCAATAAAATTGGAGCAAAACCGACAAAAGAATCTTGCGGTGCTTTAAAGATGAACAAAGTTTAAACTTCCATTGGCTATTTATTTATTTATTTACTGAGTTTATATCCCTCCTCCAAGGAGATCAAGCAGTGCACATGGTTCTCACCTCTCCATTCTATCTTCACAACAACCCTGTGGGGTAGGGTCAGAGACTGAGAAACTGGCTGGCCCAAGGTCATGGCTGAGCAGGGATTTGAACCTCCTCAGCCTCCCAGGTCCTAGAGTCCATTCTATCAGGTGCAATAGAGTAGAATTTCCTGATTACCGTAATTGTAACCCAGCAGTTTCACACTGGAGCTATTGTAACAACAACAAATATTTATATATATTTGCCCCTGACGGGACTCAAGGCAATTTACAGATTCATCTCATAATCGTGGGTGACTACAAAATATAGAGTAAGGGAGAAAGAGATTTGGGAGCCTGACTGACTCACTTCCACATGTGGAGAGAACTAATTTGCTGGAAATGTTTGGATATGGAGGTTTCTCACTCCTTGCAGGAGTTCAGCTCCTGAGGGCCAAGTTGTTGTTGTTTGGGGTGGTGGTTCTATTATTCCCCCATTAACTGCCCTGCTGGATATAAACTTGCCTCATTCAGTACTCCTTCTCATAATGGCTATGCATTGGCCTGTCTGAAGACCCCAGATCTTCAGGCTGTAGAGATTACTTAAATAACAAAAGAGAACTGTTGAAAGGCAAGACAAACTAAGCAGGAAAGGCTGGTGTCTTCCTCCTTATTGTTCTGTGCTCTTCATAAAATAATTCAGGGTCACCTCAAAAATCAGCCATTAGCGAGTTTTTAAAACTTCCCTTTTGCAACCTGAGGCTCTGGATTAATTTTGATACCGTCTTTAAGTATCAGGGGCCAGGGAGAAAGTGTAGAAACTTTAGGCTCCAGTTCTCCTGATTTGCCCAGGCTTTCTTTATCCTGTTGGCTTTGAGTCCTATTCGTGGTAGTAAATAAGCACCTTCATTTTGCCTCTGTCATGCATTCTGGGGATGTTTAAATATATATATATATACTGGTAACTTCAGGCAAGTTGCTAGAGGTTTTCCACCCCCTCCCTCAGGAAAGTAGAAAAAAATCTAATGCCATCTAGTCCACTACAGTGGTACCTCAGGTTAAGTACTTAATTCATTCCGGAGGTCCGTACTTAACCTGAAACTGTTCTTAACCTGAAGCACCACTTTTTAGCTAATGGGGCCTCCCGCTGCTGCCGCACCGCCGGAGCCCAATTTCTGTTCTCATCCTGAAGCAAAGTTCTTAACTTGAAGTACTATTTCTGGGTTAGCGGAGTCTGTAACCTGAAGCGTATGTAACCTGAAGTGTATGTAACCTGAGATACCATTGTATTCTGTTCCCTCCTCTGCCAGCTACCGAATTCAGGGAAGACCTTGCCAACCAGAGTTCCCTGGGAAGAGGGATTGATTGTTAAACCGCTCTGGGAATTGTAGGTTTGTGAAGAGCTCCAAAGAGCTCTCAGCACCCTTCACATGCTACAGTTCCCTGGGGAAAGTTATGACTCTTTAATGTGACATTGTACTGCTCTAAATGTAGAGTGCAGATGGGCCTTTAGTGGCAGAGTGTATGCTAGGGTTGCTAGGTTGGGATTTGGCCATTGGGAATCACTGAAAAAAGGCTGAACAACTTGGGCCAACAAAACTTTGCCTGGAAAAGCTCAACATTTGTGTCTGGATTTTTCATTTTCTGAAATATTGCAAAACTAGCACATGCTCTGCAGACAGAAGGTCCCAAATTTGATCCTAGGTCTCTCCAGGGGAAAGGATCAGGTAGCAAGCGATAAGAGAGGCCTCGGTGAGACTCTGGAGATCTGACCCAGTGATGGGGGAACCTGTATGGACCTCCAGGTGTTGCTGGACTACAGCTGCCAATAATCCCAGACAGCTGACCACAGCTAATGAGCGTTGGAGGCAATCAATATCTGGAGGGCCACCAGAATGTGACATCTGCCACATTCTCATGAGCAACCGTGGTGTAATGCATTTCTCTGAGAATGCTGCTCTAGACCAGGCACCCCCAACCATCAGCCCTCCAGATGTTTTGGACTACAATTCCCATCATCCCTGACCACTGGTCCTGTTAGCTAGGGATCATGGGAGTTGTAGGCCAAAATATCTGGAGGGCCTCAGGTTGGGTATGCCTGCTCTAGACCCACAGCAGAGGGTGGGGTGGGGCTTGCTATTTCACTCTATTTTTTAATTATCTCCTTTGACATTCCTCTCTCTCATTCTGAAAGCTCAGTTAAGAACAAAGGGTTTGAAAGGCTGCAAGTTCCTCATCTCTTGAGTCCATAATACTGGGCTAAATGGACAAACCATCTAACCTAGCATAAAGCTTATGTGTAGTTCATCACTTTTACCATATTTTGTATGTGTTTATATCAATACATTTTTTTACATTAAAAAAAGCAGTTTTTGACACTTAGAAGGATTTGCATTAAAAAAATTTGACTGCTTTGTAAAATTTTATTTTTTAAAAAAATCTAACCTTAAAAGCAGCTTGTGTGTGGCAGTGGCTACACATGCATGATTGTGTTTATACTACTGCTCTGCCTCTTGAGTGGCTGGGGAAGTCCAGCCAGATGGGTGGGGTATAAATAATAAATTATAATAATTATAATATTATTATTAAGAACGTTGGATCATGTTCCATTCAGCCTCCTTTTCACTGATGGCTCCCATGACGTGGCCTTTTCAGCAACCAGGTAAAAATACTTGCTTTATGCTCCCAGGCTTATAAACAAACATTTTAGGATGTCTTTGATCTTTTATGCCACTGCTATCCACAGCAGTTTTTTATTCTGCTTTAGGTATTACAGTCGTACCTTGGAAGTTGAACAGAATCTGTTCTGGAAGTCCATTCAACTTCCAAAACGTTTAACTTCCAAGGCGTGGCTTCCAATTGGCTGCAGGAGCTTCCTGCAGCCAGTTTGGTAGCCACGGAAGCCCCGCTGGACGTTCGGCTTCCAAAGAACATTCGCAAACCGGAACACTCACTTGTGGGTTTGCGGCATTCAGGAGCCAAAACATTTGACTGCTAAGGCATTTGTCAACCAAGGTACGACTGTATATTTTCCTTGTCACAGTTATAACATTGTACAGTCAGCTAGAAAACCTCACTGGTTGAGTGGTAAAAAAAATGTAGGAAATAAATAAGTAAAAACAGACCTGTGAGGGGTATGGCCTGGGGAGAATTCTGAGGGCCAGATAGGGGGACGCAGAGGGCCGCATTCAGCCTTGGAATCAGAGGCACTGTATACCTCTTACTATCAAGGACAGATGAGATATGACTCTTGATAATGGCCAGAATATGAACTTGCTGAGGTGGCTGAACTGCTTGCTCTCAAGACAGAATGTCAACAAAGAAAGGGCAGGTGTCTGGTTCAATCCAGGAAAAATTCCTGCCCCAAAGTCTATACTAAGCCAGACAGGTTAATGGTCTGACTTAGCACAAAGTAGCTCCCTAAGTTTCCATGGACCAACAGTATAAACCTGTGATGTATTTTTGTGTGACAGAGGCAAAGACACTGATCTGTATGGAACAGGTTTTTATTCAGGCGGAAATTGCGTTTTCCTACATTAAGGGAGAGCCCATCAGGACTGAATTTCTTGTCCGAAGGGCAGAAGGTGTATGGTCTCACCAAGCTTTGCTCTGTGGCAGATAATGGACTACAACTCCCCATCAGCCCCAGCCAGCATAGCCAATGGTCAGTGGTGATGGAAGTTGTAGTCTACCAAACATCTGGAGGACCAAAGGTCCCCCTCTATCCTTGCTCTAAGGCAGGACGTATGAGGTAGGAGAACAAAAGCGGACAGGATAAATCCCCAACTTGGGGGCTGGGTGAGGGGGTTGTTTTTTTCAGATATCCTCTTCCCACTGTGTGCACTTTCCATGGATAGGCACAAAGGGGTGGCTGCTGCAGAAGCGGCGGGGGTTCTTATCAGGAAAACGACATTTAAAAATGTGGACCAAAAGATTTTCAAGAAGTAACAACCAGACAACAGCTGGGTCAGGCAAGTTGTGTCACATACAAGACAAAGGAGGACGTAGGCTGGATTAAAAAAACAGTCTTACTTTATGGAGGAGCAAAAAAATGTCTTTCAGATCAGAATAGTGGTCACAGTGCAGATGGGAGTGGGGGCGGCATTTCTCAGTCCAGAATCCATTCTCAACAGCTGCGTGACGTGAGAGACAAGGTCAGGCCAAAAAAGCCCATCAATGGCAGAGCAGGGATCTATATACCCCTTTCCAGCAGACCTGCCAAAGCAAGCTTGATATTTTGGACGCATCGGAAGGGATGAAAGCACACATGGGAAAGCCACTGGAGATAAAGTCGTTCTTTCCTCCCTCCCTGCCTGCCTGCCAAGGCTCAGGAAGGCAAATATCCCTCCTAATCATCTTGCCAAGGGGCCTGGCCCATATTGGCTTACACTGTCCTTTCACCATATAGAGGTTTGCGGGGCTCAAACCGCCCCCGCCCCCCGCCCCAGGTTCCTGGTGCAACTGGGAGAGATGCAAGAAGGGACAAGCTAGCATAGTTCAGAGTCAGGGTGTGGCTGTCGCAAGAGTTTGCTTGGGAGCCTGATCAAAACAGCAGCCGAAGTTACAGCACGCAAGTGTGCCGATAGCAGTCTCAGCTTAGGTTGGTCTGTTGCGCCAAGCAGGTGCCCTCGGAGCTGACCTCTCCAGGAGAAGGGAGAGGCTGCCCCTCAACCAAACAGCCCAGTTACACAGCTCCCGACTGGTGCTTGTACTTCCTGTGCAAATTGAGCAAGTTCTTGCGCAGGAACATCTGCCCGCAGTCAGCGCAAGTGTACGTCTCCTTCCCGCTGTGCATCTGCCAGTGCACGGCGAGGCTGTGGCTGAACCAGAAGCTCTGCCCACACAGCACGCAAAGGTGGGGACTCTCCCGGCTGTGGGTTCTCCTGTGCTTGTTGAGGTTGGTGCTCGCGCTGCAGCGAAAGTCGCACTCGGGGCATTTGAATGGCTTCTCCCCCGTGTGGATTCGTGTGTGGATGGTCCGGGCATGTGCAGAAGGGAAGCCTTTCCCGCAGTGAGTGCACAGAAAGGGCCTCCTCTTGTGTGCGTTCTCATGTCTCACAAGCTGGTCTTGGTTCTCGAAGAACTGGTGACAATAGCTGCACTCATACCTCGGCTCTGTTTCCTCTGATTTCCACTCCCTGGGAACACCCTTGTCCCAAGAAGCTGGGCTTTGGGGTTCTGCTGCCATCGGACTCTGTGGCTCATCACTGCCTCTCTCCTTCTTGTAGATCTGCAGAGATGTGTTACCTGCTTCTCCCGACAGTGTCAGCTGCACTTTGGGCTGCTGATGGGCATTCTGGAGTTCATCTGCAGCTTGGGTTCTTTCGCAACTCTGCAAAGGGCTTCTTTCAGGCAAGGGTGACAACTCCGGCAGGTCTTCTTGCCCAACGATATCAAGGGGATCGCAGTTTCCTGCCATGCTACTCCCAGAGTCTGAGTTGCCTTTGGGGGAAACAGCTGTGTGTTGGTTCCTTTGAGGGCCGCTGCAAGTTTCTACCTCCTTGCAGACCCCTGGGGAGCTGGGGTTCCATCTTGGCCACATCTCCATCTTCTGAAGAGACGCATTCTGGAGTTCATCTGCAGCTTGGGCTCTTTCGCAACTCTGCAAAGGGCTTCTTCCAGGCAAGGGTGACAACTCCTGCAGGTCTTCTTGCCCACCGATGACAACAACATCATATTCTCCTGACGTGCAACTGCCAGAGTCTGAGTTGCCTTTGGGGGAAGCAGCTGTGTGTTGGTTCCTTTGAGGGCTGCTGCAAGTTTCTACCTCCTTGCAGACCCCTGGGGAGCTGGGGTTCCATCTTGGCCACATCTCCATCTTCTGAAGAGACGCATTCTGGAGTTCATCTGCAGGTTGAGCTCTTTCACAACTCTGCAAAGGGCTTCTTCCAGGCAAGGGTGACAACTCCTGCAGGTCTTCTTGCCCACCGATGACAACAACATCATATTCTCCTGATGTGCAACTCCCAGAGTCTGAGTTGCCTTTGGGGGAAGCAGCTGTGTGTTGGTTCCTTTGAGGGCCGCTGCAAGTTTCTACCTCCTTGCAGACCCCTGTGGACCTGGGGTTCCATCTTGGCCACATGTCCATGTTCTGAAGAGACGCATTCTGGAGTTCATCTGCAGCTTGGGCTCTTTCGCAACTCTGCAAAGGGCTTCTTTCAGGCAAGGGTGACAACTCCTGCAGGTCTTCTTGCCCACCGATGACAACAACATCATATTCTCCTGACGTGCAACTCCCGGTTTCTGAGTTGCCTTCGGATTCCCTTTCCAGCCCTTCCCTTGGCCCGTTCTTCAATGCAGCAGCAGTCAACATCTCCAGTGCAGCACTTCTGATAGTCTCTGGTTCGGATTTTGTGGAGAACGTTGTCTGGGATGGCAGGCACAAGCTCAGTTCTCCTGGTTCACAGCCCTTTGGGGAACTTCTGAGCAAACTGGAGGAAGCAGCTGTGTGTTGGTTCCTTTGAGGGCTGCTGCAAGTTTCCAGCTCCTTGCAGGCCTCTGGGGAGCTGGGGTTCCATCTTGGCCACATCTCCATGTTCTGAAGAGACGCATTCTGGAGTTCATCTGCAGCTTGGGCTCTTTCGCAGCTCTGCAAAGGGCTTCTTTCAGGCAAGGGTGACAACTCCTGCAGGTCTTCTTGCCCAACGATATCAAGGGCATCGTAGTTTACTGCCATGCTACTCCCAGAGTCTGAGTTGCTGTTGGGGGAAGCAGCTGTGTGTTGGTACCTTTGAGGGCCACAGCAAGTTTCTATCTCCTTGCAGTCCCCTGGGGAGCTGGGCTCCCATCTTGGCATCTCCTCCATGTTCTGAAGAGACACACTCTGGAGTTCATCTGCAGGTTGGGCTCTTTCACATGTCTGCAAAGGGCTTCTTTCAGGCAAGGGTGACAACTCCTGCAGGTCTTCTTGCCCACCGATGACAACAACATCATGTTCTCCTGACGTGCAACTCCCAGAGTCTGAGTTGCTGTTGGGGGAAGCAGCTGTGTGTTGGTACCTTTGAGGGCCGCTGCAAGTTTCTACCTCCTTGCAGTCCCCTGGGGAGCTGGGGTTCCATCCTAGCATCTCCTCCATGTTCTGAAGAGACGCATTCTGGAGTTCATCTGCAGCTTGGGCTCTTTCGCAGCTCTGCAAAGGGCTTCTTTCAGGCAAGGGTGACAACTCCTGCAGGTCTTCTTGCCCACCGATGGAAACAACATCATATTCTCCTGATGTGCAACTCCCGGTTTCCGAGTTGCCTTCGGATTCCCTTTCCAACACTTCTTTTGGCCCCTTCTTCAATGCAGCAGTGGTCAACATCTCTAGTGCAGCACTTCTGATAGTCTCTGGTTCGGATTTTGTGGAGAACGTTGTCTGGGATGGCAAGCAGAAGCTGTGTTCTGCTGGTTCGCAGTCCTTTGGGTAACCTCTGAGCAAACTGGAGGATGTAGCTGTGTGTTGGTACCTTTGAGGCCCGCTGCAAGCTTCTACCTTTTTGCAGGCCCCTGGGGAGCTGGGGTTCCATCTTGGCATCTCCTCCATGTTCTGAAGAGACGCATTCTGGAGTTCATCTGCAGCTTGGGCTCTTTCACAGCTCTGCAAAGGGCTTCTTTCAGGCAAGGGTGACAACTCCTGCAGGTCTTCTTCCCCACCGATGACAACAACATCATATTCTCCTGACGTGCAACTCCCAGTTTCCGAGTTGCCTTTGGGGGAAGCAGCTGTGTGTTGGTTCCTTTGAGGGCCGCTGCAAGTTTCTACCTCCTTGCAGGCCTCTGGGGAGCTGGGTTCCCATCTTGTCATCTCCTCCATGTTCTGAAGAGACGCATTCTGGAGTTCATCTGCAGCTTGGGCTCTTTCACAGCTCTGCAAAGGGCTTCTTCCAGGCAAGGGTGACAACTCCTGCAGGTCTTCTTCCCCACCGATGACAACAACATCATATTCTCCTGACGTGCAACTCCCAGTTTCCGAGTTGCCTTTGGGGGAAGCAGCTGTGTGTTGGTTCCTTTGAGGGCCGCTGCAAGTTTCTACCTCCTTGCAGACCCCTGGGGAGCTGGGTTCCCATCTTGTCATCTCCTCCATGTTCTGAAGAGACGCATTCTGGAGTTCATCTGCAGCTTGGGCTCTTTCACAGCTCTGCAAAGGGCTTCTTCCAGGCAAGGGTGACAACTCCTGCAGGTCTTCTGGCCCAACGATATCAAGGGCATCGTAGTTTACTGCCATGCTACTCCCAGAGTCTGAGTTGCTGTTGGGGGAAGCAGGGCTTCTTTCTGGCAAGGGTGACAACTCCTGCAGGTCTTCTTGCCCACCGATGACAACAACATCATATTCTCCTGACGTGCAACTGCCAGAGTCTGAGTTGCCTTTGGGGGAAGCAGCTGTGTGTTGGTTCCTTTGAGGGCTGCTGCAAGTTTCTACCTCCTTACAGGCCTCTGGGGAGCTGGGTTCCCATCTTGGCATCTCCTCCATGTTCTGAAGAGACGCATTCTGGAGTTCATCTGCAGCTTGGGCTCTTTCGCAACTCTGCAAAGGGCTTCTTCCAGGCAAGGGTGACAACTCCTGCAGGTCTTCTTGCCCACCGATGACAACAACATCATATTCTCCTGATGTGCAACTCCCAGAGTCTGAGTTGCCTTTGGGGGAAGCAGCTGTGTGTTGGTTCCTTTGAGGGCCGCTGCAAGTTTTTACCTTCTTGCAGGCCTGCAGGAGGCTGGGTTTCCTTCTTGGCCCTTCCTGCTGACAGAAGCAGGATCTGGCCTGCTTACCAACTAGCTGCATCTTTTGCTCAGATCTCCTCCTTAACATCATGGCCTGTGATCTCAACTGCCACTTGACACAGGCTTTTTTCTGCTTGTTACTCTGGAGACGGGCCCTTTTGGAACAGTGTCTTTGATGAACCTGCTGACTTTTGCTGTGGTTGTCTTGCTTGTGACGCACAATAACACAGTCTTTTCCTGATAGCTTTCTCTTAGATTCCACTGGCTGGCTGACAGAGACGTTCTCTTCTCTGCAGTTCTGTAAGGAGTTTTGTTGGGATTGTTTGGATAATTCCACTTGCACCTGAACATGGGTTCCTCCCTGCTCAGAAACGTCTAGAATCTCCACCTCAGATGCTTCTGCCAAGGCCGCCAGACACCGTGTGTTTTCTTCCTCAGTGTCCTGTAAAATGTTTCTTTCTACTGTGCTCGATGCTGTCGGTGGCTCTGTGTTTACGGGTAGCTCTTCCAGATTCTTCTCCTCAGGGTGGACGCCATTTGCAGAATTCAAAATGGCACCTTTCCCCTCAGCCCTGAGGAGCTTTTCATGGCATTTCTTGTTCAGCTGGGTTTTCTCATGTCTCTTCAGATGCCACATCTCAACGAACCCTTTCCCACACACACATTTGAAGGGCTTTTCTGCCAAGTGGGTCTTTTGATGCCTGGTGAGGTGATATTTGTAATCAAAGCGTTTCCCACATTTAAAGCATCGCCATAGTGCTTTCCTTCTGTGAGGATTCCCACGCTTCAGGGAGCGGGGATTGTCTGTGGTCACTTTTTGGTCAGCGTCTGAGCGTTTGGAGAGCTTTTTCCTCACATGGCCTCTCTGGTGGGAAGCAAGGTAGTTCTTCTGATAGAAGCTTTTCCCACACTCCAAACATTGGTAAGGCTTCTTTTTTCTCCTGTGGATTCTCTCGTGATCGACAAGCAAACTTTTTGTTCTTGTGTGCTCCCCGCAGTACTGGCATTTGTAGACTTTGCCCTCCGTGTAGGTTTTTAGGTGCTTGGAAAGGCTTAAGCTACGAGCCACGCTGCGAGTGACAACGCCGTCCCTCAGGTCTGTATGGGGCTGCAGTTCTGTGTGGATTCTTTCAGGTACAGAGCGGCTACTCTTCAACCTGGGCCTTCCGACAGGTTTTTGTTTGTTGTGGGTTGCCTTGTGTTGGAGAAGGTTGTCCTTTCGAGAGAAACGTTTCACACAATAGGGGCATTTATAGGATCTCCCTCTTCTGTGGAGTTTCTCGTGGTTAGTGAGTGGACCACTTCCACTCAGGCATTTGCCACAATACTGGCATTTATAGACCCGTTCCCCACCTGGAGTTCTTGGGTGCTGGGAAAGGTTAAAAACATTTGTGACTTTCCCCCCGTCCGTCGGGACTGCAGGGAGACTTTCCGCCGTGTAGATGATTCTGGAAGCAGAGGGGGTATAGTTGGCGTTCATTCTCACAGGGCGCTCACAGGCTGCCTTTCTCCAGTGGGTCGCTTCATGCTGGAGAAAACTGTACTTATGAAGGAAGCTTTTCTGACACTGGGGACATTTGTAGGGCATCTTTTCCCTGTGGATTCTCTCGTGATCAACGAGCAAACTTTTGGTCCGCATACATCTCCCACAAAACTGGCACTTGTAGAGATTTGCGGAGGTCCCCTGCTGTCTATCAGTGCCAAGGCCCGATAAGAAAGTTCCCTCAGAGGCTGCAGGACGTTTCTTCTCAGGAGCATCAGGGAAAATGGCCGCCCTCTCTTCTCTCTCTCCCTTGGGAAGGCTGCCCTCCTTCTCCCTCAGGTGGATTTTCTGGTGTCTGTCAAGGTGCTCCTTTCGGGTGAAGGCTTTCTCACATTCAGGGCATCGATAGGGCCGCTCTGCCGTATGGCTATTCAGGTGCGCTGTCAGGGTGCGCTTCCGCTGGAAGCACTTCCCACACTCGGAGCATTTAAAAGGCCTTTCTCGCAGGTAGGCCTTGGGGTGCTTCCTTGGGCTGGGGTGTTTATAACCCCTTTCTTCCGCGTGGCCTCTCTGGTGACTAGCAAAGGCCTTTTTGGCTGTGAACCTTTCCCCACAGGAAGAACATTTATAGGGGCACTCGCCAGAATGAGTTTTCTGGTGACTGAGGAGGGATGCTTTTGTTTTGAAGGCCTGGCCGCAGTCCGGGCAGGTCCTCTGAGGCTCCCTTCTGGAAGCCTTCTTTTTGGCTGTGTATGGAGCAACATTGCCGACTTCTGTCGCGCTACACTTTATCTTCCCCAGCTGGGCTCGTGGGGGCTTCTTCAGCTGAGGCCTATTCTTGGAGGCTTCCGTTTGCTTCACGCCCTGGTATCCATTCCCCTTGAAGATGTCCAGTATGCTTCTACGAAGGATCGTCAGCTTGCGACCTCCCCGTGGCCGTTTCTGTTCTTCAGCTTCACTTTCCTGCTCATCCTCTGCAGGAAACAGAAGGGAGAAGGATATACAAAAATGGGATCGTTATGAGAGCAGAGAAAAAGCCATCCAGGCCAACAGCTGCCGCCACATCTCATGGCAGTCAATTTCACAAATTATGCACTGCGTGAAATAATTTTGTGCGTCTCGATGACAACCAATTCCGTTGGGGGTCCCACGGATAAACACACTATGTTCTAGTAAGGGGAGCGGGGAGAAAACACTCGCTATTCACTTCCTTTACCACAGGCAGGCAGCCTGAAAAATCTCTAAAACTGCTCCTTTACTCCATCCAGTCAAGACTTCTTTCCTCCCTCCATTTCTGACTTATTTTTCCTAGCCTTTAAAATGCTTCTTCCCTTCTTTCTATGTAATTTTCAGAAAAGGCAATATTTTATTTGGTAAAAATATTTTTTAATTTTGCTTTCTTCCTTGGGGAGGAGAAGAAGTTTTTATCCAGCAGATGTCTGAGAACAAACGGGTATGTTGCGAAACATATGGCAGTGTGGCATCATGGTTAGAGTGTTGGGCTATGACCTGGGAGAGCAGGGTTCGAATCCCCAGTCAGCCAGGAAACTCGCTGGATGAGCTTGGGCCAGTCACCCTCTCTTAGCCTAACCCATCCTCACAGGGTTATTGCGAGGATAAAACGGGGAAGGGAACCATGCACACCAAGCTTGAGCTCCTTGGAAGATAAAAGTGGTATATAAATGCAATTAATTAATGAATATGTGCATGTTTGTACAGAAAGGAATTACCGTATTTTTTGCTCTATAAGACTCACTTTTCCCCTCCTAAAAAGTAAGGGGAAATGTGTGTGCGTCTTATGGAGTGAATGCAGGCTGCGCAGCTATCCCAGAAGCCAGAACAGCAAGAGGGATTGCTGCTTTGACTGCGCAGCGATCCCTCTTAATGTTCTGGCTTCTGAGATTCAATTTTTTTCTCTTGTTTTCCTCCTCCAAAAACTTGTGGTCTGGTGTGTCTTATAGAGCGAAAAATACAGTACTTTCACTTGCTATCCAAAACAGTACCCTGCCAGATCCAGTGGGTTGTATTCAATGTAATATTAAGACAGGGCACAAGGATTTCAGCTAGCAGAATGGTACTTCCCCTCCCCGCATGTCCCCTATGTCTGTTCTAGGGGTATCGGGCCCCCGCCCCAACACTCCAGAATAGATTTGGGGAGGAGCACATGCAGGGCAAGGAAAGGGAGGAAGCCCCACTGTGCCAGCAGTAATGTTTATGTTAACAGAATGAGCAAGTGGGATACTTGAAAAACAAACAAGGACACAGGAACATAGACTAAGAATTACCATAATCTATCTGGAAAAAGTTTATAAAAATTATGCATTGTGGGAGAAAGTGGATAGGACAAAGTCCTGCCCCCTCCCACCCAGGGCCGAATATAGGTTTGATGCGGCCCTAAGCAACTGAAGGTAATGAGGCCCTTTATATGTCCAGCTGTCAACAACAAATTGTCACTGTTTTTTGTGTTGAATATATGCTATAGGGTCATTTATGGACCTAATAGGTATCTAAAACCATTTGTACATGTTGCCATGCAACCAGTCCATGCAGAATGTAGGCACCCTATATATAAAGGTAAAGGTACCCCTGCCCGTACAGGCCAGTCTTGACAGACTCTAGGGTTGTGCGCCCATCTCACTCTATAGGCCGGGGGCCAGCGCTGTCCGAAGACACTTCCGGGTCACGTGGCCAGCGTGACAAGCTGCATCTGGCGAGCCAGCGCAGCACACGGAACGCCATTTACCTTCCCGCTAGTAAGCGGTCCCTATTTATCTACTTGCACCCGGGGGTGCTTTCGAACTGCTAGGTTGGCAAGCGCTGGGACTGAGCAGCGGGAGTGCACCCCGCCGCGGGGATTCGAACCGCCAACCTTTCGATCGGCAAGCCCTAGGCGCTGAGGCTTTTACCCACAGCGCCACCCGTGTCCCTACCCTATATATAGAAATGAGCAAACCAGTGATATTTTAGGGAGCAGGCTAGCAGGCGGGACCCATTACTTATATCATAGGAGCCTACACAACACAAAACACTGTTGCTGTATGTAGGTTTTCTTTTATTTGTTTTTTATCTTATATTTTGGAAATGTATATCCAGTTGTTTTTCCCTTTAATTTTTTTTTGGGGGGCCCAAGAGACTGGGGCCCTAAGCTATAGCTTGTTTAGTTTATACGTAAATCCGGCACTGGATGCAAGAGATGTGCCTCTTTAGGACTCGCCATATTTTCATGGTTGTACATTGCTTTAAACTGTTTCCATCAACATGGTGCTTAAATGATTGTAACATGCCCCGGGAACCTTCGAGTGAAGGCTGGATAATAAGTTGAAATAATAAAATCCATCCATGCCCCCTTAGGAAGAAATGGTGGGATTTGGAGCACGGCCAAATGGTGGTGGCCTCTCCTTCCTTGGAGGTTTTTAAACAGACGTCGGGTGGCCGTCTGCCATGGATGCTTTAGCTGAGATTCCTGCATTGCAGGGGTCAGACTGGATGACCCTCGGGGTCCCCTTCCAAATTGACAGTTCTGGGGTTCTATGGTGTTCCGTAGGAGCTGTCTAAACAAAGGGCTTCCCTACACCAGGGGTCAGCAACCTTTTTCAGCCGTGGGCCAGTCCACCGTCCCTCAGACCATCTGGTGGGCCGGACTATATTGGGGGGTGGTGAATGAATTCCTATGCCCCACAAATAACCCAGAGATGCCTTTTAAATAAAAGGACACATTCTGCTCATGTAAAAACACCAGGCAGGCCCCACAAATAACCCAGAGATGCATTTTAAATAAAAGCACACATTCCACTCATGTAAAAACACCAGGCAGGCCCCACAAATAACCCAGAGATGCATTTTAAATAAAAGGACACATTCTACTCATGTAAAAACACGCTGATTCCCGGACCGTCCGCGGGCCGAAATTAGAAGGTGATTGGGCCGCATCCGGCCCCCGGGCCTTAGGTTGCCTACCCCTGCTCTAGACAATCCTGACCTGAGCTTTCTGATGTACTGGTGTATTTCACCGGGCTTCTGTACAGATCCCACCACATCCCTGCCTTCGGCCATCGCTTCAGCGTCGGTTTCACCGGGCCTTCCTCTGCACTCTCCTCAGAGCTCTGGAGATCTGGGACCCAAGCGTCTTCCCCTCGATCCAGACGGCTGAGCAGTTCGGAGCCTTGGGCAGGGAACGTGCCTAAGGTGGGCACAAAGAGGAAGACAGAGTTGAGCAGAGTACAAGAGAGAGAGAGAGAGAGAGAGAGAGCAGGGGGACCTTGGATGAAGGGCAAATAAAATACGAAGTCTGACAGCAGCTCTATGGACCTGACTGCAGCCACTTCCTGAGGGACCTCCATCTCCCCTCCACCTGCTGCACCTGTGGCCTATACTGGCTCTCCAGACCAGGACCTGCTTACAGTTGTGAAAGCAGGGCAGGGACCAGGACCCTGGGCAGGCAAACAGCACTGGAAACACCTGAAGCCCCAGCTAGGTGTGCATCAGCTGCTGGGGAAGCTCTTTAAAGCCTGCAAACCCTGGCGGCAGGAACATCCCTTTTATGGTGGAACAAGGGTGTTTAATAATACAACAAAACAACAACACCATAAACTGGCTTATAAGTATAAAACCAAATTTACTAGAATAAGAGCTAGAATAAAGATAGACTTATAACCATTCAAACAACAAACATACTAAGGTGCCATGTGCAAAACAAAGCCTGGAGATACTGTAAACATGGAGTGGATAAATGTACAACTCTATCTTAACAAGGGATGCGGATAGTGCTGTGGGTTAAACCACAGAGCCTAGGGCTTGCCGATCAGAAGGTAGGTGGTTCAAATCCCTGTGACAAGGTGAGCTCCCGCTGCTCTGTCCCTGCTCCTGCCAACCTTGCAGTTTGAAAGTACGTCAAAGTGCAAGTAGATCAATAGGTACTGCTCCGGCGGGAAGGTAAACGGCGTTTCTGTGTGCTGCTCTGGTTTGCCAGAAGCAGCTTAGTCATGCTGGCCACGTGACCCGGAAGCTGTATGCCGGCTCCCTCGGCCAGTAAAGCGAGATGAGCGCCGCAACCCCAGTCGGCCACGACTGGACCTAATGGTCAGGGGTCCCTTTACCTTTTTATCTTAAGTTACACGTGCAGTAAACGTTATACAGACTGGATAAGTGAACTGTTCAACAAGTAGCGTAACTCCAATCACAGGACGGCAACCCCGTGCCGCCACAACGGCAAGGGTAGCACACTGGAGAATATGAAAAAAAAATCAAAGCTGTTTTTCAAAGATTGAACTGGATGAGATGTTCTTCAATGGGTCTTGAGTTGGAAACACAAAGCCGTATGCATGTTGTATTATTATTATTATTGCCACCACATTTGATACTTTGTGTATATACGGAACAAGGGTGTTGGCCAGGTACCTATGGTTTTAATGGGAGTGGGGTTTTCGCTTGGGTGAGTGTTGTTTATTTGGGGCAGGGCTGTTTCAAATTGGATTTCAGGTCTTTCCCAACCCCAACGCTGGATACATTGGGGCAATGCCAGCTCCAGATTTTGGCAGTCTCTTGGGCAAGACTCCCTCCATGGGCTAGGGGACTCTTGTCGATGTTGACATTTCCATTCCACCTTAAGGAGCAGACGTGTGGAAGATGTCTGTTTACATTCCAGCACAGCTTGCTGGGAACTTCCGTTGTGTATAGCTTTTGCTTTTTCCTGTTCTCTCTGAGATGACAAGAGAGAGAGAGAGACATGTTTCTTTGTCCTGATTTATGATTAATAAATCTGTAGTTGTAGTATGCTTCCACAAGCCTCACACCTATTCTGTGTGCGCAGTTTGATCTGCTGATAGTGTGCCCTGGCTCAGAAGCCCGGGTCGCTGATTTACGTTGGAGCTGAGGCAATGGTCTTTGAAATGGGACAGCTGGAAGAAGACAGCCCAGCCAGGGCTAGCCAGCTGGCCTCCCGTCGCTCTGCATGCCGACACTGGGGTGGGGCCCCTCAGCAGCTGCCAACCTGTGATGCCAGCCCTGTGCCAGCAGGAACTCATTCTGGGATCTTTCACTTGCCAGCAACAAACTCTGCGGCTGAGCGACTGCAGGTTTTGCCTACAGGCGAGAGGAAAAATGCTCAACAACCTCATGAAACTCCTGAACAATTTGAGAGACGAGCCGGTGACTCGTGCCGACATTGTTTAATCTGGAGTGGACTGATTTTGTGACTTATATATTTGTTAAAGAATCCTTACCGAGGGAGGCCATAGAGCTACAGCTCTCCTGCATGGCGTTCCTGCACAAGGCTCTCTGGCGACGGCCTGCAAGCAGACACGGCCCTTCGCTGGAATGTACGGTCACCTCTACCAAGGCTTCAGGTACCTGGAACAGCAGGAATGAAAAAAAAGAAAGAGCCTCACTCAGAGTCTGCAGTGATAGCTCATGAGAGACAGTGTTGTGTAGTGGTTAGGGCAAGGTTCGGGGTGGGTGGGGAAATGGGTTCAAACCCTCATGTGGCCATGAAGCTCTTGGGCAATTGTGGTAGCAAAGGTATCGGTGGATCTTAAACTTATACAACAGAAAATAATATTTAGACTCCATTACATTTACATAGAAAAGGACAGTCAAATGCAACTCTTTGTTGGAGATGTGATAAGGATAATGCCTCTTTGAAACAGATGTTCTTACAGTGTCCTGCTCTCACTAAGTTTTGGGAGAAAGTGTTGAACTGTATAAATTTGACAGTACAGAAAATTTATAAAAAAATTCAGAGGAAAGTATTATTTTGAATTATATACCTATTATATGGAAGTAGACAACTGAACAATGAAAATGGATTCTGTGCGCCCTAACTACAACCCAAAGACTGGCAATTGATAAAGTGGAAGAACAAAAATATGCTCCCCTTTAATAATCAATGGATTGAAGACATGACAGCACTCACAACATATGAGTGGCTTGCTTATTGAGGCACACTTTGTCTGGATAAATATATTGATATGTGAAATGAGTTTATACAGATCACAGTAGATTATTAATAATCATATATGTATTAGCGCATATAAAAATCATAAATATATATATATTTATATATGCACATACATGCATATATTACTTTTTCACTTCATTTTGTATAAAAAACTTAAAATATTTAAAAAAACAGATAATGCCAGGGTAATACTTCAAGATTAAATAACATAATATAAGAAGAAGAAGAAGAAGAAGAAATAGTAGTGCAGGGCACACTTGTTCTTAAACTGTACCATATATATTTTTATTGGCTCAGGTAAAGATGCATACAGTATAGCATTTCTTTTAACAAAACTCCCTGGCTTTTGCCAAAGGCAACGCTGTTTCTCAACTGCAGAAGTGTAATACAACAAGGGTGGTCTGGAAATCTGAGTGATCTGCAGTAGATCAGCAAAGATTCTGACTCCCTCTTTTTATATATATAACAATAGCAAACAACAAATGTCTCATTCCCCCTTCTGAATTATGCTACCAAGATTTTAAAAATCTTTTTTGGGAGGGCGGGGGAGCACAGGAGTAGATCTTAATGTGAGAGGACTGAGAGCTGAAGACCGCTCTCAATTTAGGGGAAAAGACAGTTAAGTACAGAACATGTAACCAACCTTCAGAGTGGTAATGGGGAGTCACCCCAGCCTACTTTTCAGGCTTGTTGTGAGAATGAAATGGCACAGGGTGGAGTAAGCCAGGTTAGATTTAGAATGCAGCCATAACCAAACCAAGAACTCATTAGGTGGCCATAGGAAAAAGCATTGTTTGCTCAGCATCAATCCCTTGTCTTCAGAATATGGCAAATCAGACTGGCCCTTCTTAAAGGAACATGGCATGAAGCATTTTAGTACCTCAGTTACAATACAGTGCTGCTCTTCCCCTTAACACCTGAATCCATTTTCACCTGATGTGCTCTTGGCCTGGCCCCTACCCCCAAGCTTTCTCTCTCCCCCCATCTTTCACCCGCCCCACCAGAAACCCCCAAATCTCCCCTACTTGAGCCATCTTCGCCATTTCTCTTCTTCTGTCAGGAGTTTGGGATGATCCCGAATCAAGCAAGAGCTGGCTGAGTCAAAAAATATTCTTTTCTTCTCCGCAGCCTGTGGAGAAGCAAGAAGGATAGTTTCAGAAAAGGCTTTCCTCCCTTGATGGTTCCAAGTGAGGAGACCCTGCAAGTCAGATTTCTATCCCTCCTCCAAACACCATACCCTAAAATCTTGATGGTTCAGCGTGCCTGTAATAATAATAATAATAATAATAATAATAATAATAATATACCCAAGCGAAGTCCTTTGAAGGTGCTTTTTTGCATCTCAAGACCCAACTAAAAAGCATCAGTTAAAATCTGCATATAGGCGCACTAGCTACAAATCGAAATGCTTCTCTTTCCACACCCCCTCTCCCTTCAAACTCACCCTCCTGACTTTCACCCATAAGGACGCCCTCCTAAATTGAACTAATTGTTCTGGGCAGAGTTAGAATCATAGATTTGTAGGGTTTGAGTAAACACTTACTAGCAAGGTTTGAGCAAACACTTACAATTAAGGGGGGAAGTGTATAAATTACAGAGCAATAATTGGGAAAACTACCAAAAAATTTTGCAAGATGTAATTTGGAATGATTTGGTATAAAAAGGATAAGAACAGAAGAATATTTAGTTGAAAGATTTCTAAATTAAGGTAAACAAAATAAGAAGAAGGAGCAAACTTTTAAAGAATCAGAAGAGGAGGTTGGGGCAAGTCAAGGGGGGTGGGGGAGACTTGGATTTATTTATTTTTATTATTGTGTTTATGATGATTGGGCTGAATATAAAATTGTAAAACCTAATAAAAAATATTTTAAAAAAGAATCATGGAGTTGGAAGGGACCCCACAGGAATCTCAGCTGAAGCATCCATGACAGATGGCCACCCAACCGCTGCTCAGAGAAGTTGGAGAGTCTCCTCTTTCTCTTTCTCTTTCTCCCTTTCGGTTTCCTTCTGGTTCCCATTATGGCCCCCGCCATCAGAGTCACGGGCTCTCCCCTTCCTGGTTTGCTTACCTGGAGCCTCCAAACTCAGCTCAGGGACTCCCTGGCTCCAAGAGAAGTGGATCCACTTTCCAAGACGGGTGGAGATCTTCTCCAAATTCCCAGCGATGCTGCGGGAGAGCTGCAGTTGCTTTCATCCATGCCTCCTTCCCCAGGAGAGCGAAGTCCCGGAAGCAAGAGCGTCTGACCCAACAGTCCCAGGATGGCGGGGAAAGGAGGAGACAAAAAAAAACTCTCCCTCGCCCTCAAATGGCCAACTGAGGTTGCCATCTTTCCCTTCCGAGAACTGCGCCTGTGCTCTCAGCTGCTGCTTGCGGCAGGCTGAAAGACACCGGGTGCAGTTCGCCCCCAAGACCACGGCGCCCCTACAGACAACTTTTTTCACTCCTCCGTTCTCTCCCCATTCTCCTTTTCAACCCAGAGTGTCTTCCCCTTTCCCAAAGCACCTGAGAACAACAATGGAACAATGGAAACGCAAAAAAAAAAGGAATGATAGAAAGGGATATTGAGGTTGCAGGGAAGTGTGTTTGTTGCCTGTCTGGCAATCCCCTCTGGCGCCTGGAAGTTGATAACAAAAACCAGTTTTTTTTCTCTCTCTCCCTCTCCGGAGGCAGGAAGAGCTTTTATCAGAGGAGTGTGCCTCTAGGCACCTGCAGAGTGCAATGTTTTCTGATATGCGTGCTCATCCCCCAAGAGATAAAGGTCCCATTGGCATTACAGTGGTACCTCGGGTTACATACGCTTCAGGTTACATACACTTCAAGTTACAGACTCCTCTAACTCAGAAATAGTGCTTCAGGTTAAGAACTTTGCTTCAGGATAAGAACAGAAATCGCGCGGCGGCACCAGGAGGCCCCATTAGCTAAAGTGGTGCTTCAGGTTAAGAACAGTTTCAGGTTAAGTACGGACCTCCAGAATGAATTAAGTACTTAACCCGAGGTACCACTGTATATTTAAAGCAGTACCTTCCCACTTGGAAAAAAGCTCCCCCCCCAAAAAAAGTCATAAGAGCTGTAGTTTATTGGGGGTGCTGAGAGTTGTTAAGGGACCCCTGACCATTAGGTCCAGTTGTGACTGACTCTGGGATTGCGACACTCATCTCGCTTTATTGGCCGAGGGAGCCGGCGTACAGCTTCCAGGTCACGTGGCCAGCATGACTAAGCCGCTTCTGGCGAACCAGAGCAGCGCACGGAAACGCCGTTTACCTTCCCACCGGAGCAGTATCTATTGATCTACTTGCACTTTGACGTGCTTTCAAACTGCTAGGTTGGCAGGAGCAGGGAGCGAGCAATGGGAGCTCACCCCGTCGGGGAGATTCGAACCACCGACCTTCTGATCAGCAAGTCCTAGGCTCTGTGGTTTAACCCACAGCGCCACCCGCTTTACAGTTACTTTATTTCAATCCTAGGCACACTTACTTGAGAACATGCTCTGTTCAATAATCCCAAGAAGGCTTCCTTCTGAGTAAATATTTTAGTCAGCAAATGTGCAGTTGTATACAGTGATGCACCTAGATTTTGGGGGCCCTGAAATTATTTGGACTATCCTGGGGGCCCCTTCGCAACCAGCTAGGAGGTTTGTAGTAACTTCTTCAATGGGGTTGTTTCACGACAGATTGCCACACCATTGCAACATATGAGCTCCTCACTCTCAAACTTTGTGATTGTTGAAATATATACAACAAAAAAGCAATCAAATTGAGTCACGCGACTCAAATAGTGTTTCCTAGACCAAGAAAAATAATTAAGCAATCTGGGGGCCCTCTGGGATTCAGGGCCTATAGCTTAAGCTTCTTTAGTTTTATAATAGATCTGCCCCTGGTCCTATACTTACTTGGGAGTAATTTCCACTGGACTTTGTTGAATATTTTCAGACCACTTCAGCAAGCATGTCAAGGTGCAAATGAGGACAACCACTTTCACACGACCTGTTTTACTCCTAAATGAAGTGTGTCCCTTTTCTGTTAAAGGCCTGACTGCATTACCTCAAAAGGGAAATGAATTTTAAATTGTTGTTGTTGTTGCTGCTGTTGTTGTTGATTTGTATACCACCCTTCATCCATAGATCTCAGGGCAGTTCACAACATACAAGATAAAAACACAAAATATATAATAAAAACAAGAACAAAGAAACCCACAAACCGATAACTCCCTGCTTCCAGAAACACATTTTAAAGGACATTGGATGTTAATCAGCCAAAGGCCCAATTAAGAGGAATGGTTTTTTGGGGTGGTTTCTGGCACCTAAAGGTATATATTGAAGACACCGGACAAATCCCACTGGGGAGAGCATTTGACTCATGGGTGAGGCAGAACCAAGCGTTCTGTGACTCAGTTGATGAGTTAGTTGTCTTTATTTATTTACTTGATTTGGGGGGCAGCTTCCCCCTCCCTACACCCATGGACCTTCTGGACCTCTCATGAAGGCACACAAAGAAGGGCCTCAGAGGATGATCTCAGAGTCTGAATAGGTTTATATGGAGAGAGGTGGTTGTTGAGGTATTGCTGTCCTGAGCTGTTCAAGGCTTTATTTATAGGACAAAAGCAGCACTTTGAATTGGGCCCGGAAACTAATTGGCAGCCAGTGCAGTCGGGTCAGGATCGGTGCAATATGCTGAAGCAGTCTTGCCCTGCATACCCTCCAACGTTTCTCTGATGGAAATAGAGGTGTCAATAATTATCCTGCACCCCATAAAAAGAACAAAGCCAGAAATACAGTATAGAGTCTGCTCCTGAAGAAAGGCTTTCTTGAACATATAGGGTGCTTCATTCATTCCTGAATATATCATGCTTGCATACCCTCCATCATTTCTTCAATGAAAATAGGGATGTCCTATTCTATTTTTATTATCCCCCTCCCCCTGATTGGGTTGCCCCAGCCACTCTGGGCAGCTTCCAACATATATAAAAACATAACAAAGCATTTAAAAACTTCCCTATACAGGGCTGCCTTCAGGTGGCTTGGGGGGTCAGAAAACTCCATACTCTCCAACATTTATCCAGTGAAAATAGGGACAGCCTGCCATACCCTCCTCCAACATTTCTCCAGTGAAAATAGGGATGTCCTAAGGAAAAGTTGGATATTTTGGGGTCAAGTCAGAAACTGGGACTGTTTCTTTAAATCCGGGACTGTCTCTGGGAAATAGAGGCACTTGGAAGACTCGGGTCTCTGTGAGCAGCTTGGCCAAATTCTGCACCAACTGGAGTTTCTGAACCATCTTCAGAGGTACCATAATCCTATGTAGAACACATTGCAGTAATCTCACCTAGAGGTTACCAAAGCATAGACAGCAGTAGTTACATTATCCCTGGGCCACCAGCCCAAGCTGATGGAATAAACTCCTTAGTAAAGGGACGCGGGTGGCGCTGTGGGTTAAACCACAGAGCCTAGGACTTGCTGATCAGAAGGTCGGCGGTTCGAATCCCCGCGACGGGGTGAGCTCCCGTTGCTCAGTCCCAGCTCCTGCCAACCTAGCAGTTCGAAAGCACGTCAAAGTGCAAGTAAATAAATAGGTACCGCTCCGGCGGGAAGGTAAATGGCGTTTCCGTGCGCTGCTCTGGTTCGCCAGAAGTGGCTTAGTCATGCTGGCCACATGACCTGGAAGCTGTACGCCGGCTCCCTCGCCCAATAAAGCGAGATGAGCACCTCAACCCCAGAGTCGGTCACGACTGGACCTAATGGTCAGGGGTCCCTTTACCTTTACCTAAAGCTGTCCAGACCTTAGTAAATCTGCCTGCTGGTTTACAGGAGATAACCTGCTGGTTCATTAAGAGATAACCACCACAACCACCTGGAGAGATGAAGTTCCAAAATCCCCAGTAGGGCAACGGAATGCTGTTTTAACTTGTGCACATTCATCTTTATGCACTCAGCCAAAAATACGTTTTAATTCAAAAGTGGGCTGGTGTCTGGAGAAAACCTCTTTGACAATGCCATCAGCCATTGCACCCAATGGGTTTTGACTATACATAATTCTGGCTTTCTGGCGTTAGTGTGGAAGCTTTTGAGTTCCTCAGAACTCTTTCTCTTTATTCACCATTTAGCTTGATGCTAAGCGTTCTGGAGAACCTGAAGGCTTGCACAGAACTTTGTGAGGATTATGACGTTTTCCTTATGGGTCAACACAGCTACCTTTGCCCTCAACCTACTCTAGCTAGGAAGCAGAGATCCACTGGGCCAAGGGGTCTCTGAAATGTGGAAAGTGAATGCTGAAAAACCCGGGTTCAAATCCCCACAGGCCAGTTTATGCAGTGATATATTTGCCTTAAAATGCCACCCTTTGGCTCAAGACTTTAGTATGTTAAATTTTATGTTGCGCTTGACTTTTATGGAGCCTGGATAAACTCATTTGTAAGAAGATTCTTTTCACACAAGGTCTTAAATTTATTTTTAAGGAAGGTGATAATTGTAAACAGTTGTGTATGTGAAAAAATAAATAGCTGTTGTTCAATACAACTTCTACTTTTTGAAATGAAAAAAAATTAAACATAGACAGTGTGTGGGCTTGGTGACAGGGTTCTAGAAGCTTCTACTGGGTAGCAGCTCATTCCATCTTCCATTCACTTCTTTAAAGCCCTACCAGGAAATATGGCAGCTGTGGCAATTTAGGAAGACTGATTATGGCCTACTTTTGACTGAATACCCAAATGCGTACATTGAAGCTTACATATGTAAAGAGAAAATTACCTTCATGGCTCTAGCATCCTGTCATGCTGCTAGGTGCACAACCTCCCACAGAGGAATTGGGAGGAAGCAGGATTGGGGCGGGAGAAGTTTTATTGGAAATTTGTGCGGAAAGCCAGGTGCTACTTGTGAGGCCCTGGCTCACTTCTGCCCTCACAAAGGGCACTCACAAGTTTCTGCAGAAGACAGAATCAGGACACAAAACATGGAGAAGAAATCCAACCAGCCTCGATGATCTTTGAAAATGCTTGTTGGGTAACCAGTGATGGAAGCAGGCAGGTGATCTGAGACGTTTGGCACCCTCCCTGGCTCCCAAAATGCAGGTGAGATGGAAAACCTGGTTCTAGGTTAAACCACTTTATTGACAGGACCGCGGGTTCCTCCATACCAAAACACACAAGTCACAGACAAATGAGGAATAATATGAAGGATGGATGGTGGCTAACAGATTGAGGTTGAAGTACTCTTTTCGGGGGACACGGGGCGGGCTGGTGTGGAGGACTCCCTGGTCCTGAATGGGGGAACTGCGCCCCTGAAGGACCAGGTGCGCAGCCAGGGTGTCATTTTGGACTCACAGCTGTCCATGGAGGCGCAGTTCAATTCTGCATCCAGGACAGCTGTCTACCGGCTCCATCTGGTACACAGGCTAAGACCCTACCTGCCCGCGGACTGTCTTGCCAGAGTAGTGCATGCTCTAGTTATTTCCCGCTTGAACTAGCAATGCGCTCTACGTGGGACTAACTTTGAAGAGGACCTGGAAACTACAACTAATCCAGAATGTGGCAGCTAGACTGGTGACTGGGAGCGGCCGTCGAACCACGTAACACCGGTATTGAAAGACCTACACTGGCTCCCAGTACATTTCTGAACACAACTCAAAGTGTTGGTGTTGACCTTTAAAGCCCTAAACGGCCTATCCACCCCCATCGTTCAGCCCAGACACTGAGGTCCAGCTCCAAGGGCCTTCTGGCGGTTCCCTTGCTGCGAGAAGTGAGGTTACAGGGAACCAGGCAGAGGGCCTTCTTGGTAGTGGTGCCCGCCCTGTGGAACGCCCTCCCTTCAGATGTGAAAGAGATACACAACTATCTGACGTTTAGAAGACATCTGAAGGCAGCCATGTTTAGGGAAGTTTTTAATGACTGATGTTTTAATGTATTTTTAATCTTTGTTGGAAGCCGCCCAGGGTGGCTGGGGAAATCTGTTGTTGTTGTTTCCCCCTCCCAGTCTTTGACTAGGCAGACAAATCACTTTTGATTTGATTTGAGAGCCAGTGTGGTGTAGTGGTTAAGAGCAGTAGTCTCGTAATCTGGGGAACCGGGTTCGTGTCTCCGCTCCTCCACATGCAGCTGCTGGGTGACCTTGGGCCAGTCACACTTCTCTGAAGTCTCTCAGCCCCACTCACCTCACAGAGTATTTGTTGTGGGGGAGGAAGGGAAAGGAGATTGTTAGCCGCTTTGAGACTCCTTCGGGTAGTGATAAAGCGGGATATCAAATCCAAACTCTTCTTCTTCTTTCCTACGCTCAAGATAATTTCCTTCTTCTGCCATCCAGCAGCCATGTCTTTTGACCCAACCCACCCCGAAATAAAATCCAGAAAACAGATACCAGTAAAAAAGCTTTTATGAAGAAAAAAACCCAGTGTAAATAATTCATACTCAAAGTTTTAGGCTCCAGAGGAGTGTCTGCGATAAGTAAGTAGCAGCTGCTCCTATAAAACACACTCACACAGACAATATATATATATATATATATCCAGGTGAAAAACAATAGTAAATTGGGATTCCTGCAAAAGATGGATCTTGTAGGACAATTATCCTGAACGATCTTGGGCTTTCCAGTCACTGTAAATTGTAGAAGTCTGTAGGTTTTAATATTGTACTGAAAGGGTTAATCTCAATACTATCTGCACCTAAGCTAACTTCTGCAGTTGTGGTTAAGCAGCTAGCAAAAAACCGCAATTGCAAGCTGGGAGCTACTTCCTCTTTCTGCCGGCTAGCAGAGAGCGAGCAGCGGCTGGCAGGGAAGAGGCCAGCTTCCTCTTTCTGCTGGCTAGCAGGGAAGCCCATTTCCTGTTTTTTCTCTCAGCTAAGTAGAAACTGCAGTACTCTCTGCACATGCTCTCTGATGCAGTAACGCAAGAGAAGAACACACGAACAAGGGAAGAAGGGGCGTTTAGATAGCCATATGCCATATAAGGAAGTAAGCTAAAACTTGCCAGCTGATTGGAGAAGGTTTTGGGGAAGCTTGGGGAGGGAAGGGTGTTTTCAAGGTATAAGAAAGTTTGCAAATGTGAAATTGGGCGTAGCCAGTCTTTGGAGAGGACTCCACTGGCTGCCTCTGCGCAGATCTCAATAAATCTCTTTTCTCTGACCAAGAAGTCTCTGGAATTGTTTTTCCCCTCTGGCCACGGGGTTGGCGGACCGCTGGACCTCCGGGTACTGCTAATCTAAGGCTTCATTTTGGGGGCTCGTCCGGGATGGGTCCCCACCCCACGAAAGGTGGACCGAGGGGCCAGACTCGACCGGGTGAGCAACCGGGACCAGCGCTCGCAATCTCCAGCGCGCACCCTGCCAGTTTGTAGGGGGAGATCGCCACGCTGTGCCTGAGCCGAGACACCCAGTCGGGAGAGAAAAGAGGACGGCCGAAGGAGGGGTCCGCAGCGGAACAGGTAAGCCCAAGGGAAAGGGCGTGGTAGGAAGCCCGATCAGCTTCCTCTGGCTG
The DNA here is from genome assembly GCF_027172205.1 of Podarcis raffonei. Classification (NCBI taxonomy): domain Eukaryota; kingdom Metazoa; phylum Chordata; class Lepidosauria; order Squamata; family Lacertidae; genus Podarcis; species Podarcis raffonei. Next base: position 107,493,338 of record NC_070603.1, on the reverse strand, counting down.
TGAGCAGTAGAGTGCCGCCAGAAAAGGGATAAAGGGTCTGGCTGTGAGCAGTAGAGTGCCGCCAGAAAAGGAACAAAGGAACTGGCCGTGGCAATAAGGTGCCGCCCCGCCAGACGGGAAAAGGGAAAGGGGAAACAGAGGGAAAATTATTTTGGTGTGTTTTGTGTGTTGCATGTTGGAATTATATTGGGGTGTGTTTTGTGTGTTGCATGTCAGATACTCCAGTGGCTGAATTGTCAAGTGTGGGCCGGGGCTTAGCGTCCCCTTGGCCGAGCGATTGCAGGGCTGTGCATTTCTTAGCAACGCGAGTTCGCCAAGTCACAGCCTGTAGTGGTTGGTGTGTGAAAGGATCTTAAGCCCGGTTAGGAGCGGAGTATCTGAAGAAAAATGGGGTCTGGGGCAAGCTAACGTAGTCCTCTGAAATGTTTTTTAACCAACTGGAAAGCAGCTACGAAGCATGATGATTGGGTTCAAATTGAGAAGAGAGAGGATGTGAGGTTGATTGGCCCACCCAAGGAACTAATTAGCCCTTGGAGGGCAGATTTAATTTGCAACTAATCAACCCACTATATCAAAATATCTTGAACGTCCACCCAGACCAGATCCCTTATATTTCTACCTGGAAAATCAATGTAGAAAAGAATCCACCGTGGCTGAAAGCCTGCCGAGGCGACGCCCCACAAAATACAATTTGTGCAGTCCAACCGGCAGGGAAGTCAGAAAAGCCCCCGGTGATATCAGAGCCGGAAGGAGAGGAAGGAGAAGAGGGGGAAGTCATTAAACCGCCGCCACCCTATGCTCCACCAACTGCCCCTCTAGCGAATCCCCCAGGCCCAGGGCCCCAGGACCAGGGAGGAGCCGGCCCTCAGCCTGAACCCTCCAAGGTTGATGAATTAGAGAGCGAAGAGGAAGAGGATGATGAGGAGTTTATGAAGGGACTAATTGAGTTAGCAAAGAAAGGAAAAATGTGGACACAGTATCAGACAATTGAGATTGCAACAGTATGTACAACCCTATGTGAAAGAAGTGGATGTTAGTTCCCATTTGTTAGCAGCAACCAGGGTGTCCCTCCATAAGTCCCATAAGGCACAGAAAAAGGGTGGGACTGCAATGATGCCTCTACGCAGAGTGTATGACCCACCAGCCCCCCAGGACAGGGTGGGGAAGCACCACCATGCACTTATACAGTCCAACATGTGCCTTTTTCAAGTGCTGATGTGTGCAATTGGAGAAATTAGAACCCTACCTTTGAGGAGAACCCAGATGATATTGCCAACGCCCCATTATAAAGGCTGCCTTTGTAGCTCAGGCAGCGTCCGATATTCGCCAAAAGAAAAAATCCAAAAGCATGAGGGGTGCATCGATCATGGGCTGGAATAGATGTTGAAGTTAGCTCAAACCACTTACAATCAGAGAGATGAGGAAGCCCAGAGGAAAAAAAAAAAGGAGAAGTATCAAACAAGGAAGTTGACGGCATTACAGGCTACCACACCCACCCCTCAGGAAAGAGGAAGTGCCCGGGGAGGAGGGCGAAGCCGTCTGGGGAGGAATCAGTGCGCCATCTGCCGACAGGAAGGGCACTGGAAGAGAGAATGCCCTATTCTATTATTAGGAAGAGATTTGTTGGTAAAGTTGCAAGCCCAAATTACCTTTAAGCCATCGGGAGAAGCCACATTGTCCACTATGTCACTTGGGGAACTGGTTGTGGAGGCACCCCTGAGGGAGTACTGGCGCCTCATGATGGTAAAAGAAGAGGAGGGACCCATCCCCGCCAGTATTCTGGAACAAGTGAACCCCCTAGGAATGGCAAAGAATATCCCACCAATAATTGTGAAGCCCAAGCCATTTGTCAATCCTGTTGCAGTAAATAAGTATCCTATCCCACGAAGGGCGACTGAAGGAGTGTGGGTGCATCTAGAGCGACTGCTCCAACATAGGATCTTGAGGCAATGCCAATCACAGTGGAAGACCCCTTTGTTACCAGTGAAGAAAGGAAGCAGGCTATTATCCTGATACCAGAGGCAAAGAACTGCAGAGAACTCTGTGGCTTTCTGGGGTCTGCAGGATTTTGTAGGATATGGATATTTAATTACAGCATCATTGCCAAGCCTCTACATGAGTCAACCAGAGGAATTGAGAGAGACCCCTTTGTTTGAAGCACAGAACAACAGCAAGCCTTCGTGGATTTGAAGAGGGCACTGCAGCAAGCCCCAGCGCTTGGCATCCCAAATCCTGAGAAACCCTTTATTCTATTCGTGGATGAGGACCAAGGGACGGCGAAAGGGGTTTTGTGCCAAAAATTGGGAAGCTGACAACAGCCAGTGGCATACCTATCTGAGCGCCTGACGCCTACAGAACAAGGCTTACCGCCGTGCATGAGAGCAGTTGTGGCAGTAGCCACCCTACTGAAGAATATTTTAGCAGGCCTGACCTCAAAGATGAAGCAAACCCCCACTGGCCTTCATGGTTTGTGGATGGAAGCAGCTTTGTTAAGGCTGGACAGCGAAAAGCAGGCTATGCAGTGGTAGCCTTGGAAGACCGAGTGATCGAAGCGCAGCCACTCCCACCTGGAACGTCGGCCCAGCTGGCATAAATAACAGCGTTCACCAGAGCCTTGTGCTTGGCAAAGGGACAGAAGATAAACATTTATACTCTAAGTATGCCTTTCTGACTTTACATGCCCATGGAGCCTTATGGAAGGAAAGAGGTTTGCTTACCTCCAGAGGAAACCAGGTGGCCCACCCACAAGCCTTATTGAACCTTCTGGATGCTGTATGGGAGCCCAAGGCAGTGGCAGTTATCCATTGTTATGGACACAAAACTGGACTAGGAGAAGTGGCCAGAGGAAACCGACTAGCAGACAGAGTGGCCAAGGAAGCAGCCAGGGAACCAGCCCCAGCGTCAGTTATTGGAGCACTGGTCCCTGGAAGGATCTTGAACACCGCTGATAAGCCAATATACACCAAAAGGAGAGGGACACTGCAGATGCCCAGGGGCTGACCATGTCCAAAGAAGGATGGTACCTTACTCATGATGACAGAATATGGATTCCAGAGTCCCTTTCTCGGCAGATTACTCAGAGATACCATGAGTCCACCCACATGGGACCAGATGCCACAACCAGACAGCTGAAGCAGTGCTTCTATATAGCCCACCTTTATCAACTGGCAGCCCAGATCTCCAGGAAATGCCTGCTGTGTCAAAAGAATAATCCTAGAACCGGACCCTTGGCTCCCCCGGGGATTCAGCATAGTGGAACTGCACCCATGGAAGACCTTGTTGTGGATTTCACTGAATTGCCCCGCTGTGGACTATACCGCTACCTGCTTGTGGCGATCTGCACGTATACAGGATGGGTTGAAGCCTGGCCCACCAGAACTGAAAAGGCATTTGAAGTAACCAGGTGCCTGCTTAGGGAGATCATTCCCCGCTATGGACTACCTAGGTCAATAGGATCTGACAATGGACCAGCCTTTGTCCACTCAGTTTTGCAATAACCCCCCATGCTAGTCAAAATGTGCAGTTTGATAATTATGTGCAGTAATTCTCCCGAGATTTTCTCTCTTTCTAACAGGTGGACCCAGGCCCACTGCTGTTAAAGTTCCTGACCTCACCCCTTGGGTCCACCACACTTAAGTGAAGAAGGCTATTTTAGATTGGACAGTTACACCAAATCCTGATGATCCTCTGAAGCTAACCATCTCCAGAAGAGCGCCAGACGGCTGGACAAGTGGATGGGAGGGACGCCCGCGGGCAGCGTCCCCAACGTAGAGACTTTTTTTCCCCAGCAAATTTTAAGGCACCGCCAGGACTTTTGATATTGGGGCCAGAACTCTTTGATATGGTCACTCCGTGTGTCAGGCCTCTGCAAGGGTGGATATATATATTCCTGTGGGTATATGTTAATATATGTAGAGGGAGAAGCCCCTTTCGGATACAGTGTGTTGGGAAGAAATCATGAGAGTATTAAGCATCCACAAGGACAGGTGGGGAAATTGGTTAAGATAATAGGCTCCTCCTCAGAGAGGTGGGACACAACCTCCCAAAAAGCAAGGCAGCTGATAGAGCACGAGTATCAGTGGGCCCTTCAGCAATAAAATAGATATGTCCCAGATAATATTTCAGCCACCATTGATCACATGGAAACAATGATAGCCAGGAACCCGCTGAAAACTACAGGAGGTGATCTATGGGGTTGGTTATATTCCTGGCTGCCTCATGGCAGTTGGCTCAGGCATATTGTGGTATTATTAGCAGGGCCGCTGTTAATCCTTCTGCTTTTTTTTTTTGCTTCTGTATATCCTGCTTCGTGCAATGCTTACAAGGTGTGATGCAAAAAGAATCATGGCCCTTATTGCTCTTCCCCAGGATTATAAACCCGAGAGACCAGGACGAACCTAGGAGATAGGTTGTCCCAAAAGAAGAGGAGGGAATTGAAAGGGTTAATCTCAATACTATCTGCACCTAAGCTAACTTCTGCAGTTGTGGTTAAGCAGCTAGCAAAAAACCGCAATTGCAAGCTGGGAGCTACTTCCTCTTTCTGCCGGCTAGCAGAGAGCGAGCAGCGGCTGGCAGGGAAGAGGCCAGCTTCCTCTTTCTGCTGGCTAGCAGGGAAGCCCATTTCCTGTTTTTTCTCTCAGCTAAGTAGAAACTGCAGTACTCTCTGCACATGCTCTCTGATGCAGTAACGCAAGAGAAGAACACACGAACAAGGGAAGAAGGGGCGTTTAGATAGCCATATGCCATATAAGGAAGTAAGCTAAAACTTGCCAGCTGATTGGAGAAGGTTTTGGGGAAGCTTGGGGAGGGAAGGGTGTTTTCAAGGTATAAGAAAGTTTGCAAATGTGAAATTGGGCGTAGCCAGTCTTTGGAGAGGACTCCACTGGCTGCCTCTGCGCAGATCTCAATAAATCTCTTTTCTCTGACCAAGAAGTCTCTGGAATTGTTTTTCCCCTCTGGCCACGGGGTTGGCGGACCGCTGGACCTCCGGGTACTGCTAATCTAAGGCTTCAGTACCATATTTCAGTACTTAGTCCTGGTGTTTTCCCAGTTTTTCTGAGTTCACACCTTACGGTACAACCAGGAGCAGGGAGAGAGATGTACAAAGAACTTCCCTGACAGAGCCCTTGCTATGGAATATGTCTGTACACATATATTTTCGCTGCCAGTCCCATGCTAGGACAGTAACCTGAGATATATCTGATGGAGAAAGGAAAGACCACCAAAACATCAGCAACAGTAGCATAGCAAGGTGGTGATTAAACTTTGATTTCTATGGTGAGTATGCCTAACATGCAGTGTGCATCAGAATAAAAGACATTCAAAATCCAGTGTGCCTAAGAATACACAGAATATTTTGCCTTTTCACAAGATTCATAAATTGCCAAACAGTTCAGTTGCTATGCCTCTCCTTTTAAAAAATATCCTAGTAAAAACCTTCATATTCCAGAAGATGAAAGAGGGACTTTGAATTATTACTTTTATTCATTTATTGCATTTATATACCACTCCCCCCTCAAAGGTGACAGACATGGTTCCCTTGCTCCTCTGTTAATCCCCACAATAACCCTGTAAGGAAGATTAGGCTGAGAAGCAATGACTGGCTGAGGGTCACCCAGGGGCCAAATGGGGACTTGAACCCTGGTCCTTCAGGTCTGCCCAAACTTTGGTCTCCAGATGTTTTGGGACTACAACTCCCATCATCCCTAGCTAGCAGGACCTGTGGTTAGGGATGATGGGAATTTTTTTAATGATTTTTTTTTATTTTGCTTTAAACAAATACAGGTAAATTTACAAAATTACAAAAGAGAAATCCTTAATAATGATAGAAAGGGATACAAAACTACAAAAAATATCAAAATACATGGCATAAAACGTGAGCCATTATGGGAAAGAAAAAAGAAAGAAGGAGAAAAAGAAAGAAAAGAAGAGGGAGGGGAGAGAGAGAGAGAGAGAGAGAGAGAGAGAGAGAGAGAGAGAGAGGGAGAGGGAGAAACGAGCCAAAACACAAGATGGCTCGTCTATTGTATGCTTCCGTCAAGGTCACAACAGATTATTATTCTTATCAATTCTCTCTGTCTGCATTCCATAGAATCCCTCATCTTGGTATCTGGGAACATTTCCCTATGTGGTATCATTCTAAACGATGGGAATTGTAGTCCAAAACCAGCTGGAGACCCAAGTTTGGGGAACCCTGCTCTAACCATTGTGCTACACTGGCTCAGACCAGGGTGTTAGAATTCAGACCAGTTCAACATCAAACTAAGCCATGCCCAACTGAACAATATTCTGCAGCTCTTGTTTTCTGACTAGGGAGTGGATGTTTTAAAACAGAAACAGTTGTTTCTCCCCACACCTCTTCTTCTGAGAGAGTAGACTGGCCTCTTGGTTACCACTTCCTTCCTCCATCAAGTACTACCCGTGTTTCCCCAGTCAGGTCCAGTAATTCAAAGCAACCAAAATATCTACGTATCACCAGCAGCACAAAAGGTTCATTCCCTGAGAAAAGGTACTTTGAAACTGCACAAAGTAAAGTTGATTATGAGGTAGATTATGACCATTCCTTATACAGTATAGAGATTCTGGGTTACCTGAAGACACAGGCATGTTTCAGCACCAATGATCTTAGGTAAAACAGACCCACAACAGCAGACCATATTAAGGATCGTCCCATTTCATTACGTCTTGGGAAAACATATTAAGTAGGTTTGCCACCCGTCAGGAAAATCACCGATACGTCCTGGTTTTTGGGTGCCAAAATGGCATTGGAGGGGGGATATTGCCAAATTGGCATAATGTCAGGGAAAACACGGGTGTGTGGCAACGCGATGGAAAAAGCAGCGGAAACAGTTCCAAAAGGTTAAAACCACTATTTTATGGGGGGAGGGGGTCCCACAAAGAAGCTCAACAATTTTGGGGCCTTCCTAAAAAAAAGCTGAGCAACTTTGCGGGCGTCAGGAATTTTACTTTTTGGAAATATGGCAACCCTGTGTTGAGAAACCTGATCTAGCTGGTCTAGCTCTAGGAGGAGCTTGTTTTCAAATGGGTCTTCAAATGCTTTTTGAGGGACCACGGGTTCGGGTAATCTTTGTCGCACTCTGTACACTTATACGGCCTCTCTCCTGTGTGAAGCCTTAGGTGATACCGAAGATTTAGGCCTGTTGTGACCCTCTTGCCACAAAAAACACAGCAGTAGGGCCTCTCTCTGTGGGTCTTCAGATGCCTGTCAATGCAGGACCTTGTTCTGAAGCATTTCCCACATTCGTGGCACTGATTAGGCTTGAAATCTGTATGCATGAGCTGGTGCCTTGCTAGCATTTGGGGGTCCTGGAAGATCTCCTCACAGGTTTGACATTGATAAGGTCTCGCCGAGGTGTCGGTTACCTGATGTCTAGTGAGGGAATATTTCTCCTCGTAGGATTTCCCACAGTTAAGGCATGTATGTCCTTCTTTGCCCGTGACAACTCCCTCATGACTCAAGTGAGTTGAGTTAACCCCAATGGGATCCTGACCATCTAACCCATTAACAGGGTGTTCCTCTAAGTGGGTGCTCTGCTCTTCAGCCAGCAATGAGCCGTAGGTCCTCACACTCCCAGAACTCTCGGGAGAATTATCTCCTAGAGGGGCTCCCTGAAACAGTCCAGAGTAGGCCGAATTGTCGGTCCACAGGCTGAAATGTCCTTCTGTATTGCTCGTTGGATTGTAAGCAAGCATGGAGCCATCCCTGGAAACGGTTCGGTCACCAGTAACAGGTTCTTCTTGTCCAGTAAGGTCTGAGCTGCCCATCAGCCCAGATGAATTTCCTTCAGTGTGGACTCCCTGGTGCTTAGAGTTTATTGAATTTTCACACCCTGGGTTGACACTTTTGTCGGCATGTCTAGCTTGGTATTCAGGAAGCACTGAGCCATCTCCGAATGTGTTCTTATGTTCTTCTAACCCTTTGGCAGAATTTTCCTCCAAGCGGCTGTCCCAGGCAACGCTGCCCACACTCTCGAATCTCTCCTTCTCCTTGTAGATGTCCTCGTGCCCAGAGATCATTGAATCATCAGGCGAGCCATTGGAATTTTCTTCTGTCGTGCTAGCTTCCTCTTCAGCTACGCCAGGACCTTCCCCGCCACCGGTCAGTTTGCCTGGACTTCCATTGGCATGCGTGTCCTGGTGCCTATGGAGGGAATATTTTGTCCCGAAGGCTTTCTGGCAGATAGAGCACTGGTAGGACCTTGTTTTCAAGTGGATGAGCCTGTGTCTACTCAGAGAATTACTGGTTGGGAAGGTTTTCGGGCAGAAAGTGCACTTGTGGAGCAGCCCTTGCGTGTGTATCTCCCGATGGCGAGCGAGGGCGTCTCTGTAGGCGAAGGCTTTCCCGCAAACGGCGCATTGGTAGCGCTTCTCCCCCATGTGCAGCTGCTGATGTCTATTGAGGCAGCTCCAGGTTCGGAATGCTTGGCTGCAGAACGAGCATATATGCAGATAGGGTTGCTCATCCTCATGGGTTTCCTGATGATCAGCGAGAGTGTATCTGTACGCAAAAGCTTTCCCACAAATGGGACATTTGTAAGGCTTGGCTTTTACAGTGGGTGGCAAGCATCCATGGAGGACACTTTTAGCGCCGAACCCTTTCGCACAGCAAGAGCATTTGTGCAGACCACTTTCTCCTTTGACACAGCCTTTCTGATTGTCCGGGAAGGACCATGCGCAGGAAAAACCTTCCTCACGGCTGGAACTTTTGGCAGGTCTGCATTCCGAGTGGATTCTCTGATGTCTCCTGAGGTTGTAGTGGGTCGTGTAGACTCTCTCGCAACGTGAGCAACTATAGGATCCTTTCTTCTGGGGGGTTTCCAGCTGGTCAGCCGCCAGCGCTCTTGCCTCAAGGTCTTCCCGATGTCCTCTTCTCTGATGGTTAGCAAAACGTCGGCTGTCTCTGAAGATTTCCCCAGAGTCGGGGCATTTATAGAGATTATCTTCCATTTCCATTTTGGGCTGCACAGGCAGCGTCAAGTCGGCGCAGAGGGGCTTTCCGCAGTCAAAGCACGCATCGGATTCAAAATCCGCTTGGGTTTTCTGATTTCTAGTGAGTCGGGTTTCTTCCCTGAACGCACCTGCCTGTCCGCGCTGCTGCTCTCTCGCATGCACCCTCCAGTGATTAGCAAAGCATCTCTCATTCTTGAAACATCGCCCACACACGGGGCATTCGTGGCTATATTCGTCTGCATCACTTTCCCTGTTTGTGGGGTGGGGCGGCCTCTTTCCAAAGTGGATTTCATGGGGAAGGTATTTATGAGGGTTCCCCTTTTCATGCGTTCTCCAATGACCGGCGTCGTCACTCAAACCTTCCTTGCATTCTGAGCATCTGCAAGGATGTTCCATTGCGGGGAGCTCTCCCCGTTTGATTAGAGGAGATTCCTCTCCGACGCTTGTCCCATGGTCATGGCACCGGTAGCAGCTTCCTTCGGTGTGGATCATCGCTCGATGCCGAGCGAGATCTTTCTCTTTCGTAAAGCCTTTCCCGCAACCGGGGCATTCAAAGAGAGTCGCACCCGAGTGGGCCTTCGCCACATGGCGAACAAGGCGACTCTCTGCCTCGTAGCTTTTCCCACAGTCAGGGCACGAATAGGTTGGCTCATTGGTGTGGCTCGCCCGATGCTCGTTGAAAGAGGCTTTCGTAAAGAAGTCCTCTCCACACTCAGGGCATTCGTAGGGTTCCCTTCTCAAACGACACTTTTTCGTATGTGTTTGTGTGTGGGCAACGAGCTGATATTTCTCAGTGAAACCTTTGCCACAGGTGGGACATATATAGGGTCTCGTACTGTTGTGGAGTTTTAGGTGTCTCTTGAGAGTTGACTTCCTGCCATATTTTTTCCCACACTTGAAGCATACGTTCTGGCTCCCTTCTGCATCTATGCTTTGCTGGATGTTTCCGTTACCAACAAGGCCTCTGTCTTTTTCGTCGGCAGGATTGTTACTGGCCGTCTGTCCCTGCAAGTGATTGTTCCCATTCTCCCGGGTTTCTTCCCCCATGGAGCCAGCATTGGGTTTCCCCAACAGAGATGCCCGTGGTTTTGTGACTCTGGGACCTTCTTCCCTCTTCACGTTTTCATCTTCTTCCTCGCTCATCGGGTCATCATCTGCAAAGGAAAGGAAAAGAAAAATCCCTGAGAAGGCTTGGGAGAGGCTACCAAAAGGAGGTCGGAACATCCTATGAAAAATGAAAATAAAATGTGTGTTGCAGGGGGGAGGTGGGGAAATAATAATAATTTCATTATTTTTATTATATTATTATTATTATTATTATTATTATTATTATTATTATTACAGTGGTACCTCAGGTTACATATGCTTCAGGTTACATACGCTTCAGGTTACAGACTCCGCTAACCCAGAAATAGTGCTTCAGGTTAAGAACTTTGCTTCAGGATGAGAACAGAAATCATGCTCTGGTGACGCAGCAGCAGCAGGAGGCCCCATTAGCTAAAGTGGGGCTTCAGGTTAAGAACAGTTTCAGGTTAAGTACGGATCTCCGGAACGAATTAAGTACTTAACCTGAGGTACCACTGTATTATTATTATTATTATTCAGGCCATCTGACTGGGTTGCCCCAGCCACTTTGGGTGGCTTCCAACAAATTATAGACATTAAGCACAGTAAAACATCAAACATTAAAAACTTCCCTATACAGGGCTGCCTTCAGATGTCTTCTAAAGGTCAGTTGCTTATTTCCTTGACATCTGGTGCGAGGGTGTTCCACAGGGCGGGCACCACTACCGAGAAGGCCCTCTGCCTGGTTCCCTGTAACCTCGCAGTGAGGGAACTGCCAGAAGGCCCACAGAGCTGGACTCCTGTGTTGTCTGAATTACTGCAAAGAAGGTATCCTTTCTTGTAACACACAGGTGTTTAGGTAATTAATGATGTTACAGTCTCCTAAGATTAATTTATACTTTTATGATCAACATTAGGAAGTGGAGACCGCAATGACCATTTGCTAGATGGGATCCTTTGATGATTAAGCCTCACTGAATAATTTTGATAAAGTTGTAATAGTGTATATAAATGAAGATGTGGAATACTTAACATACTAGATTTCCATCGGTTGGGTATCATTGCAATTAGGTCTCTTTAAGAATATTTAATTCTAATTGCCTGCACCTGCCCCATTGCAGGGATTGCTCCTATATAGCTTAGTTTCAATGATCATTGATACGGAACGTCTCTGACTGGCAACTTCTGTGTTCCTGTGGACTATTTTGGTTGAAAAAAACCTACTGAAAAATCTCCTGGAAACCTTGTCGCTGAAGAAGCCCAATGGGCGAAACAAGGGTGTATCCTGAGAACTGGTCTATCATCAGCTGCCTTATTGTTACTAAGTACAGTGGTACCTCAGGTTACATACGCTTCAGGTTACAGATTCCGCTAACCCAGAAATAGTACTCGGGTCAACAACTTTGCTTCAGGATGAGAACAGAAATTGTGCTGCGGTGGCGCGGCAGCAGCAGGAGGCCCCATTAGCTAAAGTGGTGCTTCAGGTTAAGAACAGTTTCAGGTTAAGAACAGGCCTCTGGAACGAATTAAGTACTTAACCTGAGGTACCACTGTAGTTCTGTTTGTTACACTCTCAAGACATAGGAGTAGGCAGAAGGCAAGTTTGTTTGTTAAACTTTTAAGACATAGGACGATGCAAAAGGAAGATATCAGTATGAAATGGCATTGCCAACAGGAACTGTACATTGTAATCGTTGGACTTGACAATCTTTGGACTTGACTATCCTTGGACTTTACGACAATAATAACATATAGAAGGTTAATAGTAATATGATATGTTATTGTCACCAGGAACTGTGCTTTGCAATTTTTTGATATGACGATTACAGTTTTATTATATATAATGTTATGTTACTTTACAGCCAGTTACGTGTGTGTTGTGGTATTCAGAATACCAGTTTCTGCAGCTGAGGGAAGGATCTGTGGCCTTCATGTCCTTCTTGAGGAGTTCCTGATGCCCTTCAGAGGTTGTTGGGCTACAAATTCCATCACTGACACGCTGGCCGAGGCTGATAGGAGCTGTAGTCCAATGACATCTGGAACATGATAACTTAGCCACCTCTGATTTGGGGCTCAGAAGGTGATTTTAGGCTTAAGCTTGAAGATGCCAAGTACAATCCTTACCTGGACCAGATAGATCTGAACTATGGATGCTCACAGGACTCCGGTAAGAATTGCACCAAGTTGCTGCCTCTGGCAATTGTTCCGGCAATTGTTTAATCATCTCTTCATCTGCATCACGGCGGTAGCTCTGGAAATCTGGGGCCCAAGTGTTCTGCCCTTGTTCCAGATAGGCAAACAGTCCAGAGGCTTGGAAAGGAAGAGGAGAGAGAGAGAGAGAGAGAGAGAGAGAGAGAGAGAGAGAGAAAGAAAGAAAGAAAGAAAGAAAGAAAGAAAGAAAGAAAGAAAGAAGCAGATGAGTTGTGGATTCATTTCCCCGCTTGCTTTTTCAAGAAAGTGAAAAAGAAAGCCTGGAAGCAGACTCCCCAGCCAGCAAGAGTTCTCTGTGGGGGAGGTTGTTGTTCAAGCAATCACTCTGCAGTAAAGTTTTAAAAACAGAAAACTTGTGAAAACTACAGGTGACAAGCACCATCTAACTGGAAGCACCCCATCCTGTGAAAAGGAGGAAGGGACAATGCCTCTTTTTAGATTATGCTTGTTAAGACACATGCATGGAATTTATAATCTAAATAACAAAGTCTGTTTCTCCCCCTTTTGGAGTATTGTATAGTTAAAGCCATGGTTTTCCCAGTAGTGATGTATGGAAGTGAGAGACCATAAAGAAGGCCGATCGCCGAAGAATTGATGCTTTTGAATTCTGGTGCTGGAGGAGACTCTTGAGAGTCCCATGGGCTGCAAGAAGATCAAACCTCTCCCTCTCCATTCTGAAGGAAATCAGCCCTGAGTGCTCACTGGAAGGACAGATCCTGAAGCTGAGGCTCATAGAATCATAGAGTTGGAAGAGACCACAAGGGCCATCGAGTCCAACCCCCTGCCAAGCAGGAAACACCATCAGAGCACTCCTGACATATGGTTGTCAAGCCTCCAATACTTTGGCCACCTCATGAGAAGAGAAGACTCCCTGAAAAAGACCCTGATGTTGGGAAAGATGGAGGGCACAAGGAGAAGGGGACAACAGAGGACGAGATGGTTGGACAGTGTTCTCGAAGCTACCAGCATGAGTTTGACCAAACTGTGGGAGGCAGTGGCAGACAGGAGTGCCTGGCGTGCTCTGGTCCATGGGGTCATGAAGAGTTGGACATGACTAAACAACAACAACATTCTTATGTAGAAATATTTAAATAGATCATTCATCTAAGGCTGCACTCCTTATGTAATAAGCCTTACTGAACACAGAGGAGGGCATTGCTTCTGAGTAAATATGAAAGGGATGCACTGTACATGTGACTGGTTTTCCTATAGTTGATTGACTGGATTTAAAAGGTTAGAAATATTTGAATGGATTAAAAAGGTAGCCCTGATTAACTAGGCAGATCTCATTCTTTTAGCTGATTTTTAGAAAAACTAGGATTGGATAAATGTATATGTTGCCTTCTAATATAAAAAAAACTATCAAGGCAGCTTACATTAATAAAACAATTGAAATATTTGAAGAGACATTTCCCCCTCTTCTCCTTTGAAGTGTTTCCCAACCCATATGTAATACATTCCACTCCCAAATATGAAATAATAACTATTATTAGCCAGTTTAAGGCTGCAGTCCTTTGCACAGCTACTTTGCAGTAAGTCCCATTGAACACAAGAGGACTTACTTCCAAGTAAACATGCATGGGCTTGCCTGTACATCCATGATGCAGAAGTGCCCGGCGAGTCCTTAGTTCTGCCTCTCTCACATGCAACCTCCATGGCTTTCATAGGAAACTTTTACACAACAATGAAACAAAGTCCAGCTCCGTTTAAGTCTGCAATACTTAAAAACAACCCCCCCCAAAACCCCACCTTATAACTGGAAAGAACAGGGGGAAATAATCTCACCCATGAAGATGGTGCCGTAGCTCTCCTGCATGGCTTTTCTGTAGAAGCTTCCCTGGTCAGCATCCAGGATACCCTGCTGGGTCTGAAACAAACAGAAAACCCTCTCCTGCTTCACTTTCAAATAAGAATGCAAGAAGAGCCCTGCTGGGTCAGGATGAAGGTCCAGTATCTTGCTCTCGCAGTGGCCAGCAACGCATGCCTCTGGGAAGCCCACGAGCAGGACCTGAGTGCGAAAGCTGCACTCTCCACTTGTAGTTCCCAGAAACTGACATTCAGAGGCATACTTTGGACAGTGGTGACAGCAAATAGCTGTAGTAGCCAATGATAGCCTTAAGTAGGCTAAAGAGTGCCATGCACCGTAGGCCAACCCCAACCTCTCTCACCACCAAAGGAACACAAGTGAACAGCAGAGAACCCACATAAGCAACGCTGACACAAAACCCCACCTATATTAAGTAAAATAGAAACATCACCACCCGACCCCACCCCCACTCATCTTTCCCCCCCTCCACGTCTTTCCCCCTATTCTTCCTAATGTCTCAACAAATGAAACCAATTTGTAAAAAAAATGTGTTACGTGGAAAGAAAACTACGAGAGAGAGACATTGCACAAACCTTTGTAAATCAAGAAAATATTAATAAAAATACATTAAAGAAACAAAACGAGTGCCATGCAATGCAAGAGGGATTCCAGCATGAACTATAGCAGGGGTAGGCAAACTAAGGCCCGGGCGGCCCAATTGCCTTCTCAATCGGCCCGCGGATGGTCCGGGAATCAGCGTGTTTTTGCATGAGTAGATTGTGTACTTTTATTTAAAATGCACCTCTGGGTTATTTGTGGGGCCTGCTTGATGTTTTTACACGAGCAGAACGTGTTCTTTTATTTAAAATGCACCTCTGGGTTATTTGTGGGGCCTGCCTGATGTTTTTACACGAGCAGAACGTGTTCTTTTATTTAAAATGCACCTCTGGGTTATTTGTGGGGCCTGCCTGATGTTTTTACACGAGCAGAACGTGTTCTTTTATTTAAAATGCATCTCTGGGTTATTTGTGGGGCATAGGAATTCGTTCATTTTCTTTTTCAAAATATAGTCCGCCGTCCGCCCCCACATGGTCTGAGGGATGGTGGACTGGCCCACCGCTGAAAAAGGTTGTTGACCCCTGAACTATAGCCAGGAGGAACCAAGGGGTCTTAGGGCCCAGAGCAGTATGTGTGTATGATAAAGAAATTATGCCTCATCTAGATCTTAAGAGATAGAACTTGCTCGCACTACATGCCTGAGATGCCCTCGAGATATGCTTTCAACCTGAGTGCAGCAGTGTTCTGTTCCATGGGCAATTCCAACCTACAAGGACTCCATCTCCACCACAAATTTAAAGCCCTGTCACACCACTCTGAACAGCCATGGCTCATCCCCATCCCAGCCTGTCAATGGTTATTGGACTCTGCTTTGGCAATTCTCTTCAAAAGCAGCTAGTCTCTGCGTAGTCCTGAAGCAGGGCTGAGGGTCTTAATATGGAACAGAGTGGATATTTTAACTTCCTGAAAAGGCACAAGGGACTGCTGCTACACTGCCGCCACCCCCTCCCTCTCTCTAAGGGAACGAATCTACATTTGAAGCCCCTGGAGGAGAGCAGTTTTGTCAGAGAGGCTATCTTTCTCCTTCAAAAGGAGTTCCCAGCCTCCCTCAAGCATCCCTTTGGAAACCCTTAGCCTCCATCCCACCTCCAGAAACAAAGCCTTCCAGGTGTATAAATAGAAAGCGAAATAAGATGTGCTGGTTGGTTCACAAGGGAAAAGGGAGGGAAATCCAAAATCCACAGCTAGGAAAGTAGGACCAGCCAGAACAGCATAAAATAAGCTGGCATAAAATTCCAGAATGTGGTACAGCCAGTGCCGGATTTACGTATAAGCTAAACAAGCTATGGCTTAGGGCCCCACTCTCTTGGGGCCCCCAAAAAGAATTAAAGGGGGAAAACTGGGTGTACATTTCCAAAATATAAGATGAAAAACAAATAAAATAAAACCTACATACAGCAACAGTGTTTGTGTTGTGTAGGCTCCTATGATGTAAGTAATGGGCCCCGCCTGCTAGCCTGCTCCCTAAAATATCACTGGTTTGTTCATTTCTATATATAGGGTAAAGGGACCCCTGACCACTAGGTCCAGTTGCAGATGACTCTGGGGTCGGGGCGCTCATCTCACTTTACTGGCCAAGGGAGCCAACATTTGTCCGCAGCCTGTTTTTCTGGGTCATGTGGCCAGCATGACTAAGCCGCTCCTGGCAAAACCAGAGCAGCGCACAGAAACACCCTTTACCTTCCCGCCAGAGCAGTACCTATTTATCTACTTGCACTTTGACGTGCTTTCGAACTGCTAGGTTGGTGGGAGCAGGGACTGAGCAACGGGAGCTCACCCTGTCGCGGGGTTTCGAACCGCCGACCTTCTGATCGGCAAGCCACAATTTGTTGTTGACAAAGGACAGCTGGACATATAACGGGCCCCATGACCTTCACTTATTTCTTAACCCAAGGATGAGGAACCTGTGGTCACGCAGATATTTATTTCATTCATATCCTAGAAGTGTGGCTTTGGAAGGGACCACGAGGGTCATCTAGTCCAACCCCCTGCAATGCAAGACTCTTTTGCCCAACGAACCCACAGCCCTGAGATTAAGAGTCTCCTGCTTTACCAACTGAGCTATCCCAGATCAATTTATTGCATTTATATACCATAAATGCAATAAACCCCACTCCATTTTATCATCACAATAACCCTGTGAGGTAGACTAACATATGTGTCAGTGGCTAACTCAAAAGTCAGAGTGGGATCTGAACTCTGGTCTCCAGGATCCTAGTCTAGCACTGGAACCATGACACTAATCTGGCTCTCAACATCTGCCCATTGAGTTACTTGAAGGGAAAGTGGGACACGAAAACTGGGTAACTGCTGGATGATTTATTTTCAAAAAGGGACCAACAATTACTCTCTCCCCCCCCCTTTTCCTAGGTGCAACCTGAAGCCTGCAGAACACCTAGTAATCTTCACCCAGTTACGATCACTATCTCCTGGTACACTCCATGTTAAGCTCATGACTAGATCATAGTCTTGTGGTTACAACATCATTCGAGCTTCTGCACTCCTTTTGCTTAACATCAGGCCCGCTAGGAATTTGGAGAGCCTAAAAACTGGCTGACTATTGTACAACATCCTAGCAAAATTCTGCACAGTATTCGCTTAACCTGCACCGAGTCGCTGTTACGTTCTCTCGCTTTTTTATTATTTTATTGTCTCTCTTCTTCTCTCCCCCACCCCGCACTCTCTGCCGCCAAATCTGCTTGAGGCAGGAACCTGCATTTTGCTTGTATACTTCATGCAAAACACATGCAGAAAAATAGGAATTAAAAACTAACAAACCTCAGCCACACCGTTCACAAGGAGCGCCGTGGAACAGTTCTCCTTCTCACACCACAACCAAGTACAAGCAATAATTTTTTTAATATTATTTCGAACTAAGGTTCTCTGCTTGGACTATCACAGGAGTGCCTCTGAGCACGTGCAAAGTCCCGCCGGAGGAGAGCCACGCCGCAGCGCAGCCCCACAAGAGTTCCCACGTTAGAAATCAAGGCCTCTACCGAAGCTTACCTAGGGCAAGAGGCGAACGCAACAAAATCCTTTAAAGCAAACAAACAGAAACCCACGTGGAGGAAAGTTAACTCAATTGGACCGGGGATGGAGATTAAGGGGTCTGTTTTTAGGTAGCCCCTCTCCTACGATGGATCAGTGGAACCCCCGCTGATGATGATGATGATGATGATGATGATGATGATGATGATGATTATTATTATTATTTTGCAATGAATGGCTTATCCCATAATAGTTGGCAGCACCCTGGGAGAATGAGGAAGGCAGCAGAGACGCTCAGGGCAGTCTTTGGTTTGTCCTTTGCAAAACCGCTTTTCATTTATTGATTTGATTTTTGTGCCGTCCTTCCTGGGAAGATCCCGGGGCGCTTCAGGTCAGAGCAGAAACGAATCGTTAAAACCAAAACAACAAAACAATAACCACTGCTCGCTACTACCTCCCTACCCCGTTGCTGCCCGCGGTCCGATCCGAAGATTCCCCCTCTCCCGCCTCTCTTTCGCAGCCACCCCGGCCATGTATCTCCCGGATTCGTTTTACCTGGGAACTGCAGGCGACAGGAGAGTCCTTTCCCCGCACCTTTAACTTCTGCTGGCTCCCATCGCAGCAGGTAAATCTTCCTCTGTTTGCAGAGAGCAAATCTTCCTCTGTTTAGAAAGAAGATCGAAATCCAGCTGGAACCAGGAGAAAGAGCAACAGCGAGACGCCTGACCGCAATAGGGGTCAGAGGCATCTATAGTTCTTTAAAAGCTCTGCCCCACAACGGGGGGAAGCCGGCTGTAGAAGCGGCAGCCCCTGCCTCAGGGGTCAGCAGAGACCTCTGGTGGCAAAAGAAACCACCACTTGCCTTCAAGTCCAATGTAGGAAATAACACAGAATCACAGTATTGTTCAGTCGGAAGGGACCCCAAGGGTCATCCAGTCCAACCCACATTGTTCTTCCTGGATCCTGAGGTCCAGCGACGAGGGCCTTCTGGGAGTTCCCTCACTGCGAGAAGCCAAGTTACAGGGAACCAGGCAGAGGGCCTTCTCGGTAGTGGCACCCGCCCTGTGGAAGGCCCTCCCACCAGATGTCAAAGAGAAAAACAACTACCATACATCTGAAGGCAGCCCTGTTTAGGGAAGCTTTTAATGTTTAATAGATTATTGTATTTTAATATTCTGTTGAAAGCCACCCAGAGTGCCTGGGGAAACCCAGGCAGATGGAAGGGGTATAAATAATAAAGTATTAATATTATTATTAGGGACGCGGGTGGCGCTGTGGGTTAAAGCCTCAGCACCTAGGACTTGCTGATCGAAAGGTCAGAGGTTCGAATCCGTGTGGCAGGGTGCGCTCCCGTTGCTCAGTCCCAGCGCCTGCCAACCTAGCAGTTCGAAAGCACCTTCAGGTGCAAGTAGATAAATAGGGACCGCTTACCAGCGGGAAGGTAAACGGCGTTCCGTGTGCTGCGCTGGCTCGCCAGATGCAGCTTGTCACGCTGGCCACGTGACCCGGAAGTGTCTGTGGACAGCGCTGGCTCCCGGCCTATAGAGTGAGATGAGCGCACAACCCTAGAGTCTGGCAAGACTGGCCCGTACGGGCAGGGGTACCTTTACCTTTACCTTAATATTATTATTATTATTATTATTATTATTATTACCCCCTGTAATGCAGGAATCTCCACTAGAGCATCCATGACAGATGGCCATCCATCCTCTGCTTAAAAGTTTCTAATGAAGGAGAGTTGGCCACCTGCCAAGGTGTCTGTCAATGTCGAACAGCGCTCAAAAAGTACTTCCTGATGTTTAGTCTGAATCGCCTTTCTTGTAACTTGACGCCATTGGTTTGAGTCCTACCTTCTGGGACAGGAGAAAACAAGCATGCTCCACCTGACAGACCCTGAGATATTTGAAGATGGCTATCATATCTCCTCTTTTCCAGGCTAAACGTACCCAACTCCCTCAACCATTCCTCATCAGGCTGGGTTTCCAGACCCCTGAAAACATGCAAACGCAGGTGTTCATGTGTGACGGTTCATCACTGATGAGCACTTTTCATCAATGGCTGCACATGCCATTGCAAGTCATCGTATTATAGGTTTCTGTTGTGTTTGGAAGAGGTAGCCAACTAGCCTTGTGGCACCTGGAAGATGACCCAGTTTGCTGTGGCATAAGTTTGCATTAAGGGACGCGGGTGGCGCTGTGGGTTAAACCACAGAGCCTAGGGCTTGCCGATCAGGTGGTCGGCAGTTTGAATCCCCACGACGGGGTGAGCTCCCGTTGCTCAGTCCCTGCTCCTGCCAACCTAGCAGTTCGAAAGCACGTCAAAGTGCAAGTAGATAAATAGGTACCACTGCAGCGAGAAGGTAAACGGCGTTTCCGTGCGCTGCCCTGGTTCGCCAGAAGCGGCGTAGTCATGCTGGCCACATGACCCCGAAGCTGTACGCTGGCTCCCTTGGCCAATAAAGCGAGATGAGCGCCGCAACCCCCGAGTCGTCCGCGACAGGACCTAATGGTCAGGGGTCCCTTTACCTTTAAGTTTGCCTTGGCTAGTGTTTGCCTCCTTGGATTTCAGACGGAGGCATCAGATGAGCTTCCTCATGCATCTGATGGAAGTGCACTTGAATCCAGAAATAATAGAACCTGTTAATTGGTTCTGACGATAAGTTGTTGGGCCAGTTTGCATTTTTTAAAAAATATCAATCTTCCTGGTGACACAGTCAAGTCTGTCCCGACTCACTAGGACAGCACAATGCTGGAGAGATGGCAACTCTGATTGTTTGCATTTATATCTTACCTTTCCCCTCCAAGCCGGTGTACATCGTTCACCCCCTACTTTGTTTTATCCTCACAACAACCCTGTGAGATGGGTTGGGCTGAGAGTGAGTGACTGGCCCAGGGTGCAACTAGCGAGCATCATGGCTGAGTGGGGGATTTGAACCCTGATCTCACAAGTGGCCAGATGCAAAGGTTGACAGACAGCACAGCTATATCTGTGTAGATATGGCAGCCGCTGTAGCCTGTCAGGGAGAGCAGAGAAAGTTGCAGAGGTAAAAAGTCACTCTTCTCCGCAATTGTTAAAAGGTACAGGAGCTGGTGATGACCACTGGTCCCATCACCTCCTGGCAAATAGAAGGGGAAGAAATGGAGGCAGTGAGAGATTTTACTTTCTTGGGCTCCAGGATCACTGCAGATGGTGACAGCAGCCACGAAATTAAAAGATGCCTGCTTCTTGGGAGAAAAGCAATGAAAAAACTTGACAGCATCTTAAAAAGCAGAGACATCACCTTGCCAACAAAGGCCCGTATAGTTAAAGCTATGGTTTTCCCAGTAGTGATGTATGGAAGTGAGAGCTGGACCATAAAGAGGGCTGATCGCTGAAGAATGGATGCTTTTGAATTCTGGTGCTGGAGGAGACTCTTGAGAGTCCCATGGACTGCAAGAAGATCAAACCTATCCATTGTTGAGGAAATCAGCCCTGAGTGCTCACTGGAAGGACAGATCCTGACGCTAAGGCTCCAATACTTTGGCCACCTCATGAGAAGAGAAGACTCCCTGGAAAAGACCCTGATGTTGGGAAAGATGGAGGGCACAAGGAGAAGGGGACGACAGAGGACGAGATGGTTGGACAGTGTTCTCAAAGCTACCAGCGTGAATTTGACCAAACTGCGGGAGGCAGTGGAAGACAGGAGTGCCTGGCGTGCTCTGGTCCATGGGGTCACGAAGAGTCGGACACGACTAAACAACTAAACAACAACACAGGAGCTCTTCTTTCCTTTGCATCCTATCACACCCCTTACATAGTTAGGATATTATTATTATTTAAATAATTTAATCAGCACAATCTGGCTAGAACAGAACAGCAATTGTTGTTTTTTCTCTTGGGTTTCAAACTTCCTACCCTCCAGGAGCCTTTTGCCCTATTGATTTGTCTGTTGAGGATCCTTCCTGCTTGCCTAAAAAACAGGCTCGAAATGGAAATGAGCCCCAAAACCGCAAATTGGTGCATAACAAAGGAGAAATGCCCAGCATTCACCAACAATGCAGGAATCTCTTGGCAGAGACAATAAGCTGTGATGCTTCCACTATTTGGATTAACTTTGGTTGATGGAAGAGAATATGGTTGAATCCAAAATGGAATCTGAGAACTTCTGCATGCAGAGCAAATGCTCGCTATCTGAGCTACATCCCTTTCCCAGGCATGCAAGCTTGCTTTAAAAATTAAATAAATTGATACTTATTCAAAGATATACCAAAAATACATACCCATTACAAAGTATCTTTTTTATAATATACTGAGATAAAATAGCTACTATGTCTAAAAGAGAACAAAGTCAGAAGAAAGGGAAGGAAAGGAGAAACCAGAAGATAAAGTGAGAGGAAAGGAAAAGAAAGAAAAACAAACAAAGAAAAAGAAGGTAAAATAAAAGGAATTCAGACTCTCTGTCCTGCAGCTACATGATAGTCATTCCTTAAGGTCCAACCATTCTTCTTCTTCTACTACTACTACTATTATTATTTCTTCTATAAACCCGTATTTTTTCAATCTTAAAATCCAGAAATCCCAAGATCATTCTTTCTTGTATTCCCACTCTGGGAATTGTAGCTCTGCAAGCCGAATCAGCAACGTGTCATGCTCCAGACATGAAATGAGAGTTAGAATCGTAGAATTCTAGAAGGGACCCTGGGGGTCATCTAGTCCAACCCTCTGAAACGCAGAAACATTTTTGCCCTACGTGGGGTTTGAACCCACAACCTTGAGATTAAGAGTCACATGCTCTACCGACCAATATAGACGCAAGAGGTAAATGCGCCTCCAGTTTTCAGTGTGAACAGAAAGCAGCCAGGAGGTGGCTTTTGAAATGTGTTCTCTTAAGAGATTTGCGGTATATACCACCTTTCCGTTATATACCACCTTTACGGCAGAGCTTTTTTGGAGCTGCTGAGATTCTTTGTGCGCCTGCCTCTCTGTGCATCCTCTCTCTGGGGAGCATCACAGACAAGAGAGAGGGAAGAAGCCCACGCATGCATGTGCAGAGACACCTTGAGGTTGATGCAAGAGGCCCGGGGCAAAAGGAACACAGATCCAAATACAGTGGTACCTCGGATTACAGACGCTTCAGGTTTTTGTTTTTGTTTTTCAAATTTTTATTAAGTACAAATTAGAAAACATACATATTTACAACAAAAGAAAATACAAAAGAAAAAGAAAATACATATAACCAAGGAAAAAAATTAGAGAATACTTTGTCTCTTTTCAAATTTACAGTTATTTATATCTCTGTAAAATGCTATTCACAATAAAGGAGTGAAATGAAAGATAAGGTATCAGAAAAAAGAAGAAAGAAAAAAGAAAGAGGTAAAAGAAAAAGATCATAGGTGAAAAAATTTAAAAGTAGATAAGTATTCACTATACATAGCCGTTTCCCATCTATATTTATATTCAATTGTATAATTTCATCTTGTCCTTATCTACCTTAAATAAAGTGTTGTGTTTTTTTTAAAAGACTTCCACCGTTTGCCTCATGCGTTTTTAATAATCCATTCATCAGATCCTCTGTTCTTCATATTTTCCCTTTGGATTTCCTTAAAGTCTCACTTTGTATTTTTTATATTACGCAGAAGATTATTCTAAACACAACCAGATTCCTCCATCCCTGCACAGTGGTACCTCGGGTTACAGACGCTTCAGGTTACAGACTCTGCTAACCCAGAAATAGTACCTCGGGTTACGAACTTTGCCCCAGGATGAGAACAGAAATTGTGTGGCGGCGGCGCAGCAGGCCCTATTAGCTAAAGTGGTGCTTCAGGTTAAGTACAGTTTCAGGTTAAGAACGGACCTCCAGAACGAATTAAGTTCTTAACCCGAGGTACCACTGTATGGACTAACCATTATTATTTTTCAAAACGTTATTGGGAGAAGCAGACAAGAGTCTTATGCAGACAGCAAGGCAAACACTTTTGTATGGCGCTGCCGCTCATATGCGATCAGACTGCTCTGCCAACAACAGTTTTGATTTCTCCAGCTCTGCTTGCCTTCCTGATAGCTAGCCCAGGTGGTAGAACTGCCTGTCAGCTCCCTCCTCCTGAGCCTGTTTCCCCCTTGAAGAAATCAGCAGGGAGGACACAAGTCGTTGGCTCTGCTGGACACTGGCTCTGGCGCCACCTACTGTTCAGCTCCAGCCTCACAGGCACTAGTATCCACAATTAGTGTGTATATTGGGGGGGTGTTTCCCTCTTCCTATCACCCACTCTGCAGAGGCACCAGTTCCCAGCAGCTTGCAAACCTACCAAGCCACTCCTCCCAATTATTATTTTTTTAAATGCCCCCACGCAGTCCAAACAAAAATAGTTTTTCAGCTTAAGCTGTCCCCATGTACCTCCAAGAGCAGGAGTTGTAGAATCATCGAGCTGGAAGGGGCCCTCTATTTCAACCCTCTGCAATGCAGCTGTCCCAAATGGGAATTGAACCTGCAACCTTGGTGTTATCAGCGCTACGCTCTAACCATTCAGGCTACCCTCAGTGCTTGTACAGGCAGAGGTCCTTCTCACTAGTGGCACCCACCCTGTGGAACCCTCTGAAGGCAGCCCTGTGAAGGGAAGTTGTCAATGTTTGATGTTTTATTATGCTTTTACAGTGGTACCTCGGGTTACATACGCTTCAGGTTACATACGCTTCAGATTACAGACTCCGCTAACCCAGAAATAGTACTTCGGGTTAAGAACTTTGCTTCAGGATGAGAACAGAAATCGTGCTCCGGCGGTGCGAGGCCCCATTAGCTAAAGTGGTGCTTCAGGTTAAGAACAGTTTCAGGTTAAGAACGGACCTCTGGAACGAATTAAGTACTTAACCCGAGGTACCACTATATACTTGTTGGAAGCTGCCTAGTGCGGCTGGGACAACACAGTCAGATGGCTGGGGTACAAATAATAAAAGAATTATTATTATTATTATTATTATTATTATTATTATTATTATTATTATTACTACAGCTGCTGGACCAGCCATCCAGATCAAGCATCTTCAGCCCTTAGCGAGAACTGGATTCATTTCTGGTCTCTGCGCAGCCTTAGTTTAGCGGGCTCCCACATCTTTGGCATGGACCGTCCGGTGTCGAATCAGATGCCCGTTTTGAGTGAAGCTTTTCCCACAGTCAGGACATGCAAACGGCTTCTCCCCTGTGTGGATCCTTTTGTGGGCCAAAAGGGCGGAACTGCGATTGAAGATCTTTTCGCATTCGCCACACAGGTAAGGCTTATACCCGGTGTGGATTATCCAATGTTTCAGAAGGGTGGAGTGCTGTCCGAAGCCTTTCCCACAGTCTGAGCACCGGTAGGGCTTCTCATTCGTATGAACTCTCTGGTGCGTCTTCAGGGTCAAATTCTGGCCAAAGCCCTTCCCGCAGTCCGGACACTTAAAGGGCTTCTCGTCGGTATGGCCCCGGCGGTGAGCATAGAGGGCCTAGCGCGAGCTGAAGCTTTTCCCACACGAAGCACACCTATGCGGCTTCTCTCCTGTGTGCGTCCTCCGGTGAGCCAGGAGGAAGCAATTAAACCAGAAGCCTTTGCTGCAATCGGGGCACTCGTAAGGCCTGGCACTCGAGTGAGTGCGCTGGTGCCGGGCGAGGGTCGTGCAGCCCCTGAAACCTCTCCCACACACGGAGCACATCAGGGACCTCCCTGCCCGGTGGACTTTCTGGTGTTTGGCAACGTCCGAGGCGAAGCAGAAGCACTTCCCGCACTCGGGGCAGCTGTGGAGCCTCTCGCCCGTGTGGATTTTCTCGTGCCGGAAATGGTTGGAGCTCTGGCTGAAGCTCTTGCCGCACTGGCGGCACTGGTAAGGCCTCTCCCCAGTGTGGATGCGCTGGTGGGTAACCAGGGTGGAAAACCGGCGGAAGTTTTTCTCGCAGGCCGGGCATTCGTGGGGCTTCTTCTCCAGCAGGGCTTGGGGTCCTCCGGTTTCCCGGCGGCTTGGGTGGCCTTGGAATCCTGGCACGTTATTCTCAAACGTGTACTCGGTTGCAATTGGCTCTTCCCTTTTGAGATTCTTCAGAACGAGATGACAGGAAGGATTTGAAACCTGCGGGACCAGAGATTCACAGAAGATTGGAAGAAATATATGAATTATTTGAAGAGCAACTGTAATCAACAAATTACTCTAGTAGGACTATAAGAAGTTTTGTAAGGAGGAATATATGAAATATTGCAAAGAAGAGAAAGAAGAGGAAGAGGAGGAGGAGGAGGAGGAGTTTGGACTTGATATCCCACTTTATCACTACCCGAAGGAGTCTCCAAGCGGCTAACAATCTCCTTTCCCTTCCTTCCCCACAACAAACACTCTGTGAGGTGAGCGAGGCTGAGAGACTTCAAAGAAGTGTGACTGGCCCAAGGTCACCCAGCAGCTGCATGTGGAGGAGCGGAGACGCGAACACGGTTCACCAGATTACGAGTCCACCGCTCTTAACCACTACACCACGCTGGTGATATTAGCTATGATATTTAAATGCAATAGTGGAAGTAAGAAATGTAAATTAAGTGAAAAAGATTAGAAAATTTTCAGATGTGATTGATGGAAGTCAAAAAAATTGTATAAGATATAAAAGTATGTTTAATAATCGTTGAAAATGATATGCTAACAAAACTATTTTTTTTAAAAAAAGAGATTCTTCAGAACAACCTTGTGGCATTCGCCTGGCGCAGTCATATTCTGCTCCCTTTGTGTCTGGTCCTTCCACTGAAAGACCTTGATCTCGTCCTCACTTTTCATCCCGTTCCCTACTGGGACAAAAGGCAAACATTACAAAAGTGGGACCCAAGAGGTAATTACCAGAGTGAGAGAAACATATAGCTAAGTCCAATTCACCTTCCTTGTGTTCCTCTGGGCCTCTGCTCAATGGTCTCTTCCTGGGTTCCTTGGAAGTCCACTGTTCGATGCTATGGTGTTCAGGTACCTGATCCAAGACCAGAAGACCCTGGAAAAAAAGGGTTTCATGCTTTCTGAAAGATACAGTCAGAGAAGTAAAAGCAGAAGCTTCGTGGGCTATGCACACAGGATTTTCTTATC
The DNA here is from genome assembly GCF_027172205.1 of Podarcis raffonei. Classification (NCBI taxonomy): domain Eukaryota; kingdom Metazoa; phylum Chordata; class Lepidosauria; order Squamata; family Lacertidae; genus Podarcis; species Podarcis raffonei. The sequence continues at coordinate 107,466,622 of NC_070603.1, read as the reverse complement.
CATCAGATGTGCAATTTGGAATCTAGTCACTGGTACACAAATGGGTATATTGGAGTTCCTATAAACCATCAATAAACCATCATTTCCTGCTACCTGCCCTGTAATGCAAAAACCAGGTGGCAGTGATGGTCAAGCTCTGGAGCAGCCACAATATGTGGCTGATGGACCTGTCCTGGAGGCCCAGGTGTGCCTATTGCTCCTCCTTTTGACCAGTCTTGTTTTAGTCTCTCTCTCCATCAGGCACTCCGAGACGTACCTGTGTCACCCTCCAGCTCCATCCGTAAAGTCTCTGGGTAGGGAGAAACAAAGCAAGGAAGAGAATATTTTATACTCCCAAGAATTAGCAAGGATGTATCAACGGTCCACCCGGCCCAAAATATTTGGGAATGTAACTGTCTGACCCTCACAAAAGCCTCTTGTGAAATAGGCCACCTTATTCCCAGTTTACAGATGGGAAAACTGAGGCTGCGAGAGTGCAGAGAATGGGTGTAGCTCGCCAGTAAACTGATTGGGTTGCTTTAGGAAGCTGCTATCACTCATCAGCAGGGCACCACTCTCCTTCTGGGTTACAGAGACAACGCAAAATTTCCTCGTAATAGCACCCTGAGGTGGAAAGGTAACCTGGAGCTCATCTAGCCGAGCCCCCTGCCTGGGGCAGGGGGCAACTACAGCATGGGTAAGGAACATTTGCGGCCCAGTGGGTCAGACCTTTATCTCCCTGCACTCCTGCGCGCCAACTTTTGCCACCGGGTGACCAATAGGTGGGAGGTCCTATGCCCCTGTCAAAGTCGACCTGCAAAGGTGGAGATCTCCCAGACCACCAGGGCCAGAGCCTGGACCCTCACGGCCACCTGAGCCTGAAAAGCCAGACACCTCCCACAGCACATTGCCAGTCTGGCAGCACTGGGAGGGAGGCTATGGACCATAGAGAAGTGCCCATCTTTGGGCCAGAAGCTTGGCCCTGTAAGTTTCGGCACCAAACTAGAACATGACAAAATTGGTTCCTACAGCACTGCATGTTACTTACTTTCCACGTCCTTTTATGGATCTATTCCCCCATATATCTAATAATGAAATCGACCCGAACCTAAAAGAATTTCGCTACACGTTCAAAAACTGAGGGAGGCAGGGCAGGGAAGGGAGCGGGACCTTTGACCACCTTTGACCACCTTTGACCACCTTTGAACTGCAACATCACTTCCTGCAGGGTGTCCTTTTTCTCAGAGAAACAGTTGACTCTCTGTTCGAGCTCCTCTAAGTCGAGTTCCGCTTTTGGTGACGCGCCATCTTCCATACTGGGGGAAGGAAGAAGAGGAAGAGAAGACGAGGCGTAATCTCACTCCCAGACAACCCTGCAGTCCCAGTTTTCGTCGCAGGATCTATCCCGGCCAAGCCACAAAGGGAAAGAGACTCACCTGTTCCCTGTGCTTCTGAAGCAGCCCTAATGCCTGGGAACGGGCTGTCAATGGACAATAAGATTGCCGTACTGTGAATCGTGCTGTTTATGGACAATGTAACTTCTTGACAGCTAACTCTGCAAGAGAGATACTTTGATTCTGACTGGTTTCTCCGGACTTTAAGGAACTGTAAATTAACTGAAATTGAAACTGTTGCTTATTTTGTTAAATGGGGGACTTGGAAAAGTTATTTTAATGCAACAAGTATTGACTGTTACTGTGTCCCCCTAGAGGAACTTTGAAATTGTTACAACTGGCCAGGGAATTTTCCACTTTAAACTGGCCAAGGGAATTTTCCACAGCAAAACAAACTCCGGCCGTGGGATTGACCTTGAGCCTCAGATAAAGTGTTATGGCAGACTCGCTTCAGGAAAAAACAACAAGATCTGGTAAAATTCGGCAGCAGCGAAGAGCATCAGGCATTGGAGGCCAGAGTAAAGAGGTGTGTCTTCCGTGTATGATGAAAGCTGTATAATGAAGGTGCCAGGCACCCCTCTGTATAAAGGGAGTTTCACAGTTTAGGGGCCACCACTAAGAAGACCCTCTCCTGCGCCGATATCCACCTGAACCTCAACCTGACATTTTGAGTCCCAAAACCAGGACACATGTCTTCCCACCTATGCTCTCATGTGAGTCACATGACTCATGGAACTCAAAATATGTGTGATTTCGTGGCCATGCTAGCACAGCACCCCACAACACACTTTTTCAAGGAGGGGGAGTGCTTTCTTTCCGGGCAAGATCTTGATGCGAAATCACACAAGATCATGGAACCCAAAATGGCTGCCATGCTCTCGCATGAGAAAACAGGCTGCTCTGTTTTTCCCCGGTACTCTTGAGGTATGGCTGAAGCGCCAAGAGTATTCTGTTGATCTTAGCACCCAAGAGGGCCGGTAAGAAAGGCCTTTCAGATATTTGAGGCCTAAGCTGTCATGGCCTTAAAACACTCAAATTTGAGAGAATCATCCCACTCACGCTTTCAAAAAGGCCTCCCCAGGCAGAGCAGAATCAAGAGAGACTCTTGCCAAGGTTCAACAGCCCAGCCTCACCTGCCGGAGACGATTTGGCTCCTCTTTCTCCGCTCCCTTTCCGCCAAGCAAATCCTCAAGCAGGGTAATCTCCAGGCAGAGCTTGGAGAGGCTCTTCTCCCTTTTCTGTGCAATCTTCCTGTCCAGCATCTCCAGCCAACTCAGCAGAAGCTGCTCCTGCTCCTTCAGAAACTCACGGAGCTGCTGCCATTCCTGGATGATTTTCTGCTTCTCTGCTTCGATCCGTTTCTACAATCCAAAGAAGGGAACAAAGCGGGGACACCAAGAAAGGGAGAAAAACATCAATTTGAGGACAACTCAGCATCCAGCAGCTGTGGAAAAGGTGAATTCCACAGTAGGGGTCATTAGGAAAGGAATTGAAACTAAAGCATCTCCTGGTATGCCCCACAGACCTTAAGGTCCACAAATGACAACACTTTGGAGGTCCCAAGTCGTAAGGTGGTTAGATTGGTCTCAGCTAGGGCCAGGGCCTTTTCAGTACTGGCCCCAACTTGCTGGAACACTCTGTCACAAGAGACTAGGGCCCTGCGAGACTTGACATCTTTCCGCAGGGCCTGCAAGACACCTGGCCTTTGGTTTGGACTCAGTCTGACCCTTATGTTTCCCTCCCCTTACGGTTTTGATCTATGGGCTACTATTAAAATGAGGCTGCGTTTTAAATTGTATTTTAACCCGTATTTTAAATTGGGTTTTTTCTTCTTCCCCTAGTATGCTTTTATTGTAATTTTACTGGTGTTAGCCGCCCTGAGCTGGGGAGGGCGGGGTATAAATAAAATATTATTATTATTATTATTATTATTATTATTATTATTATTATTATTCTCCGTATCATCTATTTTGCCCCCTCAGTTGGAATACCGTGTCCAGTTCTGGTTGCCTCACCTCACAAAGGATACTATAGAGGTGGAAGAGGTTCAGAAAAGAGCCACCCAAATCATCAAGGGGGATAGAGTGACTCTCCTATGAGGAATGGCTGTGAAAGTTTGAGACTTTTTAGTTTGGAGAAAAAGCAAGGCGTGATGGAAGCTTATAAAGTTATGGATGGCACACAGAAAAGGGATAGAGAAAAGGTTTTTCCTCTTCTCTCCTAATGCTAGAACTCGAAGAGAGAAAAGGTCAATCAGTGGGGGCAGAAAATTATGCACAGCGTAGAGAATTTGGATAGGAAGACGTGTGTGTGTCTCTCTTCCTCTCATACTTAGAACTATGGGAAAGCCAACAAAGCTGAATGTTGGAAGATTCAGGGCAAACAAAAGGACTTTGCCACACAGCACATCAATTAAACTACGGGATTTGCAACCAGGTATAGTGACGGCTGGGACGTGGGTGGCGCTGTGGGTTAAACCACAGAGCCTAGGGCTTGCCGATCAGAAGGTCGATGGGGTGAGTTCCCATTGCTCGGTCCCTGCTCCTGCCCACCTAGCAGTTCGAAAGCACAAAGTGCAAGTAGATAAATAGGTACCACTCCTGTGGGAAGGTAAACGGTGTTTCCGTGCGCTGCTCTGGTTCGCTAGAAGCGGCTTAGTCATGCTGGCCACATGACCCGGAAGCTGTACGCCGGCTCCCTTGGCCAGTAAAGCGAGATGAGCGCCGCAACCCCAGAGTCAGTCACGACTGGACCTAATGGTCAGGGGTACCTTTACCTTTATAGTGACGGCTATCAACTTAAATGAGTTTTAGGGGGGATAGGCAAATTCCTGGAGGATGAACCTACCAGTGGTCACTAGCCATGATAGCTACAATGATATTCAGCATTGAAAGTAGCATGTCCCTGAGTACCAGTTGCTGGAATCACAAGTAGGTAGAGGGCTGTTGCAATTGGGTCCTGCTTCAGGCCACTGTAAAAACACGATGCTGGACGAGATGGGCCTTAGGTCTGATGCAGCAGACCTCTTCCCATGCCAAGGATGGATGGGATCTGCAAGCTTTGCCCAGACTCCTCCCAGGGCATGTTTTGATTGGTCAACCAACCCAGGCCCAACCAATGAGGAAATTCCACAAGCACTACCCTCTCCAGTGAAAACCAGCTTGGGGGCAGCAAAGGAGAGCTGTAGTGGCCTGGGGCTGATGAGGGGTCATAGCACAACGACTTCTGGAGTTGGCAGGGGGGGGCCTCACAAGGGTATAGTGCCCTGAAGGGAATGAAAGAAGTCTCTGCCACAAGGAGCTTGCAAGTGGAAGTTTAAAAACGGGGAGAAAAGGCACCTTTTATTTTATATACAGTGGACGCTCGGGTTGCAAACGTGATCCATGTGGGATGCATGTTCGCAACACGCAGCGGTGTGTCTGCGCACGCGTGGGTTGCAATTCAGCGCTTCTGCGTACGTGCAAAGCGTGATTTAGTGCTTCTGTACATGCGCAACCGCCGAAACCCAAAAGTAACCTGTTCCGGTACTTCCAGGTTTCAGCGGTCCATAGCCTGAAAAAATGCAACCTGAAGCATCTGTAACCTGAGGTATGACTGTATCTATGATGATGGTGATGATGATGAGAACCACCCTGAGAACTCTGGATGAAGGGCGGTATACAAATTGAGCTGCAAGGATGCCGCTTGCTCAAGGTTGGAAAGACGAAAAGGTCCCTACCAGAGTGGACTGGCAGGCTAAACTATTGGATTATGCAGAGATGGCAAAAATGACTGGGAAAATCAGAAACCAGGAGGATCAAAACTTTAACAAAGAATGGGAGAAATTTATACTATATTTGGCAGACCACTGTAAACACTTAAATAACTCTTGTAATGTTGCACAGACTTTGGATACAATGGAGGACTGAAAACTACGAGGATTTATAGTACAGTGGTACCTTGGGTTAAGTACTTAATTCGTTCTGGAGGTCCGTACTTAACCTGAAACTGTTCTTAACCTGAAGCACCACTTTAGCTAATGGAGCCTCCTGCTGCCACCGTGCCGCCGGAGCACGATTTCTGTTCTCATCCTGAAGCAAAGTTCTTAACCTGAAGCACTATTTCTGGGTTAGTGGAGTATGTAACCTGAAGCGTATGTAACCCGAGGTACCACTGTATGCAGTTGAAAAAGTTAACTGAAGAGCCCATGGAGGGAAGGGGGGCAAGTCTTGAGATTCGGAAGAATCTTGTGTAATTTTTATTATTTGTGATTTTGAATGTGAATGAATTTGTAAAATCAAATAAAAATCATTTCCCCCAAAAAGAAGGGTGGTACACAAATTGGACAAATAAAATAAATAAAAATAAATGTTCTAACAGCAAGAGGCTGGGTGGGGGAAAGGGAAGGCAGGTGGCTCTGGAGACTTGCCAGCAGCTCCTTGATTTTCTTCTCATCCGCTTTTGCCACTTCCCTCTGCTGCATTAGAGAAACCAGGCGCTCCTGCAGTTCAACCTGAAGGAGAGATCAGAAGCATCCGTGTTGCTGGTGCATTTTCTCACTGGAGCTTCTGGCTCCACTCTCACACTGGCTCCCACATGCAACTCATTCACAACCGCCAAGACCACATAACACCAGTCTTGAAAGACCTACATTGGCTCCCAGTATGTTTCCGAGCACAATTCAAAACGCTGGTGCTGACCTTTAAAGCACTAAATGGCCTCAGTCCAGTATACCTGAAGGCAGCTGTCTACCAGCTCCATCTGGAACGCAGACTGAGACCTTACCTGCCTGCAGACTGTCTCACCAGAGTAGTGCATGCTCTAGTTATCTCCTGCTTGGACTACGGCAATGCGCTCTACGTGGGGCTACCTTTGAAGATGACCCAGAAACTACAACTAATCCAGAATGCAGCAGCTAGACTGGTGACTGGGGGCGGCCGCTGAGACCACATAACACTGGTCTTGGAAGACCTACATTGGCTCCCAGTATGTTTCCGAGCACAATTCAAAGTGTTGGTGCCGACCTTTAAAGCCCTAAACGGCCTCGGTCCAATATACCTGAAGGAGCGTCTCCACCCCCATCGTTCTGCCTGGACACTGAGGTCCAGTGCCGAGGGCCTTCTGGCAATTCCTTCACTGCAAGAAGCCAAGTTACAGGGAACCAGGCAGAGGCCCTTCTCGGTAGTGGCACCTGCCCTGTGGAACGCCCTCCCACCAGATGTCAAAGAGAAAAACAACTACCAGACTTTTAGAAGACATCTGGAGGCAGCCCTGTTTAGGGAAGCTTTTAATGTTTAATAGACTATTGTATTTTAATATTCTGTTGGAAGCCGCCCAGAGGGGCTGGGGAAACCCATCCAGATGGGCGGGGTATAAATAGTAAATTATTATTATATTATTATTATCCACTGAGGCCACATTCACAAGTCCTAGTGGGATTTAGCCACTAATTCCACCCATGCTCAGAGAAAAGGGATCCAGGTGAATATCATAGCTTCCTTCCCAGTCAGTAAAGCAACAGAGAGAAGGCTGCAATTTGGAGTGCGGGGTGGGGCGGGGGGGGGGGGGGAGATGCTGTCGCCAGATATTTCCATCCACTTGTATTCTTGTGTGGCTTCGTTTTATTACCGTGTCTGTTTCTCATTCTGATATTTTTGCAACCCTGCTTGGAGGCCATTGGGCAAGGCTGCTACGTACAAATAAGCAATAACATGACATGCAAATCCCAGGTTCTGCTCACACACAACTTGGGGGCAGCAGCAGAGGGAATCTTCACTGTGTCTTTTGTGAAAATTAATCTGTGGTTGATGATGACCAGGAAGGAGAACGAGGTTAAAAGCTGGGAAGAAGTTCAAAAACTTTGAGAAACCCTAGATTACAGGGAAGAACTGCTGCACCCAGAGTGAAACCGCCAGCTCAGTTTGAGAGCAGGCTGCCCCACTTACACAAGGAGGATGGGGAACCACTGGCGCCGTTGGACCCCAGTTCCCCTTAGCCAGCACAGCCAGTGGCAAGGGATGATGGGAGTTGTAGTTCAGCAACATCAGAAGGGACCCCCTTGGCTCTAGAACAGGGTTTCCCAAGCTGGGCTCTCCAGCTGGTTTTGGACCACAACTCCCATCATCCCTAGCTAGCAGAACCACTTGTTCAGGGATGATGGGAAATGTAGTCCAAAACCAGCTGGAAACACAAGTTTGGGGGCGCGTTTTTTTGGGTCCTTTCCTGACCCCTCCCTTCAGTCCTGGCTGCGTGCCCGTCAATCTCTCGCTCCCCATCGCTGTTTTTCCCCCAAGCTCCCCCGGGAGATCAACCCACTCAGACGGTCCCGGTCAGGATCCCGGCTGCAGCGGCGGCCATGGCTGCTGGCTCGGACGGCACACCAGAGCGCTCCGGGCAAAGGAGCGACTGGGCTCCGCCTGGCAGCTGCTCCCGCGGCGCTCCACGTTGAGGCAAAGCGGAGAAGGAGGGAAGCAGCCCAACAAGAAGCGGCTTAGGAGGAAGGCGGCAAGCAGCGCCGCCACGATGCCTGGGTCCCCCTCGCCAGCTGCCGGCCGAGCAGCGCAATGCCTCCCGGGTGGCGGTGCCGACGTCGCATCCTTTGGCGAGGGAAACAGGAAGAGGCTGGCCGGAGCCACAGCTGGGAAGGGTGCCACCGGCAGGAGGCAGCAGGGATGGTGGAGGGGTGGGCTGTTAAAAAAAGCAAGCAAGCACCGCAGTCAGGGATGGGTAGGATTCTGCCTGCAGGGCGAAGTCGCGATCGCTTCAGCAGCGCTGTACGAGGTGTTCCTCGGAAGGGCATATTCATACGTAGAAGCTAAACAAGCTTCTTGTTGCAAAACCAACAGCACAAATACTATACGGCGCACCACTCATCTCCCTCTCCAATCTAGATCCATATGAAAAGATACAATCAGGTTTCCTTAGATCACTCCTGCAAACACCTAAATGCGTCCCAAATGCTGCCCTACGACTGGAAGCAGGCTTATACAGCATCAAAACCAAAGTATGGATAAGAACCCTATGCACTTGGCTAAGACTTAACAACTCGCCGGTTGGACTACTTTCCCTGATGCTTCTTGACAAATTCCAATCTAGTTGGTTGAAGGGCACTCTCAGAAAATTGGCCACATATGGTCTCTCCCCAGAGTATTTATTAAGTTTAGAAAGGGGAAGGGCCAAGAATATAATCAAAGAAAGACTCAGGGACATTGAAGCCCAAAATGACTTTAATCAACTTCCGATAACTCATAAACTCCTATTCAATTCCCAAAGGCCCCATCTAGCAAACTATCTCAAAGTTCTACACAACGCTAAACACCGATGGGCATTTTCCAGGGCCCGCTTTAACGCTCTCCCTTCAGCTCTTCTAGAGGGAAGATACAACAAAATACCTGTTATGTACTGAGTTGAATGGGATCCAAAAGGCAGCAGTCTGATTGGTCCTAGAACAATAGGATTCAGAATGCAGCAGTCTGATTGGTCCTAGAACAATGCAGCACTATGATTGGTTGGCAGGAACCACCCAATCATGCCCCAGATAGAAGTGAATCCACAACCTGATTGGCTTACAGTAGAATTCCGGAATTAGCCAATCATGTGCAGCCCATTGTGTAAATAATGTATATAAAGCAGATACTTTGAGGGGACATTCATTCATTCCTCCTCACCACTATGAGCTGAATAAAGAGCATGAAATCACTTTGCGACTCTGAGTATATTTCAATACCGATCGAACAAAGATTATGTCCCTGTAACAGCAACGAAATTGAAACCATCGGGCATGTCATCTTATATTGCCCATTATATCGAGACTCAAGAAAAGAGCCGATCGAGCCGATTCTGAGGAAAATACCTCGTAGTACTGACGACATCTATATCAGACACCTCTTAGCTGACAAAGAGCCCGAAATCAACAGGCCGGTGGCAAAGTACTGTTACATTGCAACAAGAATAAGACGAGCAATGATGTCAGCAACGGAGTTCAAATTGCAAACATCGAAGGAACGATAATAAACAGTAGTGACATTTGAATTGAATCCTTAAAACCTTAAAAGTCGAAACCTGGTCATAAACATAAGCACCAATTCTGTGATTTGGCCATATTTCCACTGTTACCTGTAGCACAATATTACTTATAATGTCATATTTTATTTTATAAATTGCTTGCTTGTCATTGACCGTATTAAAGATATTTGATTTGATTTGCTAAACAAGCTTCTTGTTTCAAGGATAAAAAACTGGATGTACATTTCCAAAATATAAGATGAAAAACAAATAAAATAAAACCTACATATAGCAACAGTGTTTTGTGTTGTGTAGGCTCCTAGGATGTAAGTCATGGGCCCCGACTGCTAGCCTGCTCCCTAAAATATCACTGGTTTGCTCATTTCTATATACAGTCATACCTCGGGATAAATACGCTTCAGGTTGAGCGCTTTCGGGTTGCGCTCCGCGGTGACCCGGAAGTAACGGAGCGCATTACTTCTGGGTTTCGCCACTCGTGCATGCGCAGACGGTCAAAAATGACATCATGCACATGCACAGAAGTGGCAAAACGTGACCCGTGAATGCGCAGGCGTGCTGTCGCGTCTTGCATTCTGTTCGGGATGCGAACGGGGCTCCGGAATGGATCCCGTTCGCATCCCGAGGTACCACTGTATAGGGTGCCTACATTCTGCATGGACTGGGTGCATGGCAATATGTGCAAAAGGCTTTAGATAACTATCAGGTCCATAAATTACCATATAGCATATATTCAACACAAAAAATAGCGACAATTTGTTGTTGACAAAGGGCAGCTGGACATATAAAGGGCCCCATTACCTTCAGTAGCTCAGGGCTTCATCAAACCTAAATCTGGCCCTGTTGACACCCACCGCCAACCACAAAAAGCTATCGCTAGTCTAGGCTGTATCAACAGAAGCCTAGTGTCCAGACTGAGGAAAGTGATAGCACTATTCTGCCTTGGTCAGAGCAGCCCTGGAATACGGACCCCTCCAATTCTGGGCTCCACAATTTAAGAAGGATGTCAACAAGCTGGAGTGTGCCCAGAGGAGGGCAATGAATAAGATCAAAGGTCTGGAAACCAAGTCTTGCAACAAATGGTTGAAGGTGCTGCGTATGTTTATCTTGGAAAAGAGGAGACTGAGAGGAGATACGATAGCCATCTTCAGATTTCTGTCACGTGGATGATGGAGCAAGCTTGTTTTCTGCTGCTCAGGAGGCTAGGACCCGAACCAAAAGGGGGTAAGGGAGCAGCTGCCCCCCTCTAAATCAAGTAAATCAATACAAAAGCTGAGGTTCTGCACCCACTAACATAAAGCCTGCACCCCCCCCATAAATCCCATGATGGCCCCATGAGGGTTGCTTTAGTTGAGATTCCTGCAATGCTAGATGACCCGCAGGGTCCCTTCGAACTCTGCAATTCTATTATTCTGTGTCATTTCCTACGTCGGAACTGAAGGCAAGTGAAATGAGTTGAGTGGTTTCACTTTCTTTTGCCACCAGGGGTCCCTGGTTACAAATGATTCTATGAACTAGCAGGTCTTTTTTTGAGATCAGGTTTTACAGTTTCAAATGAAGCACAGGTAAATGCACCTGTATGGCTAATGCTCCAAAGTAGCTGCTGTTGCGTTTAGCTGTGGAAGTGCAACGTCCGAGTCCACATGTCAGATGACTGGTGTTTGAGGGGAGTGTTTCTGTACTCTGTTCCAATAAGGCCTCGTGACAGAGTGGACTTGTCATGCTGTCCACTGTAATGTTAAATATGTAAGTCCACCACCACCACTATGGGAAACCTTAAGTTACAGGAAGCATGTTTTTATATTAATGGTGAAGGCATTATATAGGCACACATCATATAAGCACCTTAGATTACGCTTTGCAGTGGTCCATTCAACAAGAGCAGGAAGTCCTGGTTCAGAATGTGGTCCATTTACTTGCTCATTTCCCCCTCTATATTTTATGTTTAAATTATGATGGAACCAGGCCCTTTTTTCTTAGAAAAAGAGGTGTTGAACTTTTTTTAAGGGATAGCAACCAGCCAAAGTTACAAGCTTGCCATCAGGTATGTGTATATAGATGAATCCATTTTACAGCATTCTCAAAATGTACGTGGTTCCGCATTTTCTTGCTTTTGGTTACACCAATAACAATAAACTCCATCTTTAAAGAAAACAACTATTAAGAGGTCTGCCTTCCCATAGTCCCGTAATATCAGATACTTCAGTATCCGACTGCTAATATTTCTCCCAGTTATACCTGGTTAACACACAAGCTGTGGTTAATGATGGATTACTGTTTCCCTCTCTTCCGGTAAGTGTAGATCTTTTTACATAGTTTAATTTGCTCCTCCTAGCTAGTGACTTTCCACTTTGTAGTCCAGCAGGGCCCAGAAAAAGTGGCTGCCATTTTTTGATATCATCACTGTCACCCTGGGGCCACACAAGGTGTTGCAGGTTCCCTCCCAGAAACCGTCTTCGCTAAGAGTCAGTTGGCGAGAATTTCCACATTCGACAGACACCTCATCTACGCCAGGAAGCTTGAGCTTAAATGTCACATCGCGGTTGGCCGGCAAGACCCCGGCAACTGGTGCCACCAGCTCAAAAGCATCCTCCCAGTTGGTATAACTCTGTGGGAAAACCGGCCACAACACACTCTTGTTTGGGCAGGAGAGGAGGTAGCTGAGGGCGCAGTGACTGTTTCCCGGATCGGATGCTTTCTTTGCCCAGATGTGAAGAGCAAAGGTCCCTGCGTGAGGGAGCTGTATCTTCAACTCAACATGGGCATCTTGGCGAGTGGTCCAGATGTGACGCCTCCGCAAGTCCTCCGACGTGCTGCTGGCCTCAGAGTCCAGGGTGGCAAAGAAATCCAGGTCTCTGCTTCGAGTGAAGGTGACAACGCAGCGTCCGTCATCAGTGTGGACAATCGGACTGGCGGGCGAGGCTCCCAGGATCCCCTTCTCCTCCGATTGCCAGCTGGGCCCCACAGGCTGGATGAGCGGTTTGGGCAAGCAAAAGTTTTTGTCCACAGATGGGCACACCAGGGAGTATTCCACCACGTGGCTGTAGTTCTCCTCCTTGCTCCTGGAAGGTTTGGCGAAGATGTCCAAGCTATGAGTCCCCACCTCCTGAGGATACACTTCCAGGGTCATCCCGTTCCTCTGCAGGGTCATGAAGCAGTGTTCGTTTGCCCCGTTGAGCTTGCAAAGGAAGAGGGTTGGAGAATGACTCTCAATGGAAACAGTTGCCTTGCCGTTTTCTGTGAAAGAAAAGCAAAGGTTTTTTGATGTCGACATGTTTTTGTATGCAGCAGGAATTCAGTAAAAAAAGTTGGAAGGGGCAAAAAGTAATGGTTTTTCTGTACTTGTTAATATTTTTATTTTAAATCCCCATGAATGGGTTTTCCCCTATGGATTTTCTGCCACCTTGCCGTGAGAAATAGGGTTACACCCATATATAAGATTGAAATTAAAGGTAAAGGTAAAGGGACCCCTGAACATTAGGTCCAGTCGTGGCCGACTCTGGGGTTGTGGTGCTCATCTCGCTTTATTGGCCGAGGGAGCCGGCGTACAGCTTCCGGGTCATGTGGCCAGCATGACTAAGCCCCTTCTGGCAAACCAGAGCAGCGCATGGAAACGCTGTTTACCTTCCCGCCGGAGCGGTACCTATTTATCTACTTGCACTTTAGCGTGCTTTCGAACTGCTAGGTTGGCAGGAGCAGGGACCAAGCAATGGGAGCTCACCCCATCACGGGGATTCGAACCTCCAACCTTCTGATCAGCAAGGCCTAGGCTCTGTGGTTTAACCCACAGCACCACCTTTGTCCCATCCATTGAAATTAATGATGGTTAATAGATTGGTAGATGGGAAACAGGCACTCTGTTCTTTCCTCACTGACTCGTCCTTCAGCAACTAACCACCTGTAGGTTGTTTCTCTCCTCAGGCTTTACTTCATCTTGATTGTTAGTTTTAATTAACCTCACAACTCCATGAAGGCCACAGAATGGCCTTGTTTGCCAGGAGTAATATAATGAACAGGGATAATCAAAATAGAGCAAGGACAATCCAGCTGCCTCATAATCATCTGTACCTAACAATTCCAAGAAAGATAACAGATTTCCTGAGCCTCCTTCACATCTTGGAAGACCCACTGAATTCTGGTTCTGCTTGATTAGGGGTGAGGAACCTAGCATAACCAATCGTCAGGGACGATGGGGGTTGTAGTCTAGCAAACTCAGGTTCCCCATTCCTACTTTACAGTGCAGTAGCATCTTAAAAAGACATGAGACTCGTTGTCAGTGTAAGTGTGACAGCCAAAAGCAATAAGACAGATGCTTCTCATTAACTTTACCTGTTTCGATGACTGACGTTGCCGTGGATGTGCCTGTCAGTCCTACTGAATAAAAGGCAGGCTTATACCACACATTACGTTCAAACTGCTGCATTGATAATGTCCGTTTCAGAAGCTGCCAGCTGTGGTCTTCTGGGAAGTGATCGTTAATAAACAGAGCAGGATGGGTAAGGAAGTAAAACTCATTGTACCTGCAGAAGGAGGAAGCGCAATTGTGCAGTCTTTCGTGAAATCTCAGCACCAGGGTCAAACAGAGAAAGCTATCTAAAAATGAGCGTGGAATCCTTCTAGGCCTTGTTCAGATGTCAAGTGAAACCATAGCTTAGCATGTTGGGTATGAAACATAGCAAGCCTCCCTCCCCCACAGCCACACATGTGAACAGTTTGGAAACCAGATTCTTGTTTAGATTAACCACAGCCTGTTTTCTCACCCAAATCTGTGCCAGTGTGGCGTAGTGGTTAAGAGCAGTGGACTTGTAATCTGGTGAATCGGGTTCGCTTCCCCGCTCCTCCACATGCAGCTGCAGGGTGACCTTGGGCCAGTCACACTTCTCTGAAGTCTCTCAGCCCCACTCACCTCACAGAGTGTTTGTTGTGGGGGAGGAAGGGAAAGGAGAGTGTTAGCCGCTTTGAGACTCCTTAGGGTAGTGATAAAACAGGATATCAAATCCAAACTCTTCTTCTTCTACCTCTTCTTAATGACCACAATGCTTTATTTGACAAGCATGTCCATAGTTAACACTAGCCACAGTTTAGGAACTGGATGACCCACTCATCCAGCCTTCCCCAATCTGATTCCCTCCAGGTTTGACTGAACTCATGACTCATCAACCACAGCCAATATGGCCCTATGTCAGGGACCGTGCTGAGGAGGGCTGCACTGAGAGGAATGGGGGCAGCCTCCCCTGCCCCCTGTTTCTGCTCGGGATCCTGAATCTTCCCAGGAGCAGTGGAGCAGTATAGATTTGGAACAGTGGTTTGCAGAGGGACATAGTTCAGAAGACCGAAGTTGGGAAGAACTGGGTGGTGAACAGCTAGGAGGAGAAGAACCGGGGGAGAGAGCGTGAACAGACTCCATTTTGTTGGAAAGCGTCCATCCACTCAGCCCAAGGTCAAGGGGAGCAGATGAGGTGGCAGCACGGAAAGCACAGTGGTTGCAAGATGCAGAAGTGAAGTGGGTGACTGAGAGAAAGTGGGTGGAACCCTTAATAGGGAGCACCTTCATTCCTAGAAATGGATTCTTTGTTCTCTGGTTACGATCATTAAAAATCTGGTAAGAGACTCCTTCCGCTTTGTTTTGCAAAAGGGCGGGGGTGGGTGGGAGGAAGCTGTATCCCTGAAGCCGGAGACCCAATAGTTAGTGACAATGGGAGTGGTAGTCTAATACTACTGGAGGGCACCTGGTAGAGAAAGGCTGCTGTGTTGCAATGACCCAGGATCCCCAAATCCTACACATGTAGGATAAGCATAATACTTTAGAACAGCCTTTCTCAACCTGTGGGTCCCCAGATGTTGTTGAACTACAACTCCCATCACCCCTAGCTAGCAAGGCCAGAGCTCAGGGATGATGGGAGTTGTAGTCCAACAACATCTGGGGACCCACAGGTTGAGAACTGCTGCTCTAGAACCTATTAATTGTCCCACCACTACCACAACACTCCATGCTGATGCCCTGTGGCTATCAAATCACCGATTCTGACTTGTGGTCCAAGCAAACCAAACAAAAATCTGAAAACAAAGGAAGTTCACTAAACCCTCGTTGTATCCCACACTCTGAGTGGGCTTTCTGTTGCCTAACAACATACCTGAAAGTGAACTTGCTACAAGAGTCATCCACACAGCCGCTGCCCCACGTGTTGTCTAAAAGATGCCACCTTCCTTCAAGAAAAACAGCATTCCAGACATGATTAGTCTTCCCCTCAAATACTTTTCCTGGTTTGTATTGGAACCCTTTGGCAAAGCCAGACAACTGCTTGCATTGTATCCCTGCAAGACTGAGGGGGGAAGAAAGGGATTCAGGAACACCATTGTGAACAAGGCACTGTGGTTGTAATCAATGCTTTTTTGGATTAGAATGGGCATCCTTCATTTTGCTCTGTTTTCAGGGTGAAGCCAAACTACATCCAGCATTTCAGACTTTTTCCTATATTGTCCAATCTTGCCCCTTACGGATGTGCAATTTGGGATTTTGAGGGAGGAAACAGAAGTATGCTAAATGCCACCTGTGGACCACTACTTTACTCTGAAGAAATGCCAGGCTGCTTCATTTAACTGCATATTACAGGTCTGGGGAATCTTTGGTCCTCCAGATGTTGATGAACTACAACTCCCATCATTCCTGGTGGCTGGCCAAGCTTGCTAAGGCTGATGGGAGATGTAGCTGAACAACATCTGGAAGGCCCAAGATCCCCCAGCCCTGCATGACAGTTTTGTATGTTGCACTGGGACAAAAATTTTAGTTAGGAGCCAATTGTTTTGAGGGGACAGGAGGTGGGCAGGTGTGGAGCACTCCCTGGTCCTGAATGGGGTAACTGTGCCCCTGAAGGACCAGGTGCGCAGCCAGGGAGTCATTCTGGACTCACAGCTGTCCATGGAGGCACAGGTCAATTCAGTGTCCAGGGCAGCTGTTTATCAGCTCCATCTGGTACGCAGGCTGAGACCCTACCTGCCCGCAGACTGTCTCGCCAGAGTGGTACATGCTCTAGTTATCTCCCGCTTGGACTACTGCAATGCACTCTATGTGAGGCTACCTTTGAATGTGACCCGGAAACTACAACTAATCCAGAATGCGGGAGCTAGACTGGTGACTGGGGGCGGCCGCCAAGACCACATAACACCGGTTTTGAAAGACCTACACTGGCTCCCAGTACGTTTCCAAGCACAATTCAAAGTGTTGGTGCTGACCTTTAAAGCCCTAAACAGCCTCGGTCCAGTATACCTGAAGGAGCATGTCCACCCCCATCATTCTACCTGGACACTGAGGTCCAGTGCCGAGGGCCTTCTGGCGGTTCCCTCACTGCAAGAAGCCAAGTTACAGGGAACCAGGCAGATGGCCTTCTTGGTTGTGGCACCCGCCCTGTGGAACACCCTCCCATCAGATGTCAAAGAGAACAACAACTACCAGCCTTTAGGAAAACATCTGAAGGCAGCCCTGTTCAGGGAAGCTTTTAATGTTTAATAGACTATTGTATTTTAATATTGTGTTGGAAGCTGCCCAGAGTGGCTGGGGAAACCCATCCAGATGGGCGGGGTATAAATATTGATGGGCGGGGTATTATTATTATTATTATTATTATTATTATTATTATTATTAATCAGACAGCCTGAGAATCTCAGCTTGCATGCTGAAGAGAGAGACTGGAATCTAGTACAAGCTTTCAAGGCAGCACAGAAGGGCTTTAAAAGGTACAAGAAGTGTTTCTTGAAGGAAGCATGGTGGGGAGGGGCCAAGCAGGATTTCCAGTGACTGTAGCGGGACTCAAGTTTGTCTCCATAATGATATGTTGAAAGTCGCCTGTATAGAGCAGGTGTGGGGGACGTGTGGCTCTCCAGCTCTCTGGGGCCCAATAGGAATTACCTGCACATTTCTTCAAAAAGGCCAGCATAGCCCCCACAAGCGCTTTTTCCCGACTGAAGGGCATCAGTTGCCTCAGAAGGCACCTTGTTATGGTATCCTTCCACATCGTATTCTGGAGGAATAAAGACATTTATGGACAGTCACCTCAAAGTCTGCAATGCACAACGAATAAAGGACTGCAGCAACCTCACTTACTTCAGAAACTTTTAGCAGAAGATCCGAATAACAAATCAATTCAATTAGGGGTATCTTATTTCATTCACAAAACAACAGTTAATCACCTTCAAAGGCTCTGCTTTAATCCAGTGCTATATAAAGGAGCTTTGCTATAACACCAATCACTTCCGGCTTCACACGCAGAAAGGTCACACCCCCACCTACCTATATGATGGCACGTCCACATCCAAATGGCTCGGACTTTCTCCAGGTCACTGTGGGCTTTTTGGAGCAACACATTCACCAGTTTTTTCACGTTGTTCTTGACATTCACCTGTTTCACGAAAGGTAAATACTTTAGATCGGTAGAAGTTAACATAGAGGAGCGGTACCCAGTTCCTTTCTGCTGTCTAAAGAAAATTTAGGGTGCCTGCCATCCTACATGCACTAAAAAGAGTCTTACTGAACTCAATGGAGCTTACTTCTGCGTAAAACTGCTCAGGAATACACAGTTAGCTGAGTAAGTGTATGCATCCTAGTTGATCAATCTATCAAATTTTATCCCCAAGTAAAATTGTTCTGAAGGATGAAGCATGCTTAGCCTTTCTTTTTTCTTTACACAGGCATGCTATTTCCACAATCTTCAGCTGTGATCCAAATCCCCTTTGTGTAAGGCTTGGGGTGGATTTTGAAGCATAATGTTTCCCACCGTGAACTTCCATGTGGACAGAAGAAGTTGCCTCCTATAAGGAGAGGACACTTGAAGGTACTGTCACAGAATCATAGAATTGTAGAGTTGGAACAGATCCTTAGGGTCCAATTCCAAATCCACATTTTAAAAAAACTCTCAGCATCCTAGAAGATTCTTTACAGGACTATTATTCCGTGTGGATCATATCGCCGTAAGAGACAGTATACCGTTGATGCATGGTCATCCAGTTCCTTAAACTGCGTCAAGTCCATTGGTATTGACTTCAGGCTGGATTTATCCCATGGGTAATCTGGGAACAAACATGGAAAAGTCATTCTAGAACCAGCGCAAGTCCAGCAGAATAAGGCAAGAAGAGAAATGGAGGAGGACTTACAATGGATTGAAATGGCCGAACTGCAGCAAATTAAAAAGGCCACAGATATTGGGCATTTTCTACTCCCCAAGTAAAACCCGGAGTGGAGGTACTGCACCTACACATTTACCAGTGTTTCTCTGCTAACATGGCCATAGAGAAAGAGAACCAGTGAGACAGTGCTGGAGCAGATTTTGATCTGCCTTCACACAAGACAATTTTAGACGATTCTATTTCTTGGACCGTAGTTGACAAATATTGTGAACGGAATAGCAAGCTTTGCACTGTGGCGATCACACAGGGCCCCCGGACGTTTCACCGTCCATTGATCCCTGTGCCACCACTTTATTTCTCGCTGCCACCACCCAGGCCCTACCTGGTACAATACTGAGTCCAGGCAGGGTTAAATTGGAACATAAACTTCTGTTTATTTATTGCAGTTTAACAAGCGTGTGGTTTCATAAATGGTATCGGTCAATTACATTCATGGGGTGCCTATCCAGACCTATAACTTCCACTACCTGCTCTCACTCACTAAACCACCTCTCAGATATTTACTTGTCTTCCTAGCCCCTAACTGTTCCTGACTCAGCTTATTTCGCTACCCTAACTCAACCTACCCACAGACTCTATCCCAATTCACTCCCACTCCAACCAACCACCCAACTCCCAACGAAATCCCTTTCGCCCCTCCCAGAGCTGGTTTTATAGTCCCTCTGACTCCACCCCCCTGGGTTCTGATTGGGTAACTTGTTTAACTATTTCACCTCCAGCACTCTCATATGTTAACATCACATGCACCTCCCACTGGAACAGTTGGTACCTCCTTAGGGAAGTCCACTTTACACTGAAGCCTCCGGTTTTGCACACGGGCTGGTTCAGATGATGGACAAAGTGTACTGGCCAACCCACCCACATGCTCCCCCCATATATATATTTATTTATACACCGCCCATCTCATTCCATTTACAGAAGCTAAACACAGGTGATGGGACACCACACCTGAGGAGAGCAGACTGTGGGATGTTACATCACTGTAGCAGTCAAGTACAACATTTCCTGTTTGCCCAGAGTGGACACACAGGGGGATGTTACTCCAGCCAGGAGGACTTCCTGTCACACCTGGTCTGGAGCTTCCTCCCCCTGCATGTGACCAGGTAGATGGGCTTGACCCTGGCAGACACTTCTGTTGACTCTCTTGTTGCTCTCTTTTTGCCATTTCTTCTCTTGATGCTGTTCTCTTGGTGCTTTTGCTGTCTGCTGGCTCTCAGCCAGCCGCACATGGGCTCAGTCCCCATATGGGATGGACTCACACTCTCTTCTGTAACTACAAGCTAAAGCCTGCCTTCAGGATCATACTGTGAACTGAATGTAAGTAAACTTCTTATCATTACTTTTAAAGAAGACTGTTGTGTCCTTATTGTTTTAAGAGGGAATAAAGGGCAATTCACCAGGAATAACCTGATCTGGACAAGCCAGACTGGATTGCTTAACTCAAGAAATTTGAACGAATCTACCAACTAGCTTCCTGAAATACACAGAGGAATGTACTCTGTGATCAGCTCACTAGCGTGAGGAAGGACAATATTTACCGTACTTTTCCTTGTATAAGACTGTTTTTTTCTTTAAAAATCATGCTAAAAATTTGGGGCCATCTTACACTTGGGTAGTGCATAGGGTGGGCGTTTGATTGGTTGCTGCTGCGGCTGTCAGCAGCTACTGTGTGTGTTATTGGTTGCTGTTTCAATGGGTGGTGTTGATTGGCTGACGCTCTGGCAGTTGGGCGGGCAATTGGCAGCTTCTGCCAGCGATGGGACAGGCAGGAGGTGGATTTTGTGGTGTGGGTGAGCGATTTTCGGCAACCCCCCCCTAAAAAAATCTCAACAACTCTATGCCATCTCCCCCCATTTTCTTAAATTTGAGTCCCCCAAAATAGGGGGCGTCTAATACATGGGGACGCGGGTGGTGCTGTGGGTTAAACCACAGAGCCTAGAACTTGCCAATCAGAAGGTCGGCGGTTCAAATCCCCGTGACGGGGTGAGCTCCCGTTGCTCAGTCCCTGCTCCTGCCAACCTAGCAGTTCGAAAGCATGTCAAAGTGCAAGTAGAGAAATAGGTACCGCTCCGGAGGGAAGGTAAACGGGGTTTCTGTGCGCTGCTCTGGTTCACCAGCTTAGTCATGCTGGCCACATGACCCAGAAGCTGTACGCCGGCTCCCTCGGCCAATAAAGCGAGATGAGCACCGCAACCCCAGAGTCGGTCACGACTGGACCTAATGGTCAGGGGTCCCTTTACCTTTAGTACATGGGGGCTTCTTATAGACAAAAAAGTACGGTAATCAATATATCCTCTCCTACCATCGACAACATTCCCACACAGGCCAACAGAGAAGGTGCAAAGCAGGCTGCATAGCATGCAGAGATCTGCCCTCTGATCCGTCACTGCCTGCCCCCCTTCTCCTGATGAGCATCTGGTGCCAGACATGCCCCCCTCCCACTCTGCCTAAATATAGGGCCAGTCCTGGAGGCAATGGTGCAGTGCAGCTAATATTTACCATGCAAGCCATGTTCCCAGAATATCTCATGACATGTGTATGGTGGGTGCGCACATGGGCACATGCTTTCTCTACTATGATACACAGGAGGTGTGGGGATGTTTGGCCCACCAGATGCTGCTGAACTACAATTCCCATCATCCTTTGCCACCAGCCATGCTTGCAGGGCCGGATGGGAGTTGTCATCCAACAACATCTGGAGGGCCAAAGGTTCCCTATGGTTGAGATACAGGTCCGTAGTCATATATAACAAATAATTTGCATTTACCATACAGATCTTGTCTCTGAGGCAGCGTTGATCCTTGTTCTCCGTCATCCTGATAACCTATGAAATTGGTGTTGTTGGGGTGAGACAATATCGTTAAGAGTTGGGGGGGAGCTAGATCCCCCTAAATGTGTTATGCTTTATTAAAAGTTAGAATTAATCAAGGTTTGATTAAACTTTACCAAACATGGAACCCACCTGGATTTAGGCTAGTAAGCCAAGCCACCTCTGTGCAGAGCTTGCTGGATGGGCCATGAAATATACTCGGAGTCGAGAGTGGATTTCATGCTCTTTATTCAGCTCATAGTGGTGAGGAGGAATGAAAGTCCCCCCAACATATCTGCTTTATATACATTATTTACACAAAGGGCCCCATGTGATTGGCTAATTCCGGGATTCACCTGTAGGCCACTCCTTCATGGATCACTGCCTTGCCATGGCGAAGGGGCTTGAATAACTCAGAGAAGCTATGAGCTATGCCGTGCAGGGCCACCTAAGACGGACAGGTCATAGTGGAGAGTTTTGACCAAACGTGATCCACCTAGAGCAGGAACCGGCAAGCCACTCCAGTATCCCTGCCAAGAAAACTCCATGGACAAAGGCAACAGGCGTATAAAAGTTATGACGCTGGAAGATGAGCCCCTCAGGTTAGAAGGCGTCCAAAGCTACGAACATGAGTCTGACCAAACTGTGGGAGGCAGTGGAAGACAGGAGTGCCTGGCGTGCTCTGGTCCAGGGGGTCACGAAGAGTCGGACATGACTAAATGACTAAACAACAACAACCTGTAGGCCAATCAGGTTGTGGATTCCCTTCCACCTGGAGCTGGATTGGGCGGCTCCTGCAGACCAATCATACTGCTGCATTGTTGTAGGACCAATCATACTGCTGCTTTATGAATCCTATTGTTCTAGGACCAATCAGACTGCTGCATTTTGGATCCTATTGTTCTAGGACCAATCAGACTGCTGCATTTTGGATCCTATTCAACTCAGTACATAACAGGCCATTAGCAGAGGACAAAGGCCAGCAATGGCCCAACTAGGAAACCATTATAGGGCAAGAGTGCCAGGCCAAGGGGACTGAGTGTTAGTGGGCAGAGGCAAAGGGAAGGTTTAGGGTTATAGCTTTGAATGTCGTAGGCTGCGAGGAGGTTCACAGAGAGAAGCAGAATGAGGGGCAGAAGTCCAAGTGAGCTGGGGACGACAGGCTGAAACAAAGAGAGGCAGAGGAGGGATTTTTGCTGCCCTTTGAATCCAATCCTGATAGGATGTGAATGCTCCATAATCCCTCCATTTAGGTGCAAGTTGTATATAGGTGCAAATAAACCATATATCATAAAGACACCAGTCTTTGTTGGGGCTCATTGTCCCCAAAGAAAACACAGACCCGGGTGACCATCCCTGCAACCCCTAAAATATTGCACCACTCATGGAGATTGGGGTGGCAGGTGTCAATATGTACATTAAAAACATATATTGCAACTCCCATCATCTCTGACCATGGGCCATGCTTGCTGGGGCTGCTGGAAATTCAACAACTAAACTGAAAGCTCCGCTTTCTCTCATCCTGGTGCTGGTCTTTAGACTGCTGGTCTTCTCTTTTTTTAAAAAAATATTTTTTATTAAGATTTTCTTGGTTTACAAAAGTACGTGCATTGTCGCTTTTTTCAGGTTGTAAATTCTTTTCTACAGATTACATTTGATATGAGACATTAGTGTTGTATTCAGTATAAGGTTGGGGAAGAAGTGGGGGCAGAGGAGGGGTGGTGTGATGAATATTGTCGGTCTTTTATGGCTCCTTTAATAATAATAATGATTTAATATTTATACCCCGCCCGTCTGGCTGGGTTTCCCCACCACTCTGGGCAGCTCTCAACAGAATATTAAACATCAAACATTAAAACATCCCCAAACTTTAGATATAAAAAGAGAAATTGGGGCAGTTGCGGGGGGGAGCAGCGGACTGAGCATCAATCATGTCGTAGACTGAGTCTCCATCCCAGTACAATGGTACCTCGGGTTACAGCCGCTTCAGGTTACAGCCGCTTCAGGTTACAGACTCCACTAACCCAGAAGTAGTACTTCAGGTTAAGAACTTTACCTCAGGATGAGAAAAGAAATTGCGTGGCGGCGGCAGCAGGAGGCCCCATTAACTAAAGTGGTACCTCAGGTTAAGAACAGTTTCAGGTTAAGAACGGACCTCCAGAACGAATTAAGTTCTTAACCTAAGGTACCACTGTATAAGGCAGCCTCCTATGCTGTTGTCGTTTGCCCGCAACGCTTTAGTCCAAAATTGTGCCTTGGGCTCATCTACAACCGCTGTGCCTATCCCAAATGTATAGCCATACGGAAGCCTTACCTTCATTGTCCTGCCTCATCCGGTGGGGAAATATCTGGAGTCCTGCAGCGCCAGGAACGTACACACACAGAGAACGAGTTACTGAAGAATCCATAGGAACACAAAGTCATAGGACCAGGGGGTGGGGGTAGCCTGGATGTCATATTCGGGTCCTTTCCATGCCTGTGGTTTTATATCTCTAAGGTGACATTCCAAAGAAAGGGAGGCAGCTAGCAAGTTTCTTGGTCAAGCTCATGGCTGTGAAGCATTTCTGAGCAGGTCTAAAAAGCACAGGTGACTACTTGCTGCAGATGCTAAGGGGACCAGCCTTCCCTCCCCCTCCCCTGGCTGGAGGTGATGTCATCAGTGAGTGTAAGAGAACAATAGACTTGGGCCAGTCTCATCTGGAGCGGGCAAAACACAGAGGCTGGACTTCCCCTCTGGGACAGTTCCAAAGCTGTAGCTTTGGGGATCCCCCTTGAAACTCAATGGGAGAACAAGACCTGTGGGAGTGTTAATGAGGTGAACTCTTCCATCTTATACTCAATCTACATATATGTAACTAAAACCATGGGGCAGTATCTCAGACAGGTCATGTTCCTTCTGGGGTAGTCTGTCCACCTTTGGTCCCCACCCTGCACTCAGCTCTCACCTGTGGCCCCCAACATCTGCTTAATAACCTTCAAGGAAGGAGAATCCACCACCTTCTGAGTCTGTTCCGCTGTTGAACAGCTCTTATTGGCAGAAGTTCTTCCTATGTTTAGTTGAAATCTCCTTTATTGTAACTTGAAGCCATTGATTTGTGTCCTACCCTCCAGAGCAGGAGAGAATGTTTGCTTCATCCTCCAGGTGACAGCCCTTTAGATTTTTGTCAGTCTCCTCTTTTCCAGGTTAAACATACCCAGCTCCAATAAGGCTTGGTTTCCCAGACCCTCGATCATCTTGGTCACCCTTCTCTGTACACGTTCCAATGTGTCAATATCCTTCTTAAATTGTGGCACCCAGAACTGGACTGAGAACTCCACATGGAACTATTACTTCCATTGATCTAGACACTATACTTCTTTTGAACAGCATTAGGGTTTTTGTGGGTTTTTTTGTCACTGCATCACACTGTTGACTCATGTTAAGCTTGTGGTCTACTAAGACCCCGAGATCCTTTTCACATGGCAATCCAAGTTTTCCCCATCTTATATTTGTGCATCTGACTCTTCCTGCCTAAGTGTAGACCCTTACATTTGTCCCTACTAAAATTCACCTTGTTATTTTGGGCCCAGGTCTCCAATCTGTTAAGGTCATCTTGAATCCTCATTCTGTCTTCTGCGGCATTGACTCCCCATCCCAGTTTGGTGTCATCTGCAGATCTGATAAGCACCCCCTCAATAAAAGCTGCCATTAATAAATTTGCTGCTATTTCCTTCCCATCAAGTGAGGCTAGAACTTGTTAATGTGGCCAAACTTATTTATTATTTATTTAGAACATTTGAAGAAGAGTTTGGATTTGATATCCCACTTTATCACTACCCGAAGGAGTCTCAAAGCGGCTAACATTCTCCTTTCCCTTCCTCCCCCACAACAAACACTCTGTGAGGTGAGTGAGGCTGAGAGGCTTCAGAGAAGTGTGACTAGTCCAAGGTCACCCAGCAGCTGCATGTGGAGGAGCAGGGAAGCGAACCCGGTTCACCGGATTACGAGTCCACCACTCTTAACCACTACACCACACTGGCACACATTTCTTTCTTATTTATGGTATTTATTTATACCCTGGCCTTCTTTCCTGACTGGACTCAAGCTACTTGTACCCTGCTCTTCAATAATAATAAAAAGACTCCCAGAACAGATTACATACAATCAAAACAAGACAGTCACTACACACAGGCTTACAATCTTTTTTAAAAAATAAAAAAACCCCAAGGGAAAATGGACAGTGAGGGAATATAAAAATCAAAACTTTGGTGCCAATTTGTAAACAGTTGTTCCCATAATGACCATTGAAATGTAGGTGGGTTCCACGAGGCAAGACACAGTGATAACAGCAAGAAACTTTATTGAACTACATAACTGGGAAATGGGCAAAGCAACCGCTTATATACATTCCTGAAAGCCTGGGCCACTCCCATTCCTGTGATTGGCAGTTTAAACTTCCAAGCTGCGAATCACAACTCAGAGTTCAAGGGCCAATGGCAGAGGCCCAAATCCTGAAATGTTCTGTGACTGGACATCATGTATCAAATCAGAACACAGGAGCTCAAAATCCTTAGCTCAGGCAAACACAGACCACTGAATACATTACAACCATCTGCCACAGTTCAGGGGCAGGAGGTTCTTTGAAAGACGTGGACTTCCAGTGAAGCTGATGAAATGAGCCCTGCTTCCTATCACCCCCACTGAGGCAGCCCCAAAATGTCAGTTGAGGGAGGAGGAGGCCTTGTGGAGCTTCCCTGCCACAACAGTAGATGGAGCGATCTGTGGTTCACAACTCTCCCTCTGCGTCTGTCTCCTAGCTAGTGACTTTCCACTTTGTACTCCAACAGGGACCAGAAGGTATTACTGCCACCTTTTGCCATTCTTACTGTCACTGTGGAGCCACCTGAGGTGCTGCAGGTTCCCTCCCAGAAACCGTCTTCACTCAGCCTCAGCGGGCGAGACTTTCCGCATTCGACAGACACCTCATCTGCACTAGGCAGCTTGAGCTTGAACGTTACATCACGGTTGGCCGGCAGGACCCCGGCGAGAGGTGCCACCAGCTCAAAGGCATCCTCCCAGTTCGTGTAGCTTTGTGGGAAAACCGGCCAAGTCACCTTCTTATTTGGGCAGGAGATGAGGTAGCTGAGGGCGCAGTGACTGCTTCCCGGGTCAGATGCTTTCTTTGCCCAGATGTGAAGAGCAAAGTCCCCTGCGTGAGGGAGATGTACCTTCAACTCAACCTTAGTGCCCCAGCGAGTCATCCAGATGTGACGCCTCCGTACGTCCTCTGGCGTGCGGCTGGTATCCGAGTCCAGGGTGGCAAAGAAGTCCAGGTCACTCGTCCGAGTGAAAGTGACAACACAGCGGCCGTCGTCGGTGTGTATGATGGGGCTATCGGGCAAAGCCTCCAGGATCCCCTTCTCCTCCGATTGCCAGCTGGGCCCCACAGGCTGGATGAGCGTTTTGGGCAAGCGGAAGCTCTTGTCCACAGATCGGCACACCAGGGAGTAGTTTAGAACATGGCTGTAGTCCTCCCCCTTGCTCTTGGAAGGTTTGGCGAAGATGTCCAAGTTATGAGTCCCCACCTCCTGAGGATACACTTCCACGGTCATCCCGTTCCTCTGCAGGGTCATGAAGCACTGCTCTTTTGCCCCATTGAGGTTGCAAAGGAAGAGCGTCGGAGATCGACTCTCAATGGAAACAGTTGCCTTGCCGTTTTCTGTGAAAGAAAAGTGAAGAGTTTCCAATTGTTGTTAATACTTGTTTAAAAGAGAAACACTCATGAGGACTGCAGGGGAGAGGAGGGGAAAGTTCTGTTGCGCGAGAGTTTGTTGTACTGGTTTATGTTTATTTATTCCGTCATTCAGTAGGTTTTACCAGAGTATAATAATAATAATAATTTTTATTTATACCCCGCCCTCCCCAGCCAAGGCCGGGCTCAGGGCGGCAAACAAGCAATAATAAAAACAAGTTGAATGAATACAACTTAAAAACAAGATTAAAATACAACATTAAAATATTGAAACATTAAAATATTAAAATGCAGCCTCATCACAGGGGGAGAAAGAAAAAAGAAAGAGGGGGAGGGAATCAAATTGGCTCCAAGCCAAAGGCCAGGCGGAACAACTCTGTCTTACAGGCCCTGCGGAAAGAAATCAGATCCCGCAGGGCCCTGGTCTCATGAGACAGAGCATTCCACCAGGCCGGAGCCAGAGTTGAAAAGGCCCTGGCTCTGGTTGAAGCTAATCTAACTTCCTTAGGGCCCGGGACCACTTGGGTGTTGCTGTTTATGGACCTTGAGGCTCTCCATGGGGCATACCGGGAGAGGCGGTCCCATAGGTATGAGGGTCCTAGGCTCTGCTGAAATATATATCAATATGTAATGCATGGGGATTGTCCAGATAGACCAGACACAATCCAGCTGCCTCACAATTGTAGCGTGAGGAACCTACGTGGCCCTCCAGCTGTTGTGAGACTCCAGCTCCCATCGGCCCCTGTTAGCACGACCAATCGTCAGGGATGATGGGAGTTGTAGTCCAGCGACTTCTGGAGGTTCTCCGATCCACAGGTTCCCTCATCCCTGATTCATAATAATGCAGTAGCGACTCATGTCACGGGGCAGTTCGCCTTTGAAAAAACATGAGACGGATTGTCAGCGTAACTGCCAAAAACAACAAGACGGATGCTTCTGATTGACTTTACCTGTTTCGATGACTGATGTTGCCGTGGAGGTGCCTATCAGTCCCACTGAATAAAACGCAGGCTTATACCACACATCGCGTTCAAACTGCTGCAGTGATAATGTCCGTTTCAGAAGCTGCCAGCTGTGGTCTTCTGGGAAGTGATCATTAATAAACAGAGCAGGATGGGTAAGGAAGTAAAACTCATTGTACCTGCAAAAGGGGAAGGCAGAATTGTGCAGCATTTCATAAAATTGTCTCAGTCATCACCAGAGTCAAACTGGGAAAGTTACCTAAAGCTTAGTGTGGAATAATATCGGCCCAGTTTGTGTGTATAGCCAGGATTTAGATTAGGGGGGGCAGAATTGAGCTATCTGCGATGCAACCGGTCAGCTAGTTAAGTATTATGATTTATTTACTTGATGGGGGTGCAGCTGCTCCCCCTGCCTCCCCCCCCAGCTTTGCCCATGACGCAGTTCTGATGTCAGGTTTAGCATGTCAAAAATGAGCCAAAGCCAGCCTCACATTCACACTCTCCTCCGCACTGCTGTGAAGAAACTAGATCCTGGTTCAGATTAATCAGTTTGTCTCACCCAAATCCATGCTTAATGTTAACAGCGGTTTGTTTGACAAGCCATGGCTTATCCAGTTAGTTTGTTTCAACTAGCTTTCGTTAACATTGGGCACAGCTGAGGCTCTGCACACTGTGCTAAACCAGCCTTCCCCAATCTGATTCCTTCCAGATGTTGCTGAACTCTATGCCCCATCAACCCCAGCTAGCATGAAGGATGATGGGAATTGTAGTCCAAAACAGCTGGAGGGCACTGGGCTGACGGAGGCTGTTGTGTTGCAACAACCTAGCTTCCATCAGCCCCAGGATAAGCATAATGCTCTAGAAGCACTCAAGGAGATAAATGAATGGTTGGTGGTTTCCATAATTTTCCCCATCACCATCGGCTTGGTTCTCATTGCAAATGGTCAGCCCTGTAGCCATCAAATCACAAACAGACAAAATAAAAAGCCTTCTAAAAGCACCAGAAGTAAACTATACCTTCACTGAGTCCCACACTGTCTTCAGGCTTTCTTTTGCCTAACAGCATACCTGAAAGTGAAGCTGTTCTTGCCATCATCCACGTAGCCACTTCCCCACGTACTGTCCAAAAGGTGCCAGCTTCCATCCAGATGGACAACATTCCAAGCATGATTACTCGCTCCCTTAAAGACTTTTCCTGGTTTGTACCCAGCCCCTTTGGCGTACCCTGACAACGTCTTGCACTGTATCCCTGCAATACTGAGGAGAAAGAAAGGTACTCAGGAATGCCATTTCACTGCTCTTTTGGGCTGGAATTGTCATGCATAATTTTTGTTCTGTTTTCAGGGAGAAGCCAAACAACATTATTTCAAGCCCAATGCATTTCAGATTGCATTTCATGCATTGACATAGAAGCTGTCGTCAGAAGCAAAATCTGGCAGCCTGAGAATCTCAGCTTACATTCTGAAGACAGACGGACAGAGAAATTTAGCTTAAGCTTTTAAGGTAGCAGAGGGGCTTTAATACATGCAGGCAGTGAGAGTTTTGGATTTGATATCCCGCCTTTCACTCCCTTTAAGGAGTCTCAAAGCGGCTCACATTCTCCTTTCCCTTCCTCCCCCACAACAAACACTCTGTGAGGTGAGTGGGGCTGAGAGACTTCAAAGAAGTGTGACTGGCCCAAGGTCACCCAGCAGCTGCATGTGGAGGAGCGGAGATGCGAACCCGGTTCCCCAGATTACGAGACTACCGCTCTTAACCACTGCACCACACTGGGTGAAGGATGCTTGTTAGGGAGGGTGTGAAGCGTAGGCGGGTTCCCACGAGGCAAGACACAGTGATAACAGCAAGAACCTTTATTGAATTAACAGAACTGGACAACAGGGGCAAAGCAACTGCTTATGTACATTTCTGAAGGCCTGGGCCACTCCCACTCCCAACGTGATTGGCTGTCTAAACTTCCAAGCTGCAAATCATAAGTCAGAGTTTAAATGCCAATGTAAAAAGGTAAAGGACCCCTGACAGTTAAGTCCTGTCGTGAACAACTCTGGGGTTGTGGCGCTCATCTTGCTTTACTGGCCGAGGGAGCCGACGTTTGTCTGCAGACAGTTTTTCCAGGTCATGTGGCCGGCATGACTAAGCCACTTCTGGTGAAACCAGAGCAGCGCACGGAAACGCCATTTACCTTCCCACTGGAGTGGTACCTATTTATCTACTTGCACTTTGATGTGCTTTCAAACTGCTAGGTTGGCAGGAGCCGGGACCGAGCAATGGGAGCTCACCCAGTCACAGGGATTCGAACCGTTGACCTTCCGGTTGGCAAGCCCTAGGCTCATTGGTTTAGAACACAGGGCCACCATGGCAGAGGCCCAAATCCTGAAATGTTCTGTGATTGGATATCATGTATCGAATCAGAACACAGGGGCCAGAATCCTTAGTCCAGACTCAAGCTCAGGCAAATACAGAGCACTGAATACATAATAGGGTGTGTACAAGATTTTCAGCAGACCTGTGTTTTGGTCCTTCTTTCCATAATGGTGCATTAGAATATAAAATGCAAACTAAGAGAATATGGGCTGAATACCACTGAAAACAAGTTACTCATGAATTGATTTCAATGGACCTACCTCAAATACAATGCAAGCCTATATATCAAAATTTGCTTCAGGAGCATTCATAGTTTGGTGCTGGGTTAGGGAACCCGTGGCTCACCATACCTCCCATCATCCTTGCCAAGTAACAACCGTTTGTCATGGAGACTGGGGCCAATAGGAATTACCTGCACATTTCTTCAAAGAGTCCAGAATATCCAGCGCAAATGCCTTTTCCTGACCGAAGGACATCAGCTGCCTCACAAGACACCTTGTCAAGGTTATGGTAGCCTTCCACATCGTATTCTGGAGAAAAAAAGACATTTGTGAAATACCACCCCAAAGCATGAAATGCACAGTGAATAAGGGACTGCAACAGTTTCACTCGGAATGCAAACTTTGAGCAGAAGATCAGAGTGATTGATCAATTAAATGAAAATATTGTTACATGGGACATGGGTGGCGCTGTGGTTTAAACCACTGAGCCTCCTGGGCTTGCCGATTGGAACGTCGGCGGTTCAAATCCCCGCAATGGGGAGAGCTCCCATCGCTCTGTCCCAACTCCTGCCAACCTAGCAGTTCGAAAGCATGCCAGTGCAAGTAGATAAATAGGTACTGCTGCGGCAGGAAGGTAAATAGTGTTTCCATGCACTCTGGTTTCCGTCACAGTGTTCCGTTGCACCAGAAGTGGTTTAGTCCTGCTGGCCACATGACCTGGAAAGCTGTCTGTGGACAAACGCCAGCTCCCTCGGCCTGAAAGCAAGATGAGCACCACAACCCCATAGTCGCCTTTGACTGGACTTAACTGTCCAGGGGTCCTTTACCTTTACCTGTTTACCTATTGTTACATGCCACCCCACCTTTAACGCACATTCAAGGCACATTCTTTCCCTCAAATAATTCTGGACACTGTAGAATACGCCTCACAGTTACAATTCCCAGCAACACTCAACACACCACAGTGCCCAGACTTCTTTGAGGAAAAGAATGTGCTTTGACTGTACCTCAACTGACTCTGCAGTCAGTTCAATAAAAAGCAACAACCAGTAGCACAAAGCCTTCCAGCTCCTCTCACAGCATGCCAGCATGACCAGTGCTCAGGAATGATGGGAGTTGTAGTCCAACAATATGGCCACAGCTTCCCCATCCTGTTTCAGAGTTTTCTCCCTCCTGTGGGGCATCCACACATCTATCAGCTGCATGGCAGGCAGCACTTCCAAAGGAAAATCTCCCCCAGTATGGATGGAGATGCAGGGCTAGGGGAAAGCTTTACCTGTGGAATGCCTGTCCGTTGTGATGTTGTCAGAAGCAAAGGGACACAAGCATACAAAAAGCTATCACCGCCACCTACCTATGTGGCGGCAAATCCACATCCAAATGGCTCGGACTTTCTCCAGGTCACTGTGGGCTTTTTGGAGCAAGACGCTCACCAGGTTTGCCACGCTATTCCTGACATTTACCTGTTTCACAAAAGGGAATAGATTCAGTAGCTTTTGATATGGGAAAGGGGTACCCAGTTCCATTTTTCTATCTAAGGCAACCACCTGTTTAAATAAAGCCTAGGATGCAATCCTACATGCACTGACAAGGGTGTCAGTCTTTTTTCGTTTCTTTTTATACATTTCAAGGTCATCCTATTTAATTTGTGCTTTCCGAAATGACAAACAAACTGAAACAGAGCAATCTTTCAAAATCTGCCCTGTTCTGGATGTTGCAGTACAGCTCTCCAGATAGGAATGTCTGCAAAAACGTATGTACGTGTAATAAATATGCATGCAAGGTAATATGTTCATAAGAACACATTGTATTAGGGGAAACGCTTTGCAAAATTCAGTACATTAGGAGGAATTTGCATGAGAATGCTGATGAATTTTCCGAGCGGGTGTCGGTCTTTTTGAACTCAGTGGAGCTTACTTCTGAGTAAAACTGCACAGAACTGCACATTAAGAATTGTTCTGAAGGGAGAAGCATGCATAATCTTTTTCAGGGCACACGGGCATGCCATTCCCACAATCTTTCACTGAAATTCAAATCCCCTTTGTGCCGGGCAATGGGTGGTGGTCTTGGATTTGGCAGAAGTGCTGACTTCTACTGGAGAGAGATGCCAGCCTCCATCCACCAGTACAGAGCAACCTGTCCCACCTGTGGGTGGGCGAAACTACAGCCAGCAGGGCATTCTGAGAGCCAAGGCCATCTTACTCACAGGCACTAGGGGTGTGGGGCACCCGGGTGCTGGGCTCTCAGGGGCACCAGGCCGAGAGTCAGGGGCCCAAGAGTTGAGTCCGGGGAAGAGCCCACCCATTGGTCAGAGCACTGCGGTGGGCTCTTCTGCTGCGGGGGGCTCTGCGCGATGAGTTTGGGGGCGACCGAGCCAGTGAGATGCTGAGGCAGCCGGCCGGCTCCGCCCTCCTGTGCTCCTGGGACTGGGCAACCATGGGGGACCACCAGGCAGATCTTTGCACCCCGGCACCGCGTATGCTTAAGACAGCCCTGCTGAGAGCAGGAATGTCGAGGGGCTGAGGATTCAGAGTCAGCCCTACTGTTGTCACCGGGCAGAAGTGTGAAATCTGGGGCGGACTGCTGTGCCACCATCACCAATACATATTGATTGTACACCAGTTTAATTGTTATGAGTTCCGTCAGAGATTCCTCACGTCGGCACTGATAATTGCTTGTTAACGATTGCTAGCCAGAGTTCTCTGAGGAGAGGGAATGGCTGCTAAACTGTGGTTGTTGACTCTAATCTTATTTGACTTTTGATTTATCTCTTGAATTTTAATAGCAAAGGAGCAGCCAAGGTAATGCCATCCCAAAATAGCTAAGTATGAAACTTTTAAAGCACATCTCTCCGCCCCAAAAAAGAATCCTAGGAACAGTGGTTTGTTACAGGTTCTGGGAATTGCAGCTCTGTGGGGTTATGATAGTTTCCAGGATACTTTGATGTATTTATATGGTGCGTATAAAAGGTAAAAGGTAAAGGACCCCTGGACGGTTATGTCCTGTCAAAGGTGACTGTGGGGTTGCAGCGCTCATCTCGCTTTCAGGCAGAGGGAGCCAGCATTTGTTCACAGACAGCTTTCCAGGTCATGTGGCCAGCAGAAACGTTGTTTACCTTCCCGCCCCAGCAGTACCTGTTTATCTACTTGCACTGGTATGCTTTCGAACTGCTAGGTTGGCACAAGCTGGGACAGAGCAACGGGAGCTCACCCTGTCGCAGTGATTTGAACCACCAACCTTCTGATGGGTAAGCCCAAGAGGCTCAGTGGTTTAGACCACAGTGCCACCCACATCCCCATAGTCACCTTTGACTAGACTTAACCATCCAGGGGTCCTTTACCTATGGTGCGCATGAAGGCTACATAAATAGGCGCTCTGTTGTGTCTGTCCATCATGTGGAAAACAGGAGCTGGGTCTTGCGATGTTTCCCATTGGGAACGGAGGGTTTCCTCCTATCAGGAGAGCACATGTGAAGGCACTCTCAGATTCCAAATCCACATGGAAAAGGATCTCTGCATCCCAGCAAATTCCATACAGGACTATTATTCCACCCCGTAAAAGAGATTGCATACCTTTGATGCATAGGCATCCAGTTCCTTAAACTGTGTCAAGTCGATTGGTATTGTTTTCAGACTGGATTTATCCCACGGGTAATCTAGGAACAAACATGGAAAAGCTCTACCTCTCTTTCAAATCAGAACCAGTGAAGGCGGTGAATGTCCTGTGTGAGTGCTTGGAGGCAGTTGGAGGATGGATGGCGGCTAATGGATTGAGGTTGAATCCTGACAAGACAGAAGTACTGTTCTTGGAGAAAAGGGGGTGGGCTGGTGTGGAGGACTCCCTGGTCCTGAATGGGGTAACTGTGCCCCTGAAGAACCAGGTGTGCAGCCTGGGAGTCATTTTGGACTCACAGCTGTCCATGGAGGAACAGGTCAATTCTGTGTCCAGGGCAGCTGTTTATCAGCACCATCTGGTACGCAGGCTGAGACTCTACCTGCCCGCGGACTGTCTCGCCAGAGTGGTGCATGCTCTAGTTATCTCTCGCTTGGACTACTGCAATGCGCTCTATGTGGGGCTACCTTTGAAGGTGACCCGGAAACTACAACTAATCCAGAATGCGGCAGCTAGAATAGTGACTGGGAGCGGCCACCAAGACCACATAACACTGGTCCACATAACACTGAAAGACCTACACTGGCTCCCAGTACATTTCCGAGCACAATTCAAAGTGTTGGTGCTGACCTTTAAAGCCCTAAATGGCCTTGGCCCAGTATACCTGAAGGAGCGTCTCCACCCCCATCGTTCTGCCCGGACACTGAGGTCCAGCGCCAAGGGCCTTCTAGCGGTTCCCTCACTGCGAAAAGCAAAGTTACAGGGAACTAGGCAGAGGGCCTTTTCGGTAGTGGCACCCGCCCTGTGGTACGCCCTCCCATCAGATGTCAAAGAGATAGACAACTACCTGACATTTAGAAGACATCTGAAGGCAGCCCTGTTCAGGGAAGTTTTTAATGTGTGAAATTTTAATGTATTTTTAATCTTTGTTGGAAGCCGCCCAGAGTGGCTGGGGAAACTTAGCCAGATGGGCGGGGTACAAATAATAAATTATGCTGATGATTCCTTAAACAGAGGAAGTCCAGTAGAAAAACAGAAGGGGGCGAAAAGGAGAAGGACCTAAAATGTGATTAATAGGGTTGGACTACAGTGAACAGGAAAGGGCAAATTGTTGAAATAACGGAGGACGGCATGGGAGCTACCATATTTTTCGCTCTATAAGACGCACCAGACCACAAGACACACCTAGTTTTTGGAGGAGGAAAACAAGAAAAAAAAATATTCTGAATCTCAGAAGCCAGAACAGCAAGAGGGATCCGCTGCGCAGTGAAAGCAGCAATCCCTCTTGCTGTTCTGGCTTCTGGGATAGCTGCGCAGCCTGCATTCACTCCATAAGACGCACACACATTTCCCCTTACTTTTTAGGAGGGGAAAAGTGAGTCTTATAGAGCAAAAAAAAACAAGTAAATGCACGTGAGCTGTGCAGGAGCAAGCATGCAAGCATGCTCCAAGCAAGCTGCCGGCTAGCTCTGCCGAGGCTCCTTTTATTAGCAGAAGTCAACCATTGGAAAGAGTAGCAAAACAATCCTGAACTTAACGTATTTCCAGCAAGGCACATTTCTAGTGTTAGCGATTCACGTGTCAGACAGGTGTTTCCCCCCAAATGTTCCCCTGATACTCGAAAGTCTGCTACATTCGCCAACCATCCAGCCAAGTGGAACTTAAGCAAACTTTCTGCGAGGGAGGCAAAGGTCAGAGAGTGGGCATGGCGGCTAGACACGCTGTGGCGTGTCTGATGCTGAGGTGGGGATGTGCCCCCACGCTGCATCTGCATCCCCACGGCAAATAAACAGGGAGCCAACTGTGCTGCTCCTCAAATGAAATCCAGTAGCAGGGAGTAGAGGGGCTTCACCTACCCTGTTACAATATTGCTCTGCTTAAACAGCCATGGAGAAAGAGGGACACTCCAACAGTGCTGGACCAGTTGTTGATCAGTTCTTGCGATACATTTTTAGAGCATGGCTTTTCTTGGGCCAAAGCAGACAAATCTTGTGATGGGAGTGGCATGGTGCGCACCTCACACTGGAACACTTGTTACCTCCTCAAAGAATCTCCCTTCACACCAAAACCTCTGTCTTTTAACCCTAGCAGGTAGCGTAACAGTGACACAAACAGGACTGCATGAAGTAATGGACAAAATGTACCCACCCGCCCACATGCCACATATAATAGAAACCCCATTCTGCTTGCAGGAACCAAACACTGGTGATGAGACAGAATGCTCCACCGTACCTGAGGAGAGCAGGCTAACTTAGAGGATGCAGGGCAGGCTGCATTAGCATGTACAGAGATGCCCAATGACATCTCACTCATTCTTCCCATTCCCAAGCATCTGATGCCTGAGGCGGCACCTTGCTCTGTCTAATGGTAGGGTCGGCCTTGGTGGCCAAGGTACAGTGCGGTTAATATTTCCCATGCAAACCTTGTTCCTAGAAGACCTCAAGTGGTTGTGGATGGGCTCAGCTAAGATATATAAGAAGTGTAGGGGAACTTTGGCCCTCCAGAAGCTGCTGAACTACAACTACCATCATTCCATGGCCACTGGCCACCCTTTTTGGGGCTGATGGGAATTGTAGTCTAACAACACCTGGCGAGCTAAAGACTCCCCACACCAAATACAGTGGTACCTCGGGTTACGAACAGTCCTGCTTATGAACACTTCTGGTTATGAACTCCACAAACCCGGAAGTAGGTGTTCCGGGTTGCGAACTTTGCCCCCGGATACGAACACAATCTGCTTCCGGGGCCGCAGGAGGCCTATGTAGGGAATGCGAGCCTCGGGTTAAAAACGCTTTGGGTTAAGAACGGACTTCCGGAACGAATTAAGTTCGTAACCTGAGGAACCACTGTATACAGGATCCAGGCCAGCAGGCAAATATAACAAACAACTTATAAAAGGCAAAAGATTTATGCGATCTGAAGAGAAACCATTCTTACAGGAAGAGGAAATTCTTACAGGAAGAATTAGAAATCAGGAAGAGGAGGTCTTTAATAAAGAACGGGGAAGGTTTATAATTTATTTGAATTATAACAATTATGGTACATATATGAACAATTATGGTACATATATTAGTAGGATTGAGAGAAAACTTGTGTAAAAATTCGAACTATGGATTGAGAAAGGATTTATAAAAATAGAGTTATGAAATAAATAAGAGGGAGAAATCATTGCATTAAGATCCACAAGGGGGGTGGGAGGGAAGTCAAAATGGATGATATGTTTATGTATTTAATTCATTTGTTTATGTAAACTAGAAAATGCAAAAATAAAATTTATATATATAAATAAAAACAACTTATATTTACCATACAGAACTTGTCCCTTAGACGGCCTTGATCCCTTTTCTCCATCATCCTGAAACCCTGCAAAATGGTTATTGCTGGGATGAGACAATATGTACATTAAAACGTATTTTGCAACATTCATCATTCCTGGCTATTAGTCATGCTGGCCGGGAAACAATGGGAGCCCAACAACATGCATACAGCCACAGATACCACGATATATTGCTCTTAGGTAAAGGTAAAGGGACCCCTGACCATTAGGTCCACTCATGGCTGACTCTGGGGTTGCAGCGCTCATTTCGCTTTACTGGCCGAGGGAGCCGGCATACAGCTTCCGGGTCATGTGGCCAGCATGACTAAGCCGCTTCTGAAGAACCAGAGCAGTGCACAGAAACGCCGTTTACCTTCCCGCCGGAGAGGTACCTATTTATCTACTTGCACTTGACATGCTTTCGAACTGCTAGGTTGGCAGGAGCAGGGACCGAGCAACAGGAGCTCACCCTGTTGCAGGGATTCAAACCGCCGACCTTCTGATTGGCCAGTCCTAGGCTCTGTGGTTTAACCCACAGCGCCACCCGTTGTCAGTGTAATTTTCATAGCTGCCCATAAAGCAGGGGTCAGCAAGGTTTATCTTGCCTGGGCTGGATCGGTCCTGCCAAGATCCCTTCGTGGGCTGTATATCGTGCCTATGTGAGAGCGTACGCCTGTGATTTTCAGCATCTGTGCATGCGCAGACACAATTTCCAGCATCTGCGTCTGCACAGACGCGATTTCTGGCGCCACGGAAGCGAGGCCCCGCACCGCGCTGTGTCGGGTTAGCGCAGTGCGCAAGCAGGCAACTCATTTCGGGGGCGGCTTGGGGGCCAGTCAAACGACCTCCGCAGGCTGGTTGCTGACCCCTGCCTTAAAGCAATGATGCAGAAGCTGCTGCCCCCTAGAGGCTGCTAGGTTACTAACTCCCACCAAACCCAGTCAAAATGGGGGAAGGCAGTCTTCCAGTTTGGATGCTCATGAGTTCTAGTGTTAAGGGAGATGGAGGGAAAACACAGCCCCCTTTCTTCAAAGGGGACTCGCTCCACCCCTTTGATTCAGTACAATCACTGCTCTTTAGGGAGTGGGCCATAGCTCACTGCTGGAGCATCTGCTTTGCAAGCAGAAAGGCCCTGGTTCAAACTCAAACATCTCCTGGAAGGACTATGAATGTCTCCCACCTGAAAAGCCGGGAGGCTGTTTGCTGGTCAGTACCAACAATACCTGGTCTAGATGAACCAATGATCTGGCTGAGGGCTCATTTGCATTTCCACTTGTCCCATGGCTGTAAAGCATGGGTCTGAGCGGTCTCCCACTTTTCCATTGCTTTTGAGGCATGGCTCTGAGCATTTTTCTGTTTGCCCTATCACTTTCCCCAGGAAAACCTGCTCTTTAGTGCTGAATCAAAGCAAACATCAATCTGTAGAAAAGCCTGTTGATGTTTGCTCCAATTCAGTGGTAAAAAATGGGTTTCCCAGGGAAAGTGGCAGGCGGCAAACAGAAATGTGAACAACCCTCGATATAAAATAGCTGCTATTATTATTATTATTTATTTTATTTTATTTTGACAAAGAAATAATCATAAATAAATAATAAAATTGTGCACCCCACCACCAAGACCATTCCATTGTAACTATCCAACCTCCCAAAATTTCAACACCTCTTGCGATGGTTTGACCCCTTTCCATTTTAACAGTACAACTTCTACAAACACCTTCCATATCTCCTCATAATCATTTCTCCTGCATATTCCCCGTCTTACCTGTCATTAACAGCTGTACCCCACACCTCTTTATACCTTTCTTGCATTTTATATTCTGCTTGCCCCTTCCACTTCCTAGCTATAATAATTCGTCAATAAATTTGTGAGTGAGTACTTCATAGCCTGCAAATCTTCCACCCCATCATAAATTGATAATAATGCTAGCTCTGGACTTTCGGCCAGCTTTAACCCAATGATTTCTGTTATCTCCTTAAACACCCTTTGCAAAAAAAAAAAAAAAATTGTACATATTTACACCCCCACCACATGTGAACCTAAGTTCCATTTGGAGCCCTTACCTTCATTGTCCTTCCCCATCCACTCGGGAAATACCTGGATTCCTGCAACACCAGGAGCACACATGCACACAAAGAATGAGTTACAAAAAATAAATAAATCCACAGGAACACAAGGTGGAATAATACATTATAGGATTGGGGGTTATTTTGCAATTTAATCTCTATTGATTTTTCAATATTAAGTCCCTTCACCACATAGAGAACAACAATAACAGATCCCATCAAATACAAAGAAAATGTTACATATAAAATAAAATTCTTCCATATGTTCAGACTTCCATCGTCCTTAGTATGGGTCCTTCATTTCCTTGTTGACTGCATATTTCTATACTCTTTAACACAAATTATCCATGATCTTTGTAGCATATTAAATTGCAGAAGTTAATCAAAGCATGTCGAAGATTTCGTATGAGAACAATGTTCTGTTAAATATAATCTCAATAAATCCCATTTTTTGTTAAACTGTTGGTTTGTCTTGTTCCTAATTTTTCCTGCCATCTTTCCCAATTCTACATATTCAAGTACTTTCACCTGCCCTCCATTTTAGTTGGTATTTTATCTGCCTTCCACCATTTAGCTATTAAGCTTCTTGCAGCGACAGTTGCATACATGAATACGTTTCTCAGCTCTTTAGGAATATGGGGGGGGGGTATTTTGGATGTCCATCTTTGGGTCCTCTGCCTGCCTGTGGTTTTATATCTTTAAAATGAGATTCTAAGGACAGGGAGGCTGCGAACAAGTCTCTTGGTTAAGCTCATAGCTCTAGCCAAACCTGTTTAGCATTCCTGTGCATGTCTAAAAAGTACAGGTCACTTCTTGCTTCCAGAAGGTTACAGAATATGCAGCACTTACGAATATGTCATCCTCAGTGTTCTTTGATCTGCCACACTCACTACAGCATCCTTTAATTCACATTAAAGCAGCTCAGGTAGGAGGAAGCTGAAACATTTCCCATAAAATAATAATAATAATAATCTGTTTTCTTATGCATTGTAACATAGAAACGGACCTACCTTTTCTGAAGGAAAACTTCTTTTTGCTCCGTGATGTGCTATGTCTAGGATGTATTTCCACAGTGATTTGATCTGGAGAAAAACAAACAACGAGAACTTGCAAACAGAGACATCAAGTCAACTATATAGTAAAAACATACAAAAGCGGCAGGAAAAATTAAATGTCCCTCTTGCTGCTTTTAAGGGGGATGGGGTGGAAAACCTGCTTTCTACGGGATGAAGTGGTTTGCTCTTTCTTATGGGTTTTGAAATAATCGAATATTCATTTTTAAGAGGCAACATGTTAACCCTCTTGGGTTTCGGATTAGGAAGCCCTTGTGAAGGCTCCAAATCACATATCAAAGGTGACATAAGCAAAATAAATCCAGATTGCAGAAAAGTAGCCCTGAAGAACCAACAGTCAGGAAATGATGGTGCCAGAGAATACTGAAAAATCAGAAGCTGAAAATATTCCATGCACACCCTTTAAAAAGGTGTTGTGTACTGAGTTGAATAGGCTCCAAAATGCAGCAGTCTGATTGGTCCTAGAACAATAGGATCCAAAATGCAACAGTCCGATTGGTCCTAGAACAACAGGATTCAGAATGCAGCAGTCTGATTGGTCCTAGAACAATGCAGCAGTATGATTGGTCTGCAGGAGCCACCGAATCCAGCTCCAGATGGAAGTGAATCCACAACCTGATTGGCCTATAGGAGAATTCCGGAATTAGCCAATCACGTGCAGCCCATTGTGTAAATAAAGTATATAAAGCAGATACTTCGGGGAAACTTTCATTCCTCCTCACCACTATGAGCTGAATAAAGAGCATGAAATCCACTCTCAACTCCAAGTATATTTCAAAAATATTATATTTGAAAAATAGTATATTTGTTGTTGTTGTTACTACAATTGGGCTTTTCTTTCAAACCAAGCTCCTTAGCAAGATTTCCTTAGCCAGATCACTCTTACAGCCTTTGCAGTTAATGTTATCAACATTCACCGGCTCACATACTTTGTTTAGGCTCATAGGTAACACCCGGCAGATGATCCTCATTGTGCGTTTCAGCTGCCTGGCCTGTTTAAAGAACAAAGAGAGCATCTCAGAGACTGAAATTCTTTTTTTTAAAAAGCATATGTTGCATAACTTATATCATAAAATTTACACACTGTTTGTTTCATTACCGCATTTACGCAAATCTAATGCGCCATCAAATATAATGTGCACCCTGATTTTCGCAACATAGTTTGGCCAAAAAAAGGTGCACATTACATTCGAGTAAATATGGTATAAATAAATAAAGACATTCAAAGTGGCATACAGTGGTACCTTGGGTGAAGTACTTAACCTGAAACTGTTCTTAACCTGAAGCACCACTTTAGCTAATGGGGCCTCCTGCTTCTGCCACGCGATTTCTGTTCTCATCCTGAGGTAAAATTCTTAACCCAAGGTACCATTTCTGGGTTAGCAGAGTTTGTAACCTGAAGCGTATGTAACCTGAAGCGTATGTAACCCGAGGTACCACTGTATACCCGAAAAGGAACCCACAAGGATATCATCAAATGCTCTGAGCCTAAAGCAGATCCAAATATCTAGAAAATCTGAAAGTTACGTGCAGCCCTGGGGTTAATAGGGCTGGATTTGCAGACTGAAATCTTACCTCCACCACGGCCCTGATGACTGGCCTGGCTGGGTGAATGCTGGTGCCCTTCCAACCCCTTTTATAAAACGAGAACCGTAGGAACCTACTTCATAGGGCTGTTGTGAGATGGACACAGTGAGAGGAGTAGTTTGATGGTGACAAGCAAAGAACATTAAGTTTTAGGTTGTTCTCTGAAGGTCTCCATTCAGGGCAAGTAGTAATAATAATAATAATTTATTATTTATGCCCTGCCCATCTGGCTCGGTTTCCCCAGGCACTCTGCCCAGTTCCCAACAGAATATTAAAAACACGACAAAACATCAAACACTAAAAACTTCCCTAAACAGGGCTGCCTTCAGATGTCTTCTATCGGCCAACCC
Source organism: Podarcis raffonei (assembly GCF_027172205.1). Lineage (NCBI taxonomy): Eukaryota > Metazoa > Chordata > Lepidosauria > Squamata > Lacertidae > Podarcis > Podarcis raffonei. The sequence goes on along the minus strand of NC_070603.1, from coordinate 107,423,979 downwards.
CAGAGTCGTCTGCAACTGGACCTAACAGTCAGGGGTCCCTTTACCTTTATACAGTGGTACCTCGGGTTACATACGCTTCAGGTTACAAACGCTTCAGGTTACAGTAGTACTAGCAAGAGTACTATTAGCGAAGTATTGGAAGACACAAGAACTACCCACACTGGAAGAATGGCAGACTAAGGTAATAGACTATATGGGACTGGCTGAGATGACCGGCAGAATCCGTGACCAAGGGAAAGAGACGGTGGAAGAAGATTGGAAGAAGTTTAAAATCTATCTTAAGAACTGTTGTAAAATTAATGAATGCTAAAATGTTTTGGGTAACGCAAAATAGAATTGCAGCGATTAGCAATTGGATATGAGAAATAAGACCTAAAGAAAGTATTATATTGAAATTAGGGGATGCTGAAAAGATTGATAACAGGGATGCAGAAAGGGGAGGTATGGGGAAGTCGCTGAAAGAAGGCTTAAGAAATGAAAGGTCAAGAAATTATACGTGTTTACATGTTTGTATGTCTTGTATTGTGTTGTATTGTCTTGTATTATGTGTGGAAAAAACCAATAAAATTTTTTTTTAAAAAAAAAAACGCTTCAGGTTACAGACTCCGCTAACCCAGAAATAGTACCTCAGGTTAAGAACTTTACCTCAGGATGAGAACAGAAATTGTGTGGTGGCAGCAGGAGGCCCCATTAGCTAAAGTGGTACCTCAGGTTAAGAACCGTTTCAGGTTAAGAATGGACCTCCGGAACGAATTAAGTTCTTAACCCAGGGTACCACTGTAAGTCAGATAGTTGTTTATTTCCTTGACATTTGAAGGGAGGGCGTTCCACAGGGCAGGCGCTACCACCAAGAAGGCCCTCTGCCTGGTTCCCTGTAACCTCACTTCTCGCAGTGAGGGAACCACCAGAAGGCCCTTGGAGTTGGACCTCAGGGTCCGGGCTGAACGATGGGGGTGGAAGACATAGCTGTCAACTTTTCCCTTTTCTTGCGAGAAATCCTATTCGGAATAAGGGAATTTCCCTTTTAAAAAAAGGGAAACGTTGACACCTATGGTGGAAGATGCTCCTTCAGGTTTACTGAACACACGTAGTTGCTTCTACCTCCCCATAAGATCTCAACAAGTGACAGGGGGCCCATTATTTATTTATTTAGTACACGCATGTGCCAAATGCACACCTTTCATTCCTCCCGGAACTCGAGGCAGCATACGTAGGGAATTCCCAGGAAGCCTCCCGTTCAGGCCTGACTCGACCCAAACCTGCTTGGCTTCAGCGTCATTGGTCTTCCCAACCTGCCCTGGATCTGAGGGAAAGGCTCTCAGGTCATCAGACACACACAGCTACAACATGGAGTCACGGTAGACAATCTGCCCCCAAAAGAAGGCTTTACAGTTGATGGTTAAACAGCAAACCACTCTCACCTGTGATTCTGGGATTCTCGTTTATTTCTTGACCCGTTCCTTCTTCGGCTCGAGCTGTTGGAAACATGACCCGCCATGATCAATACCATACCTGAAGCATGCAGCCAAGCCCATGTCCATATGTTAGCTGAGAGTACCTCACAAGCCGCAGCACTTAAGTCTGCGGAGGTTATTTTGGGGGAGATCATTTCATATGTTTATCCCACTGAGTCCAGGATGGGGAACCTGCAGCCCTCCAGATGTTGCACTGCAACTCCTATAATCTCTGACCATTGGCCATGCTAGCCAGAACTGATGAATACTGGATGCCCAACAACACCTGTCTGCAAACATCCCCACTGGACATGGAAGGGGAGTGGCCTAGGGAGGCTGCATGACCTTCTATTATTCTTAACTCCCAACAGTGCATACTGGACCCTTCCTGGTAAGGGTGTGAGCCCAATCATAGTCCATATTCTTCTTTCACTACCTCTTATTTCCTCTGAGGGAAATTGAGAAAACCACATGCAAGTCACCTGCCCACTGCTTATAGTTTAGTTGGTTAATTAAACTACAGTGGTACCTCAGGTTACGTACGCTTCAGGTTACAGACTCCGCTAACTCAGAAATAGTACCTCAGGTTAAGTACTTTGCTTCAGGATAAGAACAGAAATCGTGCTCCGCCGGCACGGCAGCGGGAGGCCCCATTAGCTAAAGTGGTGCTTCAGGTTAAGAACGGACCTCTGGAATGAATTAAGTACTTAACCTGAGGTACCACTGTATGTGTTTGCATGCAAGGTCTTTCCACGCAGCAGGGCTGATGTTGCCAGCCTTTATGTCAGGTTTGCAGACATCTTTGTAACGTAGACTTGGTCTGCCTGGTGCCTTAAACCAGCTTCCCATACAGTACACTGGTACCTTGGGTTACATACGCTTCAGGTTAATACGCTTCAGGTTAATACGCTTCAGGTTACACACTCCGCTAACCCAGAAATAGTGCTTCAGGTTAAGTACTTTGCTTCAGAATGAGAACAGAAATCGTGCTCCGGCAGCGCGGCAGCAGCAGGAGACCCCATTAGCTAAAGTGGCGCTTCAGGTTAAGAACAGTTTCAGGTTAAGTACGGACCTCCGGAATGAATTAAGTACTTAACCCAAGGTACCACTGTATATTCCTGGGGATCCTGCCAGCTTCCATTGTGTGGACATGGTAAAAGTAAAGGACCCCTGGACAGTTAAGTCCAGTCAAAGGTGACTATCGGGCTGGAGTGCACATCTCACTTCAGGCCGAGGGAGCCAGCGTTTGTCCACAGATAGCTTTCTGGGTCATGTGGCCAGCAGGACTAAACTGTTTCTGGCTCAACAAGAGACCATGATGGAAGCCAGAGCACATGGAAACGCTGTTTACCTGCCCACCGCAGTGGTACATATTTATCTACTTGCACTGACTGCTAGGTTGGCAGGAGCTGGAACAGAGCAACGGGAACTCACCCTGTCACAGGGATTCAAACCACCGACCTTCTGATCAGCAAACCCAAGAGGCTCAGTGGTTTAGACCACAGCGCCACCCGCATCCCTGGTTGTGGACATGACCAAGGCAGCATAGACGTTGCTGAGACAGGAGTGCTGGGAATGTGGGTTTGGGAGAGCACATCTTTCTTGTTGACTCTCCTGCATTGTGATGCCCAAAATCTTCCTGACGCAGTGCACGAGGAGAAAAACTCTCCAGCAGGACTAGGCCATTACACATGCACAGACATAACAAGGAACTGTGGCATCACGGGGCAAAACTGGCCAACTAAATTGACACATTTCTCTCACCAGCTAATCTGCGCTGTCTGTTTGATTGTTGCACCGTCCCTTCTTCTACTTGATCTGTTGGAAAAATACAATTCATCATTACTGCTCTGGCTTGTATTATGTCCGTATCTCTCACATGTGTGCAGGGGGGCAGGGGCAGCGGGCTTTGGGAAAAGGGAAGCTTTTATTGGGGAAATTGTTAGAATTCCTGCTCCATGATTGCAGTCATGGGATTTTTGTCTTTCACGTGACGGTGTATGTTTTGACTCCACAGAGTGGGAAGTGACGGAGACAGGATGTTTGTGTTACTGTGTTCCGTGAAGTGGGACTGTTGTCCTTTGTTCTCTCTCTTTGCTGTCTGATCCTAGAGAGAGAGGGAGCCATGTTGCAGTGCTCCGTGTGTGTTTATATGTAAATAAAGTAGATTAGCCAAAATGCTGAGTTGCTGAGGTCTGTTACGCAATTGCGCAAACTCTGCGGATCCCTAAAGGTGCCGGTGTCTGTTGGCATCGGTCGCTGTGATGTTCGGGTTGAAGAAAGCTTATGAAGCTCCCGAACGATCAACCAGGAGGGAGAGAACATGCCAGCCGGGCATGTGTCTCTGCCAGGGTCCCAAGGTAGGCTGAGATCACTCCTGACAGAAATGACACCTGAATTTGGGAATAACTTATGACTGAACCCCCAAAGGTGGTATGCCCCTAGGGGTCTACCCATTCTGCCACCTCCACCACTGGTGGAGAAGCTGTAGCGGCGGCAGCTTCTGGCAAGATCTAGTGAGATCTCGCTGGAACCTGCTTTGCAGCTGCTGCCATGCAATCCAGGTAAGGGAGGCTTTGGTGGAGGTCTTCAGCTGCAAGGCTGTGGGACCAGATAGGCTGAGATCACTCCCTTACTCTTCAGAGATAATTGAGTAAAAACTGGTTCAAACAGAGTCTGAGACCTCAGAGGTGTGTCTTCCACTTTTACTTTCAGCTACAATATTCCACCCTCTCAGCTGCAACTGTTGGATAGAACCTTATACAGTGGTACCTCAGTTTTCGAACGTCTCCGTTGACGAACATTTCAGTTTACAAATGCCGTAAACCCAGACGTAAATGCTTCAGTTTTTGAACATGCCTCGGAAGTTGAACACGCCACGCAGCTTCCGCTGGGTGCAAGATCCTGAGGTCTAGCTGTCGACTGTTGAGTTTTGGGTTTTCGAACATTTCAGAACTCAAACGGTCTTCCGGAACGGATTACGTTCAAAAACTGAGGTTGCTGTTGTTGTTTAGTCGTTTAGTCATGGCCGACTCTTTGTGGCCCCATGGACCAGAGCACGCCAGGCACTCCTGTCTTCCACTGCCTCCCGCAGTTTGGTCAAACTCATGTTGGTAGCTTCAAGAACACTGTCCAACCATCTCGTCCTCTGTCGTCCCCTTCTCCTTGTGCCCTCCATCTTTCCCGACATCAGGGTCTTTTCCAGGGAGTCTTCTCTTCTCATGAGGTGGCCAAAGTATTGGAGCCTCAGCTTCAGGATCTGTCCTTCCAGTGAGCACTCAGGGCTGGTTTCCTGAAGAATGGATAGGTTTGATCTTCTTGCAGTCCATGGGACTCTCAAGAGTCTCCTCCAGCACCATAATTCCAAAGCATAATTCCAAAGCATAATTCAAAACCGAGGTACCACTGTACAAGTTAGACCGCAGGCTGTTACCCATGTTAGTCTATGAACATCTTACATCAAATTTGGTTAACAATCGGTGAATAGAAATGAAGGCCCAAGGATGCAAGTGGTTCTCCCAGCAGCAGTGTTTACACTGATCCAAAGTATGACAAGAAATAAACGGAATAGGATTTTGATATTTACTCACCAAGGGAGTCAGGCTGCCCTTTATCCTCTTCACTCGCAGCAAAGCCTACAGAAATATCATTATTACAAAAGGAAGCATAGGAAACATGCCTGACGGTCAATAGCTCTCTTCTTCAGGTCTACCTTCTCCTTCTGTCCTAATTCCCTCCTAGAGGAGGGTTGGAAATGATGTTATCTGGATGGGAGTGAATGAAAGGCAGCAATTCCAGAACAAAATACTGGCATAGAAGCAGCAAAAGTCCCTTGCTTTGGATTATTGGGTATTCTTGCATAATTTGGCAGCGGTTTTACAAGGAGTGATGATTCTGAGGCAAAAGGTATGTTGCAAGCCTGGAAACCAACACACAACCTAAGCACGAATTATATAAATATATAGACAGACATTTAAGCCTATAACAAATAGATAGATAGATTCTTTATTGTCATTACACACGTGCAACATTGCACAAGTGCAACGAAATTGGATGCCATCCCTTAAAAACAACAAAAGCAAAACAACAACAACAACCAACAAACCACATTCCAGCCACACCCACACCCATCAATCTCCCAGGTCACAGGATATATATATATTATCACAAATATATATTATCTTGCTAAATGATAAGGTTGTAAGAACATCATCACTCTGTTTTCATTGGCTGTTTTCCAAGGCAGAGACAAGTTCTGAGAAAACAATGTGGGAATTTTAGTACTCTGGTGATGGGCAGAAGGGAAGGAAAAGGAATTGGGGAAAGGCAAGTGGAGCAGGCTGGGAATAAAGGGAGTATTTGGAGGAATACAGAATACATATAGAAATATATGTATGCACCACTATTCGTAAAAATTATCAGAGTGTTTACAACAATTACACATAAAACCATACAATGAAGACCATATAAAATGTTAAAACCAGTCACCAGCTATTATGCATTTTACTCACAGGTGAGTGGGCTCATAGAACTAAAGGCAGAATTCTGGAATTAAATCTCCATTTCCTCTTGGCTGCCCTTTAGACAGCAACTTCCTCAGAGCAGGACCTGTTTTGTTGTGCAACTCTACACATTCAGAAGTAATTCTCACTGAGTTTACTGAGGTATGGAGTAAGATGTGTAAGACTTTCTCCCATGCATGTGGGTTATTAACGCTCAAGTTACACTTCCTACTTACACAAGTAGCAGAGATAGAAGGGTAGCAGTGGGAAGCAGAAGATTGCCAGCAGTATCTGCTGAGTGCGAGATAAACCATCATGAAAGGCCATTCTTTCCTTGGTTGTTCAGCTGAAAGAAATAGCAGTGAAATCTATTTCTTTATCCAAATATTTACAAATTGACAGTTGACATCCTGGCACTGCATACCTCATGATATTAGACTGGCGGAATACAGATATTAGACAGGTGGAATACAGACGGTCAGATAGACATGGTTGTTCTCTTCAAATGACATTTGAAGGGCTGCCATGCAGATATCATGCCAAAAATATGTTATGAGTGGAAATGGCAGGGAAACAGGGTTTGGCTAAGCCTCAGGAGAAGTGTCCTAATGGTAATACAGTGGTACCTTGGTCCTCAAATGCCTTGGTTCTCAAATGCCAAAAACCTGGAAGTAAGTGTTCTAGTTTTCAAACGTTTTTCGGAAGCCGAACATCTGATGCAGTTGTCAGCTATTGTTTCCGGGGCGCCTGCACCAATCAGAAGCTGTGCCTTGGTTTTTGAACATTTCGAAAGTCAAACGGGCTTCCGGAACAGATTAAATTTGGCACTTTTGTTTTTGCTATTTATTTTGTGTTTTTGTTTTTGAGGCTTTTTCGGTTAATTTGTTTTTGTGACTGTGTGGAACCTAGTTCAGCTACTGATTGATTGCTTGTGTGACTGTGGAAATGGATAAAAGCCCCCCATCCAAACAATGACTATCATCAGTGCAGGTAAGAAAAAAATGAAATTAAATTTTTATCATCTACAATACTGTCTTATTTATTGTATAGTACAGTGCATTGATTATTACTTTCATTTATGGATCAGTGGTCTCGTTATATAGTAAAATTCATGTTAAATTGCTGTTTTAGGGGTTGTTTTTAAAAGTCTGGAACAGATTAATCCATTTTGCATTACTTTCTATGGGAAAGCATGCCTTGGTTTTGGAATGCTTTGGTTTTGGAACGGGCTTCCGGAATGGATTAAGTTTGAGAACTAAGGTACCACTGTAGCTGTTTGACAGTGGAACAGATGGACTTGGGAAGCTAAGCAGAAACTGAATCACAATTTGCCAGGGATGCTGTAGTTACATTCTGCCTTCCAAATCTTGCATTGAGCTGGTTTATAAGTATGCCTGGTACTCACAGAGGTATTGCCCCATGCAGCTAAGGGGCCCTATGCCTGGTTTCTCCCATTTCGCCTCAGCCTGCTTGTTATGTATTCAGTGGTCTGTGCTTTCTTGAGTTTGAGTCTGGACTAAGGATTCTGAGCTCCTGATTCAATACATGTTGTCCAATCACAGAACACTTCAGGATTTGGGCCTCTGCCATTGGCCCTTGAACTCTAGAGTCATGATTCGCAGTTTGGAAATGTAGACAGCCAATCACGTTGGGAATGGGAGTGGCACAAGCCTTCGGAAATGTATATAAGTAGTTGCTTTGCCTCTGTTTCCCAGTTATGCAGTTCAATAAAGGTTCTTGCTGTTACCGCTATCTCTTGCCTCGTGGGAACCCACCTACACTTCACTGCTGGCCAGGGCTCACATGCAAACACAATGTCCTGCAGGCTGATCATTACCACAACAGATAGCACACAGAACCTTTTCCCTAGCGTGTGCAAGCTTTCTCCATGCGGGGAGACTGGGTCACTTTGGGGACCCCCTCCCTATGCAAAGCAGATATGACTCACAATTCCCACCCTGTCTGGTCTGCTGCTGGCCAGCCTCAAGCCAGAAAGACTCCTCTAGTTCTGCTTCGTTCCCTAGGAAAGGCAGACCTGCAATGAGTGAGCCCTGTCAGGCGGCAAGATTGGCACCCGGAACACATGGGGGAGGGGATGAGCCTGATAAGAGAGTTTCCCCATCATTTCAGGAGACACACAGAACCAAAACCAAAACTTATTGTTTATTTTTCTTATAAGGGTAAGGCAAGGTAAAGGGACCCCTGACCATTAGGTCCAGTCGTGGCCGACTCTGTGGTTGCGGCATTCATCTCACTCTATAGGCCGAGGGAGCTGGCATTTGTCCACAGGCAGCTTCTGAGTCGTGTGGCCAGCATGACTAAGCCGCTTCTGGCGAACCAGAGCAGCGCACGGAAACGCCGTTTACCTTCCCACCGGAGCGATACCTATTTATCTACTTGCACTTTGACGTGCTTTCAAACGGTTGGGTTGGCAGGAGCAGGGACCGAGCTCACCCCGTCGCAGGGATTCGAACCGCCGGCCATCTGATCGGCAAGCCCAAGAGGCTCAGTGGTTTCGACCACAGCGCCACCCACGTCTCCCCATAATAATGCAGTACCTTATAAAGGTACTGCATTATTATTATTATTATTATTATTATTATTATTATTATTATTATTATTAAATTTGTGTACCACCCTTCATCCATAGATCTCAGGGCAGTTCACAACATAAAAATACGATACAAAAAACAAAACAAAATACATGATAAAAACAAGAACAAAAAACACCCGCAAACCAAGCACCCCACCCCCTCCCACAAACACATTTAAAGGGGGTATAAGGTATTAATCAGCCAAATGCCTGGTTGAAGAGGGATGTTTTTGCCTGGTGCCTAAAGGGGTATGATGCAGGTGCCAGCCAAGCATTCCACAAACAGGGAGCCACTGCAGATAAGGCCCAGTCTTGTGTTGCCACCTTTTGGCCATCTCATGGCACACAAAGAAGGGCCTCTGATGTTTATTTCAGGGTCCGGGTAGGTTCACATGGAGAGAGATCCTTCACATCTTTGCTTTAGGAAAGAGGTACAAGGAGACCCCCTCAGCTCAGTTCTAGCAACCGGAACAATAATTATTGATTATTGTGGGTATAAGGTAAAAAAAAAAAGGCCACTGTCCTGAAAATGCAGTGGGGCCTATTGTAGCTTTGCAAATCAGCCCACAAGTGAGGTGGGAGGGAACTTTGATCTTTCAAATTTCAGTGGCGCTCTGTGCAAGGTCAAAATCCAGCAGCTTCCTGCCTCACCTTCCGCTCCGCTCAATTCACTACATCATAGTTGCAACACCTTGCAGTGTCCCCCTTGGCCTGATGCCCAGTGTGGCAGAACTGGCTGCGCTGCCCTAGAACTGCCTCTGCCACAAGTTACTGGTCCTCAACATTTCACTTGTTCACACTGACCTCCTTTAGGTACCCATGTCCTTGTTTTCTATCTATCTATCATCTATCTATCTCTATCTATCATCTATCTATCTATCATCTATCATCTATCTAGCTAGCTAGCTATTCAGTGCTTTTTTTCTTTAAAAATGTTTAAGGGTACTCTCATTTTCTTACTCATATTTAAATACTGCTCCTCAATGAGGCGAAACTTAGATTCACAAAATGTTTAGGGGTATGCGTACCCCCCCACACAAAAAAGCTCTCTCTCTCTCTCTCTCATCATCTATCTATATCTATCTATCTATCATCTATCTGTATTTCTTTCAGTAGAAGCAGAAAGTACTGTAATAGGAAAAAAGATAACCTATGTGATATATTAATTCAGCTTTTAAATCCATTGTTTTTTCAGACATAGTCAGGTTTATTGAGGTGAATGAATAGGGCCTGCCAAAAGGGCCCGAGAGCATAAACTCACCACTGCCCTTACCTGCTTCTCTTGCCATTCCCATCCATCCCTCACTGTTCATTTGTATAAAACTGGAGAGAAACACTCTGGAGAATTCACTGAACTGTTATTCTGTGACCTGAAAAGTTCCCTCCAGGGGCTGGGCCTGGAATGAGCTTCTGCTTGCTAACTCTCCTAGGATTCCGGTCTGCCAGGCTTACCAGTTCCTGGTAAATAGACACTCCATGGACCAGTCCGTTGCTTCATTTCACAAACCCTGCTTTTATAAGAGGCCCAAACAAATCAAGACGCTCTGGTTACCTTTTCGGCATAGATGCTCAGCAGGGACGTCCAGGTAATGATTCTTCTCCCTTGGAGAAAAAGTTACTCCTGCAAGAAAGACTGTTTGTTTCTCGGTGCACCTTGGAGAAACAGGTAAGTTGTTTCATTTCCTTGTTGGAGAAAGGCTGAACTTTGTCTCTCTCTAACAATGCAAATGCAAGCAATCATATTATTTATAGAGGTTGCTTAGGGAAAAGACATTTATACAGCCAAGGTGTGTCACCATCACGACGGCATAGCAGTGTGAATTTGGAGAGTAACGGGGAACTCTGTATTTGTGTAATCAAGGAATAAAGTCCCAAAGGGGAGGAGGGAGGGAGGAACATGGCTTGAATTCAGTCAGGAGGATAGATCACCCAGATGTGGCCTGCGTATTGTCCTACCCAGTGCTTTTTTTCTGGGGGGACACGAGGGGCATACACATACCCCTAAACATTTTGTGAATCTACGTTTGGCCTCATTGAGGGACAGTATTTCAATATTTTTTTTAAAAAAAGCACTGGCTCTACCCATGCACGTTTTTTCTGTATTGTCGCCCCATAATTTTTCACTGCTTAGAACAGTGGTTCCCAGAGTGGGCACAGGCTGTGGGATTAACCAGAGGTTGCTAGGAGGCAAGAGAACAGCAGGGGCACTGGGAGTATAACTATCAGAATTTGAAAAGCTGGTATCACTTCATCAAGTTCATCGATTTTACTGAATTAATTGAACTACGGTAAATAGTTTTAACTGGATTTTGAATAAATGCGCAATTGATTGTTGCTGTTTTGAATTTTATTGCGTTGTTATCTTCCTTAGTCGGTCATGCAAACCACTATTCTGAATACCGTCATACCTCTGCTTCTGAACACCTTGGAAGTCAAACGTTCTTTTGGAAGCCGAACCTCCAGTGGGGCTTCCATGGCTTCTGATTGGCTGCAGGAGCTTCCTGAGGCCAGTCAGAAGCCGCTCTTTGGTTTCCGAACGTTTCAGAAGTCGAATGGACTTCTGGAACGGACTCCATTTGAATTCTGAGGATTCGACTGTACAGTGGAACCTCGGTTGTCGAACAGAATCCATTCTGGAAGACTGTTCGACTTCCGAAACGTTTGATAACCGAGGATCAATTGCTGGTTGCCATTTTTTTAAAAAAATGGACTTCCGTTCAACTTCCAAGGCACGTTCAAAAACAGAAGCATTCGCTTCCGAATTGTCAGCATTCAGGTTCTGAAGTGTTCAGCTTCCAAAGTATTCAACACCGAAGTTCCACTGTAATGCTTTTTATAAAGTGGGACTGTAGGAAGCACTGAGGATGAGTCTATGGAACCAAGTGGGCAGCAGCCCCAGGAAATTTGGGAACCACTGGCTTAGAAGTCCAGAGTATGGTACAGGCAATCCTCGTTTTGCGTAAGGGTTTAGTTCCGGACCTCAGTGCAGGTCAGCAGACTGCATGTAAGCCTTTTTCACTACTTTTTGTGACGTCTATATGACATTTTAGGGCTATTTCTGGGTTTGGTGCCCTGCATGTGAGTAATGTGAGGAACAAAATCAGATGAGCTTATGACAATAAAGCTCATGAGAGTTTAGCATATTATGCTTGTAAAAACACACACACACACAACAAATGAAAAGAAAAAGCCATATGTTTTAACTTTATTCTCTTCTTTGAGGTTCTTAGAAATGTGATGAGATGCTACTTGAAATTTGTTTTACATGCAGTATTTCTTTTGAACAACATAACACCACAATGTGCAACTTACCTAGCATAAATGTGTTGTCATGTGTCATTTAAACCTCTTTTTAGGACTGCCATAATTACTTCCTGACTTTACCTTACTAGATTGCCAAAAACACAAGTTGGCCCTCGTGCGTCTGCTTTATTAGGGTTGCCAACTTACTAAAACTATGTTTAAAAAATACAATATACATTTAAATGTGACATTCTCGCTTTTGGCTTGAGAAACTTTATTTGAAAAGCATCATTCACGATTACAATTAGATGGTATAGCAATAACTGCAGAAATCAGCGACATTACAAAACTATTACTTTAGCATATAGATCACACCAACTTCATACAAAGAGAACATACTATGATTTGCCGAAGCAGGGGGAAAAGAAAATACATAGCCAACTTAAAAATAAAAATCTATCATAAAGGATAACCCAGCCTTCCTCAACCTCGGCCCTCCAGATGTTTTGAGACGACAATTCCCAGCATCCCTGATCACTGGTCCTGCTAGCTAGGGATCATGGGAGTTGTAGGCCAAAAACATCTGGAGGGCCGAGGTTGAGGAAGCCTGGGATAACCAGAGAGTGAGTTCAGCAATCTTTCTGCTACTAACACAAATTGAGTAATCATGAATCGATACATTAGAGAGAAGTGATTATTTTTGAAGGACATCAAATTACATACTAGGTGTATTATATTCAAGCTGCTTCAGGTGTCAATTTCTGCTTCAGCAGCTGCCACTCATCCTCATCAGGGACGTGATTCTTCCTAAACAGAGCAGGACTGGTGAGGAAATAAAACTCCTTATAGCTGCAAAAGGAGAAGGTGGAATAGTGCCATATTTAAAAACATTTCCTAAATCAGCATCAGGGTCAAAAAGGCAAAGCTATCTAAGGATGAAGCTGGAATAATTCTAGGGCCAGTCAAGCAAAATCATAGTTTAGCATGCTGAGAATGAGACATAGCAAGCGTCAGCTTCACACATGCCCTACCGTTGTTCATCAATCAGTCATTTATTGTGTTTGACTAAAAGCCCTTACACATTCAATTACAGATCCAGCATGTCAATTAAAACCCGTTAAAATAAATCCAACCTCTGAAAGCAAAGGAAGCAAACTATACTTGTGTCCCACACTCTTGGCTGCGCCTTCTGTTGTCTAACAACATACCTGAACGTGAACTTGCTATAGGAGTCATCCACATAACCGCTTGCCCATGTGCAGTCTAGAAGATGCCACTTTCCATCAAGATAAACAGCATTCCAGGCATGGCGGCTCTTCCCTTTAAAGTCGTCATTTCTGCAGCTGCCTACCAAATATTTGCATTGTATCCCTGCAACTCTGAGGGATAAAGAAAGACATTCAGGAACCCCATAGTTGTCATAGTTTGAAAGCGTAATGCCGGTGGTCAACAAAAGAGGTTTGAAGACTCTCTCAAGGCAAATCTAAAAAAATGTAGTATAAACACCGACAACTGGGAAACACTGGCCTGCGAGCGCTCCAATTGGAGAACAGCCTTTACCAAAGGTGTCATGGACTTTGAAGACACTCGAACTCAGGACGCAAGGGAGAAACGTGCTAAGAGGAAGGCACGCTTGGCAAACCCACACTGTGATCAACTCCCGCCCGGGAACCAATGTCCCCACTGTGGAAGGACGTGTGGATCCAGAACTGGCCTCCACAGTCACTTATGGTCTCATTGTTAAAACCGTGTTTATGGAAGACAATCTTACTCAGTTACAAGCGATCGCCGAAGAAGAAGAAATCAAGGGATTGTGGTTGCTTTCACTACTTTTTTTGACTGAAATTATTAGTTTTAGTATTTATTAGTATTATTAGCATTAGTATTATTATCCCACTAAGTCATATGTGGAAGATACCCATTCAAATCAAGATTGTCATTCTCCATTGAATTCAATGAATCTACTCCAACTTGATACAACTGTACATATGCATTTTTACTTCAACAGCATTCACAGTATAAAATAGCGGGGATGGGGACCTATGGTTCTCTAGATCAGGCTTCCTCAAGTCTCGACCCTCCAGATGTTTTTGGCCTACAACTCCCATGATCCCTAGCTAGCAGGACCAGTGATCAGGGATGATGGGAACTGTAGTCTCAAAACATCTGGAGGGCTGAGTTTGAGGAAGCCTCTAAGATCTCCCATCATCCTTGCCAAGTAAAAACTGCTTCCCATGATGGCTGAGGTAATAGGATTTACCTGCACATTTCTTCAAAGAGTCGAGCATACCCACTACAAATAGCCTTTCCTGACTGAAGGACATTGGCTGGCTTATAAATCGCCTTATCCATGTTACGGTAGCCTTCCACATCATATTCTGGAGAAATAAAGACACTTGTGAAATGTCGCCCTTGAGTCTGCAATGCTCAGTGAATGAGGGGCTGCAACAGCCTCACACAAAAGGCTACAGTGGTACCTCAGGTTACATACGCTTCAGGTTACATACGCTTCAGGTTACACACTCCGCTAACCCAGAAATATTGCTTCAGGTTAAGAACTTTGCTTCAGGATAAGAACAGAAATCGGGCTCTGGTGGCGCGGCAGCAGCAGGAGGCCCCATTAGCTAAAGTGGTGCTTCAGGTTAAGAACAGTTTCAGGTTAAGAACGGACCTCCAGAACAAATTAAGTACTTAACCCGAGGTATCACTGTATTCCATTCCACACTTCTGCTTGTCCTATCCCATACCTATGAAGCATGGCTCCAAATGGTTTTCTGTTTCCCCCGCCATTTTCCCTGGGAAAGCCCACGCTTTAACACTGAATCAGAGCAAACATCAATGCGCAGAAAACCCGATTCAGCAGTAAAAATTGGGTTTTCCTGCGGGAAAGCAGCAGGACAAGTGAAAGTCTGGATGCATCTTCCTTGGTTGGCCATCAAAGCCCAATGTGTTACTGGATATCTGCTAGAGAACTCTGTTAGAGATCTGGATTCATGGGGGCAGGGCTGTGATCAGTGCTGGATTTATGTATAAGCTACCGTATTTTTCGCCCTATAGGACGCACTTTTTCCCCTCCAAAAATGAAGGGGAAATCTGTGTGCGTCCTATGGGGCAAATACAGGCTTTTGCTGAAGCTCTCCAGGCTTCAGGAAGCTATCAGCAAGCCTGGGGAGCCGGCGGGAGTTCCCGCAGGGCTCCCCAGGCTGCGGATAGCAGCCTGCTGCCCAGCGCGCGGGCGCCCTGAAGCAGAGCGCCCCGCGCTTCGGGCAGACATTGGCCAGCCCCACAAGCTCAGGGGACAGCGGGGAGGTGCAGCGACCTGGTTTGGGGGGGGAAATAAAGGGGGGGAATTTCCTTTATTTCCCCCCAAAAAAACTAGGTGCGTCCTATGGGACGGAGCATCCTATGGGACGAAAAATACTGTAAACAAGCTACAGTGGTACCTCAGGTTACCACTTAGAACTTAATTCATTCTGGAGGTCTGTTCTTAACCTGAAACTGTTCTTAACCTCCCGCTGCTGCCGCCGCGCCACCGGCGGCAGACGATTTCTGTTCTAATCCTGAAGCAAAGTTCTTAACCCGAGGTACTATTTCTGGGTTAGCGGAGTCTGTAACCTGAAGCGTCTGTAACATGAAGCGTCTTTAACCTGAGGTACCACTGTATAGCTTAGCACCCCACTCTCTTGGGGGTCCCAAAAAAAATTAAAGGAAAAACACAATTGGATGTATATTTCCAAATTATAAGATAAAAAACAAATAAAATAAAACCTACATACAGCCACAGTGTTTTGTGTTGTGTAGGCTCCTATGATGTAAGTCATGGGCCCCGTCTGCTAGCCTGCTCCCTAAAATATCACTGGTTTGTTCATTTCTATATATAGGGTGCCTACATTCTGCTGTTTATAATTATTAGTAGTTTGTATAATATATTTACACCTATTATTATTTCCAGTTATAGCAAGTTATATAGCAAGTTCTAGCAAGCATATAGATTATGAGTCTTTGTAAATTGTGTTTCTAAAGGAGCTTTCGTTATTGCCAAATGCCAATGTGTTTGCATTATTAAGTTTGTTATGAATAAAAAATCATTTTAAGTTAGAGCTGAATAATTATTTCACTATTAATATACTTCTTCTTAATTGTATTTCACTATTAATATACTTCTTCTTAATTGTATTTCAGTTCAACAATTACTTTGATAAATTACATATTTTGTTATGTGCAAATGGCTTTAGATACCTCTTAGGTCCATAAATTGCCATATAGCATATATTCAACACAAAAAGCAGCAACAATTTGTTGTTGACAAAGGACAGCTGGACATATAAAGGGCACCATTACCTTCAGTAGCTTAGGGCCTCATCAAACCTAAATCCGGCCCCAACTGTGATACAGGCTGATCTTTAAATTCTGGGAGCTGTTTAGAGACAAGGGGACCCCAACATGCAAAAGGTGGCACTCCCACCTACCAATATGATGGCAAATCCACATCCAAATGGCTCGCACTTTCTCCAGGTCACTGTGGGCTTTCTCGTGCAAGACACTCACCAGGTTTTCCACACTATCCTTGAAATTCACCTGTTTCACAAAAGGAAAATAGATTCAGGAGCTGTTGACATGAATAAGTACCCAGTTCCTTTTTTCTGTCTAAGCCTGACACTTGTTTAAAGAAAATGTGGGGTGCGTTTTTACAGGCACTTACAAGAGGGTCAGTCTTGCTGAACTCAGTGGGGCTACTCAGTGAGTAAAACCGCACAGCTGGTCAATCAAATGTATGCGTTTTAGCTGATTGATCAATTAATGTCTTAAATTTGACCCAAACTTGCCCCTGGGTAATAAGTATTCTGAAAGATGCTTAAGCTTTCCTTTTTCCTGGGTACACAGGTGTACACCTGAAAACAGGTGCTCTATTGTGTTAGAACATGTGGAAGACAAGAGCATGTTCTTTTGTGACTCACAATATTCCCCATTGCCTCCTATCAGGAGAGCACACTGGAAGGTATAGTGGAACCTTGGTTCTCGAATGGCTCAGTTGACGAACAAATCAGAACCCAAACGCCGCAAACCCAGAAGTTAAATGCTTTGGTTTGCAAACTTTCTTCAGAAGCCGAATGTCCGATGTGGCTGTCGACTATTGTTTCCAGGGCGCCTGCACCAATTGGAAGCCGCGCCTTGGTTTTCGAACGTTTCGGAAGTCGAATGGACTTCCGGAACGGATTACGTTCAAGAACCAGCGTACCACTGTACTATCAAATTCCAAATCCACATGAAAAAACCCTCAGCATTCTAGCAGATTCTTTAGGTAAAGGTAAAGGGACCCCGACCATTAGCACTAGTCGTGGCCGACTCTGGGGTTGCAGCACTCATCTCGCTTTATTGGCCGAGGGAGCCGGCGTACAGCTTCCTGGTCATGTGGCCAGCATGACTAAGCCGCTTCTGGCAAACCAGAGCAGCGCACGGAAATGCCGTTTACCTTCCCGCCGGAGCGGTACCTATTTATCTA
Organism: Podarcis raffonei; assembly: GCF_027172205.1. Classification (NCBI taxonomy): domain Eukaryota; kingdom Metazoa; phylum Chordata; class Lepidosauria; order Squamata; family Lacertidae; genus Podarcis; species Podarcis raffonei. The sequence goes on along the minus strand of NC_070603.1, from coordinate 107,406,684 downwards.
CTTGCACTTTGACGTGCTTTTGAACTGCTAGGTTGGCAGGAGCAGGGACCAAGCAACGGGAGCTCACCCCGTCGCGGGGATTCGAACCGGCGACCTTCTGATTGGCAAGTCCTAGGCTCTGTGGTTTAACCCACAGCGCCACCTGCGTCCCTAAGCAAATTCCTTACAGGACTATAATTCCACACTGTATATATCACAATAAGAGATAGCATACCTTCAACGCATGGGCATCCAGTTCCTTAAACTGAATCAAGTCCATCACTACCGATTTCCCATCAGATTGTTTCAGAGTTGATCCTTGTTCTCCTTTCATCTTGAAAGGCTACAAAATGGTTATTCTTGGGATGAGACAATATGTACATTAAAACATATATTGCAACGCCCACCATCCCTGACCATTAGCCATGCTAATGGCAGAGACTGATGGGACGACAACACCATCTGTTTGGCCACAGATAGACCATCCCTGATATTTTATTTTTATGTCAGTGTGACTGCCATAGCTGCCCTTATAGCAGTGGTGGGGAACCTGGGGCCCTTCAGAGGTTGCTGGACTCCTGTCAGGCCCAGCAAACTTGGCAAAGGGATGATGGGAGTTGCAGTCCAATAACCTGTGGAGGGTGACAGGTTCCCCATCCTCATCTTAGTGAATGGTGGGAATTGTAATATGTCAGGGGTGCTAAATGCCTCTGTTGGAGATTCCGAGCCACCTTCAAAGAACTGTACCTCGGGTTACATACGCTTCAGGTTACAGACTCCGCTAACCCAGAAATAGTGCTTCAGGTTAAGAACTTTGCTTCAGGATGAGAACAGAAATCGTGCTCCGGCGGCGCGGCGGCAGCAGGAAGCCCCATTAGCTAAAGTGGTGCTTCAGGTTAAGAACAGTTTCAGGTTAAGAATGGACCTCCGGAACGAATGAAGTACTTAACCTGAGGTGCCACTGTACAATCTTACCTTGGAAGCCGAACGCCTTGGCACTCATCCATTTCGGCTCCTGAACGCTGCAAACATGGAAGTGAGTGTTCCAGTTTGCGAACATTCTGAACATCAGAACATCATTGCTGAACATCAGGTGTGGCTTCTGCAGCTTCCGATTGGCTACAGAAGTTTCCTGCAGCCAAACGGAAGCCACATCTTGGTTTCCGGGCGTTTTGGAAGTCGAACAGACTTCCGGAAAGGATTCCAAGGTACGACTGTACTTAGCAATTCCTTTCTGACACAAATGACTAACCCACTTGAGTCTGTAAAGCAGGCAGGAGAGAAGGACTGGCCGGTTGGAATATTCAAGCGGGGGGCTGAAAGTTTGTCCTCCTAGTTAGTACTTACAGTGGTACCTTGGGTTAAGAACTTACTTCGTTCTGGAGGTCTGTTCTTAACCTGAAATTGTTCTTAACCTGAAGCACCACTTTAGCTAATGGAGGCCTCCTGCTGCCGCTGCACCGCAGGAGCACAATTTCTGTTCTTATCCTGAAGCAAAGTTCTTAACCTGAGGTACTATTTCTGGGTTAGCGGAGTCTGAAACCTGAAGCGTCTGTAACCCGAGGTACCACCGTATTTGCTGTTTTAAAAGAGTGACCTTAACACGCATCAATCGGGTGGCAACTCTGGCTTTGATGTTCAAGCTACCAGCAAATGTTAGAGAACAACAATAGCTTTCTCCCCCCTGTGGGAATTTCTTTCCAGTGTAGGGATTTAAGGAAGAGTGTCACATGATCAGAGAGGTGGAAGTACTGACATCTATCCCATGTTTTGCATTTGGTTCCTGGTTGAAAACCACAGAAAGGGCAAGTGCTCTTGTGCTCAAATCCTGCTTACTGGTTTTCCACACACATCTGCTCAGCTACTGTGAAAACAGGATGCTTGAATAGTTGGGCCATTGGCCTGATCCTGCAGGCTTTTTCTTTGTTCTTATGTTAGAGGTATGCTGCCTTTGTGCCTGGCTGTTCCACTTACCTCTCATCTTCAAGCCATAATAAACGAGTGGGTGCCTGAGCATGTGCAGAGTGCCACCCTCCCTCAGTGGTGAAATAAATAATCACTGCTTTTACTTGGAGCCCTGATAGCCATCGCACCCAGCAGTTCTGGTATGTTACGTGCACGCAATAGAGCACGCTTGATGGATCAGGACCGATGACACAATGCCACGTTCCATTGAAGTTGCTTCAACTTTCGTGCACGCAATTGCTGTTTTCGGTGGAGACCTTGGCATTATGATAAGAGTAAAAGGAACAGCACTTACGGCTCCAAAACAAAAGTGAAAGCAGAACAAGTTTGGGCAAAACAGCAGGGCGGTGTGTCAAAGTTCCCTGCAGTCCCAATTGCACATTTCCTCCCCTGCCAGGGAGATTCCAGCAATTCATATATGTTTTATGTGGAACTGCCCACATGAACAGTATAATTAATGGAAAGGTCCATCTCCTGTTCCTATTGCTGATTGATATAAGAGGTGTGCTCAGGTTTTTTTTTTAGGGAATCCTTCTTTTTGCAGGGAATGGGATGTTGTATTTTTTGGTATTAATTCCTATAGTATTTTCTTAATAATGATAATAATAATGATAATAATAATTTATTACTTATACCCCGCCCATCTGCCTGGGTTGCCCCAGCCACTCTGGGAGGCTTCCAACAAAATACAATAAAGCATCAAACATTAAAAACTTCCCTAAACAGGGCTGCCTTCAGATATCTTCTAAAAGTATAAGTTATATACCATTCATAATTCCACTTCATTTCATTTTCTTATAATTGAATAGTGATATTATGTTTTCAATACAGTGGTACCTTGGTTCTCAAACTTAATCCATTCCGGGAGTCCGTTCGCCTCCCAAAACCATTCGAAAACCAAGGCGCAGCTTCCGATTGGCTGCAGGAGCTTCCTGCACTCAAGCGGAAGCCACGTCAGATATTCGCCTTCCGAAAAACGTTTGCAAACTGGAACACTCACTTCCTGCTTTGCGGCGTTCGGGAGCTGATTTGTTTGGGAGCCAAGCCATTCGACTACCAAGGTACAACTGTAAGTCTAGTTGAATTTGGTGGGGCTTACTCTCAGGCAAGTGGGTTTAGAATTGCAGCCTAAAGCAGCTTTGGAGGCTGGCTGTGTCCACACTATGAACTTAGGACTTGCCTGCACAACAGCAGAATTTGCAGTCTAGAGTAGATTTGCATCACCCTGTCTTCCCATGAATATATGGGCCTTCAGATGAGATATATTTCCCACCCCATTGTTCTCCTGAACCTTTTGCCCTTTAAATTCAGGGTTTTTCAGTCCTCAGAAAGTCCAAAATGGGCATGATCGAGAAACCCCTTTGCACATAGTACAAGAAACATGTATGAGGGCTGAGCCCCAGAATAAGATTCCCCCATCATATCTGGGAGACAGATAAAACGATAACAAAAGGTTATTATTTATTTTTCTTACAGAGGAACAGCACAATTCTATGTGTCTTTGCTTTAGGAAAGACCTCTAGGAATTTCTGGTTACAAATCAGAACTTAGCCACCATCCTGAAAATACTGAAGGGCCTACCGTAGCTTTGCAAATAAGCCCACAAGTTACTAGCCCTCAACATTTCACTTGTTCGCCTTGACCTCATTAAGTAGAGAAGTGTACTGTCATTTTGTGACAGAGAAGTTTCCTCCAAGGCAACTGTCCTAGAATGCCAGTCTGCAAAATTTGCCAGTCACCATTAAGTAGATATCTCATTCGCAAAGTCAGTTGTTTCATTTCACAAATGCTGTTTTTGTAAGAGACCCAAACAAATCAGGATGCTTTCCTTACCTTTTGGCGTCAAGGCTCAGTGAGGACGTCCAGGTGATGATTGTTCAGCTTTGAAAATTGGGTATTGCTGCAGGATTCCCTGTTTCTGTCTGTTTCTTTCGAGGTAAATGATGTCTTAAGCTATTACATTATTTGTAGAGGGTGGAGGAAATGCTTGTGCTTTCGGTTTAGAAAATGACAGGGGAATTCCGGGTTTCTGGGAATTCAAGCAAAGAATGAAAAGAGAGGTTTGTGGGTTGAGTACCTAATCTCCGTCCAGACAGATCAACCATATGTTTACAAGCCCCCCTAGCCCTGGTACCCCATCTCCCTGAATTGCTGCTCCAGAAGTTTTCATTGCTTAGAAATGTTGTTGTTGTTTAGTCGTTTAGTCATGCCCGACTCTTCGTGACCCCATGGACCAGAGCACGCCAGGCACTCCTGTCTTCCACTGCCTCCCACAGCTTTGTCAAACTCATGTTCGTAGCTTCGAGAACACTGTCCAACCATCTCGTTCTCTGTCGCCCCCTTCTCCTTGTGCCCTCCATCTTTTCCAACATCAGGGTCTTCTCCAGGGAGTCTTCTCATTAGGAGGCTAAAGTATTGGAGCCTCAGCTTCAGGATCTGTCCTTCCAGTGAGCACTCAGGGCTGATTTCCTTCAGAATGGAGAGGTTTGATCTTCTTGCAGTCCATGGACTCTCAAGAGTCTCCTCCAGCACCATAATTCAAAAGCATCAATTCTTTGGTTTAGAAATGTAGGACACAATATTGGATTGTCGGAGGGGTTGGACTGCTATTGGATTGGTTAGTCTAGGCTTAGCAGAGTGAGCAGTGCAGGCAGCCCCTAGTATACAAGCAGTGCTGTATTTACATATAAGCTAAACAAGCTATAGTTTAGGACCCCACTCTATTGGGGCCCAAAAAAAAACTTGAAGGAAAAAAAACCTGGATGTACATTTCCAAGATATAAGATAAAAAACCAATAAAATAAAACCTACATCCAGCAACAGTGTTTTGTGTTGTGTAGGGACGCGGGTGGCGCTGTAGTCTAAACCACAGAGCCTAGGGCTTGCCGATCAGAAGGTCGGCAGTTTGAATCCCCACGACGGGGTGAGCTCCCGTTGCTCAGTCCCTGCTCCTGTCCACCTAGCAGTTCAAAAGCATGTCAAAGTGCAAGTAGATAAATAGGTACCGCTCTGGTGGGAAGGTAAACGGCGTTTCTGTGCACTGCTCTGGTTCGCCAGAAGCGGCTTAGTCATGCTGGCCACATGACCCGGAAGATGTACGCCGGCTCCCTTGGCCAGTAAAGTGAGATGAGCGCTGCAACCCCAGAGTCGTCCGTGACTGGACCTAACAGTCAGGGGTACCTTTACCTTTACCTTTTATGGACCTATTAGGTCAGGGGTCAGCAACCTTTTCCAGCAGGGGGCCGGTCCACTGTCCCTCAGACCTTGTGGGGGGCCGGACTATATTTTTTGGGGGGAATGAACGAATTCCTATGCCCCACAAATAACCCAGAGATGCATTTTAAATAAAAGCACACATTCTACTCTTGTAAAAACACCAGGCAGGTACCACAAATAACCCAGAGATCCATTTTAAATAAAAGCACACATTCTACTCATGTAAAAACACGCTGATTCCCGGACCGTCCATGGGCCAGATTTAGAAGGCGATTGGGCTGGATCTGGCCCCCGGGCCTTAGTTTGCCTACCCATGTATTAGGTCCATAAATTACCATATAGCATATATTCAACACAAAAAACAGCAACAGTTTGTTGACAAAGGACAGCTGGACATATAAAGGGCCCCATTACCTTCAGTAGCTTAGGGCCTCATCAAACGTAAATCCGCCCCTGTATACAGGCTAGGACTGCCCTGAGTTACAAGGACAGAGAGAATAGTGCCTTCATGTCTGTGCTTGTCGATTTCCCAGAGGCATCTGGTTAGGCCACCATAGAAAACACAATGTTAGCCCTGACAGGTTTTTGCTCTCTGATCCAGTCCGATTCTGGATGGAGGCGAAGAGACAGATGTGGGGCAATGGAAGACTGGAAAGGAGAAAAATTTAACTGTACAGTGGTACCTCGGGTTACATACGCTTCAGGTTACAGACTTCGCTAACCCAGAAATAGTGCTTCAGGTTAAGAACTTTGCTTTAGGATAAGAACAGAAATTGGGCTCCAGCAGCACGGCAGCAGCAGGAGGCCCCATTAGCTAAAGTGGTGCTTCAGGTTAAGAACAGTTTCAGGTTAAGTAAGGACCTCCGGAACGAATTAAGTACTTAACCCGAGGTCCCACTGTAACTGGTGAACACGTCTCCCTTACGCTTCCCATACGTGCACCAAAAATGGCGAGTTTGCATACACCCTCCTCCTTGGGGTTTATTTCCAAACTGTTTTGACTGCAAGGTTCAGCCCTGGAATGTGTAAACAAGGGAACTGCCTTGCTGCATCAGACTAGCTCAGCGTTTTCTATCCAACGGTCCCTAGTGGTCTGCCTCTCGACTTTTGTGAGCAGAGGCTCAGAGGTCTGGCATCTATCCCACACATTACCTTTTGTGCCTGGTGTTTAGAGGTACCATGCGTGGAGCTTCCACTTAGCTCTCATGTTCAATTCATAGTAAACAAGTGAGTGCCTGAGCATGTGCAGAGTGCCACCCTCCATCAGCAGTGAAATATATATATAATACGTTTAATCTGGCCCCTGCGAGGCCCACATAGCTATCCTGGGCGAGCAGACACAGTATGTCTCATAAACATCCTTGATGGATCCTTGATGGATCAAGATTAATGACGGAAAGCGACATCTGCTTCTCTTTCGCAGAAGCTGCTTCGCCCTTCCTGCACATATTTAGATAAGGGAGACTTTGGCACGATGATAAGAGCGATGGGAAAAGCACCCAGCAGGACAAAACAAAAATGAAAGCAAAACATGTTTTGGCAAAACAGCATTGGAATGTGCAGAGGTTCAGATGTCAAAGTTTTTCTCCTCCTCTTCCAGATAGATTATAGGGTAATTGCATGAAAAAGTCAACCGACAGACTCATTTTTCATACATAGTTAACATGTTCTATATATTTTTTTAAACTCTAATATCTCAAAGTTTCATTATCTGGCTACAGCTTTTCAAAATGGCATTTTACACTCCAGTAAAACAATCAGGACTGTGACGTGGAAAATGACTTGGAATTACTCTATCCTTCCCTGCCCCCCCCAAAAAAAATTCAGCTAAAGCCCTCCCCAAGTAAACAGAGAATAGTTTAATGACCTTTAACTGTATTCATAGTTCACCTTTCTCATTTGGTGAGCTGACAAAGGGAATATTCTGTTAGGAACAAAATCAGATGAGCTTGGAACAATGAAACTTACGTTAACTATGTGTAACTATTAGTAGTTACATACTTTTTTTTAGGTTACTCAACCTTGGTATGGTTTAGAAAAGGGCAGAATTTATATTTCTCTGCTAGGCCTCCAAGGGACGCGAGTGGCGCTGTGGGTTAAACCACAGAGCCTAGGACTTGCCGATCAGAAGGTCGGCGGTTCGAATCCCCGCGACGGGGTGAGCTCCCGTTGCTCGGTCCCTGCTCCTGCCAACCTAGCAGTTCGAAAGCACGTCAAAGTGCAAGTAGATAAATAGGTACTGCTCCGGCGGGAAGGTAAACGGTGTTTCCGTGTGCTGCTCTGGTTCGCCAGAAGCAGCTTAGTCATGCTGGCCACATGACCTGGAGCTCACCCCGTCGTGGGGATTCAAACCACCAGCCTTCTGTTTGGCAAGTCCTAGGCTCTGTGGTTTAACCCACAGCGCCAAGTCCCACCCTCAAAGGTAAAGGGACCCCTGACCATTAGGTCCGGTTGTGACCGACTCTGGGGTTGCGGCGCTCATCTCGCTTTATTGGCCGAGGGAGCCGGCGTACAGCTTCCGGGTCATGTGGCCAGCATGACTAAGCCGCTTCTGGCGAACCAGAGCAGCGCACGGAAATGCCATTTACCTTCCCGCTGGAGCGGTACCTATTTATCTACTTGCACTTTGACGTGCTTTCGAACTGCTAGGTTGGCAGGAGCCTTTACCTACACCCAAATGGAGGGTGGATGGCTATGGCTTGTCCAAAACAGCCTCACAGACCGAACGGGGAACCCTGGGGTGGGTCCCTGATCTAGAGATACAAAAATTCACCTCTGAAGGTTGCCAGGATTTTGTAAAATCCTGCAATATGTTACTTATCAATTTGGATGGTTCTGTTTGAATTTGGACCGTTTCCTTGTGGGGTCTTTGGCAGGGGGCGGGTGAAGGCCAACTTAGGTCCGTAGGTAGATGAGGTTTCTGGGAAGTATCAGAGCTTCTGAGAATTTGTCTCATGTATTAACTGCCAGCTGCCTGGGGATTTACAGTTCCTTATCTTGAGGTTTGTACCAGAGGCTCAAGGACACCTGCCAATTGCTAATTAGTAACATCTTGCAGCTGGGCCTGTCATGGCTTCCTTTCTGCTGATTAGTTTTGGAAGATCCCAGTTTTCTTGCCTTCACAGTGGTGGGAGAATGGACTTGGGCTCTCCTGGTGCAGAAGGGGTATATCACAAGTTTTATCCTATAGGTTGTTTTACCCTTTCTCTCCTGCTTCTGGTGCTGCCTGCTTTTCAGAACTGAATTGTTAAACCAAACACTTGAGGGTTGCGAGAAATAGTGCACTAACCTTTTTAAAAAAATAATAATTTTTTTATTAGATTTTCCACAATTGTAGCAAATATCACATAACAGAATAACAAACAAAAACAAAGACAAAAAGGTACATCAAAGAAGAAAACAATAAATGAATAAACAATAAAAACAAACTTAATTTTTAAAAAATCCAACCTTATATACATATTAATTGACTTCCTCCCTTCTGAGTCTCCTTGTATCTGGATGTAACAGCTTTCCAATATCATTATTAGACAAAAATATTTCCACTTATAATCTAACTTATTCACTTTTTTACTGTTCTAATAGTGCGCTAACCTTAGCTAATTTTAAACTTTATTATTTTCTGTGTATATTTGTGCTGTGAGTCAAACATTCCTGAAATTCTGATTTGACTTATCTTTTAGAAATACACCTTTGCACTGGAGTTACAGGAGCTTTAGTGCTGCACTTTAGCCATCTTAAACAAAATGTGCTACCATAAACAATGGTACGATAGTAGAGCATGAGACTCTTAACCTGAGGGTTCTGGGTTCGAGCCCCACGTTGGGCAAAAGATTCCTGCATTGCAGGGGGTTCGATTAGTTGATCCTTGTGGTCCCTTCCAACTCTAGAGTTGTATGATTCTTGAAGAAATGTTTCTCCATATGCGGTGGACCTGTAAAAGGGTAAAAGAGTATTGGGAGATGATTTATAATGAATTGAAAAAAATGTTTAAAAGTACTTTTCCAAAAAAACAACAACCCAGAGTCCTTTTTGTTGGGGGTAATTCAGATGGAAATTCCCAGGTGTCAAAAAAGGTTATTTATGTATGCCACTACGGTGGCCCGTGTTTCGTTTGCCCCAAAATGGAAAATGAGTGAGGCCCAGCTAAAGAAGAATGGCAACTTAAACTGATGGAATATGCACAGCTTGTGGACCTAACACAGAGAATAAGAGAACAAGAAGATCATACGTTTAAAGAAGATTGGAAAATGTTTATGGGGGGAAATTGTGTACACTTGAAAATGTTGAGATCAATTCAGCAGTGTAAATAAGTTTTGATGGATGTAATAATGGAATACTGAATGGTTTGGTTTATATAAAATATGCAGGGATTTATGTTATGCAAAATGAACCATGGAAAGAAAAGAAGGGAGGTTTTTGACATTTTAAGGTTGCTTAAATGAACATTCTAAATTGTAAAAGAGAAAATTCAGTTTAAAAAATTATATATAGAGTTGTATGATTCTTATTCTAAGTCCAGTGCTTTAAACTACTTGGGCTACTGAGGCTACCAGATAGTTTCCCCCCTCCCTCTTATACTGAGGTGGGGGATGTTCAGGAGAGAAACAGAGTACTGAGATATGTCTTGATCACGGAAAGACCCTGGAAGCTACATTCCTGTTGTTCCATAAATCAGCAGGTGATAGCAGTCTACATTTCAATGGAGGATGGGACCTGAGGACTCCACTATCATGACATGGGTCTTTTGCCTTACTGTAGGGAACAGCACACAATACTTCTGAAATGTGCCTATGAAAATAACAGTGTAATAGTAAGGTCTCTGCACTTAAGTTCGCCATTAAAACATTTCTTAACCATCACAAATGGGATGCGGGTGGCACTGTGGTTTAAACCACAGAGCCTAGGGCTTGCCGATCAGCAGGTCAGTGGTTCGAATCCCCGCGACGGGGTGAGCTCCCGTTGCTCGGTCCCTGCTCCTGCCAACCTAGCAGTTCAAAAGCACATCAAGTGCAAGTAGATAAATAGGTACCGCTCCGGCGGGAACGTAAATGGCGTTTCCATGCGCTGCTCTGGTTCGCCAGAAGTGGCTTAGTCATGCTGGCCACATGACCCGGAAGCTGTACGCCGGCTCCCTCGGCCAATAAAGCGAGATGAGCACCACAACCCCAGAGTCGGCCACAACTGGACCTAACGGTCAGGGGTCCCTTTACCTTTTAACCATCACGAATAATACTGCTTTCTCCCAAAGTTGACACCTTTCATGAAAACTGATAAGTTACCTGTTGTAGGGAATCATTTCTCCTCTTTTCTTAATCCAACTTACACTTTTAAGCCACTTACTTAAGCAAACTTAGACAAATTATTTTCAAAGAATAACAAGGGTTGAGAGGAGGGCTGGATGTTACCTGGTTTTCAAAATCGTGATAGATCACCAGCAATGTACCAATATATCACCATGTCTGAAATCAGGATGGAGCTATGTAGAGACACTAGCTGCCTTCACGGTTTTTCACGCATGGTGATTTTTGCATAGAGCACACGCACATACCGTACTTTAAGGCTGGGCAATGTATCAATACATTTGGGGCTGGGGAAATAAGTTTGAAGTCCACATCGTGGAAACAGTGTCATAATATTAATCATGGTGATACATCACAATGTGTGTGCGTGCTGTGGGAAAAACCGTGATGTGGGGAAAACCGTGAAGCCAGTCATCGCTTCTCTCATGCTTCTTTCTGTCCCTGTTGCTCTGTGCTATAAAATAACAGTTGTAACAACATGTTAAAGCTAAGTAAAAATGTATCGGTTTTGGACCCTGAAATATACTCGGAGTCGAGAGTGGATTTCATGCTCTTTATTCAGCTCATAGTGGTGAGGAGGAATGGAAGTTCCCCCAGAATGTCTGCTTTATATACATTATTTACACAATGGGCCCCACGTGATTGGCTAATTCCGGGATTCTCCTGTAGGCCAATCAGGTTGTGAATTCACTTCCCCTGGAGCTGGATTGGGTGGCTCCTGTGGACCAATCAGACTGCTGCATTCTGGACCCTATTCAACTCAGTACATAACAGACCCCTAAGTAGCAGCAGTTTCCAGGACATAAACCCCTTCACCTCTATATAGATAACCCCTAGATATGCCTCTGCATGTAAGATGTGATCATGCTGTAGGTACAGTCGTACCTCGGAAGTCGAACAGAATCCATTCCAGAAGTCCGTTCAACTTCCAAAACGTTTGGGAACCAAGGCGCGGCTTCCGATTGGCTGCAGGTGGACGTTCAGGTTCCATAGAACGTTCACAAACCGGAACACTCACTTCCAGGTTTGAAGCCAAAACGTTCGACTTGCAAGGTGTTCAGGATCCAAGGTACGGCTGTAATTTTATTAGATTGCCACATATTAAACAACTGAATTGAGCAAGAGGAACAAAACACAAGGACACATTTGCCGGAGAACAGTGAAACTTTATTGCATTTATAAACACACTGGGAAATCAAAGGCAAGCCCCAAAAGTCTGCACCAATTTATAGATTGTACTCTTTTTATTTACTGTTTGCTATATAAAAAAAACCTGCTACTACTTTAAGTAAATGGATAGGACCACATTAGGGTGTCTCAAGAATATGGTGGATAAAATGCTAATGATTTGTGTTGCTGTACTGTAAAGGATTTAAGTTCTGAAAGTCTGGAAATTGAATGATTTTGGGGGGGGGGGGTATTTTAACACATTTTTATATGAACAAGTTTATGCCTAAACATTAATTGTACCCTTTCATTCTCTGCTTTTCAAAATCAATCTAGGGTTTCCCACTTTACTCATTTTTTGATATGGCCTTTATAAAGAAATCCTGGAACACCTCCCCAATTTCTTTGTTATACTGTAAATTTGTAAATAGATACTGCAATCAATTTTAGCATATGCTTCAGAGCTCATAGAAACAAGTATCATGTCATATGTATTATACATATATTTTCACTTTTTAGAACTTTGTGTCAAGCTAAAAACCCTATGCATCAAAACTGTGGTCAGTTTAGCAGTGATGCCAGAGACAAGTGACTATCCTTGAACGATATCAAATAACATTCAATTTGGATTACATTCAAGCTGCTGGAGGTGCAGATGTCTGCTTCAGAAGTTGCCATTTGGGATCCTCTGGGAAGTTCTAATAATCAGAACAGGATGGTTGAGGAAGTAAACCACATAGTACCTGAAAAAGAAAGGTCAATAGTATTTAGTACAGTGGTACCTCAGGTTACAGACGCTTCAGGTTACAGACTCCGCTAACCCAGAAATAGTACCTCGGGTTAAGAACTTTGCCTCAGGATGAGAACAGAAATCGTGCTCCGGCGGCACGGCAGCAGCAGGAGGCCCCATTAGCTGAAGTGGTGCTTCAGGTTAAGAACAGTTTCAGGTTAAGAATGAACCTCCGGAACGAATTAAGTACCGTACTTAACCCGAGGTACCACTGTATTTAGCAACACTATCTAAATCAGCAATAGGGGCAAACCAAGGTTTCTAAGGTTGAGCATGGAATACTTACAGACCCAGTTCAGATGTCAAGTGAAACCATGGTTTAGCATGCTGGGAATGAGCCAACACAAGCCTTGGGCTCACACATTCCCCACCTCCTCCCTCTACACAAGCGGTGAAGGGTTTGGAATCTACATCCTGGTTAGGCTTAACCACAGCTCGTTGCCTCACCCAAATCTGATGAACAATGCTTACTGTTAACCATGGTTGCGTGGTTTGGTAAGCCATCTTTAAACCATGGCTCATCCAGCTAGCTTGTTTAAACTCTTAATCTCAGGGTCGTGGGTTTGAGCCTCACACGGGGCAAAAATAATAATCCTGCATTGCTGGGGGTTGGGCTAAATGAAACTTGTGGTCCCTTCCAACTCTATAATAACTCTATAACTTCATAACGTTAACCACCATTGAGAGTCTGGGGTGGTGTGCTAAACCAGCCTTTGCCAATCTGATTTCCTCCAGATGCTGCTGAATTCTTATGTCCCATGATAGTCAGGGATGATGGGAGATTAATAATAATAATAATAATAATAATAATAATAATAATAATAATAATAATTTATTACTTATACCCTGCACATCCAGCCAGCTCTCCTCAGCCACTCTGGGCGGCTATCAACAGGAGATTAAAAATACATTAAAACATCAGTCATTAAAAAACTTCTCTAAACAGGGCTGCCTTCAGATGTCTTCTAAATGTCAGATAGTTGTTTATTTCCTTGACAGGACATTCCACAGGGCAGGCGCCACTACCTAGAAGGCCCTCTGCCTGGTTCCCTGTAACTGTTTCTCGCAGTGAGGGAACCACCAGAAGGCCCTCGGCGCTGGACCTCAGTGTCCGGGCAGAACGATGGAGGTGGAGATGCTCCTTCAGGTATACTGGACCGGGGCCGTTTAGGGCTTTAAAGGTCAGCACCAACACTTTGAATTGTGCTTGGAAATATACTGGGAGCCAACATAGGTCTTTCAAGACCAGAGTTATGTGGTCTTGGCAGCCGCTCCCAGTCACCAGTCTAGTTGCCGCATTCTGGATAAGTTGTAGTCTAGGACCTCTGAATGGGCCTCCAGTTCACTGCAGTAAAAGCTTGTGCTATGTGTCATTTCCCCTTTGAAATACATGAGGCTGATTGTGAATGTAACTGTGATAATCAAAGGGAACAAGACAGATGCTTCTAATTGACTTTACCCATTTTCAGTGGTTGGTAGTCTTATGACAGCAACGGTCAGTCCTTCTGTATTTAAGTCAGGATCCTGCTGATCTTCAAATTCCTCCAGTGTCACCGTCTGTTTCAGAAGCTGCCACTTGGGGTCTTCAGGGAAGTGCTTCTCAATAAACAGAGCGGGGTGGGTGAGGAAGTAAAACTCATCGTAACTGCAAAAGGAGAAGGTGCAATAGTGCAGTATTTCAGAATAATGCCTAAATCAGCACCAGGGCCAGACAGGCAAACTGAGTGGTGGTCCAGAACAGCTGGTGGGCACCTGGTTGAGGAAGCTGCTGGGTTGCAACAATCCAGCCTCCAGAATCCCCAGATTTTACACATGTAGCCCAGAATAAGCATAACACTCCAGAACTGTTCAAAGAGGATAGATAGATGGTGTCTATCCCTGCCATCAGGACACTCCATGCCCATGGCTTAATAATAATAATAATAATAATAATAGTTAATAGTAAATTACTTATACCCCGCCCATCTGGACCGGCCTCCACAGCCACTCTGCACAGCTTCCAACAGAACATTAAAAACAGAATAAAACTTCAAACATTAAAAACTTCCCTAAATAGGGCTGCCTTCAGAGGTCTTCTAAAAGTCAGATAGTTGTTGTATTTCCTTGACATCTGATGGGAGGGTGTTCCACAGGATAGGCGCCACTACCGAGAAGGCCCTCTGCCTGGTTCCCTGTAACCTTACTTCTCACAGTGAGGGAACTGCCAGAAGGCCCTCAGAGCTGGACCTCAGGCTGAAGGATGGGGTTGGAGACACTCCAGGTATACTGGGCCGAGGCCGTTTAGGGCTTTAGAGGTCAGCACCAACACTTTGAATTGTGCTTGGAAATGTACTGGGAACCAATGTAGGTCTTTCAGGACCGGTGTTATATGGTCTTGGCAGCCGCTCCCAGTCACCAGTCTAGCTGCCTCATTCTTAATGCACTTGCTTACATTAATCAGCCCCATGGCCATCAAATCGCAAACTCTGACAAGTGGTCGAAGCAAAACAAAACCACCTAAAAACAAATGAAGTTAACTGTGAGAGCCAGTGTGGTGTAGTGGTTAAGAGCGGCGGACTCGTAATCTGGCGAACCGGGTTTGCTTCCCCGCTCCTCCACATGCAGCTGCTGGGTGACCTTGGGCCAGTCACACTTCTCTGAAGTCTCTCAGCCTCACTCACCTCACAGAGTGTTTGTTGTGGGGGAGGAAGGGAAAGGAGAATGTTAGCTGCTTTGAGACTCCTTAGGGTAGTGATAAAGCGGGATATCAAATCCAAACTCCTCTTCTTCTGCTATACCCTCAGTGTGTCCCACGTTCTGCCTGGTCTTTCTACTGCCTAACAACGTACCTGAAAGTGAACTTGCTAAAAGCAGCATCCACAGTGCCACTTCCCCAGGTGCAGTCTAGGAGATGCCACCTTCCACCAATGCGGACAGCATTCCAGGCATGGTTGCTCTTCCCCGTTACGCTGCAGCTGCCTCTCAAATACTCGCACTGTATCCCTGCAATACTGAGAGGGGAAGGAAGGTATTCAGGAACACCGTTGCTATCAAGAGGACAAGTAATTGCTTTCACTGCTTTGATAGGCTGGAGTAGCCGTCCTTCATTTTGCTGGATCAGAGAAAACAGCAATCAGGTTCTCCACAGATTGTCATTTGCTCCAATTTGGCAGGAAAACACAAGGTTTCCTGGGATGAAACAACAACAACAACATTTGGACACGGACCTGGAAAGCCAGGATCTGTGCCTATAAAGCACAGAGCAAAGGTAAGTGTGGATGAGAAACTAAGTCACACAGGGAAGAGACCCATTAAATTCAAGTAGTTTTTAAGTCTACTGATTCCAATGGATCTATTCAATTCAATGCAACCCTATATATGCAAGTTTGCTTCAGGATCATTCACAGTGTGGGCATTCTCCCAGTTACGTGGTGGGTCATGTTCCGGAACCCCATGCGCATAAGCAAAAATTGTGTAAGTAAGGTAAAGGTAAAGGTAAAGGTAAAGGTAAAGGTAAAGGAACCCCTAAAAGTTAAGTCCAGTCGCAGACGACTCTGGGGTTGCGGCACTCATCTCACTTTACAGGCCAAGGGAGCCGGCATTTGTCGACAGACAGTTTTTCCGGGTCATGTGGCCAGCATGACTAAACCGATTCTGGCGCAACAGAACACCAAAACCGGAGCAGCGTACGGAAACACTGTTTACCTTCCCACTGCAGCGGTACCTATTTATCTACTTGCACTTTTGGGCATGCTTTCGAACTGCTAGGTTGGCAGGAGCTGGGAATGAGCAACAGGAGCTCAACCCATCGTGGGGATTCGAACTGCCGACCTTCTGATCGGCAAGCCCAAGAGGCTCAGTGGTTTAGACCACAGCGCCACCCGCGTCCCTGTGTAAGTAGGGAGCACACTCTAAAAAACACTCATTTTTTCCTGCTCTCTCTCCACACAACACTCTTTTCAACTAGTGTTGAAGCTCTGGAGCTGGCTGGAGGACCTGTGGAAAAGCAGCAGCAGCTGCTGCCATGCTGTGATGTGTGTCAGCTACTAGGTGGGGAAGCTGAGCAGCCTAAACAAAGCCCCACTGTGCCTCCATTCTCTTTGGGGCTTCCTCTGCTCCCACTAAAGTCCTCTTTGGGTTCTGGGGAGGTTCTCCTCGTGAGCAATGAGGACTCTCCAGTTCTCTCCCGCCATTTCCTGCTTAGAATCTATTGATTTACTTATTTCCGACTGCTGTCATGTGCGAGTTGATCACGCCTAAGTATGGAGATAGCTGCCTAGGGCAAAGGGTGGAGAACCTGTGGCTCTCCAGATCCCCTATAACTACAGCCAAGTAACAACCACTTGCCATAATGGCTGGAGCCAATACAGTGGTACCTCGGGTTAAGTACTTAATTCGTTCCGGAGGTCCGTTCTTAACCTGAAACTGTTCTTAACCTGAAGCACCACTTTAGCTAATGGGGCCTCCTGCTGCCGCCGTGCTG
Organism: Podarcis raffonei; assembly: GCF_027172205.1. Lineage (NCBI taxonomy): Eukaryota > Metazoa > Chordata > Lepidosauria > Squamata > Lacertidae > Podarcis > Podarcis raffonei. Next base: position 107,389,802 of record NC_070603.1, on the reverse strand, counting down.
CCAGAGCCCAATTTCTGTTCTTATCCTGAAGCTAAGTTCTTAACCTGAAGCACTATTTATGGGTTAGCGGAGTGTGTAACCTGAAGCGTATGTAACCCGAGGTATCACTGTAGATGTTACCTGCACATTGCTTGAAAGAGTCGAGCATATCCACCGCAAATAGCCTTTCCTGAGTGAAGGATATCAGCTGGCTTAAAACACAGCTTGTCCAAGTTATAGCAGCCTTCCACATCATATTCTGTAGAAATAAAGACAATGAGCACCCATTCTGATTTGCTTGTGGGGTGGCAACACTTTCCGGCGTGTTTCTCAATCGCTTTCCTTTTTGCCAAAATCTGATGGGGGGGGTGGCTTGTCTTGCAAGAGCTCCAAATGAACTTTTAATTGCACAACATGAATTTGCCTGTATGTGATTGAATCACACCTCAAAAGAGAAAGTCTGGAAGAACTCGTAAATCTGCCAGAGAGGTGCTTTGTGTAGATCCAGGGTCTTGTTGCCAGATAAAAATGCACACTGGTGCAAGGGTTAGGAGTCTGGAGACAGGGGCCTGGACAAGAGCCTCCTCTCCCCCTACCCCGTGCTGTGACCTTTATTTTATTTTGACAAAATAATAAGAATAAATAAATAAGAATAAAAATGTGCATCCCACCACCAAGACCATTCCATTGTATCTATCCAACCTCCCAAAATTTCAACACCTCTTGCGATGGTTTGACCCCTTTCCGTTTTAACAGTACAAATTCTACAAACACCCTCCATATCTCCTCAAAATCATTTCTCCTGCATATTCCCCGTCTTACCTTAATGGCACATGTTAATTTATCATTAATAGCTTTATCCCACACCTCTTTATACCATTTTCTCATTTTATATTCTGCTTGCCCCTTCCACTTCCTAGCTATCATAATTCGTTCAGCTGTCAATAAATTTGTGAGCAAGTCCTTCATAGCCTGCGAACCTTCCACCCCATCATAAATTGATAATAATGCTACCTCTGGACTTTCAGCCAGCTTTAACCCAGTGATTTCTGTTATCAGTGAGCACCTCCTGATCCCTTCTGAGTTTCATGGCTGAAGAGAAATCCCAAACAAGCTCTGCGAGAGCCAAACACCAAATCACTGATCCACACAGGTTACAATCCAGAATCCTTTGTGCAAATGGAACTGACGTGACTGGCTATGAAATGGTGAAAAGGCCCAAGTCACCTGCAAATAAGCCATAGACCCACTGAATTTAATGTCCATGAGTTACTTACATCCATTGATTTCAGCCGGTCTACTCTGAATATAACTTGGTTTGATATGACCCTATGTGTCCATCTTCCTTGGCCGGCAATCACTGGACTGGGTGTCTGCTAAAGAACTCTGCTACAGAGCTGGATTCATGGGCGCAGGGCAGTGACAAAGGCTGGTCTTTTAATACCGGAAGTTGTCAAAGGCAAGGGGACTCAAGTATGCAGGAAGTTGGCAGTCCCACCTACCTATATGATAGCAGATCCAAATCCAAATGGCTCGCACTTTCTCCAGGTCACTGTGGGCTTTTTTGAGCAAGACTCTCACCTGGCTTTTCACACTATTCCTGAAATCCACCTGTTTCACAGAAGGTAAATGGAAGCAGTTAATATGGAGGAGGGGGTACTGGACCATTAGGTCCAGTCGTGGCAGACTCTGGGGTTGCGGCGCTCATCTTGCTTTATTGGCCGAGGGAGCTGGTGTACAGCTTCCGGGTCATGTGGCCAGCATGACTAAGCCGCTTCTGGCGAACCAGAGCAGCGCACAGAAACGCCGTTTACCTTCCCGCCAGAGCGGTACCTATTTATCTACTTGCACTTTGACGTGCTTTCAAACTGCTAGGTTGGCAGGAGCTGGAACCGAGCAATGGGAGCTCACCCCGTCGCGGGGATTCGAACCGCAGACCTTCTGATCAGCAAGCCTTAGGGTCTGTGGTTTAACCCACAGCGCCACCCACGTCCCTATGGATGTATATACATGCATTTAATTCACACACAGAGAGAGAGAGAGAAAGAGAATCCTGTAGTTTGTTAAGGGTTCTAGGATTTGTAGCTCTGTGAGGGGAAAACTACAGCTCCCATAGTTCTTTTGGGGAGTTGGTGTTCTTTAAATGCATGGTGTGTGCAGCCCATGTGAATAGGTGCTCCACTGTGTTAGCTTTCTGAAAAACAGGAGCAGGGTCTTGTGACTCATGATGTTCCCAGTTCGGACCTTCCATCTGAACAGAAGTAATTGCCTCCTATCAGGAGAGGACACTCTCAAATTCCAAAAGCACATAAAAACCTCAGCACCCTAGCAAATTCCTCGCTGCCTATATCGCAATAAGAGACAGCATACCTTCTGTGCATAGGCATCCAGTTCCTTAAACTTTGCCAAGTCTATTTGTATTGATTTCTCATTGGATTTATCCCATGGATAATCTAGGAACAAAAATGGAAAAGTCATTCTAGAAACAGTGGGGAAAGGGAGGGGGAGCAAAGGATGACCTATAATGTGATTTAAAGGGTTGGAATACAGGGAACCAACAGGGAATAGAGATAGGGAGCCTTTTCTGTTTCTCCCCAAGTGAAATACAACAGCAGGGAGTAGAGGCACTTCAGCTGTGACCAACGTTGCTCTATTTAAAAGGTAGAATTTTGATCTGATCTTGCAAGACCATTTTGAGTACAGTACACAAGCTGTATGGCATGGTTTGCACTTCCCACTGGAACAGCTGGTACCTCCTTAGAGAAGCCCTCTTCGCACCAAACATCTGGCTTTGGTCGGAATGCCTGGCACCCCTTGACCCCCGGCTTCAAATTTCACTGCATCCATCTGCAATATGCATTCAACAGAACGTCAACTGCAAGCTCATTTCAGGAACTATAATAGTAGCATAACAGTAACACAAACAGGGCTGCTTGAGGTGAGGGAGAAAATGTACCCACCCACCCACATGCCACATTCTGAAGCCCCGTTCCACTTACAGAAACCCAAACACAGGTGATGGGACAGATTTTCTCCAGCACACCTGAGTAGAACAGGCTTACTTTGAGGGTGAAGGGCAGACTGCATAGGATGCAACAATCTGTTCTCTGACACTTCACTGCCGCCTGCCCCCCTGGAGCATCTGAGCCACCTCACTTGGCCTAACAGTAGCTCCAGCCTTAGAGGGGAAAAATATAGTGCAGCTATTCCCCCAGCCAGAACTCACTGTAACTGAGTTCCGCCACCTCTCAGGGTCAGTGGCGTAGCGTTGGGGGTGCCAGGGGTGCCAGCCGCACCGGGCGCAACATCTGGGGGGGGGCGTGAGTCCAGAGGGAAGGGACAAGTTCCTTCCTCCGCCGGGCTCCCGCCGCCACCGCCAGCTTTGCGCCCTAGTGCGCGCCCCCCGCCGCCGCTGCGGCTGCGCTCCACTCACTGCTCACACCCCGCCGCCGCCATCCCCTCGGCCCATCCACAGGCGGCGGCTGCTTCTGCCGACTGGAAGGGAGGAGAGCTCCGAGGGGCCTCGACGCGCCCTGCCCTCCCCAAAACCCTCCGAGACGAAGCCGGCGGGCGGGCGAGGGTCTCCTGGCGGAAGGGGGCGCCGCTGGCTCCGGCTCTCAGCGCAAGTCTCAGCTGCGGGGGGGGGGCGAGGACGGAGCGCGGCTGGAAGCCCCCGGACCCGGCCGGGAGGAGGAGAGGCGCTCACCAAGCCCGGATCTGGAGCGCCTAGGAGCGCGGGCTCCACTTACAGCCCAAGGAGAGGAGGGGGCGGGGAGGCGCCCAAGGGGAGGGGGCTTCGGCTGCCTCGGCCCGCGGGGGCTCCGCAAATAATAAATTTAATAAATTCCTGCTGAGCCTTTGGGGGGGGTCCTTGGCTCCTTCGCTCGCCCCCAGCCCCAGTGGCGTAGCGTGGGGGGGTGCAGGGGGGGCCGGCCGCACCGGCCGCAACATCTGGGGGGGGTGTGCTCGCACTCGAGTGCTAAAATCCACGGGTTAGGGGGCGCAAATTACTTGCCTTGCCCCGGGTGCTGACAACCCACGCTACGCCACTGCTCAGGGTAGGTGCCATTGTAAAAGAACAAGCGAAGCGTTCGTGGTGAGTTCTGGCACCTCTTTGTCTAGAAAAATAACACTGAGCGCACTTAATTTTTACCATTCAAGCCTTGTTCCCGGGATATCTCAAGAGGTGGGTGCAGAGGTGTAGCTGGGGGGGGGCACTGGGCGCCACACCGCAGGGAGCAGCACTTCCCGCCGGGCCTGCAGTGCGCCCGAGCCACGCATCTCTCCTGGGAGTGACGTGGTGGCTTGGGCACCTGAACAGCTAGCTACGCCACCGGGTGCTTGAGTGACGTGCTCATAAAATGATTTCCTAAGATACGCAGCCCAGTAGTGATGTATGGAAGTGAGAGCTGGACCATCAAGAAGGCTGATCGCCAAAGAATTGGCGCTTTTGAATTATGGTGCTGGAGGAGACTCTTGAGAGTCCCCTGGACTGAAAGAAGATCAAACCTCTCCATTCTGAAGGAACTCAGCCCTGAGTGCTCACTGGAAGGACAGATCCTGAAGCTGAGGCTCCAATACTTTGGCCACCTCATGAGGAGAGAAGACTCCCTGGAAAAGACCCTGATGCTGGGAAAGATGGAGGGCACAAGGAGAAGGGGACGACAGAGGACGAGATGGTTGGACAGTGTTCTCGAAGCTACCAGCATGAGTTTGACCAAACTGCGGGAGGCAGTGGAAGACAGGAGTGCCTGGCGTGCTCTGGTCCATGGGGTCATGAAGAGTCGGTCACGACTAAACAACAACAACAAGATACGCAGCACTGCTAAGTACTAAGAGAAGTACTTTTAATATACACAGCAGGTGTAGGAGATCTTTGGCCTGCCAGATGCTGGGGAACTACAACTCCCATAATCCCTGGCCATGCTTGCTGGGACTAACAGGTGTTGTCATCCAACAACATCTGGAGGGCCAAAGGTTCCCTGCAGCTGACACAGAGGATCCAGATCAATAGCCGTACATAAGTATAAGAAAGAACTTCTCTTTACCATACAGATCTTCTTCCCGAGGCAGCATTGATGCTTGTGCTCCTCCCATCTTGAAAGCCTACAAAATGTTTGTGTTGGGATGAGACGAGATGTGCATTAAAGCATATATTGCAACTCCCATCGTCCCTGATCACCGGCCATGCTGGCTGGGACTGGTGGGAAACAGCTCTGCACCGCCCCAGAGAACCCATCCCCAATCTGTTGCCCTTATGTCAGCCTGACTTTCATAGCTGCCCTTAAATGTAACAACAGAACCTGTGGCTTCTCAGAGGCAGCCAGATCCACAACCCCCATTCAGCCCCAGCTAATGGAGCCAATATGAGGGACATGGGTGGCGCTGTGGGTTAAACCACAGAGCCTAAGACTTGCCGATCAGAAGGTTGGCGGTTCAAATCCCTGCGATGGGGTGAGCTCCCGTTGTTCGGTCCCTGCTCCTGCCAACCTAGCAGTTCAAAAGCACGTTAAAGTGCAAGTAGATAAATAGGTACCGGAAGGTAAACGGTGTTTCCGTGCGCTGCTCTGGTTTGCCAGAAGCGCCTTAGTCATGCTGGCCACATGACCCAGAAGCTGTATGCTGGCTCCCTTGGCCAATAAAGCGAGATGAGCGCCGCAACCCCACAGTCGGCCACGACTGGACCTAATGGCCAGGGGTCCCTTTACCTTTACCTTTTAATGGAGCCAATGGTGTCGGATGATGGGAGATGCAGGCCAGCAACTCCTGGGGGGCCTCAGGTTCCCCATCCTTTCTTGGTGAATCATGGGAATTGTGGTTTGGCATCTTGTCTCCTTCAAAGAATTACTAAGTGATTCAGTGACTAAACCATCAGCAACCAACTTATATATACAGTGGTACCTCAGGTTAAGTACTTAATTCGTTCTGGAGGTCTGTTGTTAACCTGAAACTGTTCTTAACCTGAAGCACCACTTTAGCTAATGGGGCCTCCTGCTGCTGCCGTGCCGCCGGAGCACGATTTCTGTTCTCATCCTGAAGCAAAGTTCTTAACCCGAGGTACTATTTCTGGGTTAGTGGAGTCTGTAACCTGAAGCATATGTAACCCGAGGTACCACTGTAAAGGTAAAGGTAAAGGAACCCTGGATGGTTAAGTCCAGTCAAAGGCGACTCTGGGGTTGCGGTGCTCATGTCAATTTCAGGCAGAGGGAGCTGGCGTTTGTCCAAAGACAGCTTTCCAGGTCATGTGGCCAGCAGGACTAAACCACTTCTGGTGAAATGGAACACTGTGGTGGAAGCCAGAGCGCACAGAAATGCCGTTTACGTCCCCACCGCAGCGGTACCTGTTTATCTTCTTGCACTGGTGTGCTTTTGAACTGCTAGGCTGGCAGGAGCTGGGACAGAGCAACGGGAGCTCACTCCATTGTGGTGATTCAAACTGCTAACCTTCCAATCGGCAAGCCCAAGAGGCTCAGTGGTTTAGACCACAGCGCCACCTGCGTCCATATATATACATATGCAGGGGAACTACTGGCACCACTCTAAATCCGGTTCCACTAAATGGAATCGCAACAGTTTTACTATGGAGAACAGCCCCCCCTATGTAGGTTGAGACTACCTTCTAAGGATGCAATCCTAACTATGTCTATTTAGAAATAAGTCCCATTGAATTCGGTTTTGCTTACTCCCAGGCAAGTGGGGTTAGGGTTGCAGCCTAAAATAGCTTTCTCTGCTTTCGCTGATTGCAGCCTAAAGTGGCATCCACATGATATCCTCCCCATCCCAGTGTTGTCCTGGACCTCCACCCTTTAAATACCGGGTTTTTCTATCTGTGGGAAGTCCAAAATGGACATAATGGAAAAGCTTCTTTGTGCTTGGCACAGGGCTGAGTTCCAGTGCAAGAAGGGCACAAGAACAAAATTCCCACATCGTACTTGGGACAATAATTAACAAAATATTCTTTCTTTTAAAAAATTTGTTTCTTTTTCTTATAAAAGAGCAACGCAACCACACACGTCTTTTCTTTTGGAGAGACCTCGGGGGGTACAAAACCTCCTCACAGCTCAATTGAGCAACTGGGAGAATTCTTGCATATTGTGTTTAAAGCCACTGTAACTTAGCAAACTTAGCAACTTACTGTAACTTAGCAAATAAGCCCACAAGTTACTAGCCCACAACATTTCCACTTGCAGCCTCACACTGACCTCATGAAACGGAGAAGTGTGCTAAATTGTTACTCTGACCTGCAAAGTTCATGGAATGAGATCTTGACTGCAAACTCTCCTAGAATTCCAGCCGGCAAAACTTCACCAGTTACTCATGAGACAGTTCCTATAAACCTCTTTCTAAGAAACGCAAGCAAATTAAGATGCTTTGGTTACCTTTTTTTGGCACAGGTGCTCAGCGGAGACGTCCAGGAGATTATTTTCTTCTGCTTTGGAGAAAAAGTTCTGCTGCCGTAGAGACTAATTCTCGCGAGGCTCTCCTGCTTTGAGCCAGGAATGAAATGCCCAGCTGGAGGGGTGAGGGAAGAGCGTGGCTTGATCTGGGTTTATCAAACCCTTGCTTGGAGACCTTGGCATTAGGATAAGAAGAGCTGGAAGAGCATCCATGAAGTCAAAACAAAAGGGAGAGCATAACATGTTTTAGCAAACCAGCGCTGGAGTGCGTCAAAGTTCCCTGCGTGGGGAAGTGCAGATACAGAAGGTGTCCCCATTGCTCAGTTCCCCTCCCCTCTTGTGGTTTCCAGCAACTGAAGCATTTCTGCCTCCAGCTGCTAGTAGCCATCGATAGCCCTTTCCTCCAAGGACCTGCCTAATGCTCTTTTAAAGCCATCAAAGTTTCGAGGCCTTCGCTGCCTCTTGTGGGAACATGTTCCATAGTTTAACAATGTGCTCCATGAAAAGTACTATCTTCTGTCTTCCTTCAACCTAGTGTTATAAGGGGCGGGAGCAGTGCCAGATTTACGTATAAACTACTGTATTTTTTGCTCTATAAGACTCATTTTTTCCCTCCTAAAAAGTAAAGGGAAATGTGTGTGCGTCTTATGGAGCGAATGCAGGCTGCGCAGCTATCCCAGAAGCCAGAACAGCAAGAGGGATTGCTGCTTTCACTGCGCTGTTCTGACTTCTGAGATTCAGAATATTTTTTTTCTTGTTTTCCTCCTCCAAAAACTAGGTGCGTCTTGTGGTCTGGTGCATCTTATAGAGTGAAAAATATGGTAAACAAGCTATAGCTTAGGGCCCCACTCTCTTGGGGCCCCAAAAAAAAATTAAAGGGAAAAAACTGGATGTACATTTCCAAAATATAAGATAAAAAACAAATAAAAGAAAACCTACATACAGCAACAGTGTTTTGCATTGTGTAGGCTCCTATGATGTAAGTAATGGGCCCCGCCTGCTAGCCTGCTCCGTAAAATATCACTGGATCGCTCATTTGGCAGGGCTGCCCTTGTCAAAATCCCTTTCACTACCAACTAAGAGACACCAGGCTTAAAAGTGAGGAGGGAAAGAGGACTATAAAGCCTAATATCACTACAGTCTTGAACATAGCTGTCAACTTTCCCCCTTTTTTAAGGGAAATTCCCTTATTCCGAATAGGATTCCTCGCATGAAAAGGGAAAAGTTGACAGCTATGGTCTTGGAGAGTCTCCCCCGTTTATTTAGGACTGCAGTGAGATCAGGCTTAACAGGAAGAGGGGAAGCCTTTGGGAGCCCCCACCTCTCTCTTTAAGAACTCAGCAAGCTTGGGCTTCACAGGGAAGGGAAGAAACTTCTCCCTCCTTTTTTAGTGCTCAGAAGGATCGCCCCCTCTCCTGAAGGGATGGGCAATTCTACTTAGTACTGAGTTTCGGCTCGCCAAAGGCTCTCTGCCAGGAGTGCCATGGCTCAGCCCAACTGAACGGGATGTTCTGCGTTGATACGAAGGGCGTGGCCATCCTGCTTAGCAATGGGTCCCTGGTTTCTGCATTTCTTCAGAGGATCCTGACAACTAGCCCCATGCTCGGAGGGCTGTGCAAAGCAGCTTTGGAAAGACTGTCCTATCAGTCACGCCTCACCCCTTACCTGCATGTGAGAATGGCCTCATGGATCAAATGGGGGAAGACTTGTGGAGGGGGCAAGATGTGCTCAGAAGTCAGACATTCCCCACCCCAAAATTTCACCTCAGGAACTAATGGACTCTTACTTTGCCTCACAATAGTTTTGAAATGTGCTGGGTTTTCGACGTCCGGGAACCGAAACATTCCAAAGAGAGCCAGCGTGGTGTAGTGGTTAAGAGCGGTAGTCTCGTAATCTGGGGAACCAGGTTCGCGTCTCCGCTCCTCCACCTGCAGCTGCTGGGTGACCTTGGGCTAGTCACACTTCTCTGAAGTCTCTCAGCCCCACTCACCTCACAGAGTGTTTGTTGTGGGGGAGGAAGGGAAAGGAGAATGTTAGCCGCTTTGAGACTCCTTAGGGTAGTGATAAAGTGGGATATCAAATCCAAACTCTTCTTCTTCTTCTTCAAAGAGAGGCATTCGGGAGCTGAGGTCTGACTGTAATATATTGGCGTCCGCATGAAATCCTCCCCATACCATTGTTGTCCTGTGTCTTTACCCCTTTGAATGCAGGGTTTTTCCTTCCTTTGGAAGTCGAAAAGGGGCATGATCTTTGTACTTAGCACATGACTGAGTGCTAGCAGTAGGAGGAAGTGCAGGGGCTGAGCCCCAGAACAAATCCCCCCCCCTCATTGATTTTTGTTTCTTTTCTTATCAAGGCAAAATCCTACGTGTCTTTGCTTTTCAAAATATCTCCAAGGGTACAAGGGGATCCCTCAGCTCAATTCCAGCAAGTGGGACAGTTGTTGAGTTTTGTGGTTACAAATCTGTTATGTATTCTCTGATAAGTTCTCACCCTGGCCACCAGGGGTATTGTGTATATAGTTTTCACTCAGGTCCACGTAAGTTAATTTAGGCAGGAAACCCTGGGTTGCTGTTGTTACGATGTTGACAGCCGGCTGCCTATAAAAGCAGGCCGGCTGAGCTGTTTGCAGTTCAGCTCTGTGTCGACTGCTATGTCCACCCACAACTTAATAAAATCAATAGTCAGCCAGTCTCTTGAAAATGCCATGGGGCCTGTTATGTATTCAGTGGTCTGTGTTTGCCTGAGCTTGAGTCTGGACTAAGGATTCCGAGCTCCTGTGTTCTGATTCGATACATGATATCCAATCACAGAACATTTCATGATTTGGGTTTCTGACATTGGCCCTTAAACTCTGAGTCATGATTCGCAGCTTGGAAGTTTAGACAGCCAATCACGTTGGGAGTGGGAGTGGCCCAGGCCTTCAGAAATGTCTATAAGCAGTCGCTTTGACCCTGTTGTCCAGTTCTGTTAGTTCAGTAAAGGTTCTTGCTGTTATCGCTGTGTCTTGCCTCACGGGAACCCACCTATACTTCAGGGCCCACTGTTGCTTTGCAAATAACCTACAAGTTATTAGCCCCCAACAATTCGCTTGCTCACCCTGAACTCATTAAGCAGAGAAGTACACTGAATGGTTATTCTGTGACCTCCTCCTGCAAGATTACCTCCTAGAACGAGCTTCTACCAGCTAACTTTCCTAGGACCCCAGCCCACAAAACTTGCCAGTTACCAGTAACCAGAAGGATCCTGGACCCAGTCGCTGCTTTGTTTCGCAAACACTGTTTTTTCTAAGCGACCCAAATGAGCCAGCATACTATTTTCCGTACCCAAAGTGGATTTCAGGACACCAGGATAAGAAGCAGACAAAAAACAAAAGTTCAAATCTTTATTTCCTAACCAAATGTTACACAACTTAGGATGTTTTCTTCCTTGTGGGGAGAAACCCTGAAAAGGGGGGATAGAATTCCCCTACTTTGCTCAATCCACACGAAACACACTAGGGGCAGGGGGTGAACTCACACAAAAGAACTGGGCTAAGGATCCTTACAATATAACAAGCAAAAATCGGGAACGGTGATGCCCTAGCGAAGGATTTCTGCTGTTTAAGTCTTCCCTGGATTGCTTCACAGTGCGATCCTTCTCCAAATTGGTCTTCCCTTCCCATGGGCCTTCTCCTTCAAATTGCCTCCTTCTCCCCAAATTCCTTCTCCAAAAATGGGCCTTAATACGACACATGGAATGAAAAATAAAGCTCTATCACACAGGATCTTTTTTTAAAATATGATGATGTTGATGATGCTTTCTTAACTGTAGTTACATCCGTACATCAAAGACATTTTATAGCCTGTAAATCAAACTCATCAAAATAAAAATTCCAACGAAGAAGCATATATCTTCATAAATTTGACTTCCCGTCCTTCTCAAAATCTTTTCACTCTAATAAACCTATTACCTAAATTTATCATCAAAATCATAATAAAATATTAATATGCATCTATGTATATATATCTATTTTAACCCATTTAACCTTTATTTACAGAGCTTATTCAAAGACTGCTACCAAATTCAGATTGCAACACTTATTTTTTAAAGTAACTCTTAGAGGTTCCCAGTTACCAATGAATTCCTGTTTTTGCTTATCTTTAATCTTTTCCGAGAGACTATCTATCACACAGGATCTTAGAATGTTGTCCCAAAACAAAGTTTGTCCTCAATACTGTCCTCTTCACATATATGGGGACACCCACCACCTGCACAGGCTCAAAGTTTCCACATATTCAAGTAGCAAAAGTCCACATTAGCGGTGAATGTGAATTGCCGCAAGCCATCTTGATTGCTTCTTAGACCTCTCTAAGCAACATAAAAACATGTTCACTAATGTAATTATTCTGTTCTAGTTGGCAAGCGGCTGCTAAGGTCACTTTGGTTTGACATCAAGGTTACTAATAAAGAAATAGAGGTGATATATATATAGAGAGAGAGAGAGAGAGAGAGAGCGCAATTACCGTATTTTTTGCTCTATAAGACTCAATTTTTCCCTCCTAAAAAGTAAGGGGAAATTTGTGTGCGTCTTATGGAGCGAATGCAGGCTGCGCAGCTATCCCAGAAGCCAGAACAGCAAGAGGGATTGCTGCTTTCACTGTGCAGCGATCTCTCTTGCTGTTCTGGCTTCTGAGATTCAGAATATTTTTTTTCTTGTTTTCCTCCTCCAAAAACTAGGTGCGTCTTGTGGTCTGGTGCGTCTTATAGGGTGAAAAATACGGTATATAAATTGTGCGGGTGTGTGGGTGTCTCATAAGCGCAATTGTCTCTTCCAGTCAGTCAGTCCTACAGAATAAAACTCAGGCATATTTTAGCCGTCACATCCGTCCATCTCCAGCCTTAATGTCTGTTTCAGAAGCTGCCACCTGGGGTCGTCTGGGAAGTGATCCTCAATAAACAGAGCAGGATGGGTAAGGAAGTAAAACTCACTGTATCTGCAAAAGAAGACCACGGAATCATGCAGTCTTTCATAACGTTTCTGAAATCAGAACCAGGGTGAAGCAGGCAAAGCTGTTGAAGAATGAGTGTGGAATATTTACACACCCAATTCAGATTGCAAGTAGAACTATAATTTAGCATGTTGAGCAGTGGCGTAGCATGGGTTGTCAGCACCCGGGGCAAGGCAAGTAATTTGCGCCCCCTAACCCGTGGATTTTAGCACTCAAGTGCGAGCGCACCCCCCCAGATGTTGCGGCCGGTGCGGCCGGCCCCCCCTGCACCCCCCCACGCTATGCCACTGGGGCTGGGGGCGAGCGAAGGAGCCAAGGACCCCCCCCAAAGGCTCAGCAGGAATTTATTAAATTTATTATTTGCGGAGCCCCCGCGGGCCAAGGCAGCCGAAGCCCCCTCCCCTCGGGCGCCTCCCCGCCCCCTCCTCTCCTTGGGCTGTAGGTGGAGCCCACGCTCCGAGGCGCTCCAGATCCGGGCTTGGCGAGCGCCTCTCCTCCTCCCGGCCGGGTCCAGGGGCTTCCAGCCGCGCTCCATCCTCGCCCCCCCCCCCGCGGCTGAGACTTGCGCTGAGAGCCGGAGCCAGCAGCGCCCCCTTCCGCCGGGAGACCCTCGCCCGCCCACCGGCTTCGTCTCGGAGGGTTTTGGGGAGGGCAGGGTGCGTCAAGGCCCCTCAGAGCTCTCCTCCCTTCCAGTCGGCAGAAGCAGCCGCCGCCTGTGGCTGGGCCGAGGGGATGGCGGCGGCGGCGGCGGGGTGCGGAGGCTGCCCATGCCCGGCCAGGCGTCGGTGGCGGCGGCGGCGCTGCTGCAGCGGCTGCTCCTCCTGCGAGCAGTGAGTGGAGCGCAGCCGCAGCGGCGGCGGGGGGCGCGCGCTAGGGCGCAAGGCTGGCGGTGGCGGCGGGAGCCTGGCGGAGGAAGGAACTTGTCCCTTCCCTCTGGACTCGCGCCCCCCCCCAGATGTTGCGCCCGGTGCGGCCGGCACCCCGGCACCCCCCACGCTACGCCACTGATGTTGAGAATGAGCCATAGCGGGCCTCAGGCTCACACTCTTCCCGTCCCCCTCCATTCCTGCCCACCTGCAAAGGGTTTGGAAACAACCTCCTGGTTTAGATTAACCAAAGTTTGTTGTCTCACCCAAATCCGACAAACACAGCTTTATGTTAACTATGGTTTGACAAGCCATCTTCGAACTATCGTTTATCTAGCTAGCTTGTTTAAACAAACCATGGCTAAAATTAGCCACAGTTAAAGGTCTGTATGACCCTTCCTTGATCTGATTCCCTCTAGATCAGCCTTTCTCAACCTGTGGGTCCCCAGATGTTGTTGAACTACAACTTCCATCACCCCTAGCTAGCAAGGCCAGAACTCAGGGATGATGGGAGTTGCAGTCCAACAACATCTGGCGACCCACAGGCTCTAGATGTTGCCGAACTCTAAATCCCATCAAACCCAGCTAGGGTCAGTGGGAGTTGTAGTCCAGCACAGCACTAGGTTGACAAGCAACAATCCAGCTTCCAGGATCACCAGGGTAAATGTAACACTCTAGAACCACTCAAGAGGATAAATGGATGGTTGGAGGAGTTTACATAATCTCCCTGCCACCGTGACACACCATGCCAATGGCTTAATTCTAGCTGCACCGGAATATAATAGTCAGCCCTGTGGCTGTCAAATCACCAGCTCTGAGATGTAGTCCAAGGGGGCTGGGGAAAGTTCTCTAGAAGCAACAGAATTAAGCTATGTCTTCGTTGTGTCCCACACTATCGCTGGACTTTCTGCCTAACAACATACCTGAAAGTGAAGTTGCCCTTGTCATCCACGCAGCCACTTCCCCACGTACTGTCCAAAAGGTGCCACCTTCCATCAAGATGAACAGTGCTCCAGACATGACGGTTATATTCCTCAATGAGCTGTTCTGCTTTGTATCCATACCCTATGCAGTAGCCTGACAACGTCTTGCACTGTATCCCTGCAATACTGAGAAGGGAAGAAAGGTATTGAGGAACACCATTGTGATCAAGTGACCGTGGCTGCTTTCGCCAATTTTCTTTTTGAACAAGATCCTCCTTCACATTGCTCTTTTCAGAAGCTAAACAACAGCCTTCCCAGCTCATTGCATTTCACACTTGTTCTTGTCCTGTCCGGTCTGCCTCGTTAGGGATGTGCATTGTGGGATTTTGATGGAGAAAATAGAATTATTTTGAGTGTCACCTGGGACCACTACTTTACTTTTCAGAAAAGCCATGGCTCAGTAGTGCTAACAGACCCGACTGTGGCAACAGCCTGCCTCATTTCTTTCTTTCATATTACAAGTTACAGGTAGGTAGACGTGTTGGTCTGCTGTAGTCGAAACAAACAAAACAAATTAAATTAAATTAAAAAATTCCTTCCAGTAGCACCCTAGAGACCAACTAAGTTAGTTATTAGGGACGCGGGTGGCGCTGTGGGTTAAAGCACAGAGCCTAGGACTTGCTGATCAGAAGGTCGGCGGTTCGAATCCCCCCAACGGGGTGAGCTCCCGTTGCTCGGTCCCTGCTCCTGCCAACCTAGCAGTTCGAAAGCATGTCAAAGTGCAAGTAGATAAATAGGTACCACTCCAGCGGGAAGGTAAACGGTGTTTCCATGCGCTGCTGTGGTTCGCCAGAAGCAGCTTAGTCCTGCTGGCCACATGACCCGGAAGCTGTACGCCAGCTCCCTCGGCCAATAAAGCGAGATGAGTGCCGCAACCCCAGAGTCAGTCACAACTGGACCAAATGGTCAGGGGTCCCTTTACCTTTACCTTTAAGTCAGTTATTGGTATGAACTTTTGTGTGGTATCTGAAGAAGTGTGCATGCACACGAAAGCTCATACCAATAGCTAACTTAGTTGGTCTCTAAGGTGCTACTGGAAGGAATTATTTTATTTTATTTATTTTGTTTTGTTTCACATTACAGATGTAGGAAATCTTTGGCCATCCAGATGTTGCTGAAGTACAACTCCCATCATTTCTGGCCATTGGCTAAGCTTGCTTGGCCTGATGGGAGTTGCAGCTGAGCGATGTCTGGAGGGCCAAAGGTTCTGCATGCCTGCTATATAAGCATGGCGGTCCTTTGCACCTGGTCCAGTTATCCCATTCAGGACCAGGGTGTCCATCACACCTGCCCGCCCCCTCTCCCCAAGAAACAGTCCATTGATTTCAGTGGATCTGCTCAAAGCTTAATTCAACACAACCCTATATATGCAAATTTGCTTCAGGAACATTCAAACCATTGAGGAGGGTTGGGGAACCTGTGGCTCCCATCATCCCTGCCACGAAACCACTGCTTGACCCGATAACTGGGGCTGAGAAAAGTCACCTGCACATTTCTTCAAAGAGTCCACAATATCCTGTACAAATTCCTTTTCCTGACTGCAGGACATCTGCTGCCTCTGAAGTCCTCTTGGCTTCGTCATAGAAGGCTTCCATATCATATTCTGGAGAAATAAACACATTTATGAAATATCACCCCAAAGCATGAAATGCATAGTGAACGAGGGTCTGCAAGAGTCACGTGTGGGTTACAAACGTTCAGAAGATGCGAGCGATCAATCAATTCAATGAACATATATCTTTTCCCCATTAATGAAATAACAAAAGTTTATTGTGTGACAAATCACCTATATGATGGCAAATCCACATCCAAATGGCTCGGACTTTCTCCAGGTCACTGTGGGCTTTTTGGAGCAAGACGCTCACCAGGTTTTCCACGCTATCCTTGACATTCACCTGTTTCACAAAAGGTAAATAGATTTGGTAGCAGTTAGAATGGGTCAGTGTCGGGATGCAGTGGTGGACTGGATGGGGGACAATAAACTGTGTTTGAATCCTGGGGCAATGGAGTATCTTGGTGGGTGGTTCTCATGTTCTAGAAATTGACAGGTTTCCGGTTCTGGATGTGGTTGCACTTCCCCTGAAGGAGCCAGGTAATAGTTGGGGGTACTCCTGGATTATTATTATTAATAATAGTAGTAGTAGTAGTAGTAATAATAATAATAATAATAATAATAATAATAAATTTATACCCCATCCATCTGGCTGGGTTTCCCCAGCCATTCTGGGCAGCTCCCAACAGAATATGAACAATAATAATTAAAAAATAAAACATCAAACATTAAAACAAGGTTGCCTTCAGATGTCTTCTAAAAGTCAGATAGTTGCTTATTTCCTTGACATCTGATGGGAGGGTGTTCCAAAGGGCAGGCGCCACCACCGAGAAGGCCCTGTGCCTGGTTCCCTGGTTTTTAATGACTGATGTTTTAATGTATTTTTAATCTTTTGTTGGAAGCCACGCAGAGTGGCTGGGGAAACCCAGCCAGGTGGGCGGAATATAAATAATACATTTATATTATTATTATTATTATTATTATTATTATTATTATTATTAGTCTTCAACCTACATGAACAGTCCCTCTGTTGTGTTAATCATGTGCAAAACAGAGTCTTGTGACTCATGATGCTTCCCATTATGACCTTCAATGTGGACATAAGAAGTTGCCGCTTCTCAGGAGAGCACACTTGAAGGTACTCTTAGAATCCAAATCCACGTTTAAAAAAACCCTAATAGGCAGGACTATTACTCCACTTGTAAATATATCACAATAAGAGACAGCATACCTTCTGTGCATAGGCATCGAGTTCCTCAAACTGCGTCAAGTCTATTTCTATCGATTTCTCATTGCATTCATCCCAAGGGTAGTCTAGGAAGAAACATGGAAGACGTGGATTTTGATCTGTTCTCAGACCTATCTACAGTATTCATTCACCGGGACGTTAACTGTAGGTTCATTTCGGGAACTATAATGGTGACACAAACAGGGCTGCTTCAGGTGATGGATAAAATGTACCCACCCACATGCCACATACAGAAACCCCATTCCACTTGCAAAAACCAAACAGTGGTGATGGGACAGAATCCTTTACCATACCTGAGGACAACAGGCTAACCTAGTGGATGTAGAGCAAACATAATAGTATGCAGGGATGTGTTTTCTCTTCCCTCCACCCACCCAGAAGAGTTTGGATTTGATATCCCGCTTTATCCCTACCCGAAGGAGTCTCAAAGCGGCTAACATTCTCCTTTCCCTTCCTTCCCCACAACAAACACTCTGTGAGGTGAGTGAGGCTGAGAGACTTCAGAGAAGCGTGACTAGCCCAAGGTCACCCAGCAGCTGCATGTGGAGGAGCGGAGACGCGAACCCGGTTCCCCAGATTACGAATCTACCGCTCTTAACCACTACACCACACTGACCCAGGAATATCCGAAGCCCGAGATGGCCCTCTCACTGTCTAACATTAGGGCTGGCCTTGGCATTAAATGTACAGTGCATCTAATTTTTACCATGCAAGCCTTGTTCCCAGAACATCTCAAGAAGTATGGACAGGCTCTCGTGAAAACTGCTTTCTCTGCTACTATGATATACAACTCCCATCGTTCCTCGCGACTGGCCATGCTTGCTGAGGCTGTTGGTAGTTGTAGTCCAACAACATCTGGAGGGCCAAACGTTCCCCACACCTAATATATAGCCATAGCAAAGGGATGCAGGTGGCGCTGTGGGTTAAACCACAGAGCCTAGGACTTGCTAATCAGAAGGTCGGTGGTTTGAATCCCCACAACAGGGTGAGCTCCCGTTGCTCGGTCCCTGTTCTTGCCAACCTAGCAGTTCGAAAGCACGTCAAAATGCAAGTAGATAAATAGGTACCGCTCCAGCGGGAAGGTAAACGGCGTTTCCGTGCGCTGCTCTGATTCGCCAGAAGTGGCTTAGTCATGCTGGCCACATGACCCGGAAGCTGTACGCCGACTCCCTCGGCCAATAAAGCGAGATGAGCGCCACAACCCCAGAGTCGGCCATGACTGGACCTAATGGTCAGGGGTCCTTTATAGCCATAACAAAGAAGTTATATTTACCGTACAGATCTTTTTTCTCAAGCGCCATTGATCTTCCTCCTTCTCCTGGAAAGCCTACAAAATCGCTACTGTTGGGATGAGACAAGATGCACATGAAAGCCTATATCGCAACTTCCACCATCCCACAGAGTCCTCATCCCGACAGTGGAGCTGTGCTTGCCCAGGTGAGGCACAGCACTGGTTTGGGAGAGAGCTGATGCTTCATTGAGTTGCAAAGGCTTTCTGGGACATTGTACAGTGGTACCTCGGGTTACATACGCTTCAGGTTACACACGCTTCAGGTTACAGACTCCACCAACCCAGAAATAGTGCTTCAGGTTAAGAACTTTGCTTCAGGATGAGAACAGAAATCGTGCTCCGGCGGCGCGGCAGCAGCAGGAGGCCCCATTAGCTAAAGTGGTGCTTCAGGTTAAGAACAGTTTCAGGTTAAGAACGGACCTCCGGAACCAATTAAGTGCTTAACCTGAGGTACCACTGTATTGTAAAGGGTGACCAGGTTAAACTTACACAAACGTCAGTTTGGGTTTTCTGCAGAGTGACATTTGCTCTGAATTAGCACCAAAGAGCGGGTTTTTAGGGGAATGTTCTGGGGCAAAAAAAGAGCGCTCACAGAGCTATAAAGCACAGACCATACCTGGAAGGAGCAGAGGAAATGTAAGTGTGGATAAGCCTTCGTTGTTACACCGACAATCACAGTGTTCTCACCTCCTTCCTCCTTCCCTTCCTCCTCCATGATGCCATACATAATGGGAGCACACTTTGTCTGAGTTGCAAGACCAAACATATGCTTATCGCACCTCCACCTTAGCCAGACAGATCTAGAATCTTTCCTATCACACGTGTATTTCCAATAATAAATATTAGGTCTCTTATTTTCCTGATTGTAGCCAGGGTCAAGTGCTTTCCTCCAATAGGGATTCTGCTTCCGTTCAGCTTCTGCCAACATTCAGCTCCAAATGCTAAGAGTAGAGAGATTTCTTTAACCAGACAACCTGCAAGCTTGGTGTTTCGGCCAGGCATCTCCTCTCCCCGACCCCCCCCCCAAGCATATCCATTTTTATTACAGTGGTACTTCGGGTTAAGAGGGACGCGGGTGGCGCTGTGGGTTAAACCACAGAGCCTAAGACTTGCCGATCAGAAGGTCGGCGGTTCGAATCCCCGTGACGGAGTGAGCTCCCGTTGCTCGCTCCCTGCTCCTGCCAACCTAGCAGTTCGAAAGCACGTCAAAGTGCAAGTAGATAAATAGGTACCACTCCGGCGGGAAGGTAAACGGCGTTTCCGTGCGCTGCTCTGGTTCGCCAGAAGCGGCTTAGTCATGCTGGCCACATGACCCAGAAGCTGTATGCCGGCTCCCTCAGCCAATAAAGCAAGATGAGCGCTATGAGTCGGCCACGACTGGACCTTTACCTTTATCTTCTACCTCAGGTTAAGTACTTAATTCATTCCGGAGGTCCGTTCTTAACCTGAAACTTTTCTTAACCTGAGGTACCACTTTAGCTAATGGGGCCTCCTGTTGCCGCCGCGCAATTTCTGTCCTCATCCTGAAGCAAAGTTCTTAACCTGAGGTACTACTTCTGGGTTAGCGGAGTCTGTAACCTGAAGCGTCTGTAACCCGAGGTACCACTGTAATTAGGTTTATAAAGTTTATATACCACTTGACCTTAAAGGTAAATACCAAAGCCATTTACAAAAAGGAATGAATACAGTGGTACCTTGGTTCTCAAACTTAATCCATTCTGGAAGTCCGTTCCAAAACTAAAGTGTTCCAAAACCAAGGCGTGCTTTCCCGTAGAAAGTAATGCAAAATGGATTAATCTGTTCCAGACTTTTAAAAACAACCCCCTAAAACAGCGATTCAACATGAATTTTACTATCTAACGAGACCATCGATCCATAAAATGAACGCAATAAACAATGTACTGCAGTCACACAATCATTGCATCAGTAGGTGAACTGGGTTCCACACAGTCACAAAAACAAAAACAAAAAGAGCCCCCAAAATAAAAACGTAAAATAAATAGCAAAAACAGACAGACCTCAGCGTACCACTCAAAACAGAAGCGTACCACTCAAAACGGAGCTCATTCAGTTTCTGAAGGACGTTCGCAAACCGGAACACTTACTTCCGGGTTTGCAATGATTTGGTTCCAAGTTGTTTGAGTACCAAGGTGTTTGAGAACCAAGGTACCACTGTACTTCTTTTTAAACAAAACAACACCCAAACACCTATTTTAATTCCTATTGGCCACAAGATGGCAATGGAAGATGGTCTGAAACCTTACGGCACCATCCCTAGGAGTGGAAACACAAAAAAGGATGTTGCAGAGGGCAAGGCAATTGCCTGAGCATCATGTTGTCGTTTGAGCTTCAGCCACCGCACTAAATTCTGCCTTTAGGGAAAGGTTTGTAGCTTAGTGGCAGAGCAGAAGATCCCTGGTTCAGTCCCAAACAGAGAGGACAGTTATAACAGATGAAATTCAAAAGGTGAAAAAAACAACTATAAAAATAGGCATGTAGAATGAGTAGTTGCACGTGAGTTAAAATAACAAAGTCCAAGTAAAGACTCTCGATTTTATCAGATCATCAGGTTAGTTCCAGATCTGCTAAGCTTGTGTCTTGAAAATGATGGTTTTGCTAGTCTATGTCATGAAGAAATGCCAAATCGCCTTTGAATGTAATCATGTGTAAGGTGCCTTAGAGGGACGTGGGTGACACTGTGGGTTAAACCACAGAGCCTAGGACTTGCCGATCAGAAGGTTGGCGGTTCAAATCCCCGCGACGGGGTGAGCTCCCGTTGCTCGGTCCCTGCTCCTGCCAACCTAGCAGTTCGAAAGCATGTCAAAGTGCAAGTAGATAAATAGGTACTGCTCCGGTGGGAAGGTAAACGGCGTTTTTGTGTGCTGCTCTGGTTCGCCAGAAGCAGCTTAGCCATGCTGGCCACATGACCCGGAAGCTGTACGCCAGCTCCCTTGGCCAATAAAGCGAGATGAGTGCTGGAACCCCAGAGTAAGTCACGACTGGACCTAATGGTCAGGGGTCCCTTTACCTTTTAAGGTGCCTTACTTTCAAATATTTTATTTTGTATTAATTTCCATGAATTCCATTTTCTAGATAACATGTATAAGTTCTACACCGTACACTCAAATATAATTTAATGATCCTATTAAGTTTTGTACGTTAATAAGACAAGGGATTTGTTTTCTTTACAGTCAGAAGTCTGCTTTTTTATTTAACTGTGTAAGCGTCAACGCCTTTTCCACTGGGTTGTTACTGGGTTGTTTACCCTGCAGGATCTGTGCCTAAAATCAGCTCCTGCCTAGAATCCCAGTCTTCAAATTTCACTAGTTACTAGTAATTAGACAGTTCCCAACCCCAGTCAGTTGTTGAGTTTCCCAAACCCTCTTTCAAAGAAACGCAAGCAAATTAAGATGCCTTGGTTACCTTTTTGATGTAGAAGACGTCCGAGTGATTATTTTTCTTCTTTGGAGGAAAACGTATTGCTGCAGGTTGAACAATTAAGCGCTTTCATCCAGGAACGAAGTGCCAAAGTGAGGGTGAAGGTGAGGGCAGAGCATGGTTTGATCTGAAGCTGCCAACACCACCCCCCTCCTTGAGACCTTGGCAATTAGGACAGAGGAGTAGCAGGAATGGCACCTGTGAAGTGAAAACAAACAGAAATCATTAGATGTTTTTAGCTGGAGTGTGTCCAAACTCCCAGCGTGGGGGGAAAAAGATACGGCAGGTGTCTCTGTTGCTCATTTCCTCTCCTCCATAAGAACAGCATCTTGTTCTCACAGTGGCCCGTGGGATAGCAGCAACTGCAAGCAGGATCTGTGCACAAGAGCCCTCTCCCCTCCTGTGATCTGCAGCAGCTGGTATTCAGAAGCCTTGCTGCTTCCTTGGCTTATGGCCATGGATAGCTCTCTTCTCCATGAATTTGCCTAACCCTCTATTAAAGGTAAAGGGACCCCTGACCGTTAGGTCCAGTCATGGCCGACTCTGGGGTTGCAGCGCTCATCTCACTTTATTGGCCGAGGGAGCCGGCGTACAGCTTCCGGGTCATGTGGCCAGCATGACTAAGGCGCTTCTGGAGAACCAGAGCAGTGCACGGAAACGCCATTTACCTTCCCGTCAGAGCGGTACCTATTTATCTACTTGCACTTTGACGTGCTTTTGAACTGCTAGGTGGGCAGGAGCAGGGACCGAGCAATGGGAGTTCACCCCATCGTGGGGATTCGAACTGCCGACCTTCTGATCGGCAAGTCCTAGGCTCTGTGGTTTGACCCACAGTGTCACCCACGTCCCCAAACCCTCTATTAATACCATCCAAATTTAGGCCATCACAATAGGTTAGGTTAGGTTAGGTTAGGTTAGGTTAGGTTAGGTTAGGTTATGAACAAACTCAGGGGTCCGCTTCCAGGGGTCAGCAAACTTTTTCAGCGGGGGGCTGGTCCACTGTCCCCCAGACCTTGTGGGGAGCCGGACTATATTTTGAACAAAAAAAATGGAACAAATTTCTACGCCCCACAAATAACCCAGAGATGCATTTTAAATAAAAAGGACACATTCTACTCATGTAAAAACACGCTGATTCCCGGACTGTCCGTGGGCCAGATTTAGAAGGCGATTGGGCCGGATCCAGCCCTTGGCCTTAGTTTGCCTAACCATGGCTTAGGCCAATAACACTTATGATAATTATAAGCTGATATATTTAGTAATTAGATACCTTTTAAGCTGAGTTAATTACAGCAGGGATGGGGGATCTTTTTGGTTCTATGTTCTAGATCCTTATCAGCATCTGTCTGTGGGTCAAAATCCCTTTCACTTCCATAAGGTAAAAGGTAAAGGTAAAGGACCCCTGGATGGTCCAGTAAAAGGCAACTATGGGGTTGCAGCGCTCATCTCAGTTTCAGGCCAAGGGAGCCAGTGTTTGCCCACAGACAGCTTTATGGGTCATGTGGCCAGCAAGACTAAACCACTTCTGGCGCAACGGAACACCGTGACAGAAACCAGAGTGCACGGAAACGCCGTTTACATTCCCGCCACAGCGATACCTATTTATCTACTTGCACTGACGTGCTTTCGAGCTGCTGGGTTGGCAGGAACTGGGACAGAGCAACAGGAGCTCACCCCATTGCAGGGATTCGAACTGCCGACCTTTTGATCAGCAAGCCCAAGAGGCTCAGTGGTTTACACCACAGTACCACCCGCGTTCCTTAAGATCTAAAAGGGAAGAGGGAAAAGGACTACAAGGACCGATTTTAGCATTGCAATTAGATCAGGCATAGCAGGAGTGGGGGAGAAGCCTTTGGGAGTCTCTACCTCTCTCTTTAAGAGCACAGCAAGACTGAGCTTCAAGGGGAAGAGAAGCGACTTCTCTCTCCTTCCTTTTTAGGGCTCAGTTCAGGAGTGCCTGTGAGCTCCCTTCAGGGAGCCTGGCATGCCCAATCTCTCTGCTGAACTAGCACTAAGAAGGATCTCCCCCTCTCCTAATGAGGGGTGGGGGCACAATCTTGCTCAGTGCTGAGTTTCGGCACACCAGAGAGCTCTCTGCCAGGAGCGCCATGGCTCAGCCGAACACACCAGGCTTGGTATCCTTTTAGATCAGCAGATATGAAGGGGGAGCAATCCTGCTTAGCAATGGGTCCCTGCTTTCTGCATTGCTTCAGAGGCCCCTAACAACCAGCTGGTTGGCAGATGTTTTGGGAGCTGCACAAAGCAGCTTTGGAAAGCCACGCCCTCTCAGTCAAGCCCCACCCATACCTGCATAACAGAAGGTGTAGAGGGGGTTGGCCATGGTTTGCCAAGAATGGTCTCATGGGCCAAATGTTGAAGGGGGGGCAAGATTTTCCCAGGGGTCGGACGTTCCCCATCCCTGCTCTAAAAATACAAAATGTGACCTTAGGAGCTGAAGGTTTCTTGCCTTGCCGCAGGAAACAGGCACCCAATACTGCTGAAATGTGCCTTTGTAAACAACTGTGTTATATCAAGGTCTCTCCACATGAGTTTGCCATTCAAGCAAAATTCAAAAACTTTCATGTGGATCTTTAACATAAAAATGAACCTTCTTGGGAAAATATAAGCCCCTTTGATCTCTTAAAAGAAACTACGGTAAATTTTAAAAAATGTGAGGAGGGGTGGATATTCCCCTGCTGACTACTTCTTCTTCTTCATCATCATTTATTATTTATACCCCGCCCATCTGGCTGGGTTTCCCCAGCCACTCTGGACGGGTCCCAATAGAATATTAAAAACACGATAAAACATCAAACATTAAAAAACTTCCTTAAACAGGGCTGCCTTCAGGTGTCTTCTAAATGTCAGGTAGTTGTTTATTTCCTTGACATCTGATGGGAGGGCGTTCCACAGGGTGGGCACCACTACCAAGAGGGCCCTCTGCCTGGTTCCCTGTAACTTCTCACAGTGAGGGAACCGCCAGAAGGCCCTCGGAGCTGGACCTCAGTGTCCGGGCAGAACGATGGGGGTGGAGACGCTCCTTCAGGTATACTGGACCGAGGCCGTTTAGGGCTTTAAAGGTCAGCACCAACACTTTGAATTGTGCTCGGAAACGTACTTGGAGACATCGTAGTGCCCGGAAAATGACATGTTTTCTTCATGCAACAGAAAGCAGTTTGGGAGTGGGTCCGAGGCAGAAAATTTCACCCTCTTACTAAAAGGCTCATAATAACTTCAGGAAAACATACTGCTACGAAATGTGTGTCTGGACCTGTACGCATGTCGATCACGCACACATATTTCTATGCATACTCCCAAGAGTTTTAGGATCTTTTACTGGAGTTAAACACGTGTCTGTTATGAATTCATGCTTAATGTTATGTCTCAATAAGTTCACACACAGGAGGAAGGAAGAAAAATTGGTTTATTGCATGAAATGAAAATGAAAGGATTATATTTTCAGACAGTAAGATTTACAAGTATAAGAGGGCAGCAAATCAGACAGTACAAACACACCTTGATTTTAAAGAGTAATAATAATTATAATAATAATAATAATAATAATAATAATAATAATAATAATAATAATAAATTTTAAAGAGTAAAAAGATCCCCATCAAAAGCCTAGAATGTTTCTTCTGTCACCTATTCGTTGACCTATGATCCAGCGAAGTGCAGGGCTTTTCTTCAAGAGCATCAGAAATTTACATGAGGATTTCCAACATACAGTCATACCTCAGGTTACAGACGCTTCAGGTTGCGTTTTTTCGGTTGCAGACCGCCGAAACCCAGAAGTACCAGAACGGGTTACTTCTGGGTGTCGGCGGTCGCGCATGCGCAGAAGAGCTAAATTGTGCTTTGCGCATGTGCAGAAGTGCCAAATCGCGTTTTGCGCATGCACAGAAGTGCTAAATCGCAACCTGTGCATGCGCAGAGGCGGGTTGCGAGTGATGCGGGTTGCGAACGTGCATCCCGCACAGATCACGTCTGCAACCCAAGCGTCCACTGTACTTAATTTTGCGCCTTTCTTTTGGAAATAAATGCAACTGCTGCACACATCATTATCTGTTTGAGAAGCAGCCACTTGGGGTCATCCGGGAGGTGATTCTCAACAAACAGAACAGGATGCGTAAGGAAGTAGTAGTCGTTGCATCTGCAAAAGGACAAGGAAACCACAGTTTAGAAGGCTGAGAATGAACCAACGTGAGCCCCAGGCTCCCACTTTCCCCACCTCCTCCCTCTCTTGGCTATGAAAGGTTTGGAAACTAGCTCCTGGTTTCAAGCACCTACAACTTCTCTTCTCGCCCGCATCAGATGGACTGACAAATTCAAACCATGGTGTATCAAGCTAGCTTGTTTAAACAAACCATAGTCAACATTAGCCACAGCTTAGGCTTTGGGGGACATTCTAAACTAGCCTTCTGATTCCTTCCAGATGATACTGAACTCTGTATCCCATCAATCCCAGCTAGCATGTCCAATGGTCAGGGGTGATGGCAGGGCCAGATTTAGGTTTGATGAGGCCCTAAGCTACTGAAGGTAATGGGGCCCTTTATATGTCCAGCTGTATATAGAAATGAGGAAACCAGTGATATTTTAGGGAGCAGGCTAGCAGGCGGGGCCCATTACTTACATCATAGGCGCCTACACAACACAAAACAAAACACTGTTGCTGTATGTAGGTTTTATTTTATTTGTTTTTTATCTTGTATCTTGGAAATGTACGTCCAGTTTTTGTTTCCTTTACATTTTTGGGAGGCCCCCAAGAGAGTGGGGCCCTAAACTATAGCTTGTTTAGCTCATATATAAATCCGGCACTGCGTGATGGGAGTTGAAAACAGCTGCAGGGCACTAGGTTGAGGAAGTCCGCTGAGTTTCAATGAATGACCCACCTCCAGAACCCCCATATCTTGCACGCATAGCCCAACATACTCAAATGAACCATTTGAGAGGATAGATGGTGATGGAGTTCCCTTGTTTCCCCCGCCACTGTGACGCTCCATGCCAATGGCATACTGTATTTTTCTCTCTATAAGACGCACTTTTTTCCTCCTAAAAAGTAAGGGGAAGTGTGTGTGCGTCTTATGGGGCAAATGCTGGCTGTGCAGCTATCGCTGAAGCCAGCAGAGCAAGAGCAAGAGCTGCGCAGCGCCTCTTGCTGTGCTGCCTTCCCAGCGAAGTGGGAGGAGGGACGGAAGGGAGCCCTTACGGAGCCCCTTCCGTTCCTCATCCTGCTTCGCTGGGAAGCCAGCAGACCAAGAGGCGCTGCGCAACTCTCCCTCCCGCTCTGCTGGCTTCAGCAGAGCAGAGCAGCACAGAGCAGAGCAGAGCAGCGCAGAGCAGCGCCTCTTCAGCGAAGCGGGAGGAGGAAAGGAAGGGTGTGCTGGTCCCGGGGACTAACCAAGAGGTGAGGTCCGAGTCCAGTCCGAGGTCGATGGTGCGGTATGGAGGTTGTCCATCAAAGCTGCAGCTGGGTCCAAGGCGGGGAGTTGGGTGGGGTCAGGAACTCTGGCAGAGGAGCAGGACAGGGTGCAGGCAAGAACAGGCTAGCAACAACATTGCTCCCGTAACCTGGGACTGGGGCTGACTGGCTTTTATCTGCCCCGAGGCATAGGGCGGCCCCGGTCCACAGGTGACTCGCCTCTCCTGGCCTGGAGGCGAGCACTCCTCCTGCAGGAACTTAGTTCCCTCCACCTCTCTGCCCTGAGCCTCTGCAGCTCAGGAGAGGCTGGAGGGTTACTGGACCCAGAGGCAACCTCAGCTTCCTCTGATGGGGCTGAGAGTGGAGCACCTGCAGGCAATGGGTCCCACATCCCCTCAGGAGCCAGAGCAGACTCAGCTGGTGCCTGCACCTGAGGATCCAGCACAGGTGAGGGCCCTTCAGGCTCAGGCCCCAGCCCTGGCTCAGCTGGTTCTGGAGGCGGGGACTCCTGTGCAGGCTGGGATTCCTCAGGTTCAGCCTCTGAGTCCAAATCCCAGGCCATCAGAAAGGGGCTCTGTAAGGGCTCCCTTCCTTTCCTCCTCCCACTTCGCTGAAGAGTGTCGCTTCGTCTCGCCTGCCTCCTCCGATCCCCCCAGCAGGGACAACGCTGCTAGGCAGCCAGCAGATCCAGCTTCCCCAAAGGGGTGGACGGACCGGCAGCTCCTCCTTAGCCTGATCCTCCCTCCTCCTTCGTCTTCAACAACATTTGATTCAGAATATTTTTTTCTTGTTTTCTTGTTTTCCTCCTCTAAAAACTAGGTGCGTCCTACGGTCGGGTGCGTCTTATAGAGCGAAAAGTACGGTAGTTCTTGTTCAGTGGTACCTCGCAAGACGAATGCCTCGCAAGAC
This sequence comes from Podarcis raffonei, assembly GCF_027172205.1. Classification (NCBI taxonomy): domain Eukaryota; kingdom Metazoa; phylum Chordata; class Lepidosauria; order Squamata; family Lacertidae; genus Podarcis; species Podarcis raffonei. The sequence continues at coordinate 107,361,725 of NC_070603.1, read as the reverse complement.
GAAAAACACGCAAGACGAAAGAATTTTCCGTTAATAGCCGCTAAGCCGCTAATAGCTGTGCTTTGCAAGACGAAAAAACCGCAAGATGAAGAGACTCACGGAACGGATTAATTTCGTCTTGCGAGGCACCACTGTTCCACCAGCTTATAATGGCCAGCCCTGGGGCCATCCAAACACAAAGCCCAAGAAGTGGACCAAGCCAAACAGAAAACCCAAGATAACAAAGGAAGTCAACCAGGTTACAGTGGTACCTCTGGTTAAGTACTTAATTTGTTCCGGAGGTCGTTCTGAACCTGAAACTGTTCTTAACCTGAAGCCCCACTTTAGCTAATGGGGCCTCCCGCTGCCGCCGCATCACCGGAGCACGATTTCTATTCTCATCCTGAAGCAAAGTTCTTAACCTGAAGCACTATTTCTGGGTTAGCAGAGTTTGTAACCTGAAGCGTATGTAACCCGAGGTACCACTGTACATCATGGTGCCCCACACTATGATTGGCTTTCTATTTCCCCGCAACGTACCTGCCAAGGATCCCGCATCTTCCCCATGTGCAGTCCAGAAGATGCCACTTTCCATCAAGATAAACAGCATTCCAGGCGTGCCTCTTCATGTTCCTTGTTCTGCCAACCAAATACCTACACCGTATCCCTGCAAGACTGAGGGGGAAAGAAAGGTATTCAGGAACACCCTTGTTGCCAAGGGGACTGGCTCCTTTCATTGCTTTTATTTTGTTTTGTTTTATTGGACTGGAATGGCCATCCTTCATTTTGTTCCACAACAGAGATAAGGAGAGTGGGATTTTTATGGAGAAAACAGAAGTTCCGCACGAGACCACTACAGTGGTACCTCGGGTTAAGTACTTAATTCGTTCCGGAGGTCCGTTCTTAACCTGAAACTGTTCTTAACCTGAAGCATCACTTTAGCTAATAGGGCCTCCTGCTGCCGCCGCGCCGCCAGAGCACAATTTCTGTTCTCATCCTGAAGCAAAGTTCTTAACCTGAAGCACTATTTATGGGTTAGCTGAGTGTGTAACCTGAAGCGTATGTAACCTGAAGCACATGTAACCTGAGGTACCACTGTATATGCCTTCTTCTAGTCCGGGAATATGCAGTTGTCCCATGTGGTAGGGTTGTTGAGCTTTTTGGGGGGCAAAGTTGTTCAGCTTTTTTGGGAAAATCTCCAAATAATCAACACTATGGGCTGCCATGCAACAGGGTTTCCCCAGACATTTTAAACCGACTTCCCAAAAATTCACCCAGACGCCATTTTCGATGGATGAATGCTGGCAATATCCGGGAAATTCCAAACATATGGCAGCCCTACCATACAACGATCAAACCTGCAATCTTGGCGTTATCAGCACAAAGCTCTAACCAACTGAGCTATCAAGTTATATATCAAAGTTTGCTTCAGGAGCATTCGTAGTTTGGTGCTGGGGTGGGGAACCTGTGGCTCTGCAGGTCTCCCGTCGTCCCTGCCAAGTAACAGCTGTTTGCCATGATGGCTGAGGCCAAAAGAGTTACCTGCACATCTTTGCAAAGAGTAGAGAATATCCAGAACAAATAGTCTTTCCTGACCGAAGGACATCGGTTGGCTTTAAAGCCAGCTTCTCTCTGTCACGGCAGCCTTCCTCATCATATTCTGGAGAAATAAAGACATTTGTGAAATGTCACCCCAAAGTTTGCAACGCACAATGAAAAAGGAGCTGCAACGGTCACACTTGGTGTGAGTGTGGCAGGGACACCAGGTTTTAAAAAACAGCTGAAGCAACGTGGTCCAGGCGGGGAGTTATTGAAAAGCTATTTCATTGTGTCTTCATCTATGCGCACGCAATACCTTTAAAGCACATCTGAAGCACATTCTTTCCCTCAAAGCATTCTGGGTGCTATAGTTTACCCCTCACAGAGTTCCCAGCTATCCTTAACAAACCACAGTGCCCATAATTCTTTTGAGGGGAAAGAATGTGCTTTGAATGTGCTTTAAAGGCATGGTGTATACAAGCCTAACTGCAGATTATCCAAATAAAAGAAGCAGCCACCAACACACAGCTTTGCTGCTTGTGTTGTAGAGCACTGATTTTATCTACACTAAGGTAAGGGATGGGGACTTGTGGGCAGTTGTCAGAGGCAAAAGAACGCCAGAATGCAAAGATGGAACCTCCACCTACCAATATGATGGCAAATCCACACCCAAATGGCTCGGACTTTCTCCAGGTCACTGTGGGCTTTTTGGAGCAAGACGCTCACCAGGTTTTCCACGCTATCCTTGACATTCACCTGTTTCACAAAAGGTAAATAGATTTGGTAGCAGTTAATATGGAGGAGCGGTACTCAGTTCCTTCCTTCTATCTAAGGCTTCCACTTGTTTAAAGAAAATTTAGGGTGCAATTCTACAGGCACTTACAAGACGCTCGGTGCTATTGAATTCAGTGGAGCTTCCTTCTGGGTCAAAATGCGCAGGATTGCACAAACGATTAAGTGTATGTGTTTGAGCTGAACAATCAATCAATCAATCAATCAGTTATTAAATTTGCCAAAAACTTACCCGTCGGTAAAAATAGTTCTGAAGGGAGAAGCATGATTAACCTTTCAATTTTCCAGTGTGCATACAGTGTCCACAAATTTCAGCTGCGATCCAAATCCCCTTTGTGATGTCTGGGTTGTGCATGTGTTGGATTGTGGGGAAGCATTCAGCCAGCCAGCCCTGTCAGCTTCTGCTGGTGGAGGGGTGCGTAACTCCCCATTCTACCTGTGGGTGGGCAATGGCATACATGGGGGGGGCATTTGTGGGGCAAGGAGGGTGAAGGGCTGAGGCAGACCTGGCTCAGGGCTGGATTCAGGTTTGATGAGGCCCTAAGCTACTGAAGGTAATGGGGCCCTTTATATGTCCAGCTGTCCTTTGTCAACAACAAATGGTCGCTGTTTTTTGTGTTGAATATAGGGTAATTTATGGACCTAATGGGTATCTAAAGCCATTTGCACATGTTGTCATGCAACCAATCCATGCAGAATGTAGGTACAGTGGTACCTCGGGTTAAGTACTTAATTTATTCCGGAGGTCCGTTCTTAACCTGAAGCACCACTTTAGCTAATGGGGCCTCCTGCTGCTGCTGTGCTGCCAGAGCACGATTTATGTTCTCATCCTGAAGCAAAGTTCTTAACCCGAGGTACTATTTATGGGTTAGTGGAGTCTGTAACCTGAAGTGTATGTTACCTGAAGCGTATGTAACCTGAGGTACCACTGTACCCTATATATAGAAATGAGCAAACCAGTGATATTTTAGGGAGCAGGCTAACAGTCGGGGCCCATGACTTGCATCCTAGGAGCCTACACAACACAAAACACTGCTGCTGTATGTAGGATTTATTTTATTTGTTTTTTTATCTTAAATTTTGGAAATGTATATCCCGGGGTGTGTTTTTTTCCTTTTAAATGTTTTTGGGGGCCCTAAGAGAGTGGGGCCCTAAGCTATAGCTTGTTTAGCTTATATGTAAATCCGGCACTACCCTGGCTACTTAGTCAGCCCTGGTAGGATTGGGGAATCAGCACTGAGTCACAACCACGGTTGTTGATTCTCACCTGACTTTTGAGTCTTTTTTCAGCCAGAACTCACAGGAATTCAGTTCCAGCACCTCTCAAGTGGGTGCCATTGTCATTTTAAGAGAACAAGGAAGGTGTTCGTGGTAAATTCTGGCACCTCTTTTTCTAGAAAAATAGCACTGGTTATCACCTTAATTTTAAAAGCAAAGCAGCTGCCAAAGTAATGTTATTGCCAAATATCTAAGTACAGTGGTATCTTGGGTTAAGTACTTAATTCGTTCCGGAGGTCGGTTCTTAACCTGAAACTGTTCTTAACCTGAAGCACCATTTTAGCTAATGGGGCCTCCCGCTGCTGCTGCACTGCCAGAGCATGATTTCCCTTCTCATTCTGAGGTAAATTTCTTAACTTGTTGTACTATTTCTGGGTTAGTGGAGTCTGTAACCTGAAGCGTATGTAACCTGAACCTTATGTAACCTGAGGTACCACTGTATAACTGCGTACTCCACACCATACTGTACAATTAATGCACAAGCCCCGCCCTCAAATAATCCTGTGAACAATAGTTAAGGGGTGCTGCGAATCTTAGCTCTATGAGGGATAAACAACAGTTGCGGGATTCTGGGGGGGGGGCGTGTTTGCAGCCTTCGTGTATAGGCACTTTTTATGTTAACCATGCAGAAAATGGGAGCACCGTATTGTGACTTACAATGTTTGTTATTTGATGTGGACAGAATAAGTTGCCTCCTATCAGGAGTGTCTACCTGAAAGTACTCTCAAATTCCAAATGCCCATTGAGAACCTGAGCATCCTAGCAGATTATTTGCTGGACTATTATTCCACACTGAATATATCACAATAAGAGAAAGCAAACCTTCTGTGCGTAGGCATCCAGTTCCTTAAACTCTGCCAAGTCTATCGGCATTGATTTCTTATCGCGTTCAACCCATGGACAAAGTATGAACAAACATGAAATATTCAGTCGAGAAAGTCCTACAAGTCCGGCAGAAAAAGGGAAGAAGGGAGAGAAGGAGACAGTGAGACAGTGCTGGAGCAAACAGGATTTTGATCTGATCTAACAAGAATACAATTGTACCTTGGATCCCAAACACCTTGCGAGTCAAACGTTTTGGCTCCTGAACACCGCAACCCCGCAAGTGAGTGTTCCGGTTTGTGAATGTTCTTTGGAACCCGGACGTCTGAGGCGACTTCTGTGACTTCTGATTGGCTGCAGGAGCTTCCTGCAGCCAATTGGAAGCCGGGCCTTTGTTTCCGAATGTTTTGGAAGTCGAACGGACTTCCAGAACGGATTCCGTTCAACTTCTGAAGTACCACTGTACTCCATTTCCTGGACACATGTAGACAGAACTTGCGACGGGAGTGGCATGGTTTTCACATCTTCCTGCAATAGTTGCTACCTCTTTAAGGAAGCTCCACCCCAGCAGCTAAGGCCATTGCACCCCCCTCCGATATCCATTCATCCGAACATAAACTGTAGGCTTATTTCAAGAACGATAATGGCAACGTAACAAGTGATGGAAACTGGCTGATAGGTGAGGGGGAAACTGTCCCCATTCCCCTAACACTGGTGATAGGACAGAGTCCTGCAGAACACCAGAGGAGAGCAGGCTAACTTTGATATACAGCAAGTTTGTGGGATCTTTGGGCCTCCAGATGCTACTGAACCACAAGTCCCATAATCCTTTGCCCCTGGCTTTGCTTGCTGGAGCTGATGGGAATTGCCGCCCAACAATATCTGGAGGGCCCAAAGTTCCCTACATTTGAAATACAGGTCAGTGGCCACATATAACCGTAACAAAGGAGATTCTGACTAAACATCAGGAATAACACTCTGACGGCAACATCTGTTCAACAGTGGAACCGACTCCCTCAGAAAGTCCTCCTTCCTCGGAGGTTTTTAAGTAGAGGTTGGATGGTCATCTGTTATGGATGGTTTAGTTGAGATTCCTGCCATTGTAGGGGGTTGGACTAGATGACCCTTCCAATTCTACAATTCTGTGGTTCTGCGAAAGAACTGATATTTACGATTCAGATTTTCTGGAGGCTGCGTTGATCCTTGTCCTTCTCCCATCTTGGAAACCTACAGAATTGGGATGAGATAATAGATGTACATTAAAGCATATATTAACAGGGACGCAGGTGGCGCTGTGGGTTAAACCACAGAGCTTAGGGCTTGCCCATCAGAAGGTCGGCGGTTCGAATCCCCGCGACGGGGTGAGCTCTTGTTGCTCGGTCCCTGCTCCTGCCAACCTAGCAGTTCGAAAGCACCTCAAAGTGCAAGTAGATAAATAGGTACTGCTCCGGCGGGAAGGTAAACGGCGTTTTCGTTCGCTGCTCTGGTTCGCCAGACGCGGCTTAGTCATGCTGGCCACATGACCTAGAAGCTGTACGCCGGCTCCCTCGGCCAATAAAGCGAGATGAGCGCCGCAACCCCAGAGTCGGCCACAACTGGACCTAATGGTCAGGGGTCCCTTTACCTTACTAAAGCATATATTGGCCATGCTGACTGGGACTGACGGGGAAACGATCTCTATATAGCTACACATTCCCCATCCCCGATATGTTGCTCTTACACCAGTGTGACATTCATAACTGCCCTTAATTTCTTTATTTTATTTATTTCATAAGACTTTTAACTGATGCTTCAGGGAAACCTTGCAGCTCAGTTGGTTAGAGCGTCGTGCTGATGACACCAAGGTCACAGGTCCGATCCACATACGCGACAGCTGCATATTCTTGCACTGTAGAGGGTTGGACTCTGCAGTTCTATGATTCTATACATGGGCTCACATCCAGCATCCACATTCACTGAGGGGAAAACAGCGCCTCTTGAAGCACATCCCATGTATGTATCTGCTATATAGTTAGGAAAGCGGTTTGCCTGTCTGTCTGTGTGTTCTCTATGCATTCAGATGCATTCAGCCACTGTCTGGTGCAGGGTGGATAAAATTCAATGATATTTTAAAAAAATTAAATCGGGTTTTTTTATTTAAGTCGGATTTTTAAAATAAAATGCTTTTGGAGGAAAAATCTTTCTAAAGATAGTTTTCTATTTAAATTACATTACAGTGGTACCTCGGGTTAAGAACTTAATTCGTTCTGGAGGTCCGTTCTTTACCTGAAACTATTCTTAACCTGAGGTACCACTTTAGCTAATGGGGCCTCCTGCTGCCGCCACGATGCAACTGCACAATTTCTGTTCCCCTCCTGAAGCAAAGTTCTTAGCCCGAGGGACTATTTCTGGGTTAGCGGAGTCTGTAACCTGAAGCGTCTGTAACCCGAGGTACCACTGCATAGTCCAAAGGCTATTCATCAGGAAATAAGGATTTATTTTAAGTTTTTCATGTGTGCTAAAACTCAGTCTAAGTTTTTTCTTTTTAATCGTTTAACCACATCTGTTAACAAACATAGATACATATGCTATAATGTTATTGTTTTAGTTAAATTTTTTAAATTCTTATTAAGGAAATGATTTTTGTTCTCCTTCCAATAAAGTACAGCAGAAAAGTTGTCCAAATATAAACAATAATTTCATAATTACCTGTCTTTGTATTTCTAATAGTACAGCGGTACCTCAGGTTAAGTACTTAATTCGTTCTGGGGGTCCGTTCTTAACATGAAACTGTTCTTAACCTGAAGCACCACTTTAGCTAATGGGGCCTCCTGCTGCTGCCGTGCCGCTGGAGCACAATTTCTGTTCTCATCCTGAAGCAAATTTCTTAACCCGAGGTACTATTTCTGGGTTAGCAGAGTCTGTAACCTGAAGCGTATATAACCTGAAGCGTATGTAACCCGAGGTACCACTGTATAACCAAATCACTAATTTTTGATATAACTGTAAAAACTACTCTGAAAATTTATTATTCCAAAAATGAAACCTTCATCTGGTTGTAAATGTTAAGATTATACCAGCAAGAATGAGTCTTTCTGTTAAAAAAAAAATGATTTAAATCATCATCATCAATCATCATCATCATCAATCTTTATTACGGTTCAGAGACCCAACAAATCATTACAAAGCAATACACAATTCATACAGCCTACCTCTAGGTTAAACAAGCATTTTGTTTAGAATATAGGGATCATTTGTTCTTGCAACCACCGATAAAAACTTTGCCACTGCTAATGTTCTAGCATTTGTCCGGTCTTCCAGTAGGAACCTGACATAGTGAGCCTCTGATTTTAAATCAAGTCTTACTGACTGGTCCACCCTGGTCTCGTGTCTACTGTAGCTCAGCAAAAAAAAAAAAAAAAGCCTGCAAGTTACTAGCCCTCAACATTTCACTTGCTCACATTGACCTCATGAAATAGAGAGGTGTGCTAAACTGTTGCTCTACGGCCTGCCAAGTTACCTCCAGGGATCGTTCCTGGAACGAGCTCCTGCCTGCTAACTATCTTAGAATTCCAGCCTGCAAAACTTAGTTCCTGGTTCTTTCTTTTCCCAAACCCTCTTTCTAAGAAACAGAAACGAATGAAAGATGCTCTGCTTACCTCTTCGTAGTAGATGCTCAGCGGAGACGTCCAGGTGGTTGTTTTTCTACTCCGGAGAAAAAGCACCAACGCAGCAGGACGAACAGTTCAGTGCTTCCAGCCGGGAATGAAGAGCGAAAGTGAAGAGAGGAGGGAGGAGCGTGGCTTGATCTCAGCTTACCATCACCACCAACCCCTCCTTGAGACCTTGGCATTAGAGGATAAGCGTTAGCAGCAAATCCACTCATGAAATCAAAACAGAAGGTGTTTGAGCAGAGCAGCGCTGGAGTGCATCCAAGTTCCCTGCGAGGGGAACAAGAGATGCAGCAAGTGTCTCAAATGTGAAGGCAAAGCCTAGCCATCCTGGTTCAAAGCCCCCAAAAGCCCTCTCCTCCCTCCTCATCCTCTTTTAAAGTCATCCAAATTGGTGGCTCCTGTGGAGCAAGTTCCATAGTAAACTGTACACTACATAAATAAGTATTTTCTTTTATGTGTCCCAAATCTTCCAACAGAATCTTCTGTTAACTTTGAATCCATCTTCCAGCTTCCTTGGTGTTCACAAGTTCACAAGTGTTAAGAGAGGGGCAGAAAAACTTTCCTCTGTCCGCTTTTCTGCATGAAGGCATAAGATTATAAACTTCTCTCAGCAGGATTGTTGTCGTTCATAGTCTACATTCACGTGTCCTTGTTTTCTTTTTACATAAGGGGTTGGGGGGGTATGCAGGACCGGATTTAGGTTGATGAGGCCCTAAAGCTACTGAAGGAAATGGCGCCCTTTATATGTCCAGCTGTCCTTTGTCAACAACAAATTGCCACTGTTTTTTGTGTTGAATAAATGCTATACAGTGGTACCTCGGGTTACATACGCTTCAGGTTACATACGCTTCAGGTTACACACTCCGCTAACCCATAAATAGTGTTTCAGGTTAAGAACTTTGCTTCTGGATAAGAACAGAAATCGGGCTCCGGCGGTGTGGCAGCAGCAGGAGGCCCCATTAGCTAAAGTGGTGCTTCAGGTTAAGAACAGATTCAGGTTCAGAACGGACCTCCAGAACGAATTAAGTACTTAACCTGAGGTACCACTGTATGGTAATTTATGAACCTAATAGGTATCTAAAGCCATCTGCACTTAACAAATAGGAGCCTACACAACACAAAACACTGTTGCTGTCTGCTGGTTTTATTTCATTTGTTTTTTATCTTATATTTTGGAAATGTACATCCAGGCTTTTTTCCCTTTAAATTTTTTTGGGGGGCCCAATATAGTGGGGCCTGAAGCTCTAGCTTGTTTTGCTTTGTTGTAAACAAAATCTGCGCTTCTTCCCTTATGGCGTATCCAAGAGCCCATATAGAGTCCTTACGTGGGTTCCCTATTGGTAGGAGAAAATAACAGAGGCCAACCAGAGAATATTGAGAAGCAAAACAGCTAGTAAGCCTGATCTTTATTAACTGTTGCAACAGGGTGCTCCCCTCACATGCAGGAAAGGAGGAGGATCCCAAACAAAGGTGTGCCTGCCCTTATATTTACCTTCCTGCCAGAGCGGTACCTATTTATCTACTTGCACTTTGACGTACTTTCAAGCTGCTAGGTTGGCAGGAGCAACGGGAGCTCACCCTGTCGCAGGGATTTGAACCGCCAACCTTCTGATCGGCAAGTCCTAGGCTCTGTGGTTTAACCCACAGCGCCACTCGCATCCTATATACAGTGGTACCTCGGGTTAAGTACTTCATTCGTTCCGGAGGTCCGTTCTTAACCTGAAACTGTTCTTAACCTGAAGCACCACTTTAGCTAATGGGGCCTCCTGCTGCCACCGCACCGCTGGAGCATGATTTCTGTTCTCATCCTAAAGCAAAGTTCTTAACCCGAGGTACTATTTCTGGGTTAGCGGAGTCTGTAACCTGAAGCGTATGTAACCTGAAGCGTATGTAACCCGAGGTACCACTGTATATGTGTAAATAAACTATGGTTACCGGATGTCCCTGTTTCCCGGGGACGGTCCCGAGATTTACAAATCTGTCCCCGGACAAAATCCGTCCCCGGAATGTCCCCGGATTTCATTTAATGTCCCCGGATTTATATTTTAAGTGTTGTAGATTTATTAGAAGGGAATGAATGTTGCGTGATTGGTTCAACGGCACAAGACGCATCATATGGGGACTTCCGGTGAGACAAAATGGCGGGCACCCCAGCAACGAGCAGCTCCTGAAGCCAGCCATAGCCAACTGTGCTACCAGGCTGGATCCGAGCTGCTGAGGCTGCCACTGCTACTGCCAAGGGGGAACCGGGGACACCCAGCGCGTCAACTGGGGGAACTGCTGACTCCCGTCCGTGACCCAAATTGAGCCGGGAGCGAGAGCGCCTGGCCACCTGGCCGACTGCCCAGTGGCGCTCCGGGATCAGGAAAAACCCCGGAGCCAATGCAGGGAGAAGGAGGAGAGGAGAAGGAGAAGGAAGAGAGAGAAAGAGGAAGGAGAAAAAAGAGGGGAGCCCCGACCTTGTTGCGCCGCTGCCGCCGCCGCTGAGGAGGAGAGGTAGGAGTGCACCAGGAGGGCAAGGACATGTGACCAAACCCAGGCCCGACCCGAGGCTACTCCACGGCGGCTAGCGCTCCAAGAGAGCAGGCCAGGGCCCAGAGGAAGGCTGTGCGACAGAGGAGACCACAGAAGAGAAGATATTACTTCTTTTATTTTTAACAATTTTTTTTAATTCTTTGAAAAAAAATCTGCTAACCTTAAAATAAACCATGAATCAAAGACAGGTAGTTACAAAAGACGGAAGACTACCAAAAACTTTTTTTGAAATGACTGACAATATGGACTTGATTGACATTTGGAGAACAAAACACCCATTAGAAAGAGAGGGAACCTTCTTTTCTGAAGCCAAAATGACATGGACACGGATTGACCAAGTTTGGGTGACTAGCAGTATGGCGTCGAACATAAAGAAAGTGGAAATCTGCCCAAAAACCTTCTCCGACCATAACGCAGTAAAGATGGTGATGAAGCAAACAACAACTGGCTCCTTCAGATGGAGAATGAATGACACCTTATTTAGAGACGAGGAGATTTGTAAGAAGGCCCAAAAAACTTTGAAAGATTATTTTGAAATCAACTTAAAGACTAAAGTAGAAAAAAGAATAGTATGGGACGCAAGTAAAGCCGTGATGAGAGGGTTTTTGATACAACAAAATACATTAAAGAAAAGAAAGCAAAATGAGAGGAAAGAGAAAATCTTGGAAAAGATAAAAGAAGGGGAAAGGAAACTAAGATTGAAGCCAAAATCGCAAGAGATTTTAAGAGAAATTAAATTGTATCAAACACAATATATGGAACTGATGAATCAAGAAATAGAATGGAAAATTAAACAAATGAGACAAAAGACTTTTGAATCTGCAGATAAATGTGGCAAGTTATTGGCTTGGCAAATAAAGAAGAGACAAAAACTCAACACGGTAACAAACTTAGAAGTGGAGGGAAAGAACATATGCAACCCAGCGGAAATTAGGAACTGTTTTCAGAGCTACTTTAGACAACTGTACACACAAGGGCCGCAGAAAGAAATGGACATACAACAATTCCTCGAGAAAAATGGGCTGAAAAAGATTTCGCAGGAAAGTAAGACAATTTTGAACCAGGAGATATCAGCTCAGGAAATAGAAGATGCCATTCAAAGCATGATGTTGGGCAAATCACCTGGACCGGATGGACTGACTTCCAAATATTACAAAGTTTTGAAGGAAGGGTTGATACAACCTTTGAAGGAAGTCTGCAACGAGATCATGGAGGGGAGGAAGGCACCCGATACGTGGAGGGAGGCCTACATCACACTTATACCAAAGACAGAGACTGAAAAGACCCAACTTAAGAACTACCGACCCATCTCGTTACTAAATGTGGATTACAAAATCTTTGCTGATATTTTAGCAAAGAGATTGAAAAGAGTTTTGATGGAGGAGATTCATGGGGACCAAGCGGGCTTTCTCCCGAAAAGGCATTTGTCGGACAACGTAAGGAATATAATTGACATTTTGGAGAAGTTGGAAGTGAATATAAACACTAAGGCTGTTTTGATATTTGTGGACGCCGAGAAAGCCTTTGATAATATATCTTGGAGTTTCATGTTGAAGAACCTCCGAGGGATGGGGGTAGGCCAAGGGTTTGAAAACGGTATAGGTGCAATATACTCTGAACAGAAAGCAAAATTAATTGTAAATAATGTGGTTACAGAAGAGTTCAAGATTGAAAAAGGGACACGTCAGGGGTGTCCTATCTCCCCACTACTTTTTATATCGGTCCTGGAGGTTTTGCTTAATATGATTAGGAGGGACCAGCTGGTTAAAGGGATTCAGGTCGGAGCTAAGCAATACAAAATGAGAGCATTTGCAGATGACCTAGTACTTACATTACAAGAGCCAGAAGCTAGCACGAAAAGAGTTTTGGAAATAATTCAAGAGTTTGGTCAAATGGCAGGATTTAAATTGAATAAGTTAAAGACTAAGGTATTGGAGAAAAATTTAACACAGGTTGAAAAAGAAAGGTTTCAGAATGAGACGGGGTTGACTGTGGTTAAAAAAGTGAAATACTTGGGTATAAATATGACAGCTAAGAATGTGAACTTATTTAAAGATAATTATGAAAAAACTTGGACAGAAGTGAAAAAAGATTTGGAGATTTGGTCAAACTTGAAGCTTTCCTTGTTAGGCCGAATTGCAGTTATAAAAATGAATGTATTGCCAAGAATGTTGTTCTTGTTCCAAGCATTACAAATAATGGATAAAATGGACTGTTTCAAGAAGTGGCAGAAAGATATATCTAAATTTGTCTGGCAGGGCAAGAAGCCCAGAATTAAATTTAAGATATTAACGGATTCAAAGGAAAGAGGGGGGTTTGCCCTGCCAGACTTTAAACTGTACTATGAAGCGGCAGCTTTCTGCTGGCTAAAAGATTGGCTGCTTCTTGAAAACACAGACATTTTGGATTTGGAAGGTTTTAACAATATTTTTGGGTGGCATGCATATTTGTGGTATGACAAGGTTAAAGCACATAAAAGTTTTAAAAACCATATTGTCAGAAAAGCACTATTAAATGTCTGGGTCAGATATAAAGATTTGCTGGAAAACAAAACCCCAAGGTGGTTGTCGCCAATGGAAGCTAAGGCAGTTAAAAAGTTAAATATGGAGTCGAAGTGGCCAAGATATTGGGAAATTCTGGAAAAGGAAGGGGACAAACTGAGATTGCAGAGTTTTGAGAAACTAAAAGGGAAGGTGAGAGATTGGTTGCACTATCACCAAATAAATGAAGTGTTTAAATTGGACAGTAAAATTGGCTTCCAGGTGGAAAAATCAAAATTGGAGACTGAATTGTTAGAATCCAGTACTAAGAATTTGTCCAAAATGTACAATTTGCTGCTGAAATGGAATACACAAGATGAAACGGTTAAATCAACTATGATTAAATGGGCTCAGGACATTGGTCATAATATTTTGTTTGCTGATTGGGAAAAGTTGTGGACCACCGGGATGAAATTCACGGCATGTAATGCCTTAAGAGAAAATATTATGAAAATGATTTATAGGTGGTACATAACCCCAGTCAAGCTTGCAAAGATTTACCATTTGCCTGATAATAAATGTTGGAAATGTAAAGAAAAGGAAGGCACATTTTTTCACCTTTGGTGGACGTGCCCGAAGATTAAGGCATTCTGGGAAATGATCTATAATGAACTTAAAAAGGTATTTAAATATACCTTCCCTAAGAAACCAGAGGCCTTTCTCCTGGGCATTGTCGGCCAAGGGGTGTTAAAGACGGATATAACTTTCTTTATGTATGCTACAACAGCAGCTAGAATACTCATTGCAAAGTACTGGAAGACACAGGATCTACCCACACTGGAAGAATGGCAGATGAAGGTGATGGACTACATGGGCCTGGCAGAAATGACGAGCAGAATCCGAAACCAGGGAAGAGAAGCAGCGGAAGAAGAATGGAAAAAGTTCAAGGACTATCTAAAGAAATACTACAAAATTAATGAAAGTTAGAATGATGTTGGACTGGAAAGTAAATGGTTACTATTAGCAATGGTTAAGACAAGGAGAATAAGGAAGATTAGCGTAAATTTAAAGTAAAATAAGGGAAGATTTGCTGAATAATTGATTAGAATCTGGAATACAGAAAAGGGAGGCATGAGGAAGTCGGGGAAGAAAGGTATATGAAATTAAGATATGAAATGGTACTTGTTTTTTGTTTTGTTTTTGTTTTTGTTTGTTTATGTATTTGCTGTTTTTATGTTATGTTTGTGTGGTTATAAAAACTGTTTAATAAAAAATATTTTTTAAAAAAATAAAATAAACCATGAATCATTAAGGCACCGCACTCTTCACTGTCCCTCATTCCAAGGAAACCAAACCCTGGATAAGCACCTGGAACCCCTGGAATTCTGTGCCGCTCAGAGATTGGGGTGCCGTGCAACAGTACTTTGGGGGACACCATGACTGTTTAAAGTGGTATAAAGGTAAAGGTAAAGGGACCCCTGACCATTAGGTTCAGTCGTGGCCGACTCTGGGGTTGCGACGCTCATCTCGCTTTCTTGGCCGAGGGAGCTGGCGTACAGCTTCCGGGCCATGTGGCCAGCATGACTAAGCCACTTCTGGCGAACCAGAGCAGCACACGGAAACGCCGTTTACCTCCCCGCCGGAGTGGTACCTATTTATCTACTTGCACTTTGATGTGCTTTCGAACTGCTAGGTTGGCAGGAGCAGGGACCGAGCAACGGGAGCTCACCCCGTCGCGGGGATTCGAACCGCTGACCTTCTGATCAGCAAGTCCTAGGCTCTGTGGTTTAACCCACAGCGCCACCCGCGTCCCTAAAGTGGTATAACACTGCTTTAAATGTATAGTCCAGGTGGGGCCCAGCTTTTACTCAGAGCAGATCCTTTGAAATGAATGAGCATAGATAAATTGGGTCTTACCGATTTCAACAGGTCTACTCTGAGTAAAACTTAGTTGACTACTACAGATTATCTCCAGATATTATGGGCTGGAGCTAAGATTCCACCCTTGAGCTTGTTCTTGTGGTCACCTTCATTCTCATTTATGGATGTGTGGTTAACCTGTTGTTTTGAGTCTGCGAAAGTGTCTTACTGAAGAAGTTAATGAAGCCCGTTTAGCAAACTTGTATGGTGAACGCCCAGTTAATCGGCTCAGCGTTCAAGTCATTAGGTTAATTAAACAAAACAGGATAATTGGAATAGGGGGCTGTAGCTATGAATATTGGGGGTGGAAGACTGCGTATAACTCACTGGCAGAACAAATGATGCCGTGCTTTAAAATTAGAGGGTGTTCTACTAGGGTGTCAGAAATTACAGGGTGCCCCTTCTGGGAACTGTGATGGCAATTAAGGCATCTTCTGAGAATCTGTACTAGAGGATAGAAAACAATCCCAAGGTTGCAGCATTTCGTGGAAGATAATAGCGAGCCATCTGCCGGCACCACAAGCATCACAAGGACGGCCTTGTCGGCTTCTCTTCCCTGTAACTCCATGATCCTGTCCTTCTCCCACAATAACCTGCCTTTCCTTAGCTAGCATGAATTAAGGCAATGCAAATGGGCTGTAAAATGTTGGGAGGTCCACAGAATTTCCAGGTTTTGATGGCACACGTATCCACAACACAGCAGCAGGGAAAGATATTTACCGTATTTTTTGCTCTATAAGACTCACTTTTCCCCTTCTAAATAGTAAGGGGAAATGTGTGTGCGCGTCTTATGGAGTGAATACAGGCTGCGCAGCTATCACAGAAGCCAGAACAGCAAGAGGGATTGCTGCTTTCACTGCACAGCGATCCCTCTTGCTGTTCTGGCTTCTGAGATTCAGATTTATTTATTTTTATTGTTTTCCTCCTCCAAAAACTAGATGCATCTTGTGGTCTGGTGCGTCTTATAGAGCGAAAAATACGGGTATTTGGAGGCCACAATTGATGGTGCGTCAGCCAGAACTGGGCAGTTCTGAAAGGAGAGACACCAAGGGAAGTAACTCCTTTGGTTTTCTCCTGTTATGAGAATTATAAGGTCTAAGATATAAAATAAACGTACCAAGCAAACACATACATAAATATATAAACCGCATGCCTGAAACAGTACAGTCATACCTCAGGTTGAAGTTCCTTCAGGTTGAGCGCTTTTGGGTTGCGCTCCGCGGCGACCCGGAAGTAACGGAACACGTTACTTCCGGGTTTCACCGCTCGCGCATGCGCAGACGGTCAAAATGCCATCACATGCATGCGTGGAAGTGGCAAATCGCGACCCGCGCACACGCAGACATGAGTTGCGTTTACTTCAGGATGCGAACGGGACTCCGGAACAGATCCCGTTCGTATCCAGAGGTACCACTGTACAGGAAAAAGTCCTGAAACCATTTTGTCTCTCCCAAATGACCTCAAATATTTCTCTGCAAGGTTTAAGGAAATGGGGAGCCTCCCCATTGTCTCTTTGCTTCCAAATCCTGTCTTAAGGGCACATTTAAGATATGAATAGGGTGAGCCTGTGACCTGTGACCTGGATTCAGAAATTGAGTAGTTATCATAGCAAAAGAGTGGCCAGGATGCCCAGGTAATCCAATCAGGTAATTGGACAAAAAACAACGCACTCAGATTTCTGTCTGCCCCTTCTCTGATGTATGTATGCTGAATGGAGGGGTGGTCTTGGGCTACAGGGTAGGCAGTTCAAAAATCTATATAAGGGCATGCGCGCATGGTTCGGGGTCCCTCCTGCCCCCAGGGTGTGGTTTGTGAGCACCCTGTTGCAACAGTTAATAAAGATCAGGCTTACTAGCTGTTTTGCTTCTCAATATTCTCTGGTTGGCCTCTGTTATTTTCTCCTACCGATAGAGAACCTACAAAAGGACTCTATATGGGCTCTTGGGTACCCCATAAGGGAAAAGGCCAGGAAGAGGGCACTTCTCGTGGGCTGTTGACGGATTTGCTCCTGGGTGATAGATAGCAGTGAAAGAGAGGGAAAGGAAAAAAAATGAATCTCTCTTCCAAGTGAGAGTTGGAATGCTGAGGAGAGCCTAAACGCAATTCACGAGCACGTGTCCAGAACGATTGGTGGGTATTTTGTGATTGTCCTATTTTTTATTGCCTTGAGTGATTTGTTGTATCTATTGTGCTCTTGTGCCCTTCCACCATTCAGATTCTGTTCTTAGACTGAGGTAAAGTTTGCAAACCAGGAAACTATTTACGGTTTTGCAGAGTTCGTAAACCGAATCATTCTTAAACAAAACTGTTCTTAAACCGAGGTACCACTGTACAGTCAAACCTTGGTTCCCAAACACCTCCATTTTGGAACGTTTCAGCTTCCGAACGCCAAAAACCCGGAAGTAAGTGTTCTGGTTTCCGAACATTTTTCTGATGCGGCTTCCGCTTGAGTGCATTAAGCTCCTGCAGCCAATCAGAAGCCGCGTCTCGGTTGTTGAACATTTCGGAAGCCGAACGGGCTTCTGGAACAGATTACATTTGACAACCGAGGTTTGACTGTATACTTCTTTTCTGTTGGTATGCTCTTCTCCACTTCGGGGGACTTTGGACCTAAAAACAATATATAAATAAACCATAACCGCAATATGGTTATCATCTGAACAAACACAGGCGACAGACGCTGTCTTTTTTTTTCTTGATCTGCTTATCCTGAATTTTGTATTCTGCAGGGATGGGGGACTATGCAGGTCTACAGTTGTTGTTAGGCTCCAAATCCCCAGCCATAAGAGGACCATAAGATTCCCATTTCTGCTGTGTGCCAAAATCCTTCATTCAGCGAATAATGCTGCCGATCTCACGAGTTACGCATGCTTTTGAGGAAAGAACAATCTCCACTGAATTCAGCCTTTACCCACATCTTCATTTCTGAGTTCACAGATTCCATTAAATGAGGAAAATACCTGACCCTAATCACATTCCTGCCCCTGTCTTATTATTATTATTATTATAACTGGATCAAAGGCATACATTCCTTTCACTAGGGCAGGTTCTCTCGGAATATGCACACTTTCCTGTTACACAGAATTCTTCGGCACCGAGAGCAACGGGTAAAGGCGGTTTACCCCATGGTTTATTTGGGGGGGGTAAATAGTGCCCACGCTTAAGCCTGCTGAGAAGTGCTGCCATTCTTATATGAAGTCGCGTTTGTGGATACCCCAAGAACCATCTGCACATGCTCAGAGGCACACATTTTTCCTTCGCAACTTGCCAGACTGAACACTGGCATAGAATGTTAAGTTGGAGAGCATTGAAACGTGGGCTAGATTAAGCCCCTGATTCCACATCTGCTTGGCCTGCAGAATAAAAATATTTATTTATTCATTCATTCATTCCCCACCCACCTGGCTGGGTTTCCCCAGCCACTCTGGGCGGCTTCCAGCAAAATATTAAAATACAGTTATTCATCAAATATTAAAAGCTTCCCTAAACAGGGCTGCCTTCAGATGTCTTTCAAAAGTCAGATAGTTAGATCCCAAGTTGAAATCCCAATGGCATCTTCAGGTAGAGGTGGAATAAACCTTGGAGGGCCACTGCCAGTCAATGTAAAAATAAAATAAAGATAAATAACTTCGTATAAGACAATCATTGGTCTATGCTGGTGGAAAGAGTTGTCTGTGGCTTTTCCCAACTGTGTGACCACTAGAGGTCTCTGGTTACTAATGATGGAAGGGAAAAGGGGGGAGACCACTCTCTATGTCCCCCGCCTCTCTCTCTCCTTTTCCCTTGACCAGGATATCAAGAATTGAACTTCCTGAGTCAAGAAGTCCCCCACCTTTCTATGTCCGCTTCAAGAAGTGACTTTTGCTGGAGAGATCCCGAAGTGGGTGTGAGGAGGGAAGGAGGGAAGTTGCAAAACTAGGGTTTCTCTCAAATGTGCTCTAAACTGCGCAGGAAAGGCTGTAAGGGATCTGGGGCTAAGCAAGCGAATGAATCTTCTCTCCCATCATACAGCTGTTTGCCCTGCCTGCTGAAATGGTGCTGAGGCTCAGAGTCTCCCTGCCTGCCGTTGCAGGTTGGGGAACAGCAGCAGAAGAAGAAGTGGCTGAGATAGCAAATGATAAAGGGGAATAAGGAGGTAAGAAGAGCAACGCTGGATCAGGCCAGTGGCTTGTCTAGTCCAGCACCCTGCTCTCCCAGTGGCCAGCCAGATTCCGGAGGGGATGCTGCAAGCAGGACCTGAAGGCAAGGGAACTCTCTCCTGGTGCAGCGATAAAACCACTAGCGCATTTGCAACGCTAAGCAGGGTCTGGTATGGTTTCAAACTGGACGGGGGACCGCGTGTTGAGATTCCAGCATTGCCAGGGATTGGACTAGTTGATGTTCGGATTCCCTTCCAACTTTACAATTCCAGGATTCCTGCGATATCCAGCCACTGGGATGCGGAGCTATGCTTTCGGATTAATGTAACTGTGGCGTTTGCCTCCCAGGTGGGTCGTTAGGAAAGGGTTAAATGAGTGAGAATGTGATTGGCCAGTGGGAATGCAAGGGGGGAGTAAAAGTTAGAGTGGGAGGTTTTGAAAGTCAGTTGAGGTTTGGGAATTGGAGAAGGAAGAGGAGGAATAGGCCGTGTGTTGTGAGAGAGTGAGAGGAATTGTTGGGTGGAGTCAAATAGATAGTTGGGGATAATCAGTTTGAAGTTGTTAGGAACTAAGATTAAGAAACTGCCAAGAAAAATTAACTGTAACCATAAGCTTGTTCCTGCATTTAAAAAATAAACTTGATTATTTGTTAATGTTAACAACTGACTGGACTCCGTGTGTCCCCGTGAGATACGGGGTGGTGGCAGCGGAAAAAGCAATCGCAGGGGTGGCACAAGGTCAATAGACCGTCAAACGTCCGGGGGGCCCTGTATGATCACCACAGTAACCATTGATAGTCTTCTCCTCCATGAGTCCTCAAAGGAAGCGACAGCAACAGGAAAGAAAGCTCTCTTTTTAAAAAAAATCACTTAGGAAGGGGAGACTCCTCCTGCTGAACCTTAGGCTAAACCCCTTATGCCTTGCAAGCCCTGTATCATAATACAGGAAGGGAAGCGGGGGGGGGGGGGGTTGCAGGGCCTAGTAGCAAATAGAAACAGATACTGAGAGGCTAACGCAACTGTGATCCGTCACATCCGCCAGGCCAGATGTCAGTGGTGGTTGCTCGTGAGTAACCAGGCAGGACTCCGACCTGTCTTTAACAGGTTTTATTTTGGTGAAAAACTATTTACAGTGCAGAGCCATCAGTTCATGGCTGCCTCAAACGCTAACAGAATCCGGGAGTGGTCATTTCCGGGTCCTCCCCCAACATAAGAGCTTAGTCACCCCCAGCCTTTTCCTTCCTTCTTTGTGTTTTACACCTCTGTGCAAGGTGGGCTTGGCAAGGAGTGGTGCCGAGGCTCCCAGCATCCTCCTCTAGCCTTTTCCCTTCCTTTACTCGGGAGGTGTGGCTTTCCCCACCACAGGAAGAGGAACTGCTTCTCAAGATTTTTGGAGGTTCCCTGTAACCCAGCTGCCCCTCTGCCTCCCTTCCCTGTTCCGATGGCAGTCCCCTGACACCAGCAGCCAAAAAGTGGCCACAAACCAGGCCGGCCGGCCTATGAAACAGAAGGAGATGGGACTAGTACTAGAGCAGACTCTACTACTTCTCGCTGAAGTTGGGGGGGGCACTTGAATACTGCCCCTGCAGGTCAAAATGGAGAAAGATTATTAAGATGATGATGATGATGATGATGATGATGATGATGATTTATACATACATACCCTGCCCATCCAGCTGCGTTTCCCCAGCTACTCTGGGAGGCTCCCAACAGATTAAAAACAGAATAAAACATCAAACATTAAAAACTTCCCTAAACAGGGCTGCCTTCAGGTGTCTTCTAAAAGTCAGATACAGTGGTACCTCGGGTTACATATGCTTCAGGTTACAGACACTTCAGGTTACAGACTCCGCTAACCCAGAAATAGTACCTCGGGTTAAGAACTTTGCTTCAGGATGAGAACAGAAATCGTACAGTGGCAGCGGGAGGCCCCATTAGCTAAAGTGGTGCTTCAAGTTAAGAACAGTTTCAGGTTAAGAATGGACCTCCGGAACGAATTAAGTTCTTAACGCGAGATACGACTGTAAGTCAGATAGTTGTTTATTTCCTTGACATCTGAAGGGAGGGCGTTCCACAGGGCAGGCACCACCACCAAGAAAGCCCTCTGCCTGGTTCCCTGTAACTTAACCCGAGGTACCACTGTAGTTGTTTATTTCCTTGACATCTGATGGGAGGGCATTCCACAGGCCACCACTGAGAAGGCCCCCTGCTGTCGTGATAGATTTCTGCTCACAAGGAGATTTTTGCACAGGGAGCTTCCCAAAATTTAATCTTCAGGCTGCAGTCCTATGTGGTACAGACTGTCTGTTTGTTTTTAACACCTCACAACTCTTAACGTTGTTGAGCAGGTCCCATTTTGTTAATTACAGGGATGGGTGACCTGAGTGGCCATCCAGATGTTGTTAGACTCCATGCTCCCATCAGCCCCAGCCAGCACGGCCAGTGGTCAGGGATGATGGGAGCCACAGTCAAATTTAGAATGTAGTTGGACATTCCATGTCTCCATCAACCCTGACCAATGGCTGATGGGAGCCAGAGTCCCACAACAGCTAAATAATGACTTGTATCTGTTGTTCTTGGGCCAGCTGTATCCGTTTCCTGTGGTTCATCTTCCAAATATGGGCAGTGAGCGCCATCATCTCCAGTTCAGTGAAGAAGCCTGCAAACAATAAGCACCTTGACACTGAGGGAAGCCACCAGAGATGTCTCCAAGAAGGGCCCAGAGGAGCATCTCTCAGACACCTGTGCTGAGGAAGTCCTTGAAGAATAAAGTGGAAGTGCAGCGACAGAACTATGGCAACAGGGTAAATAAGCAGGAGATTCCCACCATGCCTCAGAAGGCCTACAGCAAACAGCAGCCCAACGTTGGCACCGAATGCAGGAAAAGCTTCTCAAAGTGTTCCAATCTGACTAAACACAAAAGAACTCGCAAGAGAGAAAAGCCTTGTCGGTGCCTTGAGTGTGGGAAGAGCTTCTGCAGGAGCTCAAGTCTGAAAAAGGTAAAGGGACCCCTGACCATTAGGTCCAGTCGTGGCCGACTCTGGGGTTGCGGCGCTCATCTCGCTTTACTGGCCGAGGGAGCCAGCATTTGTCTGCAGACAGTTTTTCCGGGTCATGTGGCCAGCATGACTACGCTGCTTCTGGCAAACCAGAGCAGCACATGGAAACGCCGTTTACCTTCCCGCCGGAGTGGTACCTATTTATCGACTTGCACTTTGACGTGCTTTCAAACTGCTAGGTTGGCAGGAGCAGGGACCGAACAATGGGATCTCACCCCGTCGCGGGGATTCGTGCGCTGCTCTGGTTCGCCAGAAGCGGCTTAGTCATGCTGGCCACATGACCCAGAAGCTGTACACCGGCTCCCTCGGCCAGTAAAGCAAGATGAGCGCCGCAACCCCAGAGTCGTCCGTGACTGGACCTAACAGTCAGGGGTCCCTTCACCTTTTAAGTAGTTCCATAAACACAAGAGACACCCAGGTTAAACACAGGTTTAATCACCCTATCCGGTGTGCTGCATCTTTCCATTTTTGGAGACTCTTCACTTTTTCTTCGTTTGTTTTAATTTGAAAAAGAAGATGTTTGTAGCCCCTTTTAAATGATGTTTAACTGGAAGCTTACCAAGGGTTACTCAACGAGACAAGCAATAATGAATTCTACTCTTTGCGTGTAGGTGAGAGCATTCTGGTAACCAGAGATTGTACCATGTATATGGGCGACAAGGTGATTATGAAAGCCAGTGTGGGGTAATGGTTAGTGTGTCGGACTAGGACCTGGGAGACTGGGGTTCAAATCCCCACTCTGCCATAAAGCTCTCAGGGTGACCTTGGACCAGTCACTGCCTCTCAGCCTAACCCACCTCACAGGGTTGTTGTACGGATACAGTGGGGAGAAGGAGAACTACGTCCACTGCTTGGAGCTCCTTAGCAGAAAGGTGGACTAGAAATGCAATGAACAATGACATGAATATGACCCTGCTGGTGGCAGAGGGAACCAAGGGACAACTTACATTTCCAAGGCCCTTTCAATATTCTCCAATGGAGAACTGGCCAGTG
This sequence comes from Podarcis raffonei, assembly GCF_027172205.1. Lineage (NCBI taxonomy): Eukaryota > Metazoa > Chordata > Lepidosauria > Squamata > Lacertidae > Podarcis > Podarcis raffonei. The sequence continues at coordinate 107,338,537 of NC_070603.1, read as the reverse complement.
GCCAGGCAAATCCTACTCTTAAAACAGTAATGGGATTATAGATAGGGTAGGAAGCCAGAAACACTCCTGGAGGAGAGCTCCATCAGTGGTATCTGCATTTGGTTTGCAGAGTCTTTAAAAAATAATAATGATGCAAGTTTGTGCTCCAATAATGAAGGTAAAAATAAATAAGGAAATGTCGGATCCCAAGGGGACAACAGATATTCAGATCACAATCATCTGTGATTTTTTTTGGTCAGTCTGATGTTTGTCCAGGAAATCTTAATAAAGCAATTCTCGCTTGGGAAGGTGTGTCGCCTGAACCTTTCAGAGGGAGAATCTCTCAGCCAGGCCTTTGTCTCCAATTGAGGCGAATTCCCATACTCATGAAACTTTGCAAAAGGAAGGTTTTTTTTATAACCTATTTCCTACCCCCTCGCCCACTCCCCGTCAGCTCACCTTATTGTTGCGGGGCACCCGCTGTTGCTATAGCTGAGGAACACGGTGCTATTTCCACAATAACAAATGCTCTGCAAAGACAGGGTTAGAAGGAACAAACTTTCCTCAGCAGTTTGATGGTGGCACAAAACTGAAACTACTATCCTCTTTCGGTTCCACTCCAAATTGTTCCCCCCACATGCAGCCATTTCTTCTCAATCCCTTTTGTTCCTGCGCAGGTGGTAGGTGGGGAGGGGGCTTTTTCAACCTGAGGGTGGCATTCCCCCATGGCCATCTCCCCAGAGGCAGGAGCAGAGACAAGAGTGGATGGGGAAGTAAATTCATAACAGGCTGCATTTCAGCCGCGCAAACAGCAGTTTCCTACACTTACACACCCCAATACATCTCTCCCTGCCCCCTCTGTCCACATAAGAACAGAACAGGCCAAGCCTACAGTAGGCAGACGGAGGCAGCTGCAGATATTGGAAGGCAAGAGCACCAGCTCTGGCATGAGCCGCACCCTCTGTCTGCCCCACCAGCAAGACAGCCCTCAGGCCGAGTCGCTGGGTTGTCCCCAAGATTGGTGAGTGAGGGACTTCCCCTGCGGGTGAAGACAAGGCTGTGGCAGATTGAGCGGACGAGACTAAGAGTGGGTCCCATGGTCAAGAAGGCGGTTTCTGCACATGCTGTAAAGCAGCCTTTCTTAACCTGTGGCTCCCCAGATGTTGTTGAACTACAACTCCCATCACCCCTAGCTAGCAAGGCCAGAGCTCAGGGATGATGGGAGTTGTAGTCCAACAACATCTGGGGAGCCACAGGTTGAGAACCGCTGCAAAGGGAAGTGAGGAGCACATGGGGCTCGTCAACCCAAGAAGGTAGCCCTCCTAGGGGAAGGAAAACTCTTAATCCTAAACCTCCGCTGCCTTGTGGGACATCTTCAGAAGAAGAAAAGGCTAAGGAGTAAACCCTGAACAAATCCAGAGTGGAGAGACTGGATGGAGCCTTCCTTCCGGCAACTCCTGCAGCCAAGGGCGGAGGAAGGGGGGTGCGGTGGGGGCGGGCCACCCTGGGTGTCACCACTGAGGGGGGTGACAAAATTCCGGGCGGCACTCACCGTAGGGTCTTCAGCATGCCCGAGCCATGCGTCTCTCTGGGGAGTGACGCAGTGACTTGGGCGCCCGGAGGCTCTGCGCTGCCCCAAATGGTCCACCTGCCACCTCTTCCTCAGCTGTAGGGCGACTGAGCGGAAGGAGGCAGGCAGACTCCTCGGAGGCCCCACAGAACGTCCTGCCCTGGCTGGCCCCACCCCCTCGGGTGGCTGGCCCCGCCCCAGGGCACAGGACACACCCTCCACCCCAGTCCCCCAATTGGCTTGCTCCACCGCTGCCTGCGGCCAAGCTGCTGCCCAACATATTGCTCTGCTTTCCTTTGGAGAACATCAGCGGGGCCGAGAGACTGGGAGTCTTGTTATCTGGGCAGCGCAGGACCTCCAGACACACTGCTCAGGCTTGCGCCTCTGGACAGCCACTTTGGTGCTGCTACGACAGCTGTTTGACTTCACATACACACACACCTCGGAGGTGCACTCCATTGCTTCTCGAGACAGATGGATGCCAGCAACTCAAAGCCACTTAAGCATTAAAGCAGCAACGTTAACGCACACTTTGCGCAGAGTAAGTCCCATTGAGCTCTGTTGGGGTGGGGGGAAAGACATGTGTAAGAGGGCACTGTAAGTGAATCGCTTTGCAGAAATTCTTCATCTACTTCCTACGCTCTTAATAAGCTCACCAACACGACGCTGCCTGTTCAGGACTGCAACGCTGGTTATAAATACGAAAACCACATGCATCGTGACTTGTTTATTACATTGCAATAATATTGCTATTAACTGAGTTTTTTATATTTAAAAAAACCTATAACCTGCACATCTTAGATGATATTAAATAAAAGAGGGTACTTTAAAGGAAGGACCCAAAGCAGGTGGTGCTTTAGAGAAGAGAAGTAGGAAAGAAAAGCCCTTATGAACGAGCTCCGATCACATCCACCAAATTACTCGAGACAGATTTCTGAGTTGGGAGAGCTGGGGGTTCAAGTTCGCTCTCAGTTCTGTTGTGGAATGTCAGGGATCTGCTTGGCCGGCCAGGGTGGATCTGGTGATCTGCCGCTGCAGGAGCAAGTGAAGGTGATAACAAAAAACAGGGAAGTGTTTGGTGCTGCAAGGTCACGTTTGGGGTGCAGCCGGGCCAGAGATCCCCCCCCAAAAAATATTGTCCGCCAAACGACACACCGGCATAGTTAAGAGTCACCGTCAGTACATTTGGTTAGGGTAAGGCCACAGGGGCAGGAAAGAGACGGGGTTCTCTCCGGCGTGAATCCGCTGGTGCCTCTTGTGATGGGAGCTGCGGCTGAAGCTTTTCCCGCAGTCCGTGCAGGTGTAGGGCTTCTCTCCCGTGTGGATGCGGTTGTGCTGCGTGAGGGTGGACTTGTCGGTGAAGCTCTTCCCGCAGTCGGAGCAGGTGTAGGGCTTCTCGCCCGTGTGGATCCGCTTGTGGCGGATCAGGTTGGAGCTGACGTTGAAGCACTTCCCGCAGTGGTTGCACTCAAAGGGCTTCTCTCCGGTGTGGATGCGCATGTGCTTGACCAGGTCCGAGGTCTGGTTGAAGCTCTGCCAGCACTCTGCGCACGTGTGGGGGATCTCGAAGGGAGAGTTCTGCTTCTTCGAGGCCCTGGCCTTCTTGGCTTTGCCCGGAGGCGAGGCCTTGTCGGTGGGGGAGCTCTCCGGGTGGCTACATTTGCCCGGCTGCTTGCCCGGCGGGCTCTTCAGGTGGCGCTTGTGGTGGGAGCTGCGGCTGAAGGTCTTCCCGCAGTCGATGCACTGGTAGGGCTTCTCGCCGGTGTGCGTCCGGACGTGCTGGACCAAAGTCGACTTGTCGGTGAAGCTCTTCCCGCACTCGGAGCACAGGTAGGGCTTCTCGCCCGTGTGGATCCTCTGGTGGCGGCTCAGGTTGGAGCTCACGCTGAACATCTTCCCGCAGTCCAGGCACCTGAAGGGCTTCTCCCCCGTGTGGATCCTCTGGTGGTTGAGCAGGTCCGAGCTCTGCGCAAAGGTCTGCCCGCACTCGGTGCAGATGTTGGGGTTCTCTCCGGAGCAGGTCCTCTGCGGGGCAGCGAGGCCTTTGCGCTTCCTCGCCTTCTTATCCGGGGGGCCAGCCCCCTTTCCCTCCAACAGGAGGCGGCTATGCTCCTGGTCATCCGACGCCCGACGACCCTTCGGCCGCCTATTCTGACCTGAGGCCTGAGGCGTTTTCCCTTTTGATCTTTTGGGAGGCATCTCACTTAGGTTTCACTGGAACAGTCCCCCTAGAGTCCTTCTTGTAGTCCCATCACCTGTTCAGATAAACAGAGAGCGAGAGAGAGAGCTGTTCACATGTTACCTATGGCTCGCATCAAGGATGGAGCTTTAGGGATGCTTTTAATGTTAGACCACTGTATTTTAATACTTTGTTGGAAGCCACTAAGAGTGGCTGGGGAAACCCAGCCAGATGGGCGAGGTATAAATATTATTATTATTATTATTATTATTATTATTATTACTATACCTCTGGTTACAGACACTTCAGGTTACATGCACTTCAGGTTACAGACTCCGCTAACCCAGAAATAGTGCTTCAGGTTAAGAACTTTGCTTCAGGATGAGAACAGAAATCGTGCTCCGGCGGCGTGGTGGCAGCTGGAGGCCCCATTAGCTAAAGTGGTGCTTCAGGTTAAGAAAAGTTTCAGGTTAAGAACGGACCTCCGGAACGAATTAAGTACTTAACCAGAGGTACCACTGTATTATTATTATTATTATTATTATTATTATTATTATTATTAAGAACCTACTCCCCTCTAGATGTTCTGGGACCCCATCAGCCAGCAGTTATCAATGGTGTTAGGGATGATGGGAGCTATAGGAACAGTACTACCTAAAATGTATAGAAACTTATTCATGTATGCTACTACAGCGGCAAGAATGTTACTCGCCCCAAAATGGAAAGAAGCAGAAGTCCCAGCAAAAGGAAGAATGGATACGGAAACTTATGCAATAGGCAGAAATGGTGAAACTTAACGGAAGAATAAGAAATCAAGGTAACAATTTTATTCTTTCTTTTTTTTTTGGTTTTGCAAAAGAATGGAAATGATTTATTGAAATACTTACAGATAAATTGTAAACAGATAAAAACATTGACAGGATTGTTGTAATAACCTGCCGTTTCATAAGAGTATATATTTAAGGAAGATGAATAAATGAGTGAATTAAGTTAACTTGGATAGACAGAAGATATTAAAAACAAATTTAGGGAACCGCAGAAAGAGGGGGAAGGAAGTGAAGTTTTGAAATGTCAAAATGATGGTTAAATTAGTGAAATGCATAAAATTAGTGAAATGTATAATAATAATAATAATAATAATAATAATAATAATAATAATAATTTATTATTTATACCCCGCCCATCTGGCTGGGCCTCCCCAGCCACTCTGGGCGGCTTCCATAGAAACCAAAAATACAGTAAAATATCACACGCTAAAAACTTCCCTGAACAGGGCTGCCTTAAGATGTCTTCTGAATGTCAGGTAGTTGTTTATCGCTTTGACATCTGCTGGAAGGGCGTTCCACAGGGCGGGCGCCACTACCGAGAAGGCCCTCTGCCTGGTTCCCTGTAGCTTTGCTTCTCGCAATGAGGGAACCGCCAGAAGGCCCTCGGCGCTGGACCTCAGCGTCCGGGCAGAATGATGGGGGTGGAGACGCTCCTTCAGGTATACTGGACCGAGGCCGTTTAGGGCTTTAAAGGTCAGCACCAACACTTTGAATTGTGCTCGGAAACGTACTGGGAGCCAATGTAGGTCTTTCAAGACCGGTGTTATATGGTCTCGGCGGCTGCCCCCAGTCACCAGTCTAGCTGCCGCATTCTGGATTAGTTGTAGTTTCCGAGTCACCTTCAAAGGTAGCCCCACGTAGAGCGCATTGCAGTAGTCCAAGCGGGAGATAACCAGAGCATGCACCACTCTGGCGAGACAGTCCGCAGGCAGATAGGGTCTCAGCCTACGTACCAGATGGAGTTGGTAAACAGCTGCCCTGGACACAGATTTGACCTGTGCCTCCATGGACAGCTGTGAGTCCAAAATGACTCCCAGGCTGCGCACCTGGTCCTTCAGGGGCACAGTTACCCCATTCAGGACCAGGGAATCCTCCACACCTGCCCGCCTCCTGTCCCCCCAAAACAGTACTTCTGTCTTGTCAGGATTCAACCTCAATCTGTTAGCCGCCATCCATCCTCCAACCGCCTCCAGACACTCACACAGGACCTTCACCGCCCTCACTGGTTCTGATTTAAAAGAGAGGTAGAGCTGGGTATCATCCGCATACTGATGAACACCCAGCCCAAACCTCCTGATGATCTCTCCCAGCGGCTGCATGTAAATGTTGAAAAGCATGGGGGAGAGGACAGAACCCTGAGGCACCCCACAAGTGAGAGCCCAGGGGTCTGAACACTCATCCCCCACCACCACTTTCTGAACACGGCCCAGGAGGAAGGAGCGGAACCACTGTATGACAGTGCCCCCAGCTCCCAGCCCCTCAAGACGGTCCAGAAGGATGTTATGGTCGATGGTATCAAACGCCGCTGAGAGATCCAGCAGAACTAGGAAACAGCTCTCACCTTTGTCCCTAGCCCGCCGGAGATCGTCAACCAGTGCGACCAAGGCAGTTTCAGTCCCATGATGAGGCCTGAATCCCGACTGGAAGGGATCCAAATGGTCCGCTTCTTCCAGGCGTGCCTGGAGTTGTTCGGCAACCGCTCGCTCAATCACCTTGCCCAAGAATGGAAGATTTGAGACTGGGCGATAGTTGGCCATCGTGGCCGCATCTAAAGATGGTTTTTTAAGAAGCGGTTTAATAACCGCCTCTTTCAGCGGGTCTGGGAAGGCTCCCTCACGGAGGGAAGCATTCACCACCCCACGAAGCCCATCGCCCAGTCCTTCCCGGCTAGCTTTTATAAGCCAGGATGGGCAAGGATCCAGGAGACAGGTGGTTGGTTTCACTCGTCCAAGCGGCCTGTCCACATCCTCGGAGGTAACAGATTGGAATTGATCCCACTCAACTTGACTAGACAGAACTCTAGCACTCTCCCGCCCCGGCTCTGCTCCCACGGTGGAGTCTACTTCTTCCCGAATCTGAGCGATTTTATCTGCAAAAAACTTTGCAAAATCATTGCAGGAGAACATGTGGCCCGTATAAAATTAGTGAAATGTATAAACTTGAAAAGTATAAAGAAAGAAATGAAGGGGGAAAGAAATGATGAGAGTTGAGGTCCCATAGCATTGAGCGGGCCACAATGTTCTCCATCTCAATCTCACATCTGCACCTTAAAACTGTCTTTTTCTCAAGCCCATTTCTTCAGCAAAGCCTTTCCCACTTTGACCTTACTGGACATTTATAGGAAGGTTACCCCTTTTATTTAAAAGAGCACACACACAAAATCCAGCTCCTGCGCATTCTGCAGTTGCATGTCAGGCAGGAATCCAATGGGCACAATTTTCTGCCACATAGTAGGAAACTATCTTATTCCATCGGTCCATTCTAGCTGCGTATTGTCTACTCTGACTGGCAGACGGCTCTCCAGAGTCTCCCAGTCTTTCCCAGCCCTACCTGAGGACTGAAGCTGGGGCCATCTGCATGCAAGTATATGCTCTGAGCTATGGCCCTAGCCATTGGCATTCATCTGCTTTGACATCTGCCCATCACAGGAACTGTGAAAGACAGAGGGGTTTTGGAAGGGACTAATAATAATAATTATAATATTTTATTTATATCCCGCCCTCCCCAGCCAAAGCCGGGCTCAGAGCGACTAACAACAGTAAAAGAATACAACATTCTAAAATCAGTTCATTATAAAATCAGTTCAAATCAAATTAATGGCAACCATTGGGCTAGAGTTCTGTGAAGATTGCCAAAGGAGGGAGTCAGGCTGCGCCCTGGCCAAAGGCCTGGTGGAACAGCTCTGTCTTGCAGGCCCTGCGGAAAGATGTCAAGTCCCGCAGGGCCCTAGTCTCTTGTGACAGAGCGTTCCACCAGATTGGAGCCACAGCCAAAAAAGCCCTGGCTCTGGTTGAGGCCAGCCTAAATAAAACTGGTGGCAGCTGTACTCTGCGATCAACCAACTCTTTCCCCTCCTTTGACCCTGACCCCATGCCATCTGGTCCAAGCCACTGCCACTGCCAGGGCTGCCACTTCTGTGCAGGGTACCCAAGCCGGGAAAAGGCTCCTGCCCCTTTAACAGCCCCGCAGAAGGGATAATTCCACCAGATGCAGCAGCTGCTCCCGCGTGCGGGGTGGGGGGGGGGGTGGAGAGAGCTGCACCTGACGGAATTCTGCCTTCCGTGCAACTCTTAAAGGCACAGCGACCCTCTCAGAGCCTGAACTTGACGCTGCGCCTAGGGACAGAGCAGAGACGTGCCCTTTCCCTCTGCATTCAGCACACTGTTGTGAATGAGACGCAGCCCAGACGGGGAGAGAGAAGCCGCGCTTACTCTGACAGCCTCCGCGAAGGGAGAGAGGGACTCGAACCAGTCAAAAGGGACAAGGCGTGGCTTTCGCTTTTCTGCGATGCCTTTCCCTTTCTCCCGTCCTGCTGTGGGCGGGCCCCTTTCGCCGGCGCCGTCAGCGGATCGGTGCCTGGAGCTCGCGGAAGGAAACCTCCGGGCGAGAGCCCTGCAGAGGCGGCGATCCTCCAGGCATCGATCCCGCAGAGGGCTGGGGTGGAAGAAGGCAGGCGATCGGGGCGGCGCCTTGCTCCTTGGCCCGGGCATCCAGGAGCGCAGCAGCGCCTCGGCGCAGCGCAGGTGCGGCGGCGAGATCAAGGCTTCTCCTCCTCCTCCTCTCCTGCGCGCACGATCGCTTCCATCCGAGGCGGAGGCGCAGCCGTCGATGGGCTGCGCTGCTCGGGTTTGGGGGTCGCCGTGTGGCAGAGGAGTGGTGACAGGAAGCAGCATAATCGCCTAACCTGGGAAGCCCCACCTCAAAAGCAAAAGTGGAGAAAGCAAGGAAGGAGAGCGGGACGGCGGGCGACTGCAATAGCGAGAGCCATCTGGTGGCCGCAGCCGTGGATACCTCGCCCCATTCATTCAGCTGCTGCAGGCGCGTCGCGACGTCTGAAGCGCCTCCTCAAAAACCCTGGGAACTGTAGTACTGGAAATTGTAGGGGTTTTTTGCGGGGAGATGGGATTTGAACGTATGGCGTGTGTATGCAGCCGCAGATGCTTCCAAACAGTGCCTGCACACAGCCCAGTTTCTTACCCCCAAGAAGGTTGTTGTGGCTGTTGTTTAATCGTTTAGTCGTGTCCGACTCTTCGTGACCCCATGGACCAGAGCACGCCAGGCACTCCTGTCTTCCACTGCCTCCCGCAGTTTGGTCAAACTCATGCCGGTAGCTTCGAGAACACTGTCCAACCATCTCGTCCTCTGTCGTCCCCTTCTCCTTGTGCCCTCCATCTTTCCCAACATCAGGGTCTTTTCCAGGGAGTCTTCTGTTCTCATGAGGTGGCCAAAGTATTGGAGCCTCAGCTTCACGATCTGTCCTTCCAGTGAGCACTCAGGGCTGATTTCCTTCAGAATGGAGAGGTTTGATCTTCTTGCAGTCCATGGGACTCTCAAGAGTCTCCTCCAGCACCCTAATTCAAAAGCATCAATCTTTGGCGATCAGCCTTCTTTATGGTCCAGCTCTCACTTCCATACATCACTACTGGGAAAACCATAGCACCCCCAAGAAGGTAGAGTGGTGCAATTCATACCTGAGCGTCTCCCTCTCTTGAAGAGGCAGTTCTGTTGCACATCTTTTCAGCACTTTCAGACCCACCAAACATGCATTTGGGGACCCCTTCCTTCAATCTTCCGGCGTATGTTCTGCATGCTGGGTAGTGCTGCTGTTGCAAACCAGCTTGGGTAAGGCCACTGCCACCCACTAGCAGGTCCCAACCCACCAGCTGAAGACCGGTGCACTACATGATGCTAGGACTGCTGAGCTAGGCCCCCTTCCCTTAAGGAAATGTGGCTTGCACCCTGACCTAACCCCAAGTATTTGTTTGGTCATGGATTACCCAGATTCTCTCGCTCAGGAATTCATGGCTGTCTTGAGAGGTGCTCCTTGTTCCAGCTAAGGGCACACAACCACTTCTCCCACCTCCACTGTGTGTGGCTTCTATCAAGGGCCTACACTGACCCAGGAGGAAACTACCGAGGAAATAAATAGCTCAGTTGGTTAGAGCATGGTGCTGATAACACCAAGGTTGCTGGTTCGATCCCCATCTGGGATGGCTGCATTGCATTGGGTTGGACTAGATCAGCAAACTTTTTCAGCAGGGGGCTGGTCCACTGTCCCTCAGACCTTGTGGGGGGGCGGACTATATATTGAGGGGGTGAAATGAACAAATTCCTATGCCCCACAATTAACCTAGCGATGCATTTTAAAGAAAAGCACACATTCTACTCATGTAAAAACACCAGGCAGGCCCCACAAATAACCCAGAGGTGCATTTTAAATAAAAGGACACATTCTATTCATGTAAAAACACATTGATTCCTGGACCGTCTGCGGGCCGGATTTAGGAGGCGATTGGGCGAGATCCGGCCCCTGGGCCTTAGTTTGCCTACCCATGGACTAGATGATCCTGCCCTTCCAACTCTACAAATCTATGATTTCGTGAAGGAAGCAGCTGCAGCGGCTTCGTCTGACGCAGGAAGCTCAAATCTTTGAGAAGAAATAAAGGAGAGAGTGAGAGAGCGAAGCCCTCCCTCAGCGATAGCCAAGGCCCTCTGGTGGCAAAGAAGGAATTATTCTCTCCCCTCCCTTTTTTGCGACCACCTCCCCCAAAGTAAATTCAACCTTTGCGGGGAAAACAACAGAAGCAGAATCTCAGCTGAGCTCTGGATGGAGCCAGGAAATGCTGGAGATCTGTGGCAGAGGCTAGAAGCTACAGCAGCTTAACAGGCCCAAACCAAGAGGCCCAAATGAGGCCTGGTTTACAACACACAACGTCAAGCACGGCCTCTCTGTGTGTTTTAAGGCACCTGGGATCCACATGCTTCGTATCACATTTAAACAGGGTCACTGGTTTTCTGTTTGGACAGTATTAGCATGCAGGGGCCTGAATGCTGAGAATACGCTATGCTGGAGGTGCAGCCATATGCGCCGATGAGAATGCAAGGAAAAAGAGTTTTTTATTTCATTTGTTTACAGTATTTTTAAAAAAACATGCCAGAGTTTGCACTGAAAGCAGGCCTGTAAGGACTGTAAGGAGCTGCCCTGTTATACAAACTCAGGCTGCATACATGTCGTACATGTCACCCATCCCAAAAATATTAATGGGACTATGAGGTAACATTAACAGATTACCGTAAGTGGATGTTTGTGTGTTCCACAAAAGCCCTAGATTGGCCACTATGAGATAACAGGATTCTAGCTGAGATTGAAGCCTTAGATTAGCAGTACCCGGAGGTCCAGCGGTCCGCCAACCCCGTGGCCAGAGGGGAAAAACAATTCCAGAGACTTCTTGGTCAGAGAAAAGAGATTTATTGAGATCTGCGCAGAGGCAGCCAGTGGAGTCCTCTCCAAAGACTGGCTACCACGATACAAGTAAACAAGCATCTTTATACCTGAGAGTCTGCCCATCTCTTCCCACCTCTTTAAATTCTCCAATCAGCTGGCAAGGTTAAGCTTATTTCCTTATATGGCATATGGCTATCTGACTAGCTAAGCCCCCCTCCTTCCCTTGTTCGTGTGCTCTTCTCTTGCGTTACTGCAGCAGAGAGCATGTGCAGAAAGCAGCTCCAGGTTTGCAGAACTCAAGTAATTGCAAAGAGGAAGTAGCTCCCAGCTTGCAGAGCTAAAGCAATTGCGGTTTTGTTAGCTGCTTAACCACAACTGCAGAAGTTAGCTTAGGTGCAGATAGTATTGAGATTAACCCTTTCAATTCCCTCCTCTTCTTTTGGACAACCTATCTCCTAGGTTCGTCCTGGTCTCTTGGGTTTATAATCCTGGGGGAGAACAATAAGGGCCATGATTTTTTTTTGCATCACACCTTGTAAGCATTGCACGAAGCAGGGTATACAGAGGCAAAGAAGCAAAAGGATTAATAGCGGCCTTGCTAATAATACCACAATATGCCTGAGCCAACTGCCATGAGGCAGCCAGGAATATAACCAACCCCATAGATCACCTCCTGTAGTTTTCAGCGGGTTCCTGGCTATCATTGTTTCCATGTGATCAATGGTGGCTGAAATGCTGACAGTATTATCTGGGACATATCTATTTTATTGCTGAAGGGCCCACTGATACTCGTGCTCTATCAGCTGCCTTGCTTCTTGGGAGGTTGTGTCCCACCTCTCTGAGGAGGAGCCTATTATCTTAACCAATTTTCCCACCTGTCCTTGTGGATGCTTAATACTCTCATGATTTCTTCCCAACACACTGTATCCGAAAGGGGCTTCTCCCTCTACATATATTAACATATACCCACAGGAATATATATCCACCCTTGCAGAGGCCTGACACACGGAGTGACTATATCAAAGAGTTCTGGCCCCAATATCAAAAGTCCTGGCGGTGCCTTAAAATTTGCTGGGGAAAAAAGTCTCTACGTTGGGGACGCTGCCCGCGGGCGTCCCTCCCATCCACTTGTCCAGCCGTGCATAGAAGTGTCAGTGTCCGGAACGACACCAGCAGGGCAGTTGTCTGGCGCTCTTCTGGAGATGGTTAGCTTCAGAGGATCATCAGGATTTGGTGTAACTGTCCAATCTAAAATAGCCTTCTTCACTTAAGTGTGGTGGACCCAAGGGGTGAGGTCAGCAACTTTAACAGCAGTGGGCCTGGGTCCACCTGTTAAGAAAGAGAAAATCTCGGGAGAATGACTGCACATAATTATCAAACTGCACATTTTGACTAGCATGGGGGGTTATTGCAAAACTGAGTGGACAAAGGCTGGTCCATTGTCAGATCCTATTGACCTAGGTAGTCCATAGCGGGGAATGATCTTCTATAACAGGCACCTGGTTACCTTGCACGCCCTTTCAGTTCTGGTAGGCCAGGCTTCAACCCATCCTGTATACGTGCAGATCGCCACGAACAGGTAGCGGTATGGTCCACAGCGGGGCAATTTAGTGAAATCCACAACAAGGTCTTCCAAGGCTACCACTGCATAGCCTGCTTTTCGCTGTCCAGCCTTAACAAAGCTGCTTCCATCCACAAACCATGAAGGCCAGTGGGGGTTTGCTTCATCTTTGAGGTCAGGCCTGCTAAAATATTCTTCATTCATTACTTCAATGCAATCGTGCATCTGTTCCTCACCTTCTCCTACCGGCAACAGGGTAGCTGGGTTGAGGGCGGTGGTGACCTGAAACTTCAAACGCGGGTGCAGCAATAACATTTGACATTTTCTCATTTTAGCCTGGGAGAGAAAATAGGTACCCTTCATGTCAAGCAAAGCTGGGACTGCATGCGGGGTCACACAAACAGTGTCTTGGCCAAAAGTAAATTTGTCTGCTTTGTTCAGTAGGGTGGCTACTGCCACAACTGTTCTCATGCACGACGGTAAACCTTGCTCTGTAGGCGTCAGGCGCTCAGATAGGTATGCCACTGGCTGTTGCCAGCTTCCCAATTTTTGGCACAAAACCCCTTTCGCTGTCCCTTGGTCCTCATCCACGAATAGAGTAAAGGGTTTCTCAGGGTTTGGGATGCCAAGCGCTGGGGCTTGCTGTAGTGCCCTCTTCAAATCCACGAAGGCTTGCTGTTATTCTGTGCTTCAAACAAAGGGGTCTCTCTCAGTTCCTCTGGTTGACTCATGTAGAGGCTTGGCAATGATGCTGTAATTAGGTATCCATATCCTACAAAATCCTGCAGACCCCAGAAAGCCACGGAGTTCTTTGGTTCTGGTATCAGGATAATAGCCTGCTTCCTTTCTTCACTGGTAACAAAAGGGTGTTCCACTATGATTGGCATTGCCTCAAGATCCTATGTTGGAGCAGTCGCTCTAGATGCACCTACACTCCTTCAGTCGCCCTTCGTGGGATGGGATACTTATTTACTGCAACAGGATTGACAAATGGCTTGGGCTTCACGATTATTGGTGGGATATTCTTTGCCATTCCTGGGGGGTTTACTTGTTCCAGAATACTGGCGGGGATGGGTCCCTCCTCTTCTTTTACCATCATGAGGCGCCAGTACTCCCTCAGGGGTGCCTCCACAACCAGTTCCCCAAGTGACATAGTGGACAATGTGGCTTCTCCCGATGGCTTAAAAGTAATTTGGGCTTGCAACTTTACCAACAAATCTCTTCCTAATAATAGAATAGGGCATTCTCTCTTCCAGTGCCCTTCCTGTCGGCAGATGGCGCACTGATTCCGTCCGAGACGGCTTCGCCCTCCTCCCCGGGCACTTCCTCTTTCCTGAGGGGTGGGTGTGGTAGCCTGTAATGCCATCAACTTCTTTGTTTGATACTTCTCCTTTTTTTTTTCCTCTGGGCTTCCTCATTTCTCTGATTGTAAGTGGTTTGAGCTAACTCCAACATCCATTGCAGCCCATGGTCGATGAACCCCTCAGGCTTCTGGATTATTTTTTTTTTTTTTGGCGAATATCGGACGCTGCCTGAGCTACAAAGGCAGCCTTTATAATGGGGCGTTGGCAATATCATCTGGGTTCTCCTCAAAGGTAGGGTTCTAATTTCTCCAATTGCACACATCAGCACTTGAAAAAGGCACATGTTGGACTGTATAAGTGCATGGTGGTGCTTCCCCACCCTGTCCTGGGGGGGGGGCCTGGTGGGTCATACACTCTGCGTAGAGGCATCATTGCAGTCCCACCCTTTTTCTGTGCCTTATGGGACTTATAGAGGGACGCCCTGGTTGCTGCTTCTATCCATTTCTTCTGCCATTTCTTCCCTTGTGTTGGGGAACATCCTGCTGCTGCCAACAAATGGGAACTAACATCCACTTCTTTCGCATAGGGTTGTACATACTGTTGCAATCTCAATTGTCTGATACTGTGTCCACATTTTTTCCTTTCTTTGCTAACTCAATTAGTCCCTTCATAAACTCCTCATCATCCTCTTCCTCTTTGCTCTCTAATTCATCAACCTTGGAGGGTTCAGGCTGAGGGCCGGCTCCTCCCTGGTCCTGGGGCCCTGGGCCTGGGGGATTCGCTAGAGGGGCAGTTGGTGGAGCATAGGGTGGCGGCGGTTTAATGACTTCCCCCTCTTCTCCTTCCGGATCTGGTATCACCGGGGGGCCTTTCTGACTTCCCTGCCGGTCGGACTGCACATATTGTATTTTGTGGGGCGTCGCCTCGGCAGGCTTTCAGCCACGGTGGATTCTTTTCTACATTGATTTTCCAGGTAGAAATATAAGGGATCTGGTCTGGGTGGACGTTCAAGATATTTTGATATAGTGGGTTGATTAGTTGCAAATTAAATCTGCCCTCCGAGGGCCAATTAGTTCCTTGGGTGGGCCAATCAACCTCACATAATGTCCTCATCCTCTCTCTTCTCAATTTGAACCCAATCATCATGCTTCGTAGCTGCTTTCCAGTTGGTTAAAAAGCATTTCAGAGGACTACGTTGGCTTGCCCCAGACCCCATTTTTCAGATACTCCACTCCTAACCGGGCTTAAGATCCTTTCACACTTCAACCACTACAGACTGTGACTTGGCGAACTCGCGTTGCCAAGAAATGCACAGCCCTGCAATCGCTCGGCCAAGGGGACGCTAAGCCCCGGCCCACACTTGACAATTCAGCCACTGGAGTATCTGACATGCAACATACAAAACACACCCCAATATAATTCCAACATGCAACACACAAAACACACCAAAATAATTTTCCCTCTGTTTCCCCTTTCCCCAACCTTACTGGCAGCACTCTAATGCCACCTCTGTTTCCCCTTTTCCCTTTTCCCGTCTGGCGGGGCGGCACCTTATTGCCACGGCCAGTTCCTTTGTTCCTTTTCTGGCGGCACTCTACTGCTCACAGCCAGACCCTTTATCCCTTTTCTGGCGGCACTCTACTGCTCACGGCCAGGGGAAGCTGATCGGGCTTCCTACCACGCCCTTTCCCTTGGGCTTACCTGTTCCGCTGCGGACCCCTCCTTTGGCCGTCCTCTTTTCTCTCCCGACTGGGTGTCTCGGCTCAGGCACAGCGTGGCGATCTCCCCCTACGAACTGGCAGGGTGCGCGCTGGAGATTGCGAGCGCTGGTCCTGGTTGCTCACCCGGTCGAGTCTGGCCCCTCGGTCCACCTTTCGTGGGGTGGGGACCCATCCCGGACACGAGCCCCCAAAATGAAGCCTTAGATTAGCAGTACCCGGAGGTCCAGCGGTCCGCCAACCCCGTGGCCAGAGGGGAAAAACAATTCCAGAGACTTCTTGGTCAGAGAAAAGAGATTTATTGAGATCTGCGCAGAGGCAGCCAGTGGAGTCCTCTCCAAAGACTGGCTACCACGATACAAGTAAACAAGCATCTTTATACCTGAGAGTCTGCCCATCTCTTCCCACCTCTTTAAATTCTCCAATCAGCTGGCAAGGTTAAGCTTATTTCCTTATATGGCATATGGCTATCTGACTAGCTAAGCCCCCCTCCTTCCCTTGTTCGTGTGCTCTTCTCTTGCGTTACTGCAGCAGAGAGCATGTGCAGAAAGCAGCTCCAGGTTTGCAGAACTCAAGTAATTGCAAAGAGGAAGTAGCTCCCAGCTTGCAGAGCTAAAGCAATTGCGGTTTTGTTAGCTGCTTAACCACAACTGCAGAAGTTAGCTTAGGTGCAGATAGTATTGAGATTAACCCTTTCAAGATGAACCTTTGGCCTGATCCAGCAATGATTTCCTTAAGTCCTTAAGATATTCTGACTAGACCCAAACTTTAATAATGAATGGGGGAAATTTATAGTTTATCTTAAAAACCACTGTAAACTGTTAAAATCGTTAGTGGAGTTGGAATAACACTCGTAGTGTAGCGATGAACTTTGGACATAATGGAGATATAAAAAAGTTGGATTATTATAAAAGATGCAGAAGAAAAGGATTAACAATAAGACCCCACAAAGGGGAAGAGGGAAGTCCAGGAGATTCTTTGGAATCTCGCTTTTATATATATTATGCTGTTATGTGAATGTAAATTCTAATCTGGAAAATCAAATTAGTTTATAAAAATAAAATAAAATAAATAAAATATTCTGATAAAATGGGCGGCCTTAAATCCTTGCGTTGGTAGGACATGTTAGCAACTTTGTCACTTCATTAGAAATGTGCTTGATTTGGAAATCATCTCAAAACATGCGAAAAATCCCATACGTTACAGTTCTTAGATAAGCTATAGTTTTGTTGACACACTTTAGCTCTGTAGGGAACCTGCGGCCTTCCATACATTGCTGGACTTTAACCCCCCATCACCACTGACCATTGCCCGTGCTGGATAGGGCTGATGGGATTTGAAATCCCAACATCTGGAGGGCCACAAGTTCCCCCACCCCACCCCTGGGCTCTACAGTACGTGGCCAAACCTGACAGATTCTGGCTCACCTAACTCAGGCAGCCGGAGTGCCAGACCTCTTTGCTCAAGACTGAAACAGCAACCCTTGGGAAAGCTTGCAAAACTTACTATGACCCACACAGCCCGCCAGCCAGCTCCCCAAGCACTCGGCAGGCCACACGACACAGCTGGTGACATGCGAGACACAAGCTGCTCCCATCTGCCTTGGAGGAACAGGAGCTTGTTCCAGCCAAACACTAGCCACCTCTTGTAAAGGGTTGCATGCACAAAGGCCAACCCATTTGCTATTGCAGGGGACTCAGGATTAAATTTTTTACTGCATGAGCCGCACAAGACACAGGAAGGAGCATTTGTACAGATGCAGACATGTGCACAAACCATTATGTCTTTGAGATGTTGGTCCTTCTGACAACAGACGCATTGAGTGCTGAAGCCTATCTTGTTAAGGATCTTGGCAGGAAAGGGATTGGTATACCTGAAGGAGCGTCTCCACCCCCATCGTTCAGCCAGGACCCTGAGGTCCAGCTCTGAGGGCCTTCTGGCGGTTCCCTCACTGCGAGAAATGAGGTGACAGGGAACCAGGCAGAGGGCCTTCTCGGTAGTGGTGCCCACTCTGTGGAAAGCCCTCCCATCAGATGTCAAGGAAATAAACAACTATCTGACTTTTAGGCGATATCTGAAGGCAGCCCTGTTTAGGGAAGTTTTTAATGTTTGATGTTTTATTATGCTTTTAATATTCTGCTGGGAGCCACCCAGAGTGGCTGGGGAAACCCAGCCAGCCTGGCGGGGTATAAATAATAAATTATTATTATTATTATTATTATTATTATTATTATTATTATTATTCAGGCTATGTACACATAACTCTCTTATTTCCATTTAGCTTCTATTATCATGGATGGCACCCTCATGGACAAAGGCAAACAATTAAGAGATGCTCCTGCAAAAAGCTATTCAGATGTGCTTCTACTTTATATTGTTCAGTGTACGCTTCATTTATAGGAGAAGCGTCGCCTCACATGTTGCATGAAAACATAACCCCAAACGCTCCGGCAAAAGTATCCCATCTCATCATCATGGTGGAAAGAGATGCCTTGGAAGAAATGTTGGCTTGCAAATGTGGAGGTGTTGCTATACTACAGGTGTATGGAACCTCTGGCCCTTCAGATGCAGCTGAATGACAAGCGCTGTCAGCCTCAGCAAGCGTGGGATGATGGGAGTTGTAGTCCAGCAACATCTGGAGGGCCACAGGTTCCCCACACCGGATGTAGCAGATGAGGCCACCAGAACAGCCTGTTTTCTTGCTTCGTCCTGCTGCTATAGCCATCAGGGCTTCCACCATGCCCCAAAGCAGACAGGGAAAGGAAGCAAACAGAAGGACCTAGCAAGAAAGGAGGCATGGAGGCCAATCTCCCGCTGCAGCAAAATTAAATGTAAAGCTTTTTTAAAAACACAACAACCCAGACCTCCAGGAAGAAGACAAGTGACAACGACATACTCAGGCGAGAATTTAAAAGGAGAGTTGATGCTTCCTATTTCAACCATGTTTAAAATAAATGGCGAAGTGAGCCATTAACAACATGACTGACCGAGCGATTCACACACACACAAATGATAAAACGGGTACAAAAAGGCAGATTGCACAATAGCAAACCTTAGTTTGTTTATTTTTTAATGAAAATTTCATTCACCAGGGAAATGCTTAGATACTATGTCGATTAAGTTATTAGAACTCTCCACTCACTTCCAACAGCGAGGCTTGCTTTAAAATCGTTACACCACATCACCTATTTTTTTTCAAAAGGGGGGGTGAATTACATATACACATTGCTGTGCTCTAAATAAAATGCTGTAACAGGATGGGTGGAGGAGGTGAAATTTCACACGCACACATCCTAATCCAGAGCCCCAGATCGTCCACAAAGCATACCTGTGAGATCCTGTCTGAACAACATCCCAATTCATTAAGGGGGAGATTCTTGGTGTGTTGAGCTGTGCCTATCATCAAAAAATGGGAAAATCCTTGCATTTAGAAACAGGGCAGAGGGTGCTCTGTCTATTGGTAGATATACTCTTGATGAAAGTGGGCAGGAACACAGGCACAGAATAGCAGTGAAACATAATGGGAGCTTGGGCAACATATTTCGCCCATATTCATCACTAAAAGCTTTGAAAGAACAGGTCTGCACTTTGTGGGAATCCAGTCCACAATTCTCACTTGGCTGAACACATAAAGCAGGCTTCTTCACCCTCGGCCCTCCAGATGTTTTTGGCCTACAACTCCCATGATCCCTAGCTAGCAGGACCAGTGGTCAGGGATGATGGGAATTGTAGTCTCAAAACATCTGGAGGGCCGAGGTTGAGGAAGCCTGGAATAAAGGATTGCCTTGCTGGTTCAGACAGAAAAGCGCACCTAATCCAACACTCCTCTGCCTGCCATCATGCCCTCCCAGACGCCCCCATTAAGTTCATTATCATAGAATTGTAGAGTTGGAAGGGACACCAAGGGTCATCTAGTCCAACCCCCCTGAGATGCAGGAATCACAACTATAGCATCCAATGATGGGCGATGGCCATCCTTCTGCTTTTTGGTGCTCCAAGGTCTACAGGACCTCAGTATATGGAAGTTAGTGGCTAACAGCCCTTGACAGAACTATCCTCCATTAATTTATCTAAACCCCGTAAAAAACAGAAAGTCATCTACACTTAGTGACCATGATCAGGCAGAAGGAGTGACTGAATCAGGACTCTTGCACAGTTACTGTAACTTGCAAATGAACTTTTGGGTGAACGCAAAATCAAAACCTTGATAGACGGATTACTGTGGCCCGATTCTGAAAGGCGTCGTGTACTAACACAACTTTGCAGGGATTATTTTTGAGAAATACTTTCAATAGGGGCGTTATGCAATGGCTGGTTATAACCATACACCCAGGAAAACTGGTGGACAGTATTGTTAAAAAACTGCCAGGCACATAGGACAAGTCTTGCTGAAGCACAACCAGCATGGCTTCTGCAAGGATTACATGACGGACTTACATGAATTCTTTGATAGGGTCAACCAGCATATCCATAGGGGTCATCTAGTTGACATTTTGCACTTAAGGCTTTGGAAAAGCTTTTGACAATGTACCTCACCAAAGGCTCCTGGCACCAAGTGAGCTTAGCAGTCATGGCAAAGAGGACGGTGACGCCTGGTGAGATCAGTAACAGGTTGGAAAACAGGAAGCAGAGAATTGGAATAAATGAGAGTTCTCCCAGGGAAGGATGTATGTTTCCGAGCACAATTAAAAGTGTTGTGCTGACCTTTAAAGCCCTAAATGGGACCTGTATACCTGAAGGAGCATCTCCACCCCCATTGTTCAGCCCAGACACTGAGGTCCCCCTCCGAGAGTCTTCTGGCAGTTCCCCCATTGCAAGAAGTGAAGTTACAGGGAACCAGGCAGAGGGCCTTCTCGGTAGTGGTGCCCACCCTGTGGAACGCCCTCCCATCAGATGTCAAATAAATAAACGACTTTTAGAAGACCTGAAGGCATCCCTGTACAGGGAAGTTTTTTTTAATTGTGTTTTCAATATTTTGTTGGGAGCCACCCAGAGTGGCTGGGGCAACCCAGTCAGATGAGTGGCCTATAAATAGTTTTAAAAGAATTTTTAAAATATTACGTAGAAAGTCTCCCAAGGATTGGTACTGGGACCTGAGCTTTTTAACTTGTTGATAATTTAGTTAGGCATGTGGTAGCTAAGCTGGCTGATAGTATCAGATTCATGGTGAAGAGCTCCGAAAAGATCTCTCCAAGCTGAAGAAATGGGCAGAAAAATGACAAATGCAATTTGATGTAAACAAGTGATATACCAGTACATTGGGGCAACAAGTCTAAATTAAACATAAATCCTCATAGGGTCTGAACTGTCAGTGACTAACAAAGAGTGAGACTGATGATGATGTTCAATTATGTCAATCCAGTGTCTGACAGCTGTGAAAAACATGAATTCCATGCTAGGGATCACTGCAAAAAGAAAAAAGAAAATTGCCAATATGATGATATGACTACAGCGGTACCTCTAGTTGCAGACTTAATCCGTTCTGGGGTGCCATTCGCACCCAGAAAAGTCCGCAACTAGAGTGACTTGCACAAAGCACGCGGATCGCTTCTGCACATGCACAGGTGGCGCACCCAGAAGTAAACACTTCCAGGTTTGCCACGTTCGTAAGCTAAAAGTCCGTAAGAAGAGCGGAACGCAACATGAGGTATAATAATAATAATAATAATAATAATTATTATTATTATTATTTATTATTTATACCCCGCCCATCTGGCTGGGCCTCCCCAGCCACTCTGGGCGGCTTCCATAAAAACCAAAAATACAGTAAAATATCACACGTTAAAAACTTCCCTGAACAGGGCTGCCTTAAGATGTCTTCTGAATGTCAGGTAGTTGTTTATCGCTTTGACATCTGCTGGAAGGGCGTTCCACAGGGCGGGCGCCACTACCGAGAAGGCCCTCTGCCTGGTTCCCTGTAGCTTTGCTTCTCGCAATGAGGGAACCACCAGAAGGCCCTTGGCGCTGGACCTCAGCGTCCGGGCAGAATGATGGGGGTGGAGACGCTCCTTCAGGTATACTGGACCGAGGCCGTATGACTGTATTCAACTGCACTTAGAGTACTGTGTACCGTTCTGGGCACCTCACCTCCAAAGGGATTTTGTAGTGTTGGAAAAGGCTCAGAAAACGGAAACACAAATTATCAAGAGGATGGAGGAAAACTGAACAAAACCTAAGCCTGTTTCAGAGACGAGTAAGAGGAGTCACGATAGAAGTTTGTAAGATGATGCACGGTGCAGAGAAAGTGGATGGAGTTTCTCTTTCTCTCGTGATGCCAGAACGTACGGACATTAAATGAAGCTGATATTGGCAGATTCAGGAGAGATGAAAGACACGGCACAGAGTTAACTGATGGACAAATTCATTGCTAAGGCTGCTCGTCACTGGCTCCTACCTTTTTCTCCCTGCTCTGTCAGAGGCAGTATGCCAGGAATCCCAGGTGGTGAAGAGTTATTATGCTCAGGCCCTGCTTCTCATAGGCTTCTCATAGACGTCTGGGTTGGCCAATCTGAGAACAGGATGCTGGACTAGAGAAGCCATTGGTCTGATTCAGCAAAGCTCTTCTTACGAATGGACATACACACACACACACCCCCGCAAAAAAACCCTACAAATAATAGTGGGAATTTTCTAAACGCCTCTATATTAACCAAGAGTTTGCCTTCTGGGATGCAAAAACTCATACAGTAGAAACAAATAATGGATTCAGACAGAATGCAGCACTTACGGGTGATTGAGAAATGCTGACTTGTTTTTGTTTTTCCCTGTATTTTGGGGACACATCGACAACTGTCCCTTCTCCATCTCATTCAGGATGGCAAAAAAAAGCACCAATTGTACAAAGTGTTTAATTAACCTGTAGAATCAACTGCTACAATAGGTCAAAGGTTAGGTTTCCTATCAGACACTCGATTAAATAACAAACATTTTCATAAAGGTTCACCTACAGAAAGGATAAAAGCTAACCACAAAAATTACTTGGATATAGCAAACAGTCTTCTATGGACAGCTAATTCCAAACTTTCCCCCTTGTGTTACTTTTACAGTTTCATATCAGGCTGCCTCTGTTAGATCTAGATTTGACAGCCTCACTTTCTCTTTAAAGCGCAGGGCGGATCGCGACATTTGCCTTTCTTCTCGATAGTTAGCCAT